>NC_047125.1:12794845-13432358 GCF_902500255.1 Thalassophryne amazonica | reverse complement strand
CGGTATCTTTAGAGCAGGTGGGAAAATTGAAAACGTTTTGGGTTGTAAAATTGTGGGTTTTTCAGAGCTGAAGGGAGAGAAAGCTGACAAAATTCCAGACAGGAACCGGCTGCAGAAAACTCTTTTCGTTTTTCTGTTTAATAATATTTTTACGGCAATCACCGATTTAAAGAGATTTTTGGGAGTGAAATATGTATGTGAGTTTTGCTTTGAGGGGTACGATAACCCCGCCTCCCATAATTGTCCATCATATTGTAAATTTGTGAATCCCGCAGTGTTACGAGAAAATAACCCTATTCGCAGCGAATGTAACAGAGTGTCGCTCGCCCGCCTGTTACAGCCTGCATAAACAGCCGAAGTATCGTCCTTCCGCCGGTAAGTTCGTTAATGTGTGTGATAACAGAAAAAATGCCCTCGATGTAAACGCAGTATACATAGCGTTTTCTAAAAACAGCGCCCGCACGTGTGTAAGCAGAAGAGGTTCATGCGCGGCGAGGCTCTCCAGAGCCGGGCTGGGTCACCTCTGCTATATGACGCCGGTCAAGCTGAAGAAATGCATTCAGACAATACGTTTTTTATGACTTTGAAACGATGTCGATAATAACGGGAACACGTACCGTTTTACGTCAGCGCTGTAACAAGACGGTGTTTTTGGAGCGTGTGGGGGACAGACTGTGTAGCCCGTTTCTTTAAACATTTTAGAACGAGAAAATTCAAAGAATACGTGGTTCATCGCTCACAACTCAAAAGGTTTTGACGGCTATTTGCTTCTAAAGTATTTAGTCCAGCAGGGTGAACCCCCGCTGTGATTATGACTGGAGTAAACTATTACTCATGACAAACGCCACCTTTAAACAGAAATATAGATTCGTTATCTTTCCTTACAATGCGCTTATCTCAGATGCCTAAAGCCCTGGAATCCGGCTGAAAGACGAAATCATCCGCAAAGGTTACTTTCCGCACCTGTTCAGTCAGAAAAAAATCTGAACTATGTCGACCGTACCATGACTCAGCGGCTTACGGGGTCCAAATATGTCAAGGAAGAAGAGAGGAATTTAACGCGTGGTACGTGCGCAAAAAAAACCCCGAATTTTCGATTTTAAAGCCGAGGCCGTTATGTATTGTGATAACGATACAAAAATCCTGGCTGCAGCGTGCTCCAAATTTATTGTTGTGTGGGCCGCCAGAAAGGAGGTACTGCTGGCCCACCACCAGAGGGCGCCCTGTCTGGAGTGCTGGCTCCAGGCACCAGAGGGCGCAGCCGCCTCACATCAGCCAGGTGACAGCTGTCACGCATCACCTGCAGCTGTACCAATCACCTGATCAGCAGGGGTACAACAGCAGGACGACGTCTCCACCTCTTTGCCGAGATATCGCTCTACCTGGAAGGTAACGTTCTCAGCTGACTGTGTGATCTTTCGACAGTAACCTTTTGTGGCTTTTGTGCATTGTATAGCAGACTCTTTTCCAACGAGAGGTGGAGGTAGTTTTCCTGCCGTGTGGATTGCTGGGTGCAAACGCGCCCACATTTAATTGTTTTTTTGTTCCTCGCCAGCAGTACCAGGTCCGACCGCGGAGGCAGTGGCCACCTGGGAGTTCGGGACTTGGCGGCTCCAGTATTCCCCGGGGTCTGGTGGCGGAGGAAATCGTGTGGTTCCGGTTCTACTTGGACAGACGTCTTCTATCTTCGAGCCTGCCCACACGACACCTTTTGTGATTGGCTTTTGTCTATTGTTGTAATCTGTTGTGTTCGTTGTGCCCATTCACAACAGTAAAGTGTTGTTATTGACTTCCTCCATTGTCCGTTCATTTGCGCCCCCTGTTGTGGGTCCGTGTACCTACACTTTCCCAACAGGATATCTCGGCCATCATGGACCCGAGGGGCGTCAACCGGCCGTTGAACGGCCAATGGAAGAGCAGGCGCACAGGCATCTGCAGGAGGAATGGTCGGTGAGTTGCAGCGAATCCTCACCGCTTTTACGGCTCGGCTGGATCTGATGACCGAGCAGAAACGTCGTCCTTAACTGCAGGGTGGAGGCTCTCGCCGCGCAGGTGGAAGCGCGCCCTCAGGGCGCTGCTGCGGCTCCCCTCCTGTCGATCCTGTGCGCAATAGTGTTCCACAGGTCGTTCAACGACCCCTCCCACCCCCCTGAAGCATACATAAGCCCTCCAGAACCGTACGGGGGTTGTGTGGAGGCATGCGCGGACTTTCTTATCAGTGTTCGCTCGTCTTCGCACATCCCGTCATGTACGCGACTGATGCTAGTAAGATAGCTTATGTGATTAATCTGCTTCGCGGCGAGGCACGCGCTTGGGCTACAGCGCTCTGGGAGCAAAATTCACGGCTCCTTCTGACATATGATGGTTTGTGAGGGGAGTTCAGAACAGTGTTCGATCACCCAAATAGAGGAGAGACCGTTTCAGCCGTGCTGTCAATGAGACAGGGCGCCGGAGCGCAGCTGCTTATGCAGTCGACTTCCGCAATCGCGGCTGCGAGGTCCGGCTGGAATAGCACTGCCCTCCGCGCCGCCTTCGTAAAACGGACTATCGTTGGTCCTGAAGGAGCACCTGGTGGCCAAGGACGAACCGCGGATTTAGACGGGCTTATTGATCTCGTTATAACGATTAGACAATTGGTTAGAAGAACGCCGTCGGGAACGAGACGAAGGGCGTGGCCGGGCACGCGCCGTCCCTCTCACTTCCGGTTCCGACCGAGTTCCGCCCTCCCCCACGCTCCACGGCCTCTACGCTCCGTGTGGTGACAGCTCCCCCTGCTGACGAAGCTATGGAGCACGAGCAGGGCCACATTTAGGGCACCAGATAGACAGAGGAGGCTGGCCCGCGGAGCTGCTTTGTTTGTGGCTCAATAAGCCATCAAGTGAGGGACTGCCCCGAGCGGTTAAACACCAACGCCCGCCCCTAGACACTGGGTTAGGGTTGGGCCAAACATTCACGTGGGACATACCCATATTGCCACACGACTCCCAGTGACAATCCGTTATGAGGATTTAACCCTGAAGGCCCCAGCACTGGTGGACACGGGCTCTGAAGGGAATCTGTTAGACAGCAGATGGGCCAGGGAGATAGGGCCCCTCTGGTGGCGCTTACCTCGCCTGTGCAGGTGCGGGCACTAGATGGCTCCCTACTCCCTCTAATCACACATAAGACACCACCAGTAACTCTGGTGGTGTCAGGAAATCACCGGGAGGAGATCGAGTTTTTTGTGACTCCTGCCACCTCCCGTGTGATTCTAGGGTTCCCCTGGATGTTAAAACACAATCCCCGGATCGATTGGCCATCCGGGGTAGTGGTTCAGTGGAGCGAGACCTGCCATCGGGCATGTTTAGGTTCCTCGGTTCCTCCCGGTTCCCAGGCTAAGGAGGAGGTCAGAGTCCCGCCCAATCTAGGGACGGTGCCGGTGGAGTACCATGACCTTGTGGATGTGTTCAGTAAGGATCTGGCGCTCACCCTTCCCCCCCACCGTCGGTACGATTGTGCCATTGATTTGGTTCCAGGCGTTGAGTTCCCGTCCAGCAGCTGTACAACCTCTCACGACCTGAGCGCGAATCAATGGAGACCTACATCCGGGACTCTTTAGCCGCCGGGTTGATCCGGAATTCCACCTCCCCGATGGGTGCAGGTTTCTTTTTTGTGGGTAAAAAGCGGCGGACTTCGTCCATGCATTGATTATAGGGGGCTGAACGAAATCACGGTTCGTATCGATACCCATTGCCCCTGTTGGATTCAGTGTTCACGCCCCTGCATGGAGCCCAAATATTCACTAAGCTAGATCTTAGAAATGCGTATCACCTGGTTCGGATCCGGAAGGGAGACGAGTGGAAGACGGCATTTAACACCCCCTTAGGTCACTTTGAGTACCTGGTCATGCCGTTCGGCCTCACAAACGCCCCCGCGACGTTCCAAGCATTAGTTAATGATGTCTTGCGGGATTTCCTGCACCGATTCGTCTTCGTATATCTAGACGATATACTCTTCTTTCTCCGGATCCTGAGACTCATGTCCGGCATGTACGTCAGGTCCTGCAGCGGTGTTGGAGAACCGGCTGTTTGTGAAGGGCGAGAAGTGTGAGTTTCACCGCACATCTTTGTCCTTCCTGGGGTTTATCATCTCCCCCAACTCCGTCGCTCCTGATCCGGCCAAGGTTGCGGCGGTGAGAGACTGGCCCCAACCCACTAGCCGTAGGAAGCTGCAACAGTTCCTCGGCTTTGCAAATTTCTTCAGGAGGTTCATTAAGGGCTACAGTCAGGTAGTTAGCCCCCTGACAGCCCTGACCTCATCAAAAGTCCCCTTCACCTGGTCGGATCGTTGCGATGCCGCGTTAAGGAGTTGAAACGGCGCTTCTCGTCTGCACCCGTTCTGGTGCAGCCCGATCCTAGTCGCCAGTTAGTGGTTGAAGTGGACGCCTCGGACTCAGGGATAGGAGCTGTGCTTTCCCAGAGCGGAGAGGCCGATAAGGTCCTTCACCCGTGTGCCTATTCTCCCGCAGGTTGACCCCGGCCGAACGGAACTATGACGTCGGCAATCGAGAACTCCTTGCGGTGAAAGAGGCTCTTGAAGAGTGGAGACATCTGTTGGAGGGAACGTCCGTGCCATTCACGGTTTTCACTGACCACCGGAACCTGGAGTATATCAGGACCGCCAAGCGGCTGAACCCCAGGCAAGCCCGCTGGTCACTGTTCTTCGGCCGTTTTGACTTCCGGATCACCTACCGTCCCGGGACCAAAAAACCAGAGATCGGATGCCTTGTCCCGGGTACATGAAGATGAAGTCAAAGCGGAGTTGTCGGATCCACCGAACCCATCATCCCGGAGTCCACTATCGTGGCCACCCTCCCCTGGGACGTAGAGAGAACCGTCCGGGAGGCCCTGGCACGAAGCCCGGACCCCGGAACTGGGCCGAAGAACAAACTATACATCCCACCAGAGGCTAGGGCTGCAGTCCTGGACTTCTGTCACGGCTCCAAGCTCTCCTGTCATCCAGGGGTGCGAAGAACCGTGCAGTTGTCCGCAGCGCTTCTGGTGGGCGTCCCTAGAGGCCGACGTCCGGGATTATATCCAGGCCTGCACCACCTGCGCCAGGGGCAAGGCTGACCATCGCAGGGCATCAGGACTACTCCAGCCGCTGCCTGTGCCTCATCGCCCCTGGTCCCACATCGGCCTGGATTTTGTCACGGGCCTCCCGCCGTCCCAGGGTAACACCACCATCCTCACGATAGTGGACCGATTCTCCAAGGCGGCCCACTTCGTGGCCCTCCCGAAGCTCCCAACAGCCCAGGAGACAGCGGACCTCCTGGTCCACCACGTCGTCCGGCTGCATGGGATTCCAACAGACATCGTCTCCGATCGCGGTCCCCAGTTCTCCTCGCAAGTCTGGAGGAGCTTCTGCCGGGAACTGGGGGCCACGGTGAGTCTCTCGTCCGGGTACCACCCTGAGACCAACGGGCAAGCAGAACGGGTAAACCAGGAGGTGGAACAGGCCTTGCGCTGCGTGACTGCCGCGCACCCGGCGGCCTGGAGTACCCATTTGGCCTGGATCGAGTATGCCCATAACAGCCAGGTGTCTTCAGCCACCGGCCTCTCCCCTTTTGAGGTGTGTCTGGGGTATCAGCCCCCGTTGTTTCCGGTGGTTGAGGGAGAGGTCGGTGTGCCCTCGGTCCAGGCCCACTTAGGGAAGTGCCGTCGGGTGTGGCGTGCCGCCCGTTCTGCTTTGCTAAAGGCCCGGACGAGGGCAAAAGCCCATGCAGACCGTCGGCGGACCCCGGCCCCTGCGTATCGGCCAGGGCAGGAGGTGTGGTTATCCACAAAGGACATTCCCCTCAAAGTGGACTCCCCCAAGCTACAGGACCATTACATCGGCCCCTTCAAGATCCTTAAGGTCATCAGTCCAGCCGCAGTGAGGCTTCAGCTTCCGGCCTCACTGCGGATCCATCCTGTGTTTCATGTGTCCCGAGTTAAACCGCATCACACCTCACCCCTCTGTACTCCGGGTCCGGCGCCGCCTCCTGCCCGGATCATCGATGGCGAGCCGGCTTGGACTGTACGCCGGCTCTTGGATGTCCGTAGGATGGGCCGGGGCTTCCAGTATTTGGTGGACTGGGAGGGGTACGGTCCCGAAGAACGCTCCTGGGTGAAGAGGAGCTTCATCCTGGACCCGGCCCTCCTGGCCGATTTCTACCGCCGCCACCCGGACAAGCCTGGTCGGGCGCCAGGAGGCGCCCGTTGAGGGGGGGGTCCTGTTGTGTGGGCCACCAGAAGAGGAGATACTGCTGGCCCACCACCAGAGGGCGCCCTGTCTGGAGTGCGGGCTCCAGGCACCAGAGGGCGCAGCCGCCTCACAGGAGCAGCCAGGGTGACAGCTGTCACGCATCACCTGCAACAGCTGTTACCAATCACCTGATCAGCAGGGGTACAACAGCAGGACGACGTCTCCACCTCTTTGCCGAGATATCACTCTACCTGGAAGGTAACGTTCTCAGCTGACTGTGTGATCTTTCGACAGTAACCTTTTGTGGCTTTTGTGCATTGTATAGCAGACTCTTTTTCCAACGAGAGGTGGAGGTAGTTTTCCTGCCGTGTGGATTGCTGGGTGCAAACGCGCCCACATTTAATTGTTTTTTTGTTCCTCGCCAGCAGTACCAGGTCCGACATGCGGAGGCAGTGGCCACCTGGGAGTTCGGGACTTGGCGGCTCCAGTATTCCCGGGGTCTGGTGGCGGAGGAAATCGTGTGGTTCCGGTTCTACTTTGGACAGACGTCTTCTATCTTCGAGCCTGCCCACACGACACCTTTTGTGATTTGGCTTTTTGTCTATTGTTGTAATCTGTTGTGTTTGTTGTGCCCATTCACAACAGTAAAGTGTTGTTATTTGACTTCCTCCATCGTCCGTTCATTTGCGCCCCCTGTTGTGGGTCCGTGCACCTACACTTTCCCAACATTTATGTCTGAATTCATCGCTGAAACACGCGTGGATCCTTTTAGCTGCGTTACAATCGCCTCGGCGTGTATGAAAGTCTTCCAAACTAACTTTCGCTCCAAAAACGCTGGTGATCCCCTCCACCGACAATTATAGAACGAAGCATAAAAAATATTCGGACGTGGCCGTGCAGTAGTTAGAATGGGTTGCTGAGACGCAAAACATTATCATCGATCACGCTCTAAACAGGGGCGAGAAAAAAATAGGAGTTTATTATGTTGATGGGTATGCTCAGATTGACGGGCGGATAAAAGTGTGGGAGTTTCTCGGGTGTTTTTACCACGGGTGTGCAAGGTGTTTTACACAGCACGAAATAAACCCTCTCACAAACACCTCATTTGGAGAGCTCCACGCAGCGTGTCAGAAAAAAATAGCCTTTCTGCGGGCTATGCCGGGCGTCACCCTCAGCGTAATTTGGGAACATCAGTGGCTTGAAATGAGGCTGAGGGATGAGAGCGTTCAGCGTTTCCTCAGCCTCAGGGGGTTACCGCCGCCCCTTGAACCTCGCGACGCTTTATACGGCGGTCGGACTTGCGCGTCCCGTCTGAGGTACACGGCTAAGCAAGATGAGAGGGTCTATTACATCGACGTGACCTCGCTGTATCCTTACGTTAACGTAAATTTCACATATCCCACGGGGCATCCGGAAATTATCGAGAGAAATTTCCGAGACCCCAGGACTTATTTCGGGCTCATCAAAGCCGTCGTGTATCCGCCCCGGGGGCTAAAATTCCCCGTCCTCCCACACAGAACTCCTCACGGTAAACTGGTGTTTACTCTGTGTCGCACCTGCGCTGATGAAAATAATCAAGCGGGAGCGTGCACACACAGCAGCAGAGAGCTCTGTCTGGGACTTGGACGACCCCGGAATTCCACAAAGCTCTGGGTACAGGCTACGTTGTAGCTAAGATTTTGAAGTCTGGCATTTTGAGGAAAAAAGTGATAAAATCTTTGAGGGGTACATAAACACCTTCTTAAAACACAAGCAGGAAGCCTCCGGTTTCCCTCCCGAATTTGATAAAGACCCCGAGAGCAGAGAAAAATATATCACGGACTACTGGCTGAATCAGAAGATTCGTTTAGACCCAGAAAAAAATCAGTCACAATCCGGCAAAACGACAGATGGCTAAAATCTGCCTCAACTCCTTCTGGGGGAAATTTGCCCAGAGGTCAAATCTGACGCAGACCGCGCTCGTTAAAAACGCTGACGATCTGTTCAGGTATCTGTTTTCTGAAGAGTACGAGGTCACATATCTAACATTCCTCAGCAGTCAGGCGGCTATGGTTCAATGGAGGTACGGCCCGCGGTACGTCAGCCGACCGGGTAAAGCCGTCAATATTTTCATCGCAGCGTTTACAACGGCGTATGCGCGTTTGACCTTGTACGGTTTTATGGAGGCTGTGGCAAATCCTGACAGGATTCTGTATTATGATACCGATAGCCTGATTTGCGTTTGTAGGCGGGGTGAAACCCCGCTGCCTACCGGTAATTATCTGGGGCAGCTCACCGATGAGTTGAACGGCGACGTCATCACAGAGTTTGCAGCAGCGGGGCTAAAAGTTACGCATATAAAACCGTACGAGGTAAAACGGTCATGCGTGTGAAGGGGATCACTCAAACCCACGAGAGCTGTCAGAAAATAAACTTTGACAGCATCAAAGATCTGGTCGAGGGTTATATAAAAGACCCTGCCCTCGCTGCATCTATCAAAACACCGCAGCAGGGAATTAAACGTCATAAAAGCAGTTTCAGTTTGACAAACGTGTCATTTCAAAAATCCTTCAGGTGGTGTATGACAAGCGGTGTCTTTTAAAGGACGGGGAAACCGAGCCGTTCGGATTTTGAAACATGTCTCACTCGGGAAATACGGTGGAGATTGACCCCAGACTTCAGCTCCCATTCTCCTGTCTCATCGTTGGACGCGAGGTTCAAGGGGCGGCGGTAACCCCCTGAGGCTGAGGAGTGGTTTCTTTCTATGCTTAATAACGGGGGTTTAAATTATGCAAACGCGATAAAACTTTAAAGGTATGATTGGGAGACCGCTCTCACACATCCATCCCGTTTTCAGGCGAAAAAAACACATAAAAAAGTCAAAGGTCAACGCATCTTTCTACGCTTAATAACGGGGGTTTAAAGCGTGCAAACGCGACAAAACTTTAGAGGTATGATCGGGAGAGCGTTCTAAGATGGGGGTTACATTTTCACACGGAAAAACATAAAATAATAGGAACGCCGGTTAACACAAGCCGTGACAATATTTAAACTCATGCAAAGGCCCTGCTAGCTGGTTACAGGAGGTATTGCAGCTTTTCTTAAGGCAATAACGATATCTTTTCACAAAATCAGAAACCAAATCATCGTTCGCGATAGTATTTTCGGTGTATAAAGACACCACGTCCTGGTACGACTTCCCAGTGGCTCTGTTATACAGATAATACACGCAGTGTTGTCCACATACGTCCGATAACTCGTGCTGAAGCTGTTTGTTGTGATACAGAATGTTTTTAACATCTGGGAGATTCTCCAGATATCGCAGGATGCTTTTAGGGTAGTATTCAAAGTCCGGGCTGAGGCCGAACGAGTCAAAAAATGTGGCTCGACCATTTTTTTCAACGGTGAGCGCTAACCAGTGTTCCCCCGGTAAATGTCTAGGGTGGGTGTTTACAATGAAATATACGGGAGGGTCCGGCTTGATCTGGAATAACTCGTCAGAACGCAAAAACACCGGTGAACAGGTCTCCTATTAAGCCCCTCATAACAGCGTCCAATTCCAGGGTGTTTCATCAGTAAAAATCCACAAGGACCTGTCGCTTGGAATTAATCTCCAGGAGAGAATCGTAACACGCGTACACTATCAGCGTGGTGGTATGCGGAGTCGCGACTCTGAATCTCATCTCAAGTCGCAGGGTCCCTGTGGAGACGGGGCTCAGAGCGCCGCTGTCCTCCTCCGGGTTTAAATTGAAGACGTACAGCGCATAGCCGAGCGCAAAATCCTCCCGGTCTATACAGAGAGGCAGGTCCTTGAGGTGTCGCCCGGTTGCCGTGTAGAGATTGTAAAACTCCCTGACAGAGAGTCCATTGTTAAATTCAGGCTGGAAAGCTTTAGCCGGCAGCTGTCTCCCGTTTTGACTGAGTGCGAGGTACTCCAGGTCATAGTGTGCAAATTCAAACGGGGACAGATCTCTTCTCCCCGCTGAATGCATTGTGATTCACCATACCCAGAACCACATATTTGGGCATGGTTCCTAAAAACAGGTTCTCCTGGTTGCATATCCTGGAATGGCTGGGGATCACGTAAGTCTTAACGTTGATTCGTGATAACGGGTACACGGCGTTCCCTTTCATGAGAGCTGCGGAGTGACCCAATCTCACTACAGGGGATACGGTGACTTTCTTAATGAATAGGGACGCGCCCAGAATTTTCAGCTTGAAAGTGGAGGCCGCCAGCCCCATCAGGCAGAAAGCATCGCTGGCTCGAATTAATTTAACTCTTAGATCAACATTATTCAGAAGAAGCCTCTCACAGAAAAATATGTCCGCGTGCAGCGGGCCCTGAACTTGAAATTCACGCGATTCGGCGCTAAAGCGCGCTCTGCTCACGAGGCCTTTATTCGGGCCCGCGTCCTCCACAGCGGTCGAATTGTGCTGACCCGGGGTGTCCTTGTAAAACAAACCGCCCGTGAACTGCGATTTCAATGAAGCGGGCGAAAAGTTCAGCAGCGTCTCAATCATCGCCCTGTACGGGTGCGTCGCGCTGGACTGGGAAATCAGCCGGTCACCCAGAGTCACGTCGACTTGCGAGAAAATCGTATTGAGAGGGTAATTTATTACGCCCACGTGGGCGTCATTAGCCAGGTCAGTCCCGTCGGCGTTTGTAATTTTCAATCGCAGATAAAGCAGCGTATTATTGAGGTCTAAATACCTCTCACCGTCTCCGGGGATAAAAAACTCGATAGGGCCCGTGTCCGTCAGGGCTGATAACGGGCTGACTTCAACGTATTGGCTTTGCTCGATGGACAGCTGGGTCCCGGGGACGGCGAATAAATCCAATTCGCTCATGGTGCATTCGGGGGAATTATTTCGCAAAAGAGACATTGTTTAAGAGAAAATATCCCCGGACAACCTCCTCTTCTTATGCTTCCTTCGAACTGTTCTGCTTTTTCCGGGGGTCTTTCGCTTTTTAACCGTTTTGACCTGTTTCCCCGGGGGGCGTTTCCGGGGCCTTCTTGAGAGCACCATGATCCCGGACCCCTGCTGCTGCTCGGGTTCCTGACTCCGTCCGGCCCTCTCAACAACGCGGCTCACTACGTCGGAAGCGATGCTTCGAGCGGCGTTTTTCAGGTGAGGTTTGGCGATCGTGTATCCTTGTTTAATCAGCGGCGACACAAATTTGAACAGTTTAGAAAATATGTTCCCGAGCCCGCACCCGTACATAACAGGAGCGCCGTGGAAGCCGTGAAGGCCGTTCCCGACTTGATTTTCATAGTAAGTCCCAAATCTATAAATGTCGGCTTTGTGCGCTGCCCCGGCCATTTTTTTTTTTATCCCGCCGGTTTAAAATGTAATGTCACAACCACTTTACCGTATCTGAAATTCACCGGTCGATCTTGATCGCTTTTGATTTCGATGCGTATTGTCTCAATAGCGGGGTTGAATTTCTTTGTAATTATTTCCCCGAAACGACCTCCAATTTCGAATGCTCGGAGGAGAGGAGCAAAAGCGTCGCCCACCACCTGAGGCTGTACAACGTCTGTATAACAGAACAGGTGATGCATGCCCGCTTTTATATCGGGGTAGCGGGGAGAGCTCGTGACCCCGGGTCCGCATCTCAGCCATTGATTAGGCTGTATCCCCAGCATGTACGCCGTCAGGGCTTCAAAATATACCTGGCAGGTACCGTCTCCTTCCCACAGAAACTTTTTCTGGATATCGTCATATTTTAAAGTCAGATTCGGATCTATAGTCTTCAAACGAGGGTTTATCCGCGCTGCAATAACCTCAAAGTTATCGTAATAACCCGTGTCAAAAAATTGCGAGTGAACGGCGAGTTTGTTCTTGGGCGGTAAGCCCGTAATTTTCTTCACCTGAAACGTACAGCAAGGCTTTTCCGGGATATTTAACCAGGTGTGCGGATAAGAAATTTCCGTCAGCGCCACATCCCAGTCACCCTCTAGATCCAGGTGTCGAGCCAAGTCCACCTGGTAGCATGAAATTGTGTTGTCCGGGTATACTTTTAGGCTGGCGTTTGAAGGCAGAGTCATATAAAATCTGTGTTTCAGATCCCGATCCATTTCTCATATGTCGGTTGAAGATAGATGTTCTCATATTTATACGGCCATCAGCTGGTCCGCGGGAACCCAGGAGTTAAATTTCTCGGGCCAATTTTTCCATCTGACAAATACAAATTTCTTCCCCTTGGTAAAACGTTCACGAATAATTTCTTGAACCTGATACGGTCTGTCTTTTGCTATTTTATAAAAAAATTGATTGATTGATTTTAACCTTCTGCAATTCTGGTTCATAGAATGAACCTTCAATGATCTCGCCGTCATAATCTTTCAATTTATAAACGGGCGGCGCACGTTGTATACATTCTGACACTGTGAACATTTCATCCGTAAAACTTTGTTCATATTTTTTATCAAAAACTCCCCTGAGCTTGGACACCCTGACTATATCGCCGACCTTATATTTAAACTTCGCAGGCCTCCTGCGTAGGGTGGATGCCCCGTACAAATTTTGAAACACTTGATCCACCTTTCGAGCATTAACCTCATTCGGTCTCATCTTAATGCTTTTATGATAACTCTCGTTATAAGCCGTGAGTAAGGACGGCAGGACGTCGATGTATCTTCGTGTGTTTTTAGCAGTAAAATATCTCCACACTCTCGTCTTTAGCGTGCGATTAAACCTCTCGACAACCGAGGCTTTCAGATGACTGGCCGTGGCAAAATGTAGAATCTGGTGTTTTTTCATTAAATCCTTGAACGGTTTGTTTTCAGGAATTCCTCTGACAGGAACCTGTCTGGCCGGTCAGATGCATAAGATGTGGCGTATTTCTCAGCCCGCTCGAGGTCTTGTACCTCCCCCGGACTCGCGGCCTCCGTGACAGCGGGAAGAGAGCCCACGCCTCCCGGGCTGGAAAGCGCGTGAGAAGGATGGATCTCGCCCCAGACCGGTTCGAGCTGAACTCCCCACGGGCTCTCGTACCCGGCGCGGGTCCGTGAAGCCTTCTGGCGCCGGTCCTGGTTCACGACCGGCTCGGCGGATCTCGTCCAGGCCTGCCCCGGGGATGGCGGGTCTCTTCCACAGGCGAGCGCGCAGTCACAAGCGATGTCATCGGTCGGGGCGATGGGGGAGGTTGAGGAGGTCATGCTGGTTCGTCGTCCGATGCTTAAATGAGATGTGGTCCGCTGGTTTTTTTATAGAAATCCCCGTGCATGCGAGGGAGGAGCTACGGCAGAGTTTTTTTTGTTGTTTGTTTGTTTGTTTGTTTTTTTAAGTAGAAAGAGGGGCCAAGTTTTTTCGGACTTCGATCACGTCCCTCCAGGCCAGACACCTTGTAAAAAGACCCGTAGAATAAGCTTTGTTTTTCCGTCTTCAAACAAGCCCTGTGAACGACCCCGTCATCAGGAAATCGGATGTAATAAAACATTCAAGCTTCAACCAAAGATTCAAGCTTCTCTACTATGTTACAAAAGACCATCCGGCGTGACACCCCCGCTGCGCAGGTCACACACACACACACACAAACACACAACTCCAAAACACACACATACACACACACCTCCGAAACACACACACACCTCCGAAACACACAGTTAGCGTCTGCAACAGGTATTACAGCCATGGGATCATGTTTCCGTGAGGAGCTCTATGCGTGGGTATTTGACCGTCTTGCTGCAAAGACAGCCGTTACAGCCGAGAGACGGTTATTTTTAACCCTTCTTTAATTTAAGAATTAAAAACAGAAAGGGAGACGCATTAATTTAAGAGTTAAAAAATATTAAAGGCGTATTAAAATAGTCATGTTTAATCACTAAATTGAAGAAAACCTCCCATAATTATGCATAAGATACGGTATTTTTTATTCCTTCTTTAATTGAGGCATTAAAAACCATAAAAGGACGCGCTTTAATTTAAGAATTAAAAATATTAAAGGGGTATTAAATATTAGACACTGATTTATGTTTAATTATTTCAGAATTAGTTAATTCTTTAATACGTTAAAAAGATCTAGGTATTTTTTAATCGTTCTTTAATTCATGAAATAAAATGACATTAAAATATTAGACCCGGGTGGGAGGGGAGGAAGGGCTTGGAGACGACTCTTGGGGCGGGGTTAGGGGAGGAGCTTGGGGTGGGGCTAGGGGAGGTAGGGGAGGAGCTTAGGGGTGGGACTAGGGGAGGAGCATGGGGGTGGGGACTAGGGGAGGAGCCAGGGGCGGGACTAGGGGAGGAGCCATGGGCGTGGCTTGGAGGCGGGACTAGGGGAGGGGTTAGGGGCGGGACATAGTGACGTAATCGATTCCGATTGGCTGTGATGTCATAAGGGGGCGGGATTAGGGGGCGGGGCTTAGTGACGTGGTCGATTCTGATTGGGTGACAGGGCCATAAATCAGTTTTGAACATAAGGTCTCTCAGTTTTCTCTCTGGTAACACACTGATTTTAACTAGTGGGTGTGGGACTTTGAATTCTACCTGGAGACGGAGTCTTTCATGTTCACTGTCTCTGGAGACTCCTCGTTTGCTACTAGAGTTCAGTCAGCAGGTACTTGGAGACAATGTTTGTGATGAAACATCAGTTCAAACACCATGGTCACATGGCCCGCTTCCTTCAGTACTGAGTGCTGGATTGGAAGTAGTTTGGACATGTTGTAGATGGAAAACTGTAACATGCCCTCAGCACTTGGTCACCTGTTGAACAGAACACAAGGAATCACCCCGCAAAAGAGAGGAAAATGTGAGGGGCTGAATTTTCCATTTGGACAATGTTATTGCATGTTTTTGACTTTATTTGAATGGCAGCAGAGCCTGTTATTGGACCCTTAACAGTTGGCATCATGGTGGTTTGATGGATTGACCAACTTGAGCAAATAAACATTTTGATGACAATCAAAATCACACTGGAAAAAAAATTAATATTTAAGCACAAAAATGATGTTCCAGTCTGATAACAAGCACAGTTTGAGTAAAAAGCACCTACTTCTTATCAATATTTAAGGTAAAAAAATAATTTGGACAGAAAACATTCTGACTGCTTGATTTCATTCATATTCATATGTTTGTGTTGGTCAATACTGTGATGTACAACATGAATATGGCCGATTTTAAAGTGTCCAAACTGGAAATTTATGGCAATAAAACTTTTGTTTTACAAAGTGAATATTATTGTGAACATATTTTGCCACAAAGTGGTTATTTAAAGGATTAACCTTGAGTCCCAGTAATTTACAGGTTGAAGTTAAATTTGAGACATCCCATAATATGAATCAGGTCCATTTAGACCCTCTGTCTGTCTGTGATATGTGAATAATACTCTTCTAACAAATGATGATAAATCTCATCTCCTCCCAACAACCTGCAGTAAAGAGGAAAAACACTGATGTTAAGTCTGATTCCAGTTTGACCAAATTAAAGATGAGTAATTTAATCTTTACAGCTGTGAGTAATTTGAATAATTTACTGCAGTCACTTTAATCTGATTCTTTTTGTTTTATTTATTTATTACCTCTGTGGAATATCCAAAAACGCTTCTTATGAGCAGACCTGGCAACAGTAATCTTTGCTTAACAACCCTCAGCTTGGACTCACGTGTTCTTCAGGTTCCTCCATCTAATTATGTCCTGATCACGTGTGTCTGATTGTCCTGGAGGCTTTTTGAACCCTCAGGTGGACACTTTGAGCAGCTTCTAGTTGCTCATTGTTTGGTGAAGTGAATCATGTCCACATCTCCAGGACAGTTGAAGTTTTCTTTGATGTTCTGGATTTGGATTGGTTTGTTGAGTCCAGTGTGGCTCAATGGACAAAAACATCAGAAATTTGAGTTTGAGCCACCAGGAACCCAGATGGAAGGAAGAAAACACCTGGTGACAGTGTGGAAGTTCTTGCAAGGTCAGTTTAGTTTTTTTTTTTTCTCACTTTTTAAAGTTTCTGCTCAGACAAGAGTAACGTGTGTGTGACTAACATGAAAACTGAGCAATTTAAGGATTGAATGTTAACTATTGAACTTAATTTCTGGGGTTCACATTTAACAGATGTATATAAAAAACACCTGTTTTACCAAATTTTCATGTCCTGCTGGTAATTATGGAATTGGTGTTAAATTAATTTAAGTCTCTATTGGTACTGATGTAGTAAAGTCACTAAATGTACAAATGAAGACTTAATTAAAAAAAACTAGTTTGTGGATGTCTTTCTCATCCCATTATAATAACTGAACTCGTGGACGGCCGTTTGTCTCTGAACTGAGTTTTTCACTGTTCCAGTGTTGGATCATGGTGAGGGCACAAACTCAATCTCTGTTCTGCCACGGTATCGTTGTGGTGAAGATTCTCTCTTGGTTCTCTTCTCTGTCCTCTGGCACACTGATCTGCATCTAGATGGTGAGTTTGAATTGTCCATGAACACAACATGCTGGAATTTATTTCTATCAACTGGAGATGCCCTCAAAGGTATTACTGGAACATAATTGTATGATTCCATGTTTGTCCAACTTGTTTCTACAGATGGGTCACAAGCAGATGGCTGTAATGGTTCAGTTCATACCTTTCAGTCATGGCGTCTACTCAAAGTTCCCTACACTGGCTGCAACCCACAGTTATGGGTAAGTTGTTGTTGCTAGCATGGGGACAGTTGAACATGTCAGTAATAACATTTGGACTCTATTCAAAACTTTAAGATGAGGATTTTCCTCAAACTTAATCATAACTGAATGACTTTTATTGACTCCAGAAGGAGCTTTTTTAAGTTGTCTTCTAAAGGCCAAGCAGTGATTCAGTCTGAGAAAATCTCAACAGTAAATTGTCCCAAATGTCTGTTTGGCTACAAGTGCCAGTGGTTGCTTGACTTGAGAAATGGCCAACAAACTGGTGTCCCACTCAAAACTCATCAGATTCCTTTCTTGAACTTACTTCAGGTTAATCCAGTGAAGGTGCGTTACTTTGACGGTGAACTACAGGACAATGTGACGGCTACAGCAGCCTGTGAGAATCCACGAGCAACACCAGAAGAATTGCCCGTGGTTACTTGTGGAGCAACAAATGTCACAGTGAAACATCCTCACGAAGTTAGACTGAAGAGAGTAAAAACTCTGCATGAAGATGACAGGGTCCTCGTTTTGAACAAAGATACTCTGGTTGTTAAAACATCAAACATGGTAAAGGTCCACAACATGATCTAGTTTGTCAAAACTGTTTGCACAACTAACAATTACTGTCTCACAGGTTTCCATCATTGAACTGGTGAACTTGGATTCAGCAGGTGAAATGTCAATAATACGAGCAGCCTGTCTTAACATGAAGTCTGAAAGTGGGCAGAATCTGACCAAAAGGGCTCTAGAAGAACAACAGTTGTGGGAATTGGAGAACCTGAATATTGACCTCTACGATGCTGATCCAACAGAAAGTACAATCACTGGGGAAAACTATGACACGGTCAAAGATGGCGCACAAGGGCACAGGCATGACGATGAGGACACCAGGCAGCACCCAGTGTGCTCCAGACGACACTCTGGCAGAAGGTGTCCTGCAAAACTGTCAGACCTTCCTGCTGACGACATCAGAAAGCATCAAATGTGCTCAAGACAACCTGGTGCTTGGAGTGGAAGGCAGCACGCCTGCACTGCACAACAACCCAGCAGCCTGTCGCTGTCGAGTCATTCTCAAGACTCATCACTTGAGAACATCTATGTAGATGACATGTCTCAGTGTTCCAGCAGCCGTCCATTGTGCTCTAAACAGCCTGGTTATGATGCTGGTAGGAATGTTGCATGTGCTGCACAACAGATGGAGCCCACAGGATCAGAAACATCAGCTGCAGGTGACCTGCCTTCAGACTGCCCTGTAAAGCACTCAGCATGTGCTGGCCAACATCCTAGAGACCCAACAGTGTCGAGGCTTTGTGCAGCTACTTCCAGTGTGTTTGAACCACAGACGGTGGTCCTCGCAGACCTGCCTTCAAAGCATTCCTCATGTGCTGCACAACTACTGAAACCCACGGAACAATCAGACATCCCGAGAAGGAATCAAGCGTGCACAACACTTGACGAGTCAAGAAGCAGCTCAGCATGTGCTGTTCAACAGGTTAAGATGCCACAACTGTCCAGATCCCCTGAAGATGCACCACCAAGGAGTTTCCATCCTGAAAGCTTTACTGCAGATGACATGTCTGCAGGCCACCCTACAACAACACTGGCTTGCTCTCCACAACATGGTGCCAGTGCTGAAAGGGGTCCAGTTTGTGCTAAACGGCAAGATCTGCTTACAGACCACCCCAGTGAACATCAAGTATGCCCCACCAGACGTAGCAGTTGTGGGAGATGCTCTGCATGCAGTCAAAAAATTGTATCGACGCCAGTTGCAGAGCCAGCCAGTGGAGAAGACTCAGCTGAAGATGACTCCATACACTATCTGTTCTCGCCACAGTCTGGGGACAAAGCTGGAAGGAATCTGGCATGTGCTGCCCAACAGCGTCGGCCAGATGACATTACAAGTCAAGTGTGCATCTCTCCTGGTGGCTCCAGAAGGCACTCAGCTTGTGCTGGTCATCACTCAGACAGTCCCACTTCACCAAGGAGCATCCGTGGTAACACAGATGACCTACCTTCAGACCAATCCACAGATCATGTGTCCACCTCACAGCCTGGAAGGCATCCAGCATGTGCTATGCAACAGCCAGATCTACCCTCAGAGCACTCCAGCAATCAACACTTCTGCCCCACTCAACATGAAGGTTCCAAAAGGCGCAGAACCTGTGGTCCACAACACCTTGACATCAAATTGTCAAGCCTTCCTGTAGATGCCTTCATTGGAGAAGAATCTGCTGAAGATGACCTGCCATTACTCCACCCCAGACACGATCAGTGCTCTCCACAGCCAGGGGGCCATGCTGGAAGACTGGAAGCCTGTGCAGTAGAAACTCTCACACAAGATGATCTGCCTTCACACGACCACACAAAGCATCAAACGTGCTCTGAAAGACAAGACGGTTCTACAAGGCGCTCTAGATGTGCAACACAACAGCCCACTGCTGTCTAACCCTCCTGTCAATCTCACAGCTTCCTTCAAATTTGCTGGAAATAAAGAAATTTTAACTAGATACCCATGTCTCATATGAAATGACTCACTTTGTGTTCAAAGCAAAACTACTGCAGGTTGTTTCGCTTCACTTAAATTTGCTCAACTCCTGTGTCAAATGTCATGTAACTGCCAGTGGTTGTTGATGGGATAGTTGCAGTTTTATAATTCCAGGCTGCACCATGTTGGTGAACTCTCTTGAAAGTGGTCTTCAAAGTAGAATGCTGTGGAGTTGCTAAAGGGCTGTTTGTGGACCACCAGCAGGTGTAGGGTCTCTGCAATACAGTGTATCCAGAAATATTTGAATCCCACGTGTCTGGTTCTGACATGAGGAAACCCAGAATCTGAGTCTCATTTGCCCACAACAGAAACATTGTTGCTGTGATCAAACTGCAAGTGATTTTCAATATAAGGGGCATTTTGTCAAAGCAGCAATTGAGTTGACTTCTGCTGCTGTGGGAATGAAAACTCCTGCCATGCAGAACCAGAACTCAAAATACTGTAATTTAGCAAATAAGTTCAATCTAAAAGTAAAATATTGAGGATAAACAAGACAAAATAATCCTGGAAAAACTGATCATGTTAGTGACCACAGCGGTGTGTTGACAGAAGGGAGATTAAACTCAACAGTGGATGGTTGACAGTGAAGAATATGTTGAGGTTTACTGATAACAGAGAGAAAACTGAGACCTTATGTTCAAAACTGATTTATGGCCCCGCCCCTAATCCCGCCCCTTATGATGTCACAGCCAATCCGAATCGATTATGTCACTATGTCCTGCCCTTAAGTCCCGCCCCTAACCTCTCCCCTAGTCCCGCCTCCAAGCCCCGCCCCTGGCTCCTCCCCCAGTACCGCCCCTGGCTCCTCCCCTAGTCCCACCCCCAAGCTCCTCCCCTAGCCCCATCCCAAGCTCCTCCCCTAACCCCGCCCCAAGCGCCGCCTCCAAGCCCTACCTCCCCTCCCACCCGGGTCTAATATTTTAATGTCATTTTATTTCATGAATTAAAGAACGATTAAAAAATACCTAGATGTTTTTAATGTATTAAAGAATTAACTAATTCTGAAATAATTAAACATAAATCAGTGTCTAATATTTAATACCCCTTTAATATTTTTAATTCTTAAATTAAAGCGCGTCCTTTTATGGTTTTTAATGCCTCAATTAAAGAAGGAATAAAAAATACCGTATCTTATGCATAATTATGGGAGGTTTTCTTCAATTTAGTGATTAAACACGAATATTTTAATACGCCTTTAATATTTTTTAATTCTTAAATTAATGCGTCTCCTTTTCTGTTTTTTAATTCTTAAATTAAAGAAGGGTTAAAAATAACCGTCTCTCGGCTGTAACGGCTGTCTTTGCAGCAAGACGGTCAAATACCCACGCATAGAGCTCCTCACGGAAACATGACCCCACGGCTGTAATACCTGTTGCAGACACTAACTGTGTGTTTCGGAGGTGTGTGTGTGTGCGTGTGTTTCGGAGGTGTGTGTGTGTGTGTGTGTGTGTGTGTGTGTGTGTGTGTGTGTGTGTGTGTGTGACCTGCGCAGCGGGGGTGTCACGCCGGATGGTCTTTTATAACATAGTAGAGAAGCTTGACTCTTTGGTTGAAGCTTGAATGTTTTATTACATCCGATTTCCTGATGATGGGGTCGTTCGCAGGGCTTGTTTGAAGACGGAAAAACAAAGCTTATTCTACGGGTCTTTTTACAAGGTGTCTGGCCTGGAGGGACGTGATCAATCAGGGGCTGCGGGACACCCGCTGATCGGAGATGCCGCCCAAGGTGATGAAGCCGGAAAAAAACAAAGTTTCTTCTCAGTCACGTCCCCCTGTGGGAAGGAGTCAGCGCTTATTTCCACTACGACCGGTGAAGAGTGAAGGCGCCTGGACCCCGCGATGGGTATAAAATAGAATTAATTTGCGGTAAAAAAAAAAAAAAAAATCCTGAAAAACCGTGTTGTTTAAGTTTTCTCGTCTTCGAGCAGATGCAAAAACCACATCAGCTTTCAGGGTAAGTGATTTAAGTAATCTTTTTTTGATAGAAATGACTGTTTTTAAATGATGCACGCGGTCTGAAACTGTGTCTTTTTTTAGACAAAACCGCGCAGACGGTCCAGAGTGCGTTCGGACCCGGCCTCGGTAATATATTTGAAATATTACAGAATATCTGCTTGCGAGGGTGCTGCTTTTTATTTATTTATTTATTTTAATTCTAGAAATCAAGTCAGAGCCCCCTGAAGAAGTTCTAAGGCTGGAAGCCCCGACTTCACCACGCAGATGTAAGTACACCGACCGAAATTAAATCACGGTTAAAACTCTGGAATAACCCGATTTTATCTGTTACAGCCCGTGGAGAAGTGGGTCAGCGGCAGAGAACCGTAAAACGATCCACGGATTTACACGGTAAGGAGTTGGAGTTTCTGTATTTATTTATTTTAAATATTTAATAACTAACGTTTTTCTCTTTTTTCAGCACGCGGTGGAGGGAGACCGTCTATTTTCCACCGAGACGCAAGGCTCGAAGATATTCTGAGTTGGATTAATCTCATCTCGCAACTTTTTTGAAAATGTGTATTCTGTTTTTTTTCTTATTCCGATGGAATGGGAGAATTCATTTTGAAGAGGTATATTAATTGATTTTGAAGAGGTATATTAATTGATTTTCTTGAGGTAGATTCATCCTGGTACAGATTTTAAAACATGGAAGGAGAGAATTCAGGTCGGGAAAATAACTTTGGACGTGTATTGGATTTAAACGCTTCAATAATCGACTCAGCGGGGAGCGCTCCTGGAACAGATGGTCCATTACCCGAGGCGTTAAATTCACCGCCTCGAAATAACATTGAGTCCGGAGAGAGACTTTTAAGCCGTGTTCGTTTAACACCGCTAAATGATGCTCTTAACAATTTGGCGGCTGAACGAGAATCGGAAGAAATTAACCCCTACATCATTTCTGCGATTAACGCTATAAATTCGACGCTAACGTCATCAGGAGACCGGCTTTTAACAATATCGAAATCAGGCAGCCTCTAAACTTCCACCGCGTTGACGAAATTCCCGACTACGCGGAATTTTATCGTAACGTCGTAGGGACTCTTCAGAACTCGGTCGAAAAGGCTTTAACACACGCCATGGCCGGGAACTTTATCCAAATGGAGATTCGTGGGGACTCAGTCTACAACGAGGCCGCTTTGATCAGCTCATATAACGACGCGGGCGATGTGACAGGCTTCCAAAATCTGTTAGAACGATTGATACAATCGAATTCCAACGTTTTATCTGACGAGTCTCTGGAATTAGTGGTCCAAGTCATCCGCAACCAGAACGGCGCGGGGAAGCGCAGAATAGATGACCTCCTCCATCACGAGGTTCTGAGGAAAAAATCCAAATGCCTTAATATCGTGTATAATCCTGACAACAGTTTGTTTCGCGATAAACCTCGTTCAATTATTGAATCCTCATCTGACTACGCACGAGGTGGAGCAGCGCGGGCTGTAGCGTCGGATTAACGGCTGCTACGCCGGTATCTTTAGAGCAGGTGGGAAAATTTGAAAACGTTTTGGGTTGTAAAATTGTGGTGTTTTTCAGAGCTGAAGGGGAGAGAAAGCTGACAAAATTCCAGACAGGAATACCGGCGCTGCAGAAAACTCTTTTCGTTTTTCTGTTTAATAATCATTTTTACGGAATCACCGATTTAAAGAGATTTTTGGGAGTGAAATATGTATGTGAGTTTTGCTTTGAGGGGTACGATAACCCCGCCTCCCATAATTGTCCATCATATTGTAAAATTTGTGAATCCACGCAGTGTTACGAGAAAAATAACCCGGTATTCTGCAGCGAATGTAACAAGAAGTGTCGCTCGCCCGCCTGTTACAGCCTGCATAAACAGCCGAAGTATCGTCCTTCCGCCGGTAAGTTCGTTAATGTGTGTGATAACAGAAAAAAATGCCCTCGATGTAAACGCAAGTATTACATAGCGTTTTCTAAAAACAGCGCTCCGCACGTGTGTAAGCAGAAGAGGTGTCATATATGCGGCGAGGCTCTCCAGGAGCCGGGCGAGGGTCACCTCTGCTATATGACGCCGGTCAAAGCTGAAGAAATGCATTCAGACAAATACGTTTTTTATGACTTTGAAACGTATGTCGATAATAACGGGGAACACGTACCGTTTTACGTCAGCGCTGTAACAAAGACGGGTGATTTTTGGAGCGTGTGGGGGACAGACTGTGTAGCCCGTTTCTTTAAACATTTTAGAACGAGAAAATTCAAAGAATACGTGTTCATCGCTCACAACTCAAAAGGTTTTGACGGCTATTTGCTTCTAAAGTATTTAGTCCAGCAGGGTGTAACCCCCGCTGTGATTATGACTGGGAGTAAACTATTACTCATGACAAACGCCGCCTTTAAACAGAAATATATAGATTCGTTATCTTTCCTTACAATGCGCTTATCTCAGATGCCTAAAGCCCTGGGAATCCGGCTGAAAGACGAAATCATCCGCAAAGGTTACTTTCCGCACCTGTTCAGTTCAGAAAAAAATCTGAACTATGTCGGACCGTACCCTGACTCAGCGGCTTACGGGGTCGCAAATATGTCAGAGGAAGAAAGAGAGGAATTTAACGCGTGGTACGTGCGCAAAAAAAACCCGCAATTTTCGATTTTAAAGCCGAGGCCGTTATGTATTGTGATAACGATACAAAAATCCTGGCTGCAGCGTGCTCCAAATTTATTGTTGTGTGGGCCGCCAGAAGAGGAGGTACTGCTGGCCCACCACCAGAGGGCGCCCTGTCTGGAGTGCTGGCTCCAGGCACCAGAGGGCGCAGCCGCCTCACAGGATCAGCCAGGGTGACAGCTGTCACGCATCACCTGCAACAGCTGTTACCAATCACCTGATCAGCAGGGGTACAACAGCAGGACGACGTCTCCACCTCTTTGCCGAGATATCGCTCTACCTGGAAGGTAACGTTCTCAGCTGACTGTGTGATCTTTCGACAGTAACCTTTTGTGGCTTTTGTGCATTGTATAGCAGACTCTTTTTCCAACGAGAGGTGGAGGTAGTTTTCCTGCCGTGTGGATTGCTGGGTGCAAACGCGCCCACATTTAATTGTTTTTTTGTTCCTCGCCAGCAGTACCAGGTCCGACACGCGGAGGCAGTGGCCACCTGGGAGTTCGGGACTTGGCGGCTCCAGTATTCCCGGGGTCTGGTGGCGGAGGAAATCGTGTGGTTCCGGTTCTACTTTGGACAGACGTCTTCTATCTTCGAGCCTGCCCACACGACACCTTTTGTGATTTGGCTTTTTGTCTATTGTTGTAATCTGTTGTGTTTGTTGTGCCCATTCACAACAGTAAAGTGTTGTTATTTGACTTCCTCCATTGTCCGTTCATTTGCGCCCCCTGTTGTGGGTCCGTGTACCTACACTTTCCCAACAGGATATCTCGGCCAACGTCATGGACCCCGAGGGGCGTCAACCGGCCGTTGAACGGCCAATGGAAGAGCAGGGCGCACAGGCATCTGCAGGAGGAATGGTCGGTGAGTTGCAGCGAATCCTCACCGCTTTTACGGCTCGGCTGGATCTGATGACCGAGCAGAACGTCGTCCTTAACTGCAGGGTGGAGGCTCTCGCCGCGCAGGTGGAAGCGCGCCCTCAGGGCGCTGCTGCGGCTCCCTCTCCTGTCGATCCTGTGCGCAATAGTGATGTTCCACAGGTCGTTCAACGACCCCTCCCACCTTCCCCTGAAGCATACATAAGCCCTCCAGAACCGTACGGGGGTTGTGTGGAGGCATGCGCGGACTTTCTTATGCAGTGTTCGCTCGTCTTCGCACAACATCCCGTCATGTACGCGACTGATGCTAGTAAGATAGCTTATGTGATTAATCTGCTTCGCGGCGAGGCACGCGCTTGGGCTACAGCGCTCTGGGAGCAAAATTCACGGCTCCTTCTGACATATGATGGGTTTGTGAGGGAGTTCAGAACAGTGTTCGATCACCCAAATAGAGGAGAGACCGTTTCAGCCGTGCTGCTGTCAATGAGACAGGGGCGCCGGAGCGCAGCTGCTTATGCAGTCGACTTCCGCATCGCGGCTGCGAGGTCCGGCTGGAATAGCACTGCCCTCCGCGCCGCCTTCGTAAACGGACTATGGTTGGTCCTGAAGGAGCACCTGGTGGCCAAGGACGAACCGCGGGATTTAGACGGGCTTATTGATCTCGTTATACGATTAGACAATTGGTTAGAAGAACGCCGTCGGGAACGAGACGAAGGGCGTGGCCGGGCACGCGCCGTCCCTCTCACTTCCGGTTCCGACCGAGTTCCGCCCTCCCCACGCTCCACGGCCTCTACGCTCCGTGTGGTGACAGCTCCCCCTGCTGACGAAGCTATGGACACGAGCAGGGCCACATTTAGGGCACCAGATAGACAGAGGAGGCTGGCCCGCGGAGCATGCTTTGTTTGTGGCTCAATAGAGCATCAAGTGAGGGACTGCCCCGAGCGGTTAAACACCAACGCCCGCCCCTAGACACTGGGTTAGGGTTGGGCCAAAACATTCACGTGGGACATACCCATATTGCCACACGACTCCCAGTGACAATCCGTTATGAGGATTTAACCCTGAAGGCCCCAGCACTGGTGGACACGGGCTCTGAAGGGAATCTGTTAGACAGCAGATGGGCCAGGGAGATAGGGCTCCCTCTGGTGGCGCTTACCTCGCCTGTGCAGGTGCGGGCACTAGATGGCTCCCTACTCCCTCTAATCACACATAAGACACCACCAGTAACTCTGGTGGTGTCAGGAAATCACCGGGAGGAGATCGAGTTTTTTGTGACTCCTGCCACCTCCCGTGTGATTCTAGGGTTCCCCTGGATGTTAAAACACAATCCCCGGATCGATTGGCCATCCGGGGTAGTGGTTCAGTGGAGCGAGACCTGCCATCGGGCATGTTTAGGTTCCTCGGTTCCTCCCGGTTCCCAGGCTAAGGAGGAGGTCAGAGTCCCGCCCAATCTAGGGACGGTGCCGGTGGAGTACCATGACCTTGTGGATGTGTTCAGTAAGGATCTGGCGCTCACCCTTCCCCCCCACCGTCTGTACGATTGTGCCATTGATTTGGTTCCAGGCGTTGAGTTCCCGTCCAGCAGGCTGTACAACCTCTCACGACCTGAGCGCGAATCAATGGAGACCTACATCCGGGACTCTTTAGCCGCCGGGTTGATCCGGAATTCCACCTCCCCGATGGGTGCAGGTTTCTTTTTTGTGGGTAAAAAAGACGGCGGACTTCGTCCATGCATTGATTATAGGGGGCTGAACGAAATCACGGTTCGTAATCGATACCCATTGCCCCTGTTGGATTCAGTGTTCACGCCCCTGCATGGAGCCCAAATATTCACTAAGCTAGATCTTAGAAATGCGTATCACCTGGTTCGGATCCGGAAGGGAGACGAGTGGAAGACGGCATTTAACACCCCCTTAGGTCACTTTGAGTACCTGGTCATGCCGTTCGGCCTCACAAACGCCCCCGCGACGTTCCAAGCATTAGTTAATGATGTCTTGCGGGATTTCCTGCACCGATTCGTCTTCGTATATCTAGACGATATACTCTTCTTTTCTCCGGATCCTGAGACTCATGTCCGGCATGTACGTCAGGTCCTGCAGCGGTTGTTGGAGAACCGGCTGTTTGTGAAGGGCGAGAAGTGTGAGTTTCACCGCACATCTTTGTCCTTCCTGGGGTTTATCATCTCCCCCAACTCCGTCGCTCCTGATCCGGCCAAGGTTGCGGCGGTGAGAGACTGGCCCCAACCCACTAGCCGTAGGAAGCTGCAACAGTTCCTCGGCTTTGCAAATTTCTTCAGGAGGTTCATTAAGGGCTACAGTCAGGTAGTTAGCCCCCTGACAGCCCTGACCTCATCAAAAGTCCCCTTCACCTGGTCGGATCGTTGCGATGCCGCGTTCAAGGAGTTGAAACGGCGCTTCTCGTCTGCACCCGTTCTGGTGCAGCCCGATCCTAGTCGCCAGTTAGTGGTTGAAGTGGACGCCTCGGACTCAGGGATAGGAGCTGTGCTTTCCCAGAGCGGAGAGGCCGATAAGGTCCTTCACCCGTGTGCCTATTTCTCCCGCAGGTTGACCCCGGCCGAACGGAACTATGACGTCGGCAATCGAGAACTCCTTGCGGTGAAAGAGGCTCTTGAAGAGTGGAGACATCTGTTGGAGGGAACGTCCGTGCCATTCACGGTTTTCACTGACCACCGGAACCTGGAGTATATCAGGACCGCCAAGCGGCTGAACCCCAGGCAAGCCCGCTGGTCACTGTTCTTCGGCCGTTTTGACTTCCGGATCACCTACCGTCCCGGGACCAAAAACCAGAGATCGGATGCCTTGTCCCGGGTACATGAAGATGAAGTCAAAGCGGAGTTGTCGGATCCACCGGAACCCATCATCCCGGAGTCCACTATCGTGGCCACCCTCCCCTGGGACGTAGAGAGAACCGTCCGGGAGGCCCTGGCACGAAGCCCGGACCCCGGAACTGGGCCGAAGAACAAACTATACATCCCACCAGAGGCTAGGGCTGCAGTCCTGGACTTCTGTCACGGCTCCAAGCTCTCCTGTCATCCAGGGGTGCGAAGAACCGTGGCAGTTGTCCGGCAGCGCTTCTGGTGGGCGTCCCTAGAGGCCGACGTCCGGGATTATATCCAGGCCTGCACCACCTGTGCCAGGGGCAAGGCTGACCATCGCAGGGCATCAGGACTACTCCAGCCGCTGCCTGTGCCTCATCGCCCCTGGTCCCACATCGGCCTGGATTTTGTCACGGGCCTCCCGCCGTCCCAGGGTAACACCACCATCCTCACGATAGTGGACCGATTCTCCAAGGCGGCCCACTTCGTGGCCCTCCCGAAGCTCCCAACAGCCCAGGAGACAGCGGACCTCCTGGTCCACCACGTCGTCCGGCTGCATGGGATTCCAACAGACATCGTCTCCGATCGCGGTCCCCAGTTCTCCTCGCAAGTCTGGAGGAGCTTCTGCCGGGAACTGGGGGCCACGGTGAGTCTCTCGTCCGGGTACCACCCTGAGACCAACGGGCAAGCAGAACGGGTAAACCAGGAGGTGGAACAGGCCTTGCGCTGCGTGACTGCCGCGCACCCGGCGGCCTGGAGTACCCATTTGGCCTGGATCGAGTATGCCCATAACAGCCAGGTGTCTTCAGCCACCGGCCTCTCCCCTTTTGAGGTGTGTCTGGGGTATCAGCCCCCGTTGTTTCCGGTGGTTGAGGGAGAGGTCGGTGTGCCCTCGGTCCAGGCCCACTTAGGGAAGTGCCGTCGGGTGTGGCGTGCCGCCCGTTCTGCTTTGCTAAAGGCCCGGACGAGGGCAAAAGCCCATGCAGACCGTCGGCGGACCCCGGCCCCTGCGTATCGGCCAGGGCAGGAGGTGTGGTTATCCACAAAGGACATTCCCCTCAAAGTGGACTCCCCCAAGCTACAGGACCATTACATCGGCCCCTTCAAGATCCTTAAGGTCATCAGTCCAGCCGCAGTGAGGCTTCAGCTTCCGGCCTCACTGCGGATCCATCCTGTGTTTCATGTGTCCCGAGTTAAACCGCATCACACCTCACCCCTCTGTACTCCGGGTCCGGCGCCGCCTCCTGCCCGGATCATCGATGGCGAGCCGGCTTGGACTGTACGCCGGCTCTTGGATGTCCGTAGGATGGGCCGGGGCTTCCAGTATTTGGTGGACTGGGAGGGGTACGGTCCCGAAGAACGCTCCTGGGTGAAGAGGAGCTTCATCCTGGACCCGGCCCTCCTGGCCGATTTCTACCGCCGCCACCCGGACAAGCCTGGTCGGGCGCCAGGAGGCGCCCGTTGAGGGGGGGGTCCTGTTGTGTGGGCCACCAGAAGAGGAGATACTGCTGGCCCACCACCAGAGGGCGCCCTGTCTGGAGTGCGGGCTCCAGGCACCAGAGGGCGCAGCCGCCTCACAGGAGCAGCCAGGGTGACAGCTGTCACGCATCACCTGCAACAGCTGTTACCAATCACCTGATCAGCAGGGGTACAACAGCAGGACGACGTCTCCACCTCTTTGCCGAGATATCACTCTACCTGGAAGGTAACGTTCTCAGCTGACTGTGTGATCTTTCGACAGTAACCTTTTGTGGCTTTTGTGCATTGTATAGCAGACTCTTTTTCCAACGAGAGGTGGAGGTAGTTTTCCTGCCGTGTGGATTGCTGGGTGCAAACGCGCCCACATTTAATTGTTTTTTTGTTCCTCGCCAGCAGTACCAGGTCCGACATGCGGAGGCAGTGGCCACCTGGGAGTTCGGGACTTGGCGGCTCCAGTATTCCCGGGGTCTGGTGGCGGAGGAAATCGTGTGGTTCCGGTTCTACTTTGGACAGACGTCTTCTATCTTCGAGCCTGCCCACACGACACCTTTTGTGATTTGGCTTTTTGTCTATTGTTGTAATCTGTTGTGTTTGTTGTGCCCATTCACAACAGTAAAGTGTTGTTATTTGACTTCCTCCATCGTCCGTTCATTTGCGCCCCCTGTTGTGGGTCCGTGCACCTACACTTTCCCAACATTTATGTCTGAATTCATCGCTGAAACACGCGTGGATCCTTTTAGCTGCGTTACAATCGCCTCGGCGTGTATGAAAGTCTTCCAAACTAACTTTCGCTCCAAAAACGCTGGTGATCCCCTCCACCGACAATTATAGAACGAAGCATAAAAAATATTCGGACGTGGCCGTGCAGTAGTTAGAATGGGTTGCTGAGACGCAAAACATTATCATCGATCACGCTCTAAACAGGGGCGAGAAAAAAATAGGAGTTTATTATGTTGATGGGTATGCTCAGATTGACGGGCGGATAAAAGTGTGGGAGTTTCTCGGGTGTTTTTACCACGGGTGTGCAAGGTGTTTTACACAGCACGAAATAAACCCTCTCACAAACACCTCATTTGGAGAGCTCCACGCAGCGTGTCAGAAAAAAATAGCCTTTCTGCGGGCTATGCCGGGCGTCACCCTCAGCGTAATTTGGGAACATCAGTGGCTTGAAATGAGGCTGAGGGATGAGAGCGTTCAGCGTTTCCTCAGCCTCAGGGGGTTACCGCCGCCCCTTGAACCTCGCGACGCTTTATACGGCGGTCGGACTTGCGCGTCCCGTCTGAGGTACACGGCTAAGCAAGATGAGAGGGTCTATTACATCGACGTGACCTCGCTGTATCCTTACGTTAACGTAAATTTCACATATCCCACGGGGCATCCGGAAATTATCGAGAGAAATTTCCGAGACCCCAGGACTTATTTCGGGCTCATCAAAGCCGTCGTGTATCCGCCCCGGGGGCTAAAATTCCCCGTCCTCCCACACAGAACTCCTCACGGTAAACTGGTGTTTACTCTGTGTCGCACCTGCGCTGATGAAAATAATCAAGCGGGAGCGTGCACACACAGCAGCAGAGAGCTCTGTCTGGGACTTGGACGACCCCGGAATTCCACAAAGCTCTGGGTACAGGCTACGTTGTAGCTAAGATTTTTGAAGTCTGGCATTTTGAGGAAAAAAGTGATAAAATCTTTGAGGGGTACATAAACACCTTCTTAAAACACAAGCAGGAAGCCTCCGGTTTCCCTCCCGAATTTGATAAAGACCCCGAGAGCAGAGAAAAATATATCACGGACTACTGGCTGAATCAGAAGATTCGTTTAGACCCAGAAAAAAATCAGTCACAATCCGGCAAAACGACAGATGGCTAAAATCTGCCTCAACTCCTTCTGGGGGAAATTTGCCCAGAGGTCAAATCTGACGCAGACCGCGCTCGTTAAAAACGCTGACGATCTGTTCAGGTATCTGTTTTCTGAAGAGTACGAGGTCACATATCTAACATTCCTCAGCAGTCAGGCGGCTATGGTTCAATGGAGGTACGGCCCGCGGTACGTCAGCCGACCGGGTAAAGCCGTCAATATTTTCATCGCAGCGTTTACAACGGCGTATGCGCGTTTGACCTTGTACGGTTTTATGGAGGCTGTGGCAAATCCTGACAGGATTCTGTATTATGATACCGATAGCCTGATTTGCGTTTGTAGGCGGGGTGAAACCCCGCTGCCTACCGGTAATTATCTGGGGCAGCTCACCGATGAGTTGAACGGCGACGTCATCACAGAGTTTGCAGCAGCGGGGCTAAAAGTTACGCATATAAAACCGTACGAGGTAAAACGGTCATGCGTGTGAAGGGGATCACTCAAACCCACGAGAGCTGTCAGAAAATAAACTTTGACAGCATCAAAGATCTGGTCGAGGGTTATATAAAAGACCCTGCCCTCGCTGCATCTATCAAAACACCGCAGCAGGGAATTAAACGTCATAAAAGCAGTTTCAGTTTGACAAACGTGTCATTTCAAAAATCCTTCAGGGTGGTGTATGACAAGCGGTGTCTTTTAAAGGACGGGGAAACCGAGCCGTTCGGATTTTGAAACATGTCTCACTCGGGAAATACGGTGGAGATTGACCCCAGACTTCAGCTCCCATTCTCCTGTCTCATCGTTGGACGCGAGGTTCAAGGGGCGGCGGTAACCCCCTGAGGCTGAGGAGTGGTTTCTTTCTATGCTTAATAACGGGGGTTTAAATTATGCAAACGCGATAAAACTTTAAAGGTATGATTGGGAGACCGCTCTCACACATCCATCCCGTTTTCAGGCGAAAAAAACACATAAAAAAGTCAAAGGTCAACGCATCTTTCTACGCTTAATAACGGGGGTTTAAAGCGTGCAAACGCGACAAAACTTTAGAGGTATGATCGGGAGAGCGTTCTAAGATGGGGGTTACATTTTCACACGGAAAAACATAAAATAATAGGAACGCCGGTTAACACAAGCCGTGACAATATTTAAACTCATGCAAAGGCCCTGCTAGCTGGTTACAGGAGGTATTGCAGCTTTTCTTAAGGCAATAACGATATCTTTTCACAAAATCAGAAACCAAATCATCGTTCGCGATAGTATTTTCGGTGTATAAAGACACCACGTCCTGGTACGACTTCCCAGTGGCTCTGTTATACAGATAATACACGCAGTGTTGTCCACATACGTCCGATAACTCGTGCTGAAGCTGTTTGTTGTGATACAGAATGTTTTTAACATCTGGGAGATTCTCCAGATATCGCAGGATGCTTTTAGGGTAGTATTCAAAGTCCGGGCTGAGGCCGAACGAGTCAAAAAATGTGGCTCGACCATTTTTTTCAACGGTGAGCGCTAACCAGTGTTCCCCCGGTAAATGTCTAGGGTGGGTGTTTACAATGAAATATACGGGAGGGTCCGGCTTGATCTGGAATAACTCGTCAGACGCAAAAACACCGGTGAACAGGTCTCCTATTAAGCCCCTCATAACAGCGTCCAATTCCAGGGTGTTCATCAGTAAAAATCCACAAGGACCTGTCGCTTGGAATTAATCTCCAGGAGAGAATCGTAACACGCGTACACTATCAGCGTGGTGGTATGCGGAGTCGCGACTCTGAATCTCATCTCAAGTCGCAGGGTCCCTGTGGAGACGGGGCTCAGAGCGCCGCTGTCCTCCTCCGGGTTTAAATTGAAGACGTACAGCGCATAGCCGAGCGCAAAATCCTCCCGGTCTATACAGAGAGGCAGGTCCTTGAGGTGTCGCCCGGTTGCCGTGTAGAGATTGTAAAACTCCCTGACAGAGAGTCCATTGTTAAATTCAGGCTGGAAAGCTTTAGCCGGCAGCTGTCTCCCGTTTTGACTGAGTGCGAGGTACTCCAGGTCATAGTGTGCAAATTCAAACGGGGACAGATCTCTTCTCCCGCTGAATGCATTGTGATTCACCATACCCAGAACCACATATTTGGGCATGGTTCCTAAAAACAGGTTCTCCTGGTTGCATATCCTGGAATGGCTGGGGATCACGTAAGTCTTAACGTTGATTCGTGATAACGGGTACACGGCGTTCCCTTTCATGAGAGCTGCGGAGTGACCCAATCTCACTACAGGGGATACGGTGACTTTCTTAATGAATAGGGACGCGCCCAGAATTTTCAGCTTGAAAGTGGAGGCCGCCAGCCCCATCAGGCAGAAAGCATCGCTGGCTCGAATTAATTTAACTCTTAGATCAACATTATTCAGAAGAAGCCTCTCACAGAAAAATATGTCCGCGTGCAGCGGGCCCTGAACTTGAAATTCACGCGATTCGGCGCTAAAGCGCGCTCTGCTCACGAGGCCTTTATTCGGGCCCGCGTCCTCCACAGCGGTCGAATTGTGCTGACCCGGGGTGTCCTTGTAAAACAAACCGCCCGTGAACTGCGATTTCAATGAAGCGGGCGAAAAGTTCAGCAGCGTCTCAATCATCGCCCTGTACGGGTGCGTCGCGCTGGACTGGGAAATCAGCCGGTCACCCAGAGTCACGTCGACTTGCGAGAAAATCGTATTGAGAGGGTAATTTATTACGCCCACGTGGGCGTCATTAGCCAGGTCAGTCCCGTCGGCGTTTGTAATTTTCAATCGCAGATAAAGCAGCGTATTATTGAGGTCTAAATACCTCTCACCGTCTCCGGGGATAAAAAACTCGATAGGGCCCGTGTCCGTCAGGGCTGATAACGGGCTGACTTCAACGTATTGGCTTTGCTCGATGGACAGCTGGGTCCCGGGGACGGCGAATAAATCCAATTCGCTCATGGTGCATTCGGGGGAATTATTTCGCAAAAGAGACATTGTTTAAGAGAAAATATCCCCGGACAACCTCCTCTTCTTATGCTTCCTTCGAACTGTTCTGCTTTTTCCGGGGGTCTTTCGCTTTTTAACCGTTTTGACCTGTTTCCCCGGGGGGCGTTTCCGGGGCCTTCTTGAGAGCACCATGATCCCGGACCCCTGCTGCTGCTCGGGTTCCTGACTCCGTCCGGCCCTCTCAACAACGCGGCTCACTACGTCGGAAGCGATGCTTCGAGCGGCGTTTTTCAGGTGAGGTTTGGCGATCGTGTATCCTTGTTTAATCAGCGGCGACACAAATTTGAACAGTTTAGAAAATATGTTCCCGAGCCCGCACCCGTACATAACAGGAGCGCCGTGGAAGCCGTGAAGGCCGTTCCCGACTTGATTTTCATAGTAAGTCCCAAATCTATAAATGTCGGCTTTGTGCGCTGCCCCGGCCATTTTTTTTTTTATCCCGCCGGTTTAAAATGTAATGTCACAACCACTTTACCGTATCTGAAATTCACCGGTCGATCTTGATCGCTTTTGATTTCGATGCGTATTGTCTCAATAGCGGGGTTGAATTTCTTTGTAATTATTTCCCCGAAACGACCTCCAATTTCGAATGCTCGGAGGAGAGGAGCAAAAGCGTCGCCCACCACCTGAGGCTGTACAACGTCTGTATAACAGAACAGGTGATGCATGCCCGCTTTTATATCGGGGTAGCGGGGAGAGCTCGTGACCCCGGGTCCGCATCTCAGCCATTGATTAGGCTGTATCCCCAGCATGTACGCCGTCAGGGCTTCAAAATATACCTGGCAGGTACCGTCTCCTTCCCACAGAAACTTTTTCTGGATATCGTCATATTTTAAAGTCAGATTCGGATCTATAGTCTTCAAACGAGGGTTTATCCGCGCTGCAATAACCTCAAAGTTATCGTAATAACCCGTGTCAAAAAATTGCGAGTGAACGGCGAGTTTGTTCTTGGGCGGTAAGCCCGTAATTTTCTTCACCTGAAACGTACAGCAAGGCTTTTCCGGGATATTTAACCAGGTGTGCGGATAAGAAATTTCCGTCAGCGCCACATCCCAGTCACCCTCTAGATCCAGGTGTCGAGCCAAGTCCACCTGGTAGCATGAAATTGTGTTGTCCGGGTATACTTTTAGGCTGGCGTTTGAAGGCAGAGTCATATAAAATCTGTGTTTCAGATCCCGATCCATTTCTCATATGTCGGTTGAAGATAGATGTTCTCATATTTATACGGCCATCAGCTGGTCCGCGGGAACCCAGGAGTTAAATTTCTCGGGCCAATTTTTCCATCTGACAAATACAAATTTCTTCCCCTTGGTAAAACGTTCACGAATAATTTCTTGAACCTGATACGGTCTGTCTTTTGCTATTTTATAAAAAAATTGATTGATTGATTTTAACCTTCTGCAATTCTGGTTCATAGAATGAACCTTCAATGATCTCGCCGTCATAATCTTTCAATTTATAAACGGGCGGCGCACGTTGTATACATTCTGACACTGTGAACATTTCATCCGTAAAACTTTGTTCATATTTTTTATCAAAAACTCCCCTGAGCTTGGACACCCTGACTATATCGCCGACCTTATATTTAAACTTCGCAGGCCTCCTGCGTAGGGTGGATGCCCCGTACAAATTTTGAAACACTTGATCCACCTTTCGAGCATTAACCTCATTCGGTCTCATCTTAATGCTTTTATGATAACTCTCGTTATAAGCCGTGAGTAAGGACGGCAGGACGTCGATGTATCTTCGTGTGTTTTTAGCAGTAAAATATCTCCACACTCTCGTCTTTAGCGTGCGATTAAACCTCTCGACAACCGAGGCTTTCAGATGACTGGCCGTGGCAAAATGTAGAATCTGGTGTTTTTTCATTAAATCCTTGAACGGTTTGTTTTCAGGAATTCCTCTGACAGGAACCTGTCTGGCCGGTCAGATGCATAAGATGTGGCGTATTTCTCAGCCCGCTCGAGGTCTTGTACCTCCCCCGGACTCGCGGCCTCCGTGACAGCGGGAAGAGAGCCCACGCCTCCCGGGCTGGAAAGCGCGTGAGAAGGATGGATCTCGCCCCAGACCGGTTCGAGCTGAACTCCCCACGGGCTCTCGTACCCGGCGCGGGTCCGTGAAGCCTTCTGGCGCCGGTCCTGGTTCACGACCGGCTCGGCGGATCTCGTCCAGGCCTGCCCCGGGGATGGCGGGTCTCTTCCACAGGCGAGCGCGCAGTCACAAGCGATGTCATCGGTCGGGGCGATGGGGGAGGTTGAGGAGGTCATGCTGGTTCGTCGTCCGATGCTTAAATGAGATGTGGTCCGCTGGTTTTTTTATAGAAATCCCCGTGCATGCGAGGGAGGAGCTACGGCAGAGTTTTTTTTTGTTGTTTGTTTGTTTGTTTGTTTTTTTAAGTAGAAAGAGGGGCCAAGTTTTTTCGGACTTCGATCACGTCCCTCCAGGCCAGACACCTTGTAAAAAGACCCGTAGAATAAGCTTTGTTTTTCCGTCTTCAAACAAGCCCTGTGAACGACCCCGTCATCAGGAAATCGGATGTAATAAAACATTCAAGCTTCAACCAAAGATTCAAGCTTCTCTACTATGTTATAAAAGACCATCCGGCGTGACACCCCCGCTGCGCAGGTCACACACACACACACACAAACACACAACTCCAAAACACACACATACACACACACCTCCGAAACACACACACACCTCCGAAACACACAGTTAGCGTCTGCAACAGGTATTACAGCCATGGGATCATGTTTCCGTGAGGAGCTCTATGCGTGGGTATTTGACCGTCTTGCTGCAAAGACAGCCGTTACAGCCGAGAGACGGTTATTTTTAACCCTTCTTTAATTTAAGAATTAAAAACAGAAAGGGAGACGCATTAATTTAAGAGTTAAAAAATATTAAAGGCGTATTAAAATAGTCATGTTTAATCACTAAATTGAAGAAAACCTCCCATAATTATGCATAAGATACGGTATTTTTTATTCCTTCTTTAATTGAGGCATTAAAAACCATAAAAGGACGCGCTTTAATTTAAGAATTAAAAATATTAAAGGGGTATTAAATATTAGACACTGATTTATGTTTAATTATTTCAGAATTAGTTAATTCTTTAATACGTTAAAAAGATCTAGGTATTTTTTAATCGTTCTTTAATTCATGAAATAAAATGACATTAAAATATTAGACCCGGGTGGGAGGGGAGGAAGGGCTTGGAGACGACTCTTGGGGCGGGGTTAGGGGAGGAGCTTGGGGTGGGGCTAGGGGAGGTAGGGGAGGAGCTTAGGGGTGGGACTAGGGGAGGAGCATGGGGGTGGGGACTAGGGGAGGAGCCAGGGGCGGGACTAGGGGAGGAGCCATGGGCGTGGCTTGGAGGCGGGACTAGGGGAGGGGTTAGGGGCGGGACATAGTGACGTAATCGATTCCGATTGGCTGTGATGTCATAAGGGGGCGGGATTAGGGGGCGGGGCTTAGTGACGTGGTCGATTCTGATTGGGTGACAGGGCCATAAATCAGTTTTGAACATAAGGTCTCTCAGTTTTCTCTCTGGTAACACACTGATTTTAACTAGTGGGTGTGGGACTTTGAATTCTACCTGGAGACGGAGTCTTTCATGTTCACTGTCTCTGGAGACTCCTCGTTTGCTACTAGAGTTCAGTCAGCAGGTACTTGGAGACAATGTTTGTGATGAAACATCAGTTCAAACACCATGGTCACATGGCCCGCTTCCTTCAGTACTGAGTGCTGGATTGGAAGTAGTTTGGACATGTTGTAGATGGAAAACTGTAACATGCCCTCAGAACTTGGTCACCTGTTGAACAGAACACAAGGAATCACCCCGCAAAAGAGAGGAAAATGTGAGGGGCTGAATTTTCCATTTGGACAATGTTATTGCATGTTTTTGACTTTATTTGAATGGCAGCAGAGCCTGTTATTGGACCCTTAACAGTTGGCATCATGGTGGTTTGATGGATTGACCAACTTGAGCAAATAAACATTTTGATGACAATCAAAATCACACTGGAAAAAAAATTAATATTTAAGCACAAAAATGATGTTCCAGTCTGATAACAAGCACAGTTTGAGTAAAAAGCACCTACTTCTTATCAATATTTAAGGTAAAAAAATAATTTGGACAGAAAACATTCTGACTGCTTGATTTCATTCATATTCATATGTTTGTGTTGGTCAATACTGTGATGTACAACATGAATATGGCCGATTTTAAAGTGTCCAAACTGGAAATTTATGGCAATAAAACTTTTGTTTTACAAAGTGAATATTATTGTGAACATATTTTGCCACAAAGTGGTTATTTAAAGGATTAACCTTGAGTCCCAGTAATTTACAGGTTGAAGTTAAATTTGAGACATCCCATAATATGAATCAGGTCCATTTAGACCCTCTGTCTGTCTGTGATATGTGAATAATACTCTTCTAACAAATGATGATAAATCTCATCTCCTCCCAACAACCTGCAGTAAAGAGGAAAAACACTGATGTTAAGTCTGATTCCAGTTTGACCAAATTAAAGATGAGTAATTTAATCTTTACAGCTGTGAGTAATTTGAATAATTTACTGCAGTCACTTTAATCTGATTCTTTTTGTTTTATTTATTTATTACCTCTGTGGAATATCCAAAAACGCTTCTTATGAGCAGACCTGGCAACAGTAATCTTTGCTTAACAACCCTCAGCTTGGACTCACGTGTTCTTCAGGTTCCTCCATCTAATTATGTCCTGATCACGTGTGTCTGATTGTCCTGGAGGCTTTTTGAACCCTCAGGTGGACACTTTGAGCAGCTTCTAGTTGCTCATTGTTTGGTGAAGTGAATCATGTCCACATCTCCAGGACAGTTGAAGTTTTCTTTGATGTTCTGGTTTTGGATTGGTTTGTTGAGTCCAGTGTGGCTCAATGGACAAAAACATCAGAAATTTGAGTTTGAGCCACCAGGAACCCAGATGGAAGGAAGAAAACACCTGGTGACAGTGTGGAAGTTCTTGCAAGGTCAGTTTACTTTTTTTTTTTCTCACTTTTTAAAGTTTCTGCTCAGACAAGAGTAACGTGTGTGTGACTAACATGAAAACTGAGCAATTTAAGGATTGAATGTTAACTATTGAACTTAATTTCTGGGGTTCACATTTAACAGATGTATATAAAAAAACACCTGTTTTACCAAATTTTCATGTCCTGCTGGTAATTATGGAATTGGTGTTAAATTAATTTAAGTCTCTATTGGTACTGATGTAGTAAAGTCACTAAATGTACAAATGAAGACTTAATTAAAAAAAACTAGTTTGTGGATGTCTTTCTCATCCCATTATAATAACTGAACTCGTGGACGGCCGTTTGTCTCTGAACTGAGTTTTTCACTGTTCCAGTGTTGGATCATGGTGAGGGCACAAACTCAATCTCTGTTCTGCCACGGTATCGTTGTGGTGAAGATTCTCTCTTGGTTCTCTTCTCTGTCCTCTGGCACACTGATCTGCATCTAGATGGTGAGTTTGAATTGTCCATGAACACATGCTGGAATTTATTTCTATCAACTGGAGATGCTCTCAAAGGTATTACTGGAACATAATTGTATGATTCCATGTTTGTCCAACTTGTTTCTACAGATGGGTCACAAGCAGATGGCTGTAATGGTTCAGTTCATACCTTTCAGTCATGGCGTCTACTCAAAGTTCCCTACACTGGCTGCAACCCACAGTTATGGGTAAGTTGTTGTTGCTAGCATGGGGACAGTTGAACATGTCAGTAATAACATTTGGACTCTATTCAAATCTTTAAGATGAGGATTTTCCTCAAACTTAATCATAACTGAATGACTTTTATTGGCTCCAGAAGGAGCTTTTTTAAGTTGTCTTCTAAAGGCCAAGCAGTGATTCAAGCTGAGAAAATCTCAACAGTAAATTGTCCCAAATGTCTGTTTGGCTACAAGTGCCAGTGGTTGCTTGACTTGAGAAATGGCCAACAAACTGGTGTCCCACTCAAAACTCATCAGATTCCTTTCTTGAACTTACTTCAGGTTAATCCAGTGAAGGTGCGTTACTTTGACGGTGAACTACAGGACAATGTGACGGCTACAGCAGCCTGTGAGAATCCACGAGCAACACCAGAAGAATTGCCCGTGGTTACTTGTGGAGCAACAAATGTCACAGTGAAACATCCTCACGAAGTTAGACTGAAGAGAGTAAAAACTCTGCATGAAGATGACAGGGTCCTCGTTTTGAACAAAGATACTCTGGTTGTTAAAACATCAAACATGGTAAAGGTCCACAACATGATCTAGTTTGTCAAAACTGTTTGCACAACTAACAATTACTGTCTCACAGGTTTCCATCATTGAACTGGTGAACTTGGATTCAGCAGGTGAAATGTCAATAATACGAGCAGCCTGTCTTAACATGAAGTCTGAAAGTGGGCAGAATCTGACCAAAAGGGCTCTAGAAGAACAACAGTTGTGGGAATTGGAGAACCTGAATATTGACCTCTACGATGCTGATCCAACAGAAAGTACAATCACTGGGGAAAACTATGACACGGTCAAAGATGGCGCACAAGGGCACAGGCATGACGATGAGGACAACCCCAGGCAGCACCCAGTGTGCTCCAGACGACACTCTGGCAGAAGGTGTCCTGCAAAACTGTCAGACCTTCCTGCTGACGACATCAGAAAGCATCAAATGTGCTCAAGACAACCTGGTGCTTGGAGTGGAAGGCAGCACGCCTGCACTGCACAACAACCCAGCAGCCTGTCGCTGTCGAGTCATTCTCAAGACTCATCACTTGAGAACATCTATGTAGATGACATGTCTCAGTGTTCCAGCAGCCGTCCATTGTGCTCTAAACAGCCTGGTTATGATGCTGGTAGGAATGTTGCATGTGCTGCACAACAGATGGAGCCCACAGGATCAGAAACATCAGCTGCAGGTGACCTGCCTTCAGACTGCCCTGTAAAGCACTCAGCATGTGCTGGGCAACATCCTAGAGACCCAACAGTGTCGAGGCTTTGTGCAGCTACTTCCAGTGTGTTTGAACCACAGACGGTGGTCCTCACAGACCTGCCTTCAAAGCATTCCTCATGTGCTGCACAACTACTGAAACCCACGGAACAATCAGACATCCCGAGAAGGAATCAAGCGTGCACAACACTTGACGAGTCAAGAAGCAGCTCAGCATGTGCTGTTCAACAGGTTAAGATGCCACAACTGTCCAGATCCCCTGAAGATGCACCACCAAGGAGTTTCCATCCTGAAAGCTTTACTGCAGATGACATGTCTGCAGGCCACCCTACAACAACACTGGTTTGCTCTCCACAACATGGTGCCAGTGCTGAAAGGGGTCCAGTTTGTGCTAAACGGCAAGATCTGCTTACAGACCACCCCAGTGAACATCAAGTATGCCCCACCAGACGTAGCAGTTGTGGGAGATGCTCTGCATGCAGTCAAAAAATGGTATCGACGCCAGTTGCAGAGCCAGCCAGTGGAGAAGACTCAGCTGAAGATGACTCCATACACTATCTGTTCTCGCCACAGTCTGGGGACAAAGCTGGAAGGAATCTGGCATGTGCTGCCCAACAGCGTCGGCCAGATGACATTACAAGTCAAGTGTGCATCTCTCCTGGTGGCTCCAGAAGGCACTCAGCTTGTGCTGGTCATCACTCAGACAGTCCCACTTCACCAAGGAGCATCCGTGGTAACACAGATGGCCTACCTTCAGACCAATCCACAGATCATGTGTCCACCTCACAGCCTGGAAGGCATCCAGCATGTGCTATGCAACAGCCAGATCTACCCTCAGAGCACTCCAGCAATCAACACTTCTGCCCCACTCAACATGAAGGTTCCAAAAGGCGCAGAACATGTGGTCCACAACACCTTGACATCAAATTGTCAAGCCTTCCTGTAGATGCCTTCATTGGAGAAGAATCTGCTGAAGATGACCTGCCATTACTCCACCCCAGACACGATCAGTGCTCTCCACAGCCAGGGGGCCATGCTGGAAGACTGGAAGCCTGTGCAGTAGAAACTCTCAGACAGGATGATCTGCCTTCACACGACCACACAAAGCATCAAACGTGCTCTGAAAGACAAGACAGTTCTACAAGGCGCTCTAGATGTGCAACACAACAGCCCACTGCTGTCTAACCCTCCTGTCAATCTCGGCTTCCTTCAAATTTGCTGGAAATAAAGAAATTTTAACTAGATACCCATGTCTCATATGAAATGACTCACTTTGTGTTCAAAGCAAAACTACTGCAGGTTGTTTCGCTTCACTTAAATTTGCTCAACTCCTGTGTCAAATGTCATGTAACTGCCAGTGGTTGTTGATGGGATAGTTGCAGTTTTATAATTCCAGGCTGCACCATGTTGGTGAACTCTCTTGAAAGTGGTCTTCAAAGTAGAATGCTGTGGAGTTGCTTAAGGGCTGTTTGTGGACCACCAGCAGGTGTAGGGTCTCTGCAATACAGTGTATCCAGAAATATTTGAATCCCACATGTCTGGTTCTGACATGAGGAAACCCAGAATCTGAGTCTCATTTGCCCACAACAGAAACATTGTTGCTGTGATCAAACTGCAAGTGATTTTCAATATAAGGGGCATTTTGTCAAAGCAGCAATTGAGTTGACTTCTGCTGCTGTGGGAATGAAAACTCCTGCCATGCAGAACCAGAACTCAAAATACTGTAATTTAGCAAATAAGAAATTCAATCTAAAAGTAAACTTTTGTGAGGATACACAAGACAAAATAATCCTGGAAAAACTGATCATGTTAGTGACCACAGTGGTGTGTTGACAGAAGGGAGATTAAACTCAACAGGAGATGGTTGACAGTGAAGAATGAGTTTTACTGGTAACACACTGATTTTAACTAGTGGGTGTGGGACTTTGAATTCTACCTGGAGACGGAGTCTTTCATGTTCACTGTCTCTGGAGACTCCTCGTTTGCTACTAGAGTTCAGTCAGCAGGTACTTGGAGACAATGTTTGTGATGAAACATCAGTTCAAACACCATGGTCACATGGCCCGCTTCCTTCAGTACTGAGTGCTGGATTGGAAGTAGTTTGGACATGTTGTAGATGGAAAACTGTAACATGCCCTCAGCACTTGGTCACCTGTTGAACAGAACACAAGGAATCACCCCGCAAAAGAGAGGAAAATGTGAGGGGCTGAATTTTCCATTTGGACAATGTTATTGCATGTTTTTGACTTTATTTGAATGGCAGCAGAGCCTGTTATTGGACCCTTAACAGTTGGCATCATGGTGGTTTGATGGATTGACCAACTTGAGCAAATAAACATTTTGATGACAATCAAAATCACACTGGAAAAAAAATTAATATTTAAGCACAAAAATGATGTTCCAGTCTGATAACAAGCACAGTTTGAGTAAAAAGCACCTACTTCTTATCAATATTTAAGGTAAAAAAATAATTTGGACAGAAAACATTCTGACTGCTTGATTTCATTCATATTCATATGTTTGTGTTGGTCAATACTGTGATGTACAACATGAATATGGCCGATTTTAAAGTGTCCAAACTGGAAATTTATGGCAATAAAACTTTTGTTTTACAAAGTGAATATTATTGTGAACATATTTTGCCACAAAGTGGTTATTTAAAGGATTAACCTTGAGTCCCAGTAATTTACAGGTTGAAGTTAAATTTGAGACATCCCATAATATGAATCAGGTCCATTTAGACCCTCTGTCTGTCTGTGATATGTGAATAATACTCTTCTAACAAATGATGATAAATCTCATCTCCTCCCAACAACCTGCAGTAAAGAGGAAAAACACTGATGTTAAGTCTGATTCCAGTTTGACCAAATTAAAGATGAGTAATTTAATCTTTACAGCTGTGAGTAATTTGAATAATTTACTGCAGTCACTTTAATCTGATTCTTTTTGTTTTATTTATTTATTACCTCTGTGGAATATCCAAAAACGCTTCTTATGAGCAGACCTGGCAACAGTAATCTTTGCTTAACAACCCTCAGCTTGGACTCACGTGTTCTTCAGGTTCCTCCATCTAATTATGTCCTGATCACGTGTGTCTGATTGTCCTGGAGGCTTTTTGAACCCTCAGGTGGACACTTTGAGCAGCTTCTAGTTGCTCATTGTTTGGTGAAGTGAATCATGTCCACATCTCCAGGACAGTTGAAGTTTTCTTTGATGTTCTGGATTTGGATTGGTTTGTTGAGTCCAGTGTGGCTCAATGGACAAAAACATCAGAAATTTGAGTTTGAGCCACCAGGAACCCAGATGGAAGGAAGAAAACACCTGGTGACAGTGTGGAAGTTCTTGCAAGGTCAGTTTAGTTTTTTTTTTTTTTCTCACTTTTTAAAGTTTCTGCTCAGACAAGAGTAACGTGTGTGTGACTAACATGAAAACTGAGCAATTTAAGGATTGAATGTTAACTATTGAACTTAATTTCTGGGGTTCACATTTAACAGATGTATATAAAAAAACACCTGTTTTACCAAATTATCATGTCCTGCTGGTAATTATGGAATTGGTGTTAAATTAATTTAAGTCTCTATTGGTACTGATGTAGTAAAGTCACTAAATGTACAAATGAAGACTTAATTAAAAAAAACTAGTTTGTGGATGTCTTTCTCATCCCATTATAATAACTGAACTCGTGGACGGCCGTTTGTCTCTGAACTGAGTTTTTCACTGTTCCAGTGTTGGATCATGGTGAGGGCACAAACTCGATCTCTGTTCTGCCACGGTATCGTTGTGGTGAAGATTCTCTCTTGGTTCTCTTCTCTGTCCTCTGGCACACTGATCTGCATCTAGATGGTGAGTTTGAATTGTCCATGAACACAACATGCTGGAATTTATTTCTATCAACTGGAGATGCCCTCAAAGGTATTACTGGAACATAATTGTATGATTCCATGTTTGTCCAACTTGTTTCTACAGATGGGTCACAAGCAGATGGCTGTAATGGTTCAGTTCATACCTTTCAGTCATGGCGTCTACTCAAAGTTCCCTACACTGGCTGCAACCCACAGTTATGGGTAAGTTGTTGTTGCTAGCATGGGGACAGTTGAACATGTCAGTAATAACATTTGGACTCTATTCAAAACTTTAAGATGAGGATTTTCCTCAAACTTAATCATAACTGAATGACTTTTATTGGCTCCAGAAGGAGCTTTTTTAAGTTGTCTTCTAAAGGCCAAGCAGTGATTCAAGCTGAGAAAATCTCAACAGTAAATTGTCCCAAATGTCTGTTTGGCTACAAGTGCCAGTGGTTGCTTGACTTGAGAAATGGCCAACAAACTGGTGTCCCACTCAAAACTCATCAGATTCCTTTCTTGAACTTACTTCAGGTTAATCCAGTGAAGGTGCGTTACTTTGACGGTGAACTACAGGACAATGTGACGGCTACAGCAGCCTGTGAGAATCCACGAGCAACACCAGAAGAATTGCCCGTGGTTACTTGTGGAGCAACAAATGTCACAGTGAAACATCCTCACGAAGTTAGACTGAAGAGAGTAAAAACTCTGCATGAAGATGACAGGGTCCTCGTTTTGAACAAAGATACTCTGGTTGTTAAAACATCAAACATGGTAAAGGTCCACAACATGATCTAGTTTGTCAAAACTGTTTGCACAACTAACAATTACTGTCTCACAGGTTTCCATCATTGAACTGGTGAACTTGGATTCAGCAGGTGAAATGTCAATAATACGAGCAGCCTGTCTTAACATGAAGTCTGAAAGTGGGCAGAATCTGACCAAAAGGGCTCTAGAAGAACAACAGTTGTGGGAATTGGAGAACCTGAATATTGACCTCTACGATGCTGATCCAATAGAAAGTACAATCACTGGGGAAAACTATGACACGGTCAAAGATGGCGCACAAGGGCACAGGCATGACGATGAGGACAACCCCAGGCAGCACCCAGTGTGCTCCAGACGACACTCTGGCAGAAGGTGTCCTGCAAAACTGTCAGACCTTCCTGCTGACGACATCAGAAAGCATCAGATGTGCTCAAGACAACCTGGTGCTTGGAGTGGAAGGCAGCACGCCTGCACTGCACAACAACCCAGCAGCCTGTCGCTGTCAAGTCATTCTCAAGACTCATCACTTGAGAACATCTATGTAGATGACATGTCTCAGTGTTCCAGCAGCCGTCCATTGTGCTCTAAACAGCCTGGTTATGATGCTGGTAGGAATGTTGGATGTGCTGCACAACAGATGGAGCCCACAGGATCAGAAACATCAGCTGCAGATGACCTGCCTTCAGACTGCCCTGTAAAGCACTCAGCATGTACTGGCCAACATCCTAGAGACCCAACAGTGTCGAGGCTTTGTGCAGCTACTTCCAGTGTGTTTGAACCACAAACGGTGGTCCTCACAGACCTGCCTTCAAAGCATTCCTCATGTGCTGCACAACTACTGAAACCCACGGAACAATCAGACATCCTGAGAAGGAATCAAGCGTGCACAACACTTGACGGGTCAAGAAGCAGCTCAGCATGTGCTGTTCAACAGGTTAAGATGCCACAACTGTCCAGATCCCCTGAAGGTGCACCACCAAGGAGTTTCCATCCTGAAAGCTTTACTGCAGATGACATGTCTGCAGGCCACCCTACAACAACACTGGTTTGCTCTCCACAACATGGTGCCAGTGCTGAAAGGGGTCCAGTTTGTGCTAAACGGCAAGATCTGCTTACAGACCACCCCAGTGAACATCAAGTATGCCCCACCAGACGTGCCAGTTGTGGGAGATGCTCTGCATGCAGTCAAAAAATTGTATCGACGCCAGTTGCAGAGCCAGCCAGTGGAGAAGACTCAGCTGAAGATGACTCCATACAGCATCTGTTCTCGCCACAGTCTGGGGACAAAGCTGGAAGGAATCTGGCATGTGCTGCCCAACAGCGTCGGTCAGATGACTTGACAAGTCAAGTGTGCATCTCTCCTGGTGGCTCCAGAAGGCACTCAGCTTGTGCTGGTCATCACTCAGACAGTCCCACTTCACCAAGGAGCGTCCGTGGTAATACAGATGACCTACCTTCAGACCGATCCACAGATCATGTGTCCACCTCACAGCCTGGAAGGCATCCAGCATGTGCTATGCAACAGCCAGATCTACCCTCAGAGCACTCCAGCAATCAACACTTCTGCCCCACTCAACATGAAGGTTCCACAAGGTGCAGAACCTGTGGTCCACAACACCTTGACATCAAATTGTCAAGCCTTCCTGTAGATGTGTTCATTGGAGAAGAATCTGCTGAAGATGACCTGCCATTACTCCACCCCAGACACGATCAGTGCTCTCCACAGCCAGGGGGCCATGCTGGAAGACTGGAAGCTTGTGCTGTAGAAATTATAACACAGGATGTTCTGCCTTCACACGACCACACAAAGCATCAAACCTGCTCTGAAAGAAGAGCTGGTTCTACAAGGCGCTCTAGATGTGCAACACAACAGCCCACTGCTGTCTAACCCTCCTGTCAGTCTCAACTTCAGCTTCTTTCAGATTTGCTGGAAATAAAGAAATTTTAACTGGTTACCCATTTCGCATATGAAATGACTGTGTTCAACAGGTTTTTCTTCACTTAAATTTGCTCAACTCCTGTGTCAAATGTCGTAACTGCCAGTTGTTCATGGGATAGTTGCAGTCTTATAATTCCAGGTGAACTCTCTAGAAAGAGCTCTACAAAGTCGAATGTTGTGGAGTTGATGAAGGGCTGTTTGTGGACCAGAAGCACTGGACTCAGCCAGGGTCTCTGCAATACAGTCTGTCCAGAAATATTTGAATCCCACATGTCTGGTTCCGACATGAGGAAACCCAGAATGAGTCATTTGCTCATACAACAGAAACGTTGCTGTGATCAAACTGAAGTAATTGTCAATTTAAGGGGCATTTTTGTCAAAGCAGCAATTGAGTTGAATTCTGTTGCTGTGGGAATGAAACTTTGACCTGCTGAACTCTCAAAGGTGCTTTGCGGCAGGTTAAAGACCTCAGATGAACTTTTATGAAAACTCCTGCCATGCAGAATTAATTTTGCAAATTAATTCAATCTAAAATTCAACATTTGTGAGGATACGCAAGACAAAATAAACCAGGAAAAACTGAGCATGTTAGCAATGGTTACACTGACCACATTTGAAGGTGCTGGCAAGTAGCTATGAACAAGTTTATCGCTCAAAGTAGGCGCACATTTAAAGCTGAATATAGGGGTTCCAAAAATGCATTACCTAGAGAGGCATGACATTGTAGTAAATTCCAGTTTTTCTTTATTTTTAATGTGATTGTGTACTGAATCTAGTGGGGGGGGAAAAAAAACACCCTTTCAGATCTGTCCTGCAGTCTTATTTGTTAAGAGACTACCGTTCTAGACTTCTTGCTCTATTTTTAGCACTTTTAAGGACTCTTTTTATAACCTCTTTGAATAAATCTACAACCCCTGGCAAAAATTATGGAATCACCGGCCTCAGAGAATGTTCATTCAGTTATTTAATTTTGTAGAAAGAAAGCAGATCACAGACATGACACAAAACTAGTCATTTCAAATGGCAACTTTCTGGCTTTAAGAAACACTATAAGAAATCAAGAAAAAAAGATTGTGGCAGTCAGTAACGGTTACTTTTTTAGACCAAGCAGAGGAAAAAAAATATGGAATCACTCAATTCTGAGGAAAAAATTATGGAATCACCCTGTAAATTTTCATCCCCCAATTTAACACCTGCATCAAATCAGATCTGCTCATTGACATTGACCCTATGTGTCTTTTTGCAAGGAATGTTTTTGCAGTGTTTGCTCTATGGCAAGATGCATTATCATCTTGAAAAATGATTTCATCATCCCCAAACATTCTTTCAATTGTCCAAAATATCAACATAAACTTGTGCATTTATTGATGATGTAATGACAGCCATCTCCCCAGTGCCTTTACCTGACATGAGGCCCCATGTCATCAATGACTGTGAAAATTTACATGTTCTCTTCAAGCAGTCATCTTTATAAATCTCATTGGAAAGGCACCAAACAAAAGTTCCAGCATCATCACCTTGCCCAATGCAGATTCGAGATTCATCACTGAATATGACTTTCATCCAGTCATCCACAGTCCACGATTGCTTTTCCTTAGCCCATTGTAATCTTGTTTTTTCTGTTTAGGTGTTAATGATGCCTTTCGTTTAGCTTTTCTGTATGTAAATCCCATTTCCTTTAGGCGGTTTCTTACAGTTCGGTCACAGACGTTGACTCCAGTTTCCTCCCATTCGTTCCTCATTTGTTTTGTTGTACATTTTTCAATTTTTGAGACATATTGCTTTAAGTTTTCTGTCTTGACGCTTTGATGTCTTCCTTGGTCTACCAGTATGTTTGCCTTTAACAACCTTCCCATGTTGTTTGTATTTGGTCCAGAGTTTAGACACAGCTGACTGTGAACAACCAACATCTTTTGCAACATTGCGTGATGATTTACTCTCTTTTAAGAGTTTGATAATCCTCTCCTTTGTTTCAATTGACATCTCTCGTGTTGGAGCCATGATTCATGTCAGTCCACTTGGTGCAACAGCTCTCCAAGGTGTGTTCACTCCTTTTTAGATGCAGACTAACGAGCAGATCTGATATGATGCAGGTGTTAGTTTTGGGGATGAAAATTTACAGGGTGATTCCATAATTTTTTCCTCAGAATTGAGTGATTCCATATTTTTTTTCCTCTGCTTGGTCTAAAAAAGTAACCGTTACTGACTGCCACAATCTTTTTTTCTTGATTTCTTATAGTGTTTCTTAAAGCCAGAAAGTTGCCATTTGAAATGACTTTAGTTTTGTGTCATGTCTGTGATCTGCTTTTTTTTCTACAAAATTAAACAACTGAATGAACATCCTCCGAGGCCGGTGATTCCATAATTTTTGCCAGGGGTTGTATTTTCCATCTCAGCAGCTTTTTGATCAAAATCATTTATTTCATCGCAAAACCTAAGTTGCTGAAACTGGCCATAGGGTATGTTATCTTTAAGGTGTCTGGGATGGAAACTATTAGCATGTAAAATAGTATTACGAGAAGTAGGCTTTCTAAAAATGGTAGTATGTAAAAAGCCTGCATTATCTCTAAATATTTCCAGATCCAGAAAACAAATCTTTTGCTTGTCAAATTCCAGAGACAATTTGATGTTTCTATTAGTGCTATTAAGAAATTCATGGAAAGACACAAGTTCAGATTCAGATCCTGACCACAATAGAAACACATCATCTGTATACTCGTACCTACCCCAGTAAATTATCACAGAAAGGATGTTTGGAGGGATTAAATACAAAATCTTGTTCCCATTTACCCATATATAAACCTGCATAGGAGGGACTGTAACATGCTCCCATTGCACAGCCTTTTGCTTGTCTTAATAGACAATCTTGAAAAATGTTATTTAAAGTCCATCTTGTTAGATCTGGGAGAAAATGCACAGGAGGGTTTTGCGTTAATAGTCTTTCAATCAAAAATACTTTAATGCTTCTAACCCTTCTTCATGTTAGAGTTGTTCAAATTAGAGTGTCCAGTCTGCAATGTGTTTTACATTGGCAGAACTAAATGCCATTTACAGGATAGAGTCTCAGAGTATAAGTATGCCTAAGAACTAAAAATGACAATTATCCTTTGGCTCGTCATTTTAAGGATAAACATAATAGTGATCCTTCTATTTTAAGAGCTGTTGGCATTGATCACATACCACAAACTATAAGAGGAGGCAATAGGATAAAACAACTGAATCAACGCAAGACTTTTTGGATTTCTAGATTAAAAGCAACTATATACCCGAGTCTCAATGAAGATATAGAATATTGCCATTTCCTTTAAAGAGTTTATTGTCCTACTGATATGCAATGTATTTGTATGTTTGACAGATTTTTGTATTGCTGGGCAGACACTAGGCCCCCTGTTGGCCACTCTTGTTTTTTGTTTCAGCTTTGAATACCCTTTATCTGACTTTGTTCTCATTGGTTAAGTGATGATCCAATTGTTCACACCTGCTGACCCACCTATTTTGAGGTTTTTAATCAAGACTTGTCTCAGAATGAGTGTTCACTTCCTGATGAAGGCTTCTAGCCGAAACGTGTTGAAGAAGTGCATTTTTTAATTATGATTTACCCATAAAATAAAGGCATTTTATCTTTTTTATTAGATGAGTGCCTTGGTATCTTTTCAAGACTTGATCTGAACAAGCCCTCTACCAAAGAGCACCATCTTAAAACAGATATAGTTCCAAGTAGCACTCCAACTCCTCAGCTTTAAGTCTGATTCCAGTTTGGCCAAATTAAAGATGAGTAATTTGAATAATTTGCTGCAGTCACTTTAATCAGATTCTTTTTGTTTTATTTATTTATTACTAATGTGGAATTTCAAAGAACGCTTCTTATGAGCAGACCTGGCAACAACAATCTTTGCATAACAACCCTCAGCTTGGACTCACGTGCTCTTTTCCTCCATCTAATTATGTCCCGATCACGTGTGTCTGATTGTCCTGGAGGCTTTTTGAACCCTCAGGTGGACACTTTAAGCAGCTTCTAGTTGCTCATTGTTTGGTGAAGTGAATCATGTCCACATCTCCAGGACAGTTGAAGTTTTCTTTGATGTTCTGGATTTGGATTGGTTTGTTGAGTCCAGTGTGGCTCAATGGAGAAGAACATCAGAAATTTGAGTTTGAGCCACCAGGAACCCAGATGGAAAGAAGAAAACACCTGGTGACAGTGTGGAAGTTCTTGCAAGGTCAGTTTAGTTTTTTTTTTTTTCTCTCACTGTTTTTAAGGTTTCTGCTCAGACAAGAGTAACGTGTGTGTGTGAGTAACATGAAAACTGAGCAATTTAAAGATTGAATGTTATCTATTGAACTTGATTTCTGGGGTTCACATTTAACAGATGTATATAAAAAAAACCTGTTAACAAATTATCATGTCCTGCTGGTAACTATAGAATTGGTGTTGAACATTAATCTTCACAACAATTAAGTCTTTGGTACTAATGTTTCAAGACTTGGTATAACTGAGGGAGTAAAATCACTAATGTACAATTGAAGACTTTAATTCACTAAAACAAAACTAGTTTGTGGATGTCTTTCTCCTCCCATTATAATTGATCTCATGTTGTAAGTGGACTGTCTTTCTCTGAACTGAGTTTTTCACTGTTCCAGTGTTGGATCATGGTGAGGGCACAAACTCAATCTCTGTTCTGCCACAGTATCGTTGTGGTGAAGATTCTCTCTTGGTTCTCTTCTCTGTTCTCTGGCACAGTGATCTGCATCTGGATGGTGAGTTTGAATTGTCCATGAACACAACATGCTGGAATTCACTTCTATCAACTGGAGATGCCCTCAAAGGTATTATTGGAACATAATTGTATGATTCCATGTTTGTCCAACTTGTTTCTACAGATGGATGTAATGGTTCAGTTCATACTTTCCAGTCAAATTTCCCTACACTGGTTGCAACTCAGACTTAGGGGTAAGTTATTCTTCCCATGGGTACAGTTGAGGTAAAAATGTTTAAGTTTATTTATATATTTAAACTTTTGTGTAGATTGAAATACTCCAGTTGTATGTTAACCTCCAGATAACATTGACATGTTTGAGGATTTTCCTTAAACTTCTTCATGAATGAAGAACCTTGGCTGAAATTATATGAATTGCCCTTTCAGGGATCAATAAAGTTCTGAATCTTGAATGAGTTCTTAACTAAGAATTAAGTTGGGGAACTTAAGTTGTCTTCTAAAGGCCAAGCAGTGATCTCATCTCCAGTAAACTGTCCCAAATGTGTGTTAAGCTGAAAGTGCCAGTGGCTGCTTGACTCAAGTAATTCCCACAAAGTTGATGTCCCACGCCAAACTCATCAAATTCCTTTCTTGACCTGACTTCAGGTTCATCCAGTGAAGGTGCGTTACTTTGACCGTGAACTACAGGACAATGTGACGGCTACAGCAGCCTGTGAGAATCCACGAGCAACACCAGAAGAATTGCCCGTGGTTACTTGTGGAGCAACAAATGTCACAGTGAAACATCCTCACGAAGTTAGACTGAAGAGAGTAAAAACTCTGCATGAAGATGACAGGGTCATCGTTTTGAACAAAGATACTCTGGTTGTTAAAACATCAAACATGGTAAAGGTCCACAACATGATCTAGTTTGTCAAAACTGTTGTTTGCACAACTAACAATTACTGTCTCACAGGTTTCCATCATTGAACTGGTGAACTTGGATTCAGCAGGTGAAATGTCAATAATACGAGCAGCCTGTCTTAACATGAAGTCTGAAAGTGGGCAGAATCTGACCAAAAGGGCTCTAGAAGAACAACAGTTGTGGGAATTGGAGAACCTGAATATTGACCTCTACGATGCTGATCCAACAGAAAGTACAATCACTGGGGAAAACTATGACACGGTCAAAGATGGCGCACAAGGGCACAGGCATGACGATGAGGACAACCCCAGGCAGCACCCAGTGTGCTCCAGACGACACTCTGGCAGAAGGTGTCCTGCAAAACTGTCAGACCTTCCTGCTGACGACATCAGAAAGCATCAAATGTGCTCAAGACAACCTGGTGCTTGGAGTGGGAGGCAGCACATCTGCACTGCACAACAATCCAGCAGCCTGTCATTCTCCAGACTCATCACCTGAGAGCACCTATGTAGATGACATGTCTGTGTTCCACCAGCCGTCCATTGTGCTTTAAACAGCCTGGTTATGATGCTGGTACGACTGTTGCATGTGCTGCACAACAGATGGAACCCACAGGATCAGACACATCGGCTACAGATGACCTGCCTTCAGACTGCCCTGTAAAGCACTCAGCTTGTGGTGGACAACATCCCAGACACCCACCAGTGTCAAGGCTTCATACAGCTACTTCCAGTCTGTTTCTACCACAGACGGAAGTCCTCACAGACCTGTCTTCAAGACATTCCTCATGTGCTGCACAACTACTGAAACCCGACAGATCAGACATCTCCAGAAGGAATCACGCATGCACAACACCTGCCAGGTCGAGAAGCAGCTCAGCATGTGCTATTCGACAGGTTAAGATGCCACAACTGTCCAGATACCCCGAGGATGCACTACTAAGGCGCATCCATCCTGAAAGCTTTACTGCAGATGACATGTCTACAGGCCACCTTGCAACAACACTGGCTTGCTCTCCACAACATGCCAGTCCTGGAAGGTGTCCAGTTTGTGCTAAACGGCAAGATCTGCTTACAGACCACCCCAGTGAACATCAAGCATGCCCCACCCGAAGTGACAGTTCTGGAAAACGCTCTGCATGCAGTCAAAAGATTGTATCGGCACCAGTGTGGCGCCCTCTTACAGAGCCAGCCAGTGGAAAAGACTCAGCTGAAGATTACTCCATACAGCAGCTGTTCTCGCCACATTCAGGGGACAAAGCTGGAAGGAGTCCGGCATGTGCTGCCCAACAGCATCTGTCACTTGACATAAGTCAAGTGTGCATCTCATGATGGCGCTCAGTATGTGTTGAACACAAGATGCCAGTAGTGTCAAGCTCTGACACAGATGCTTGGTGAAGATGATAAACACTCAGACAGTCCCACTTCACCAAGAAGCTTGCATGGTTACACTGATGCAAACGGTCACTACACAGATGGTGTGGTGTCCACCTCACAGCCTAGAAGGCATCTAGCATGTGCTGTGCAACAGCCAGATCTACCCTCAGAACACTCCAGCAATCACTTCTGCCCCACACATCGTGAAGGTTCTGAATGGTGCAGAACCTGTGGTCCAAGACACCTTGACGTCAAAGTGTCAAGCCTTCCTGTAGATGCATCTACTGAGAATGATTTGCCAGTGCTCTCCTCTGCCTGGGGACCGTGCAGAAAGACTGGAAGCTTGTGCTGTCGAAATTATCACAGGATGTTCTGCCTTCCCACGACCCCACAAAGCATCAGATGTGCTCTGACAAGATGTTTCTACAAGGCGCTCTAGATGTGCAACACAGCCCACTGCTGTCTAACCCTCCCATTGATTTCACAACTACAGCTTCCTCCAAATTTGCTGGAAATAAAGAAATTTTAACTGGCTACTCATGTGTCTCTTATGGAATGACTTTGTCTGTTCAAAGCAAAACTACAGCAGAGGTTTTTCTTCACTTCAATTTGCTCAACTCCTGTTAAATGTGTTCATGAGGTAGTAGCAGGTGATGGACAATTTCAGGCTGAACCACTGTTGAACCGACTACAAAGTAGGATCCTGTGGAATTGCTCAAGGGATGTTTGTGGATCAAAAACACTGGACTCAACCACCAGCAAGCACTTAGGATCCTGCTGGTGGTATGATCTTAAATACTTATTTGCAATAGTCTGTCCAGGAATACATAAATTCCACATGTCTGGTTCTGATGCCACCAATAATTCCAGAATCTGAGTCTCATAAAAGGTAGTTGCTGTAATTGAACTGGTGGAAGTGACTTTCAATATAACAAGCAGAATTTTGGGAATTAAAATTACACTGACACACACACAATTGATATGCATCAGCTATCACAAAGGAAATTGATTGGCAGCAGGTCTGGACATCCTGCAGATGACAAACTGTAACTTACATCCCCAACACTTGGTCACCTGTTGAACAGAACACAAGGACTCATGCAACCCCCCCTCTCCAAAAAAGGAAAATGTGAGGGGCTTAATTTTCCTTTTGGACAATGCTTTCGATTGACAGCAGAGCCTGTTATTGGACCATTAACAGTTAGCATCATGGTGGTTTGATGCATTGATCGACTTGAGTAAATATACATTTTGACAACCAAATTAACACTGAATAAAATTTAACTATCCGAGTACAAAAATGATCTCCCAGTTTGATACAAGCAGTTTTTGAAAAGAACCTATTTCATATCTAAGATTAAGTTTTGGACAGAACACATTGATTGCTTGGTTCCTTCATATGTTTGTGTTGATCACTATAATGTACAACATAAATATGGCCGGTTTTAAAGCGTCCAAACTGGAAATTGATAAAACTTTCGTTTTACAGTGTGAATATTATGAACATATATTGCCACCAAGTGGTTATTTAACTTAATCACTTTTATTTCTAACCTGCCGCTAGGTGGCAGTACGGGACACAAAAATCTTGAGTCCCAAATCATTACGGTTTGGAACAAGGCTAGGCCAAGCCCCGCCTTCTCTGCAGCAGTTTATGCACTTTTATCTGTTTTAGGTTATATATTTATATTTCTTTATACATACATACATGCATGCACCCACTCACACACACACACACACACACACACACACACACACACACACACATATATATATATATATAAAAGAATTTCAGAAATATTTACTCGTATTACTGTTTTTCCGGGTAAACTGTTAGCACTTCCTAAAATATCTAAACCTTTGCTGATAAATTCTGGTTTGACGACCAAATGTATGACAAGTATGCTATAAGTACACAGGAAGTGCTCACATGCCAACCTTCTAAATGAAATTCCTAAGCGTTAACGCGACAGGAATCTGAAGTTCCTTTTTCAGTAAATTAACAACACATTCACGTGCAGCACGGTTAAAAGAAAGAAAGAAAAAAGTTGTTTTGGATGAGTGTAAACCTTTGGCTTTGGGTAGAGCAAATTTTTATGTAATGAGTTATGCTAATCGTTATCGTTTCACAGAAATTTATGTTTTACACGGTTATCATTTTGTTAAAATGTTCGTCTCTTTCTGCCCGATATATTCTCCAAAAATAAATACGTTTTAAGACAGGTTTTATTTTGAAAGGGTCGAACGTATATGCACTCTTCACGCCGTGTGTAACTTGACGCGCCTCTCAGTGTTGCGCTCCTCTCTCATTCTGCTGCTAACCTGCTAACAAAGACAGCGGCAGAAGAGGCGCAACTGAACTCAAACTGACAGACTGAGCTATTGTTTGTTTTTTTTTTTTTTAATGTTTTTATATTTTTTAACTTTGTGGATAATTTGTTTTACCGTATGTCTTTGGATCGTCTTTTTATCCGCACGGGATCAAGTACGTTGTAAAACGCAGAACTTGACTCGTTTTCAATCAGAAGCGACTGTGTTGTTTAACCAAAATTTGACGCCGAATCACTGAAGAAACAAACACAGAGGCTTTTTAGCAACTCTGGTAAGTTTCCTGAACTGAATTTCGTTATTTATTATCTAAACGTACTTGACCTTTGGTAGTTTAGCAGGTGCGGTTTGCTTGGTTTTGCCAGAAGCACCTGCGTCCTTATGGAGGGAAAAAAAAAAAAAAAAATCAATGCAAGACTATCAAATTATTACCTGTTAAATTATTTATATTTGCATATATGTTATTATTGCAGTATTTACAATATTAAACATTTTTTAAAAAGTTTCTTATTATATGTCAATGATTAATGTGATTTTCCTTCAAATTGCTAAATAAATAATTTCTTACAGCATCAAATAGATTTTGATAACAGTCATTAAATATGTTTTCAAAGATGTGATATTTCATTCAGCAAAGTGTTAAAGTTGCAATGCATAATTACATAAATGTGAAAATGCACAAATAAATAATTTGTGGAAATACATAAATAAGAAAATAAATACACAAATAAATAAATTGTGAATACCAGGGAGGGAAAGAAATAATGGTTGATGTATGGAAATGCCCAGTATATTAATTTACTTACATTCCTTTTAATCACTAAATATAATTATTAATTTCTTTCTAGATGTATGTGTATATTTACGCATTAATTGATTCATTTATTGCTACTTTTTTTACTCATAAAAAAAGAAAAGAAATTAAATTTTTTTAATTTTCCCCTCCAAAACGTCAAATGCCATTGGTTAAGTCCAAGGTGAAATGGTGATAGCACAAAAAACTAAAGATATTTCATTTAAAATAATCTGAAATAGAGAAAAAATGTTTGCTTTCATTATTGAATAACCAATCATTTTCTGATCTTTATTTGATAAAGCTGTCAAATATCAACACAGTTGTCAATACTCTGCACTCATACCTTTTAATATATATATTTTTTTATCTTGTCCAGTACAAAATGTATTCAATTAACAATGACAACAAAGGAAAAAAAAAACAGCAATTCCTTTTATTTGATAAGCTGGAACCAGAGAATGTTTGATTTTTTTCCGTGAGATAAACGAGTTAAATGTTTATTTACTCATCAGTGTTGTGGCTTATCAACTGAGTAATACCATCAGCTCCTAAATAAACGCTATATATCCTCGTACGCCTGCATTCTAACCCCATGAGCGTGTTTTCTGCTCTGACGCGCCTTTTCCGTCCTCTTCCTGGACAACGTGGAGCTTCCACCCTCTTCACAGGGAATGGAATAATGGCCTGACTCTCTTAAAGCCCCCCTGACCCACTTTATGCACACCCACCCATTAGTGCTTAGAGCAGATGTCCCGTCGGACAGTCTGAATAATGGACACTCGCTGTCCTCACTTGTACTGAAGCTGGGCTGATTGAAGGGCTGATGCCGTGTGTGTTGTGTTTTGGGTTTGGACACTTCGTGGGATGAATGGGTGACCCACTGACCTGACCTGGAGTGTCGCCTCCAGTAGACTTGAGGATGTGGCTATTGAGCCAACCGGGTCAACAAATTAAAGGGAAACAAAAGAGGTGAAGTCTGAATGAAAGTAAGTGTGTAAATCTCAAGTGTCCTGTCAGACAGACTGTATTGACCCACGCTGTTATTAGTGGGTTATGCGTCACCCAGTTATCAGTGATTGTAACCTGGGGAAGTGGGGGTGCTTACAGGAACAGTTTTAATTAATGTCTTCAACTTGTAGTTTCAGTGGCATGCGGTACGGTAACTTAATTTTTCCAGACATGCCTGAAGGTCAGCAGAGAAGAGTTAGAATGAACCGGAAACCCACATCTTTCATTTTTATAATAAACTCCCTGAGTGTACAGGGTTTCTTCCAAACTGGTCTGACAGGCTGGTGTGCCTTGTTTCAGTGTTGTTCGTGACAAACACATCCTCTTGCACTGTCGGGTTGCTGGTGTCTGTGTCGCTTTTGTTCACTCGCTGATTGGTTAGTAAAGCTTAGCCATCTACTCTGTAAAATGAAGTTCGTGAATATGTAGGTAAATCCATCACCTCCAGGTTGTTAACACAATAACTCAAACACAATGTTTGCTGTCGTCTTTTTAGTCTCTAAATTAAAATGGCATATAACGAGGATAAACAGATTAAACTTTGGACAACGTTCACGCACTGCTTTGATTTTTACAGTGTGTAATGTCACATATGTTTGCCACCTGCTGGACATATCTAGGGTCATTGCAGTGAATAATCTTAGCACATGCATGAAGGTTCCGTGTATACAGTCAGTGGTGTTAAACAGTTCAAAGTACCCCAGTGTTTTTGTAAATTTACTTCTTAATGGGAGTTTTTACTTTCACTAATATGGAAAAGATCAAATTTTAATTTTTGTCGAATGTATGAAAGAAAATGACATGAAGAAGTTAACAGACCTTTTTAGATTCATAAAAACCTGATTGTGTGGTAGAATAATGATCTGTAGATTATTAATTGGTCAATGTGACGTTCTTGTAAAATAGAGGGATTGTTCATTTAAAATAGTTAAATATTTTCAGTTTTTGTGACTTTTTACATACTTCTAATATTTCTGCACAGTTAATTTGTATTGCAATAGAAATATCTGGACTTGATTTTTTTTTTTCTTTTGATCCACTGATGAAGGGTAAAAAATCGAATGCAATATTTTTATAAAAAGTTATCGTGAAAATACAATTTGTTGTAAATGTATATGCAGCTTTTTCTTTTTCTAACTTTTGTGCCGACAGCTTCTAAATATTCCTTAGGATGGTAGCACTTACTTGATGTGAGTGAGTCAGTGTATGACTAACCTTCTTTTGATTTTGGGATTGCATCAGCTGTTGTACACAATTATAAAAATAAAAAAAACAAATGGTGAAAGGAATTCGCAGCATGGCCATGTGGTCACTCTCTGTGAATCTTAAATTTGTTGTTGATGTCATGCCAGTTATGCTGTTCATGTGCATCTGTCTGTATGCGAGGATGTCATACTTATCGTATCATATTCTTATCATGTTTTTGTTTCTATGAAAAGATGTCAACATTGATCATTTTCTGGAAATGAATCCAGCAGTTATTAATAACATCCTTTAACACCACCGCAAATGGTGTTCTTAATGAGTTTTCTCAATAAATCTAAACCTAATTGTAAATAACCATGGCTGTCGCATCATAATTAATTTTGCATAAATCGGTTGTCCAGACAACTAAGCACAGTAAGTGAATATGATCCCATTCAAAATAGTATTAAATCACCTCCTTCATCATAACACGGAGTTAACACTGCAGAATTTATTATGTGGCATCTGAATTTTTTAGGTAGAATTTAAAGCTATTCAGTTTTGAAGGGTGTTGGTAAGGTGGAGTGTGCGGCATTTTACAAACAGCAATAACCTTGATGTCCACCGGATCTAGACAATGGAAATTGAAGAAACTAACAAGCTCATTTCAAGCTAAATGTATAACTTTAACCACACCTGCTCCTAATTTCCTCCATGCATGTGATGAGATTGTTTCCTGCAACAAACCCATACAGGCAGCAGACGAGTCATACCTGCTCCTTATTTCTATCATCCATCCAGTGTGCACCAACTATCCACCAGGTGGCAGTATTCAGGAAGTGGCAGGCAGAAATGTGGGATGTTACACAAAGCAGTTTTGTCGCTTTGTGTACACTTGATCGTGTCAGATCTCAGACATTAAGCATAGTGGATCCTGAGTAGTACTTGTGATCAGACATCAGATCTATGTTGGTCAAAGTTTCCAACTGATAATAAAAAATAAGATCATGTCACAAACTCACGGACTGGCTTGAATTGCATCCTGCAGTCTGGGAACAAGTGATTAGATTTTGCCATTGATGCGGCTTTTCTGGATGCATTTAAAAACACACAACGTGAGATTTTTATGTATTACTGTCCATGTTATTTGGTATCCATGTGATCAAAAGTGCAAGAAATTAGACCTCTAAGGTGAAAATACAAACCTTGATGGACGTACAGTACGGCCGCATCAAAGCATAAAGCAAATAATCGTGGTTCGTGTTGGCTTTTGAAGAGATTTACAGATATGAATGTGTAACTGGAATGTTTTAGCACATCAAAGTACACTATAGCAAGTAGCATTGTTGGAATTCCCAGAGCTACTCATCTGGTCTGAAATGTTTTCTGTTTCACTTGTGAGAATTTCTGCTGACAGGGAGGGAATAAACAGGTTTTAGCGCAAAGTTCCTCTGAAGCTTTAAAGTGCGGGATTTCCGGCGGAGAGCTCAAAGTCTGAACTCGGTCTGTAGTATGATGGAAATAAAGGATAATTTATTACCCTAGTTGCTCAAATTATGGTAGAACATTACAGTAGGAATAAACGGCACTGCTGACTATTGATATTTTGCTTTATTACTTTATTGTTCAGATGAGGATGGCATGCTGGCATTGACCTTTGCTGTGAAGGCCTGGCCTCCAGTTGGTCAGGCCTGGACTTGAGACAGCCTAAGAGAAGAGCCTCATCCCTTCCTGTCTTGCTGCTGCTACCACCATGTCTTTTCCACAATCGTCACATCTCAAATCGGACGCCGAAACAAGACCAGAGGTTTTTCCAAAACCATCAAAGGAAAACGTCCTGCCTGGAGGAGACAAAGGATTAAACATTCCTGGTGGAAAGGTCAGGAGTATTGTAGACCGTTTTAGCCAACATGAGCCTGTGCCAAACACAACAGGGGACCATCCCACCAATGGCACCGCATCATTAAAGCCACTCAAACTGTTCAAGAGAGGTCCTACCCCTAAGCCCAAACCAGGGTCGTTAATTGTGCTGAACCATGTAGTTGCAGAGCGGGTTCCTCCACTGCCTACAAAGAGGACCCATAAACTGCAAAAACAAACAGAATGCTTGGGAGAAGACGAAGGGAACAAATTTGGTGTCGAAGGAGGTCGACCAGGTACGTGATTTTTCATCTGCTCATAGAAATAAAATACTGCTACCAGTCGCCCAATTTAAGGCAAGATCATTTCGTGCAGATCTGCAAAAACAGATCAACAAAAGCTCAAAAAGATCCGCAAGGTACAACGAAGGCATGATGTCAAAAACATCTATGATGATGATTTTGATTATCCTACAATCAAACTCCTCCACCAACACAGGGCACTAATTTTTGAAAGCTTTATTTGTCTCTTTCCTCTTGTGGAAGGTTTTTTTTTTCCCCAGTGGCTGTAGGGTATTGGTAATGTTACACATTTAGTGGTCCCCACTTTAGATTTTCCTCTGCCATCTTTCAAATGTCGGGTAGAAAATCTGAATCAAGCTTATTAAATGTGTTCGTGCAACAAAAACAACAAACCTCAGTAATTTCTCAGTACTCCTAATTTTGTAAATAGCTGGTTCCTCTGCTTCTGTTGTCACATTGATTGTTTTTAGAAAGGCACTGTGATTGGACAGTAAAGAGGTTCAAAGAGGTCAGGTTCCACCAGGGTTGCACATTTTCTAAAAATGACTTGCTTTGGTTGGAAAACCAGTGACAAGAGCACTGAGACGGCAGTAATTGCTACTGGTAAACTGGTCAGTGGGAGTAATCACAGATATGTAGATTTTCTGTCATGTCTGGCTCCTAAAACTTGTATTTCTACTGGAGCAGTGATGCATGATGATTGGTGTTTATTTAAAAAAAGAAAGAAAGAAATAACACAGCAACAACAAAAGTACTGTCCCATACACTCATCGGCCACTTTATTAGGTACACCTGTTAAATTGCTGATTAACACAAACTGCGAATCGGCCAATCACATGGCAGCAACTCAGTGCATTTAAGCATCTAGATGCAGTGAAGATGACTTGCTAAAATTTAAACCGAGCATCAGAATGGGGGTGGGTGGGGTGGGGGGGATTTAAGTGACTTTGAACATGGCATAGATATGAGTATTTCAGAAACTGCTGATCTACTGGGATTTTCGCACACAATAAGTGATGCTTGCTTTCTAGGGTTTACAGAGAATGGTCCGAAAAAGAGAAGATATCGAGTGAGTGGCAGTTGTGTGGACGAACATGTCTTGTTGATGTCAGAGTAGAACAGACAGACAGGTTGAATGGCCCACTGCTTGATGCCATCATGTCAGTATGGATCAATATCTCTGAGGAATATTTCCAACACCTTGTTGAATCTATGCCACGAAGAATTAAGGCAGTTCTGAAGACAAAAGGGGGGTCCAACCCAGTACTAGCAAGGTGTACCTAATAAAGTGGCTGGTGGGTGTACAAAACTACTTTTGGAAAGCGGTACAGTGCAAATGTTGAGCCTCAAAGCAACAATTTTAAACCATGATAAAAAATTTCAGCAGGGCTTAATGTTTCTCCTGGAAACCTGACCAATGTCAAGATTCTCTCTCTCACACACACACACACACACACACACCTATTAGATCAGTATTAATGTCTACATCTGCCAACAGAAAGCCACTCATTTCTCAAGAAAGTGGCAGAGTGAACATGCTAAGTATATAAGAGCCATAAACATTTAAAAACTTCACTTTCACAGACACTAAACCATTATGTAAGGTCGTGAGCATTTGCAGTTTCATGCAAAACCTGTGTTCTTGCATGGGCACAAGTTTACATGCACTGTGACTGGGGCTGCACTGATTGGTCTGGATGTTAAATCCATGGTGTAGTTGTGACTGTGAAGTCTGGAGACGGACAGGTGTGGTGCCGCTGGCTGAACTGTTCCAGCAGACAAATAAACGGGTTCTGTCAGTCTGTGAACGCCTCTGTAGGTAAACAGATTTTAGCGGTAGTCGACACAAGGGCGTGCGCGTGAGAGAGAGTGTAATTCAAGAGCAGGAAGTGATGCTCGCTTTGTTGAAGTAACACCGAACAGTGTTATCAATCGGGCATTCTTTCACGCCAGCTGCATTTCTTCTTGCTGGTGATTTTGCAATCCCAGTCCAACACACACTGAACATGTGAATCCTGGCTATCACAATGACATTTATGACTCATTCCCTTGCTGCGTCATGCTTACCAGCATTGTTCAGATTTAACAAAAAAGGAACCCTAACAGTAATGTTGTATTGCTTATCTTGTACATAATGCCACTTCTCTGTTTTGGTTCCCTGTCAATAGATGAAAACCCTGTAAATTGGTCCACAGATTCTGTTAGAAATGTGCCAGTAAATAAGCAGATAAAGCCTACATGTAGCAGAACCAGAGAGATTTTTTTTTTTGGAACGGGAGGGCGATACTAGGGAGTAAAATAATCTGCCGATATATGCATAAAGATAGCATTGATTTGATTTTGAACATTTCGTTATAAAACTTATGAAAACAAAATGTAATTAAGGCTTGATGTTTTGCAGTTTAAACATGAACTTTATGGAATATAACTATAAATATAACTGACAACGAGTGAACGTACATCACGCTGTTTTCACTCGGATTGACAGTCAGACAGTGTTATGCCACTCAGCATTTTCATAATATAACACAATGTTAAAATACCCTTGGCCATATGAGCATAAAAATAGGAAACAGAATGTGACCTTTTGGCCGCTTAAAATAAGTCAAAGTTAGCCATCTTTGAACTTGTCCAAGTTCTGTGTTCCAAGAATGTTCCCTGTGAATTAGAAGGCCCTGGCAGTAATAGGAATGGACTTATGCTGAGGACGGACAGACAGACGGATGGACGCAAAGTCTTCACAGTACCTGATGGCGATATTTTGGCCTCAAGTAAAAATGGATTTCTTATCTATTTTGGGCCTGCTTAGCTGGCAGCATAGCAACCACTCATTCTGATTGAAATAAATGACAGCTGGTCATTTAGCCTCTGTTTGTTGTTGCTAATGTGGCCAAGGGTTGATGGGGATCCCAGCCATGCTTGATGGCATTGTGCTGCCATCATCTTTGGCTGCTGAAAATGGTGTCCACATTGTTTATTCAGTAAAATAAAAGTTTTCATATCATCAAAAATTTTGCAGGCAGCATATGTTTCCAAAAGGCTTATATCAGCTGATAATTTCAGCCAACAGATATAGTAGTCAGGCTCTAACTTGGAGGAACACTACGATGTGAAAAACACAGATGTTTCCCCAAGATTGAGCCCATTAACTCCTTATCCCTCATGTTTTGTTTCCCGTGTTATCACACTAGCTTTCTGCAATATCTTTTTCTTGTATTCATTTCCTGATTATTGTGGAAATCTATTACCAGTAAAATTTCAGGCTACATTTGACAGGCTGCTACAGTGGTTTTGGACTTTACATTGAGGAAATGTGGGCTTGTCGTGCTGTTGCATGTTGTTTCAAATGCAAGCAGTTACTCTTCCCTCCAGGTTTGTGACAGGTTGAAAGTAGGGGTGTGCAATATGGACAAAAATAATAGCAATTTATTGTGACTTTGACAGTCACGATAAATGATATTCTTCAAAATTGTCTTTGTAAAAGTTTTAGTACTCATAGGCAATTAGGCATTGATTATTGCTTCCAAGTGATGTTAGCGGACACAATGTTTAAGGAAAACAGCCCTTATTTATTTCCTCAAAACTTAAGCCTTAAAGTGAAAACAATAGAAAAACAATCACCAGTATTAGTTCGATCAAGCAAAGATCACTGAGTGTGTTGTGCAGGCACATTCACTGATTTAGGCTTTTCTTTGGCAGCATGGATGTTTCCACTAGCTTGGCTAGCACGGAATTCCCCTTTGGATGACCTGGTCTAGAGTGCAAGGGATCTGGTGTTCGAAACCCCACCATGGCCACAGTCATACTGATATGTCATCCATTTATTTTTTCTTGCAGTGGGTTTTTTTTTTTTTTTTTTTTGAGCATCTTGAACCATCTTTTCTAATCCAAACCACCTCCACTAGTGAGGCTGATCCATGTGGAGGAAGTACCATAAATCTTCCACAGTAGATCGCGAGGCTGACAGTGGATGCATTCTTCCTTTTACCATCCTTTTTATTTTTATTTTTTAATATCGGATGCTAAGTGCTAAGCTAACCTGTGTTGCAGTGGCAATGCTAATGACAGGTCATGTGACTGAATCTGCAGCTCTGCTGCAATGTTGCCAGGTAGAGTTGATGATTTCTAGTCCAAAGGTAGTCCACAGACTACCTTGAACCTGGAAAATAAAATTCAAAACCACCCATTCTGGCAAATTTGCTCTGCTGTGACCAGAGGCTTAATCACTCAGTAATGTCAAATTGCATGTTGTTAAAACAATAATTACGATATTGTTATAGATGATATACTCGTATCTTGCACATGTTTAATGCTAGTGGTTTGAAATCAATGCCCACAGGACCCAAAGTACTTCACGTTTTCCATTTCTCCCTGCTCAACCTGCACATAATGTGCAATATAAGGTGTGTTCCATTATTCAGCTAGCAGTTGATGGGCTCTTGCCCTGAAGTACTCAAAGTGCCAGTACCTTAATAGGAAACTCCATAATGTTGAAAGGCAAAATAGTGCCTCCAGATTCTACATTTCAGCCCCCGTTGTGATGTTTTTTGAAACAGGTTTGCACTCAGTGTTTTAAAATAATTGCATGTGGTGCTCGGGGATAAGCACTGGTTTTTAAAAAGAAACAATGTCATAGATATGAAATCTAGTGTTTGTAGGCGCCATTTTGAACAATTTATCAATCTCAAAATAATAGTGTGTCCTTGTTGGCATGTTATAATATAAGCATCTGTATTTATTACCCAGTAAGGGGGTTGCCAAAGATCACTGGGGAGGTGAGTGAGATTGACACAATTAGAAGTGCACATGTTGCATAAAGTCATAATAATTAATTTAGCGACTTGGCATAAAAAGTTCATTGTTTTTCTTTTGATGGACCAAAGAGAAACGTATAGTGTCGGTCTGTGCCAAGTATATGTGCTAAAAATATTTTATTGTGGCACGTTACAGTCACTTCTTTCAATCACTTTAACAAAAAAGAATTACATTTTTTTATTTTTTTGCTTTTCAAATGGCTGTTCACTGACCTACTTAACCTTCCTCACAATTCCTCTCTCCTTTTTATTTCTTGTCTGCCTCCTTCATTTCCTTTTGCCAACATAGAACTTTTTCTTTCCCTTGTTCAATCATTCCATGAATATTTGAAGACATCACTTACGCACTGCAGACGTGATGTATTTTCCAATGAACCGCTGTCTTGACAGACAAGCGTGGAAAGGAAAGTCCTATCTGAGGATATGCATGTTGGAAAGACCCAGAGAGGAAGCGAACCAGTTGTGCTGATCAGTTCAGGCGTTTAGCCTTTGACAAACAAAAAAGAAAGAAAAAAAGTCATGTAATGTAGGAAGTACAGAAGGTTGCAAAGGTTTTCTGTAATTCAGTCCAAACGGATAATATTTGTGTCTTTTCTCACCTCAGCCCCAGATGGAAAAGAGGTAGAGATACAGGTGGGCAGAGGAGGGGACGCCGAGGCAGACTCGCCTTTGACTCCGAGCTGTGACCCAAACTGCAGCTGTGTGTGCCACCACCAGCGGCCTGGAATGAAACTAATATGGGTGCCGGTGGATCTGGTAGATGGTTGGAGTGAATTGGAAGAGGAGGACGCGGCCGAGGGGGACCAGGACTGGAGTGAGGGACAGGAAGGGGAGAGCGAGGCAGGGGACGAGGTGGACAGGACTTCTGAGGTTGAGAAAAACGAGGTGGCAACTCAAAAAAAGAAAACCTTCCACCACACTTTGGATGTTCTTATTGCAGATGGTCACAGGAGGAGGTCGGATCCGGGGCTGCACAGCGTCGTCCCCTCATTCATCTCGCCAGCACTTTGTCCTTGGTTGGCCCCCACCCCCCGCAAATTTAGTCACCCCCCACCAGTAACACCCCAAGGCGGAGAAGAAAGTATTTATGAAGCCACGATTTCTGTGGCTCCCAAAAAGCCTTCGCCATTATGTAAGGAGCTGGACACCCCGCTGATCAGTGTGCGCAAACCGGCTCGGCGGTCAAGATTGACCGCTAGCATCTCCGACCCTACATCCCAGAATCCAGTGGATGACGTTTTGATCTCGAGCCCCGACAGCACCCCACCCGCCATCCCGCCTCGGGTGCCTTTGAATACAGAAAGCTGCACCCCCACAGCAATGCGCCGGAGTTGGATTCCTCTTCCACCCCTCCCGCCGGAGGAGCGGCACTTAATCAGGACCCCCTCTCCCAACCAACTTTCCATTACGCCACGCTCCTCCAGCCCCCTCCTGCCTGTCAGACCTCCCCCTCCACCTCCTAAAGCGGAGCCCAGGAGGACGAGTGATGCCTCGTTGCAGTTGCTGAAGCAGACGTTAGGTTTGTTCCGACCCAAACGTAAATTACATGTTTATCTTGAGAAGGTTTCTGGAATCAAACGCATTGTGTTTTCATGTGTGTGTAGATGGAGTGCAGAAAGGAAAGAAAGAGAAAGAGGACTTGGAGGAAGAACAGTGAGTTGTCACTTCCTGAACCTTACGTGCCCCCCCCCCCCCCCCACCTCTGTTCTTTCTCCTTTTTCAGCAAGCAGATTTTGTTTTGTTTTTTATATATGTGCTATACAATCATTAACTCTGTCACTCACGTTTTAGTTAGACCCTCTTGTTCCACATTGCACTGAATGATCCTTCCTTCCTTCCTTCTTTCTGTCCTCTTTTAGGCGCCCAGTTGCACCAGTACGGAGAGAGTCTTCATTCAGGAGCGAGTCTTTACTCAGCTGGGAGTCCCGGCTGCAGGATGGTAAGGCCACTGAACCACAAGTCCCTTAAATTATCAATACTAATAAATCCTTGGATAAATTATCAGCAGTTACAGTGATGCATCATTTGCAAGTTAAAACTGTAGTTTATGTACTGGGTGACCCCAAAAAACAGAACCCATAAAAAGTTTAATAAATCCTACAAAGATCCAGTAAATATCAAAAAATATGCTGGTCCTTCAGTCTGTTTACGATCATTCCGCAAAGTTTCAGTTTTCTTGGACATGTTGGGAAGACTACTGGAACAATAGTCTTCCCAACATGTCTTGGTCATCCATGGAAAAGAAATTGGAGACCTATTTTGACAGACCCCCTGCCCCCCACATTCATTCATTCACTTTTTGCCGCTTATCCGTGTCTGGGTTACAGTGGCAGTAGGCCAAGCAACTCATCCCTCACTTCCCTATCCTCAGTCAAGTCCTCTAACTCTTCCTGGGGGATCCCGAAGCATTCCCAAGCCAGCTCAGAAATATAATCCCTCAAGCCAGCCCCCCACCACCACCAACAAAATATAATTCAAAAAGTTGTTTTAAATTTGAAACTAATTTAGTAAAGAATCTTTCCTGGTGAACATGTGAAAGTTTCCTGCTCTAACATGCAGTGTGAGTCATTTGTGAACCACGTGCAGTTGTTATCCAAATTAAATTCATAGTCCAAACTATTCCTTTTTGGAATCTTTACAATCAGACAGTTTGTTAGTCAGTGGCTTTCTGAACCTGCTCAAAGTGAGCGCATTTCTTTCTCTTCAGAGCCTCTTTACCAGACGTACCGCGACAGTGTCATCATCAGAGAGATTCGACGGCAAACCGTCTGCCGCAACATCAGCAAGACGAGCGCCGACTACAACACGGAAATAATCGCTTTTAAATCTGACAATGCATCGGGAGGCGGCACACCCAGAAGCAGCCCTGTGCCCACCGCGGGCCAGAGCACCCTGTGGCAGGACCTCCCAGACGTGCGGCAGAGCGGAATCCTGGAGAAACTCACCGCTGACCAAATCAAGTACCAGGAGGTAAGTGAAGACGGAGAAGAGAGATTCAATAAAGAGGAATCAATAAGCCGAGGAGGAGAGAAACAGGATTTGCAGTGTCATGTTGTAAAGCGCGTCGTAAAGCAATAACGTGACACTTTATATATATATATAACTTTATAAAAGTTAACATTCATTCTGCCTCATTACAGCCCTTATTGCCATAGTGTAATAGTGCTTCAAGCTATAAGCAGTTCATGAAAGCTTTTACAGTTGGTGTCTCTTATCAGACAGGACGTCACTGAGGGGAAAACAGAGTAGGCAGTTTTTTTTTTTTAATGTTAATGTTCTCCACAACAGAGTATGTTTGAGGTTCTGACATCAGAGACCTCCTACCTACGATCGCTTCGCGTGCTGACAGAACATTTCCTGGAAAGCCGGGAGCTGGTGGAGACGCTGATCATCAGAGACAAACAGATCCTTTTCTCCAACATCCTGAGGGTCCGCGAGGTCAGCGAAAGGTGGGGAAAGTCAAAGATGAAAGCGCATGATGGGTCTGTTTCAAAGCAGGTTTTGAGTAGAAGTTTTCTGAACACCCCCCCCACTCCCACAGGTTCTTGAAGGACCTGGAAGATCGCATATTCTCGGATGTAGTCTTCACCGACATCTGTGACATTATCCACTACCACGCTCAGCACAACTTCCCCGCCTACATTGACTATGTCCGCAACCAGATCTTCCAGGAGAAGGCCTACAATTCACTCATGTAAGAAAAGTCGGTCTCTGGATTTGCCGGTCTGCTGTGTTGGTTTTTGAAGATGTAGTAGTGTTTAAAAAAAGTTGAGAATGCCAGTGTTTTTGGGATGTTATCCATCCACCAAAACTGAATAAGAATCCATGTTAGGCCCTTGATGCTTACAGCATCGGCACCCACTGAGGAATAAATGGGCTTGTTAGATTTTAGGGTTACTTGGCAGGACATTAAGCAGTTAAAGTTCCTCTTCAGTCCCATTTTGAAAATAAATACAGTCACAGCCAATAAATTGGCAAAACTTCACATACGTATACACGAATGCAAGACATTGCAATAAGGGAATTCTTTTTTGAAACACCATCTATAATCTCCTTTATAAGCCAATCATTTGTGAGTGTGTGCCTCCTTGTCACCTTCGTGTTTTCTGCAGGAAGAACAACGTGCAGTTTGCTATGGTACTCAATCGCCTGCAGGAATCACCTCTTTGCCAGCGGCTGCCGTTCTCCTCCTTCCTGCTGCTGCCCTTCCAGCGAATAACGCGTATCAAGATGCTCATTGAGGTACAAATGCATTGCAGTGGTCTGATGTGCTGCCTCTGTTGGATGGAAAGAAAATAAAATCCCGCATGCCCGACGTTGTGTTACATTGTGGAATGTCGGCATTTCAATATAATCGTTCCCATTTAAAATCATCACAACCTCTTGACCTACAAGCAAACACATCTCCAAGTTTACAACCTTGTTTCCATCCTGATGGACAATGTTTCCTGTTAATGGCATTTGTTTGTGCCACAAATGGAAAGTTGGTGTTTCTTTTCAGAATGTCTTGAGGAGGACGAAAGAAGGGACAAAAGAGGAGCAGGATACCTCCAAGGCTTTGGCTTCAGTGTCTAAGGTAAACACCCACTCAGCCAACAGATCCACATAATGAGTCAGCAGAGTTCTCCGCATGCCTCTGGAAATTTGACCTCCTCAGTTTCACCCGCTGTCTGGGCTGTCGTAGTTTCCAGCATATGTTGCACCTTCATTCTGAATGTGGAGCTCAGTTTTTCACACAGGATTTTCCTGGGGGTGAATTTAGCAAAGGACAGGAATTCTGTGTAGTATACAGTGGACTAAAGTAGGGAGCCCTGTGGTGCGTACTATAAGGACTGTTAAATTCCTAAATTAAGCAAGATGGACAAACAAAAGTGCAGTGGACAATGTATTGATGTTATTTGACATCAATGTCAGCTACTGATTTTATAAACACTACCCAATCTAGAGCCTGTGGATCCCCACAGGCAACATGCTAGTGTGGTGCTAAGTGAGCTCCACAGTCAATCATCACTAGCATGCTCTTTGTCACATTTACAGTATTTGTATTTTATGCTTGAATATCACATTTTGGTGGTTCTTTCATCTCCATCATTGTTGTTCACCTTCACACTCAGATCATCGATGAATGTAACTCGGAGGTGGGAAAGATGAGACAGACGGAGGAGTTGATCCATCTCTCTAAAACACTCGAATTTGACAAACTCAGGGTAAGCTGACGCGAAAACATCCTACGTGTTTCTCTTCTGTAAGCGCATGAGTTGAGATGAATTTAATGTCCCGATCATTGCGTGCTTTTTCCATTTCACGTCCTGGTTCTGCCTCCTCTGCAGGCCATCCCAATCGTCTCTGCAAACCGATATCTGGAGAAGAAGGGGGAGCTGCAGGAAATGTCCAAAAGCGGCACGATCTTCAACATGAGGGCAAGGTTCAACCCCATGCACCTTTTCCTCTTTAACGATCTGCTCATCATTGCTGTCAAGAAAAGGTAAGCCTGAATTAACTGGCATTGGTTTCTAAACGTCTCAGAATTACATCTTAGAACACCATTGTTTATCCTTTTGTGAATGTAATTATTTTACTTCATGCGTCCCTTGTGTTTTGTTGAGCAAAACCATACAAATACTCAAAATCACATTGTCACATTATGTGAAATCCAGTCATTTGTTCACATCTCTCTCTTTTTCCTCTGCCTTTTTAGGCACGTATTCTCTAAAATGCACTGACAGATGGCTGGAGCCTATCCCAGCAGTCATAGTGTGTGAGGCAGAGTACACCCTGGACAGGACAGCAGTTTGTTCCCATGATAACTCAAAAATAATAAATAGCGTCTTCTTGTAACTCCCCAAATTTTAAAAGGCATACAGTGAGGACAAACTCTCTAACTTCTGCTGATCTTTAAAAACATGAGATCCTAAAATTTGGCCTGTGTGAGAGACATAACCATAGACGTGTCACCTGCCGTAAGAAATCCACCAAATCAGAGAAGCAAACTCTTACTTTGTGATTGTTTTGCAGCAGTGATGTTCTAAACCCCAAACAGCACATTTATACACACAACTCTACAGAAAAGGAACATGTATGAATTCAACCACAAAACAAAGGGAGCAACAGACGCTTGAGCGACCCTTTCCGCAGAGAAATTTAATGAATCCGAAAAATCATTATTTTCTGTTTCTCCATACAACCCAGCCAGAAGGATTTGGTATGAATGTAGCCGAAGTAGACACTTCTTCATTCTCTCTCTACCGCTGTTTAATATATGTGTGCCCTGAAGAAAAGGGGGCTTATGGGAAGCTGAAGTTGATGCAACATAATCCCTTTAAATAACACTTACTCTGTGTGCTTCTTATCCTGTGTGCTGTTATACAATGCTGCTGGAACCTCAATTTCCCTGAGGGAGTCTTCCCAAGAGATTAACAAATTTGAATTTAATCTAGTCTAATAGAAGTCACAATTCTAGACAGCCCCCAAGGATTACAAATTCCATAATTTATAATCCTGAAACGGTTACTGTTAAATCAGAAATCTCAAACTGGGAGAACAGGAACTGGACCAAATCTGACATTTCTTCAAAGGTGGCAGAATGTAATGCGCTTGAGAAGAAGAGCAGATGCTAAATATTCTCTTGGCATAAAAAAACATTACAGTTACATGCAAGAAAATCTTCAAAGTATAAATTAGTAGGTTTAAACTCATAATTATGATGGATTTCTGCTCAGCATTCATGAAATAACCAATTTGCTTGCTTGTGTGTTTTGGAACAGTGGAGAGCGTTTTGTGGTGACAGACCACGCCCATCGCTCTTTGGTGCAGGTGCAGCCAGTGAATGAAAGTGGGAGCAGCGGCGGCCCCTTTGAGCACTGCTTTAACCTGACCCTGCTGGAAAACCATCAGGGGCGCATCATGGAGAGGCTGGTGAAAGCTCCGTCTCAGTGAGTAAACCTGTAGAACAGATGTCTTCCTCTCGAACTAAACGAACTGAAAACAAGCTGTTTGTCTACATTTTGTAATTCATTGATGCTTTCGTGGAATTTCATTGGTTAAATTGCAAAACTGTAAATTCATGGTTGTCTTTTTGGAGCGGGTGGGGAGGGGGGGGGTCATGAATTCACCATGTAATTGATACCGGTATCATAAAATTCTGTTTGCTCATTAGCATTAGCATTCATACCGGTAGCATTTCCTTGCTCAGCTAAGCTGATAAAACCGATATAAATAAAAGGCTTGCAACATAATCTGTATTCATTAGCTTGTCAAAAACCACAACTAATAAAATAAAAGGTCTATGTGTCCAGATTCAACCATCTACTTGTGTCTACATTAGCTTGGTAGTGGAATACGAATGTTTACGCAACTTTAGCTCCATCTTCAAGACATCAAAGTCTATATTCTTCTCCAAGCACTGCACTAGTTTTATCCCACTTGGAATCAGATACCTTTCCTTACACTTGATCTCTGAGTTTTCATCTTTCTTCAAGAGTTTTGCCACCTGTATTTTTTTCCACCGGTACTGTCCCCTTGGTTATAGCTTTTCTGGCATGCGCATGATTGTACTTCAATACTTGTGTATTAAACAGAATAATACACAGACCAAATGCAGTATACAAAATACATAACAGGTGAATAAGACATCCTAGGCCTGTAGGTCAGGTGAATTTACTCGGAACCTTCTTTATTAAGTCAAAATGAACAGATAGAGGGACTGAGTACCTTTAAGACATGTTAAAATTATTTGCCATCACTCAAATGTGGGTAAATGCAAATTACATTTGTGATGTACAGTAGTGTTCAGAATAATAGTAGTGCTATGTCACTAAAAAGATTAATCCAGGTTTTGAGTATATTTCTTATTGTTACATGGGAAACAAGGTACCAGTAGATTCAGGAGATTCTCACAAATCCAACAAGACCAAGCATTCATGATATGCACACTCTTAAGGCTATGAAATTGGGCTATTAGTAAAAAAAAAAAAAGTAGAAAAGGGGGTTTTTACAATAATAGTAGTGTGGCATTCAGTCAGTGAGTTTGGCAATTTTGTGGAACAAACAGGTGTGAATCAGGTGTCCCCTATTTAAGGATGAAGCCAGCACTTGTTGAACATGCTTTTCTCTTTGAAAGCCTGAGGAAAATGAGACGTTCAAGACATTGTGCAGAAGAACAGCGTAGTTTGATTAAAAAGTTGATTGGAGAGGGGAAAACTTATACGCAGGTGCAAAAACTTCTAGGCTGTTCATCTACAATGATCTCCAATGCTTTAAAATGGACAAAAAAAAAAAAAAACAGAGATGCGTGGAAGAAAACAGAAAAACAACTATCAAAATGGATAGAAGAATAACCAGAATAGCAAAGGCTCACCCATTGATCAGCTCCAGGATGATCAAAGACACTCTGGAGTTACCTGTAAGTGCTGTGACAGTTAGAAGACGCCTGTGTGAAGCTAATTTATTTACAAGAATCTCCCGCAAAGTCCCTCTGTTAAATAAAAGACATGTGCAGAAGAGGTTACAATTTACCAAAGAACACATCAACTGGCCTAAAGAGAAATGGAGGAATATTTTGTGGACTGATGAGAGTAAAATTGTTCTTTTTGGGTCCAAGGGCCGCAGACAGTTTGTGAGACGACCCCCAAACTCTGAATTCAAGCCACAGTTTACAGTGAAGACAGTGAAGCATGGTGGTGCAAGAATCATGATATGGGCATGTTTCTCCTACTATGGTGTTGGGCCTATATATCGCATACCAGGTATCATGGATCAGTTTGGATATGTCATAATACTTGAACAGGTCATGTTGCCTTATGCTGAAGAGGACATGCCCTTGAAATGGGTGTTTCAACAAGACAATGACCCCAAGCACACTAGTAAACAAGCAAAGTCTTGGTTCCAAACCAACAAAATGAATGCCTCGCAGCTGTGAAGAAATCATGAAAAACTGTTATACAACTAAATACTAGTTTAGTGATTCACAGGATTGCTATAAAAGCAGTTTGAACATAATAGTTTTGAGTTTGTAGCATCAACAGCAGATGCTACTATTATTGTGAACACCCCCTTTTCTACTTTTTTTACTAATAGCCCAATTTCATAGCCTTAAGAGTGTGCATATCATGAATGCTTGGTCTTGTTGGACTTGTGAGAATCTACTGAATCTACTGGTACCTTGTTTTCCATGTAACAATAAGAAATATATTCAAAACCTGGATTAATCTTTTTAGTCACATAGCACTACTATTATTCTGAACACTACTGTACCATAAAAATTGAACGTGGCACACAGCAACACATCCACATCACCAAAATGTAATTTTTTTTTCTTCGTCATTCATCAACAGATATTTCCAGTGTTTGATAAAAATCTGCCGCTGACTGTTTAAGTGCTCCAGCTAACGGAAGATCCTCTGCAGAGATAAAATGTTTTACCTATTTTTTTTAGGCTTTGTAAAACAGAAATGCAACAGGACATGCAACAACTGATAATCAAAGGGTAGGCTGTGCTCCTCCTCCTTTTTTTTTTTCTTTTAAATGAGTGTTTTTCATGAACAGGTCGGACATGGACAGGTGGCTGGCAGTTTTCCCTGACCCCACCAAGGTCGACAGAGAGGAAACAGAAGTGATTTACGATGAGTGGGGTGAGACACACTTACGTGATGTGATTGTTTGTTTTTATTTATGCGTTTGCAAAAAATGAGTGGCGTTTGTGTGCGTTAGACTGTCCCCAGGTGCAGTGCGTGGATCAGTACGTGGCCCAGCAGGCCGACGAGCTCTCACTGGAACCCACCGACATCATCAACGTCATCCGTAAAACTACCGAGGGTAAGAACGAGGTTGCCGTTCAAACCTAAGAGGAAAAGAAGCCCGATAAAGGCCGTAAAGCATTGTATCAGGTGTCCCACAAAAAATATGCAACATTTTATCAGCAAAGAAAATGGTCAAGGCATATGTCTAGGAAATAAATTTATGGCTGGATAGAAAGCTGAAAGGTTGAAGCTTTTCATACCAATGTCAATATTGGCCCTGCATTTTGTCAGTCTAGCATAAAGTCGCTGCACCTGTTTAACACTCTTGGTCTGGTGCCAAAACTCAATTTTTGTTCGCTGTCGTATGGTTAATCTTGGCATTTTCCTGAGTCTTACTTGGCATCAACATAAACTTCAGGGTCTCTGCAAGTAAAAAAGAAACATAAGTGATTAAGTTCGTAGCATTTAAGGGTCAAACGGAGTGTTTTAAATGTTGTAAATTTTTTTGGGACACCCTATAGATATATGCCTGTTCGGCGGAAATTCTATGCCGATTTGTCGAATAGCCCCGTCAAATTTTAGATGCAGGTTTCCTCTTCCCAAGTCAAATAGAAGTGATGTGACTTTTGCACTACCCACCTGTTTTTTTGCACCCAGATCCTTGTACCCTCAACCCTCCACTGTAGCAGTTTGTTGAGTTCGATTTTGTTGCATGACCGACGCATAAACCTTTTCCCTTGCCTGCCCCCGTCCTTCCTCCCCACCCCCTTTCCAGGCTGGTACGAGGGGTTTCGCCTCTCCGACGGCCAGAAGGGCTGGTTCCCAGTTGCCAATGTTTTGGAGATCACCAATGAGCACGTGAGGCGACGCAACCTTCGAGAGCGCTACAGAGTCATGCAGGCCGCCAGCATGATATCCATCACCAGGAACCGCACCATGCCTTAGGACGCGCAGGTCCAGGATGTTTACATTTTAAGGAGACGCTCCAAAAAAAAAAAAAAAAAATTAGGAAATGTTCTATACAACTTGGCAAAAACGCTAACATTTGTTTTTAGTACAAGTGGAGTTACTTGTTTACTACTGATGTTGATGTGCAGGTTTGCCAAGAGACCAGAGCTCCTACTGCAGATGATTTTTTTCTTTCCTTTTATCAGCATGTTTTCCACAAGTATCGCCACGTTGAGTGACATTCATTCCGTTCTACTGCTCAGCCACATTATCCTGCAGAGACAACAGAAGGGGATCCTTGGTTTTTTTTTTAAAACTTGCATGAAAAATTTGAGTGTTAAAATTTTTTAAAAGGACTTTCAAAACTCTAGCCTGTTGAAAGACACGACATTGGATGAACTCATTTGGTTCAGTTTGTGACCGAAGTGCACAGAATCTTCCCATGTCAGTACAAATGTAGGCGCAGTCGGAACTACTCCCAACTGTATGGAAATGTGCAATGACAGCGCCCCCTGCAGTTTGTCATGAATGGCAGAAATTTATGAGGATGTATTGTAATGTACAGACGGATGACAAATTAAAGGAAAAACTTGAATAAATAAGTGGATAAACAACGACTGCCCCCATCAATGCTATTGTTGTTTTTTCCGATTAATCTGTCACCCATCGGTATGTTGTAAATAGTGACCGGAATTATCTCCTTCAAAAGAGTTGTGGTTTTAATAAAAATTTGTTTCTAAATACCAGGCTCAACTGTCAGTATTGGTATAAAAACTTATAGCAGAGCCTGACTGCTATGCATTTATTTTGGGGATGGGTGATACCGATATTAGGGAGTTTTAAAAAAAAGGTTTACATGATACCAATATATCTGCTGATAAATGCATTGAAAAATGGCAACGAATCCAAACGTTTTGTTACCAAGCCCTTATGACAAAGACAATTCAGGTTGATGTTTTGCAGTTTAAACATGAACTTTATTAACAAATGAATACAGATAACGTACTGCCTTCACTTGGTTTGGTAGTCAACGTGCCACATCACTCGGTATTCTGATAAAATAGACTCCTCGTCTATTTTGGCTCTACCATAACTGGTGATATAGTGACCACTCTGAAAATGAATGACTCCAGGATCGCTTTGAATGTAAACAGTGATGTTTGAGTGCCCTCTACTGGATAAACTACAACACACAATAACCCCAATTTCAGCAGTGTTTTCCTGCTTTGCTTATTTGGTGGAATCAAAGTTTTCATAACAGCAGAAATAACACCGATACATTTGTGAAAAACTTGTATTTGTCAATATTAGCGGCCAAACAATATATTGGTCGGACTAACATAGGAAGAACAGTACAGCACTTACATCCACAAAACTTTGTTTTTAAGTGGGTAATAATTCTCAGGTTTAACAACAATTAGTGTAAAACAAGGCACAGAACAAGTTTGCACAAACCGTGGGGTATCTACAAGCCCCAGGAGACCCTGTTGGAAGTTCACAGGAGAGTATCATGGCTAGACCTGAATGCTACTCGTATCTTGGTTCTCCATTTTCCTGATGAATAAAGGTGATGAAGTTGAGGCTTTTCTGTGAACCAACCTATACTTGGGTTTCTGCATGATGTGAGTGCTGCAGATCATATGGATGGGTTGCAGGTGAATTATGTCTCATCCACTCTCAGGCTGAACTGTGAAGATGAAGTCTGGAGCTTTAATCTGTATCTGGCCCATTGTTTTCCTGCACATCACCACACTTGGGCTGGGCCATTCCTTCAGCAAAAATAGGGTCTGTTGGTTCAAAGTGATCGAGAAATGGTACGACATTCATCTTCTCGGTTTGGAGATCAAGTGAGGGCTCGTGGTGCAGTTTGAGGAGGTTTGTAATGGCCTGGTCCTCCTCCTCAGTCAGCTCCAGGATTGCGCGGCTTGGTTGTACTGCTGGTATGGCTGGGTATGTTATCCATGTGGTGCTACCTAGTTCCCTGGTGGCGTGTGATCCGGATCTGAACGGGTCTGGATGTAGTGGTTGGGCAGGCCAGGGAGACATAATTGGTTGAGGAGTGTTAAGCTGGAAACAGTCAAAGAGCTGGGCAGAGACACAAGGTTGAGGTGTTAAAAACAACAAAAGTGAAACCCAAGAAAAACAAGGAAAAATTAAATACAGGTGAAATTTTGTGAAGGGACTGTCCTGCGTTTGGAAATTTTGATTCTGACACTACTGTTGGTAGTCATGGCACCAAGCTAAACATCTTTATGACATCATAAGGATAAGTTGGGAAACTTATGTGCTTCTTGGATTGTTTTTTGGGGGGGGGGGGCAGAGTTTGGCTCATGCACCTACTGAAATCCATAATCTGTTAAGAGTTCAACACAACCTCCTTGGCTGTGATAATTTTTCTGAAGTAAATAATTAGAATCAACATTTTATGCAAACCTACTCACACAGTGTATTAGTTGGTGCCACCAAACTACACGGTGAAAACTGCACCACAGTCCATGTTAGGTTTTCCATATACAATTAAACTCCTTTGAACTGCACAACAATGTGTGCATTTGCACCAAATTTTGCCTTTGTGCAGATTTGCACTGTGCAACAGCATTGTTTCGATTACATAAACATGTATGTCATAGTGTCACCAAGGAATAATCCCCAATCTCCTTTCTACATTTGTAATTCTGGGCACTTACCGCCAAATCGCTTACGATGTTGGGGATCCTTCCACTGTGGCCTACATTGGGGTAAGAGTAGAAAAACTCTGCTGGAATGATGGGATGCACTGCAAAGGACGTACATCAGTGAGTGTACAATAGACGATCAAGAAGAACAACAAGTTTGGGTAGAGTTGCTTTACCTTCTTGACTGTTAAACGCTTCACGATGGTGACATGCGACGGCGGTTGCCATATACAGAGGTAAGAATGAGGGGTGAGCAAGGGTCCTGGTGGATAAAGGGGGGATGACTACGTGTGTTGGTCTCTGTTTGGGAACAAACACGTAATCTTGTGTGATTCATGGCGTCACCACCACATGAAGTGTTTGCATCTGAATCTGACATGAAAAACTCACATCAAACTGTCCTACATTGTGGTTCATATTTTACTCTTCTGTTGAAATTTCCAGCTTGGAAAAACAGGAGTGCCACGAGGTAGCTGGTGAATACTAAGAAACAGCACCCCCTGCTGGATGAGCTAAACACTCCCTATAAATCAAGCAAATAAAATGACAAATTCGTTCCAACTCTTAACATCAGGTATTTAACGTTAAATTCCATCCATTTATAGGGCATATAATTGATATTGTGTGAGTCTTCAGTTCAAGACACAATTAAACAAGTTAAGAAACCTGTTTCCAACATTTGCTCAAAACATCCTTAACTTACTGTATAACGCCACAGTTTTCAACGTACTCAAACCATGTGCTTGAAGATAACCTCTCTTTCCCTAAAAACAAAACACGTTTCTGTTGGTTTCTGTACTCAGTAATCAGGAGGAACACTAATTGCTTGTTAGCCACACATGACTTTAACACCGGCTGCTTCTAATTAGCTACTCAAAACAAGCTAACATAAAAAGCAGCAAAGGCAACTTCATGAGAATACTGCACCTAGGTGACTAGTTTCAACTTTGGGTGTATGTGTATTTTACTAGCAAGTCAGCAAGCTTGCTTAAAACGCTGCTAACGCATCGATGGCTACGGCTTTTGGTGTTTGCCTTGGGTAAGGTGCCTTTGTTTTAGATTCTATTCTCTTTGGTAGTTCTCCCCAATGTTGATTTATGTTTAACATATCCTCTTCTTTTGCAGTGTGGTTTTACTCACTTGGTTTGCTGTAAATTGCGCTGGCATTACCAATGGTACAAACTTGAAAATCTGTTTGGTCTGACAATCGTGAAGCTTTTTCAACAGATCTATCTTTATCCGTTTTATCTAGGAGTTCTTGATATGGAGTGTCGTGAACGCTACTTCTTAATAGCTGCTGATCTTTCCTTCACTGGGGATGAACCTTACTTTGAGGCTGTTGGTAAGTTGGTGCTGGGCATCACCATACTCTAAGGTCTGCTACAATTTAAAAACAAATGTGCCATTGGACTAAAACTGTCTACTGGGGATAGTTTCATGGTGTGTGTGTGTATGTGTATATATATATATATATATATATATATATATATATATATATAATTATGCAGTATGTGAAGGTGACCAACTCCAAACCTTTGCCTGACACTGGCAGGTACTTCTGAAGGGGTTTTGTACATGTCTGGATTTGGACTGGCACTCTAATGTAATGGCAGTTGACTAGAAACCTAGCAAATTACTTTAAATGGGTTTGAGCATAACGTGTTAAAGATTCGTAGATGGTCTAGAAACTTGAACAATGCTCTCAACATGTGCAATGGCTTCCACCTTCACATACTATGTGCAACACTACCAAGTCCCAGTAGTGTTTACTTGTACCTACTTCCAAACAAACCATTTTTAGATTGGGTGACCTTCCCTAACATGGTCTTCTCTCAGACAGGGCAGGTGTGTACCCAATCACTCAGCAATATGCTTCGGAGTGTGGCTACAGTGTCAGTGTTCTCCCTCAACCAGGCCACATTGAGCTCAAAGCTTCTTACTTCAGCTGTCACACAGAAAATAAAGTACGTAGAACTAGACTATATCTGCTAGATAAGCTGTGGTGCCCTCTTGATGTAACAGGTAGAGATGGTGGCTGAAAGAAGTGTTTTGAAGCTTTTTTTTTTTTTTTTTCCTTTGCTGGTCTTAGGATGACAAAATGTTCACATTCAACTTCAACTTGATTGCCACTGATAAGGGAAAGCAGGTTGCCTATGTTCTGAATAAGACCTGTTCTCCCCCTCTTGCTTGGTCTCCAAGAGAAGTTACTTGTGAGGTCAACTACATGGAAGTAAGTTTAAGCACATCTTTTGTTACAGGAAATGTATTGGTAGCTTGCTAACCTTGTATTCTACCCAGGTGTCTGTCAGAAGTGATGTTACTTGTCCAGCTGAAATGACCAAAGCTGATTGGAATTCCAGTCTCAAAACTGTATGTTTCAACTCAGCAGTTGAACATTTAGTGAAATCTAGTCAAATGGGTTAACTTATTATTCCCTTACAGGCCTATATGTCAGCCACTTCAGCTTGGCAGGTGATGTTCCATAGGGCAGGGCTGCAGATGGCTCCTATGACACTCTCAGAAGCTCGTACGCAGCACTATGTTTTTGACCTGACAGATGGAAGGCTTGTGTTTCGTACGCCGTATGGACAACCTGATTCGTTTGAGAATACAGTAAATTATGCATATTCTCTTTTGTGGGGCAGATGTAGAATTTTCTACATGCTTATAGCTGGGTGAAAAAAAATTCACTCCAGAACACAAGCTGACTTGCTTCTCTCTTCAGGTGAATGGTGTGCCACTGGAGGTGATTCACGCAACTCTGTTCTCCAGACAAGGCTGGGTTGTCCTTATGGTAGACCTGGTGGCTGCTTGTTCCATGTGTTAGTATCACAATATCTGATCTTATTCCTACCAACAACTGACAGTCATAACTGTAGCCTAACATCAACAGATGAAGGCTCACTTGATAATGGCTACTTGGTGTGGAAGACTCCAGAGTTGCTGTACCCAAAGGTTCCTGTGATTGATGCACAAATCAAGACGGGACTCAATGGAAATCTCCTGGAACAGTCAACTTCAGAAGAGAGGGGCTACGCTGTAGAGAAGCACAATGCCACAATCCAGCTAAAGGTCCCCTATAACACTGAGGGTGCATACAGGAAGGTGAGAAGGCACTGGTGGTGATGAAGTTGCAATATAGATCAAAATAGTTGCACTACAAAGGAATGTTGAAAAACTAGCTATAATTCCTTTCAGTACTGATGGGTACAATGCTGCCAAATTAACTCTTGACCAGTAGGAAGGAAGTTGCAGGACCTCAACTCAAAACAATCTTGTGACTTCTAGGAAATACTGTAACAAGAGGTTGCAAAACCTGACCTGTAGCTTTCAAAGATGGCTTTGTGACTAGAATGCTGTCAATCATACTTTTAAGCAATGTTCAGGGTATCAAATGAAACTGTAGCAACATGTTTGTTGTTGCACATCATGATACTACACTTGCCTGTCTCTTGCAGAGCTTTGTGGTTGGTGACCTCTATGAGTTCTACATCTTAAATATGTACATGGAACTAGTCTTGCTCGATAACAATCATGTAGACACAAGACTCCGATTTCACAGGCCTCTTTCCACCCCACTGCTGCGACACCAAATTGTCACTGAGAACCGTAAGTCTGCTGTTGACTCTAGTGTTGATGTTGCATAATATAGCAGCTCTTCAATTCTATTTACTCTCTCAGGAACAGTTGTTGAGGACCGTGAATTTAACATCTACATTGGCAGTATCCCTCAAGATGTTGAGTTGGCGGCGGTTGAATTAAATGGAAAAGAATTTACAGTGCTGTTCAAAGAGTTGAGCATGTGCACAAACTGCAGCTCTAGTTCCATGTGTACAATCTGCGTTGCTGCTCTGTCAAACACATACAGCTACACACTGAAGATGCCTTTTTCGGACAGCATTGTTATACAGAAGGTAAGAGATCTGAAGTGCATTAGCTGATCTGTATCAGGATGATATGTGACACTTGTCTTCTAGTTCCACAGAACAGATGAAATTCTACGGTATAAACTTGACATAAAGTACACACTGGTGGTTCTACCAGAAAACAAGCCTTTCTACCATCTAGCGTCTATCGTGACTTCAGTAAATGCCAGTAAGTCAACTTCACAAACTGCCAGTCTTAACACTGTTGTGTAGAATCTGGCTAATGGCACCATTTTTTAAAAACAGCTCCTCCAGCTATTGCTGCCATCTGTTCTGAGTGGGGTATCGGCTTCAGAATGGACCACAAACCTACCAACTACCTGTGGGATATCAGCATTGGCCCAGAATTATTGACTGCTGAGCTTGCAGATCGGCATCGTTATGTCATGCACAATGATAGCCAGACTCTGCTGCTCGACGTGCCACTCTTGACTTATGGCTATGAATACACGGTAAATAGAACTACCAACCCCTATGTCCTTTCCTCAACAAGTCTTCACCATTGTCTTGTCTCATAGGACATTAGCTTGGAGAAGTTCTCTGGCACTTTTGAAATCCTCATCAAAGATCATGAAACTTCAGAGATCCATCGTTCTGTCCTGAAGACATGTTCTTTTAGTACATCTGAACTCATTTGTGAGTATTGTTCCTTGTGACAGTGGATGAAAGGTAAACTATAACCTGAGTATTACTGCATCCCTAGCATGTTCGCGTAATGGTCAGATGACTGTGGTGGCTAACGTATCGCTGGTCATTCCAACTGGAGGAATGCCAGGAAGTACCCACCTCAACAAAAACTGTACACCCATCGATGCAGACAGCACCAGGGTTCTCTTTTCTATTCCACTGAACAGTTGTGGAACTACAATCAAGGTATAAAGCCACTAAGCCAAAATGACTAGATTAGGAACAGTCTAATGTTGACATTAGAAATGTTGAGCACTTATCAATTCATGGACAAATTAAATGTCTTCTCATGGTCTTACTCTTTAGCATATTTAGTTTGCTTATCCTTGAATATTTGAATCTTAACAAATGGATGCTGAATGTCATAACCATCTTTGATTAACAGATTGTCAATCAACAAGTGATGTACGAAAATGAGATCTCCTACACCCCTGCAACCACTGACAAGATGGCCTCCAATGTGACTCACAAGTTAGTATGTCAGGCTTCTCATCATTCTTCAGCAAGCTATCTTGGAACACTTTCCTGATGTGCTTTTCTCTTGTAGGGTGACGGTGCAGTGTTCATACACTTTAACTTGGCTCTACCGCCTGTTCTCAGTGTTCAGGTTCGAGTCGGACACAGTGGGTGTTGGCAGAATCATCCACACGGTTTCTACCACAGAAGGTACAGCAGTTGGGTCACCTGCGAGACGTGATTAATAACTCCAAATATTGATGACTTCTATGCCTCACCCCCAGGTCTACAGAGTACCACTTTAAGGCCTACTACAATTCCATCTACAACTGAGAGCCCTTACCGGCTGACCCTTCCATTCCACCCTGTTTCTTACTACTTCAGAGTGCCCACACAAGGTGGATCCAGTGAAGTGCAAAGTGAAACTAACAACTTGTCAGATCTAACTTGGCCTGATCCTGTCATAACTTTTTCTTTCTTGCTCCATAGGTCTAAAATCTGAAGAGGGAGAAACTGTCTAACTGGTTTTTAAGACTTTAATAAACTGATTTTGTGCTACAATTTGTCAGTAGTTCTTGGCAACATGTCTTACAGGAGGAAATGGTCAAGTTTAAGACATCTGTCAACTGAAATGTACTTTGTTGACAGAGTGGTCATGGGTAGCAAACATTTAGTTGAGCACTGGCAGAGTAACCAGAATGCCAAAGTAGATACCAGCAGTAAAATGCAGAAAAGATCTGATTTGAGATGGCAGATCATGAATTTGTCACCAGTCTATAGAAACTCCTGGTCTTTTGCTTTGTGACTTGAGTCACTCAAACATCTCTGGATGACTTCTGGCTGCAGCAGTCACCCTCTAATAGAACTCAAAATTGTGGCAACCCCCCCCCCCCCCCCAAACTTGATCTATTGCTATCAGAAGTCCACTCTTGGGTTTACTGGACTATATCGTTGTGCCATTTCTACTTAAACAACCTGATTATTGCAGACAAAACGACCCCTCCCCCTGATTTCCAGAGGGACAAGGTATTCCGCAGCATGCCCGTGTCACAGACTGAAGGGTCCCCCATCTGAGTCTCTTCACCCAAATTAATTGATGGGATTATTAACCATATAAGTCCCTTCGGCTGCTCCCTTGTTTGCACTTGGTCGCCACAGCAAATCCAAGGTGGATCTGCATGTTGATTTGGCACAGGTTTTACGCCGGATGCCCTTCCTGACGCAACTCCACATTACATGGAGAAATGTGGCAGGGGTGGGATTCGAACCAGAACCTTCCGAACTGAAACCAAGCGCATTAACCACTTGGCCACCACCCCTGCTATTAACCATATAAGGTAAAACCCCTTAAATCATTTATGCAGAAATGTGGCGACACTCCCTGACCCTCTAAAATGATCGACATGCAGTGCAAACATCAGCTAGCAGCTTGTGTAGCTGCAGTGCTGTGATCGTTTCCTCAGTCTTTTACGCTGAATTTATGTGGAAATTGTTGTACAAAAGCTTCAGCTAGCTGTTGCTGAGACAGATGACTAGATTGCAATTTTAAGCAGAAACGAGGTGCTAATCCGTGAACCGCGGCTAATGCCGCATGTGCAGTAGAGGCAGGGCAGACTTTTTCTTAAAAGGGGTGGACTGTTCGGTCTGTGACAGACTTTTCTGCAGCTCACATTCACAGCATTTCAAACACGCACAAAACTAAATGCATTGACAAACAATGCTGCTATGTACACATGGCATAAATTAAAGCAATGAGCCGATTTCTTGGTATGATCCAGTTCACCCTTGTGAATTTTGAGGTATTTTTTTTAACAAAAATGTGACTGTTAAATACAATCTATTGCAACAAGCATCTGGAAAAAAAATAACTTACACGTGCAAAGACACTAATTTCAGCGTTCCATTCCCAAATTAAAAAGTTAATGAAAGTAACTTGTCAATTGGCAGTGTTCTTTCTTGACCAGATTTATCTTGTACAAACTTAAGCTTTGCCAACAGACTGAGGTGTATTTTTTCACTACAGAAATGGAGGGGTTGACTTCATTGCACTGTTTTCTTCATATCAGTCTCTTCTGAATACTTTCTAAAATGTAACTGGGGATGGGTGTAAGTAAGCTCAAGTGAAAACAGGTTTTACAACACACATTCTTTGTCTGCATTGTCCTGAGGCTACACACAGCAAAGAGTTCACAGCACTAAAGGCTCCAACTTTTCAATACAAATGGAAGAGTTCTGACAAACCAAACTGGTTGTTTGTAAGATGCCTTTAAACTCTTTCACAAACTATGTTCACTTTTTTTTTTACCCCCCCATCAAACAACTTAATATACTCCAGAATTACAAAGCCAAAAAAATTGGACATGCTTTATGTTGGTGCCCCAGACTTTTTAAAATTTCATATTACAAGCAAAGTACCACACAGTGCAACAGCGCGAAGCTCACTCATGGTACACTGTCCCAAACAAAAAGTGCCAAATTTTGAGTTCACAGTAAAAAAGGAAATGTCAAAAATGTTGAACACTTCCTGGTATGGGCGGAGCTAGAGGGGTGGTCAGAATGGCGCCAGACTCCCCTGAAATCTGAACACACACCCCAGATGATTGATATGTCACAGCACCGCACATCTGGTTGAAAAGAACCAGCTGTATTTCGAAATCAGTGGCGTATTGACTGCTAGGTCCCTCCTGTACAGTAGTTGGCGCTGTGTACCACATAAAGTCCCAATGTACCTTAGTAGAAGAAGAAAAATGTTGAGCCAGATTTGAACCTGAACACGCCATCGAAACCACAGACTCCTGACACCAAAGTTATATCGGTGAGTAAACCGTATTTTATGCCAGAAATGAGGTCCAGGTTGTTAAAAGTGACATTTCTCCTTTGATTCGGGTTGCCTTATATATATATGTGTTTCTCCTGTGATTTTTAAATTAATAAAACTAGCAGACAGCTCGCTGATTCATGCTCTGTTGGCTAATATGTGATGTAAGATGCTCAGGCTGAATGAAATACAGCTACTTTATTCCACCTCTGTTCTCTATAAAAACTCTGGACTTCACTCCGGTTCTGTTGTTTTACAAGCTGTGGTTGAATGAGGCGAGAGCGGTGACCTTGAGTAAGACTGAATTACATCACTAACACCTTATGTAATGATTGTTTCGCAGCGGTTACGTTCAACAGCACAAGACATCTAGATCAGGTGGGCAACTTGTTCCAGAAAGGGCCAAGAGGGTGCAGGTTTTCTTTGCAGCCACTGACTCCACTAGGTGATTTCACTGATTAACTGATTCCATCTGCTGAAAGTGATAATCAGTGAAATCACCTGGAGTCAGTGGCTGCAAAGAAAACCTGCACCCTCTTGGCCCTTTCTGGAACAAGTTGCCCACCCCTGATCTAGAAGTTGAGCCTTTATTGATAAGACAGTTATTTGATAAACGTGATCTAGTAGAATATGTTTAGTTGAGTAAGTCCAATAACAACTGGAAGGACTTTTTTTAATAACCTTAATTTTCATCACTGAAGGACTTTTTTTTTTTTATAACCGCTTAATTTTGCTCTCAGGACTTTAAAAATACAGCTGCCTGAACACTTGGTATTTCATACATTTTAATTTGTTTATGCCACCTCAAATATAAAATCCAGCTTCCTGATGAAGTGCTGTAGAGGAGGATTTTCTTAAAAAGACTACCTGAAAGTTCAGCTACAATTTACCAAAAAGTACATCTGAGATGAAAGCCTAGATTTGATGTTTTGGTGAAAGAAACTTTTGTATTTCTTCATAATTTATGTAAATAAAGTCCAAGTCATATTCAGTGACTTGGAAATGTTCATGTATCCATCCCCTGACTTGTCTAAAGAAAAATGGCAATAAAACTGCTTTTTTTTTTTTTTTTTTAACAGGTATACCAAAGCGTAGCATTACTTATGCAACCCATCATCTTGGCTTTTATATTTTTATTTATATCAATTTTTAGAGATTTGCTTTCAGTTTGAGTTTACGAAGATAATTTTAGAAATTATTTTTTATATTTTTTGGATTTCTTGTGTCTGAAATGGCATAAACAAATTAAAATGTGTGAAATACCAAGTGTTCCAGTATTTTTTGGAGGGCACTGTATCCTAACCTTATGAGTGCAAAATGAGTGTGGTATTATTACTGTTTCACTGTTGCTGCACTTTGTGTGAAATCAGTCGTATCGTATATCACATCGATAGAGATACAGTATTTGGCTTCAATATTGACAAATGATAATTTGGCCATATGGTGCAGCCCTAGTGTCAACTAGCTGAAAAGTTTGAATATTAACTGAATGTACATTTTAAAAATGCCTAACGTCAGGGAGTTAAGAGGGCTGTAGTTAGAGGGGTCTGGGGCCATGCTAATGCTCCCCAGAAGCATTTACTGGAAAAAAATCTGAAGGACCTAAATGACATGGTGAAGAGCTTCACACATTCATGTCCATGACATATACATACTGCCATATTTGCATATATTGTCCTGCTTGTAACACCATAACACACATTTTGACTATTGAATTTCTATTATAAAAGAGTCAAGAAAAGCCTGTTTGAGGGAAAACACTTCAACCACAACAACCAAAGAATGTAATTATCAAATATACTCCCCTGAGTGACCTACGGTATAAGGATAAAGTCTCTAGCATATATGATTAGTGAGTGATTGTGTACTTGTGGTAAACTCATTTGGCTGCAGAGGTTGAGCTTGCATGTAGTTTGCAACTCTACTCCAAACAAGGTGAAAAAAATTTAAATGCACCTTGACTAATATATATATATAAATCCAATGTGATAGCCATGGAAGGTTATGCAAAATTCTGTGATATTTAAATTGGTGAAAGAATGTTTTTAACCATGTGATGCTGGAGTATTCAGGCTGCTCTGATGAGGGAAAAGACACAATTTGAGATTGCAACATAAAATATGGGAAGAAAAAAAATATTTCTGCAAATCTGGAGCATTGTGTGCTTTTTGTCAAACTTTTGAGACATTTAATTCAATACTTTTACAAATGTATAGTTCTTGTTGTGTTGAAAGTACACAAAGCAGAAAAGCTACAATATTTTCATTTGTGCATCGTTTCTGAAAAAGAAGAAGAAAAAAAAAAAAAAAACTTCCCTTCATTATCACCGATAATAATGATTATGTGCAAGAATGGGTGTTAAGTGGAGCCCAAGCTGCCTGCAGGTCAGGCCTCAGTTATACAACACTGGATGAAATGTGGAGAATAAAGGTTACAGTGTGGAAAATATTAATAACGGTGAATAAAAACAGAAATCTGCAGTTGTTTCTCCAGTAAAGTTCCATGTTCTCCTGCAAATGCACGTGTATACCAGCAGAGGGCACTGTAGCAATTACAAAACCACTAAAAGCCCTTCAGATAAACCAATTAAGGAGCACAAGACCACTTTTTTGGTAATTTCAGTCATTTTGGATTGTTTACGCGATGCTGAATATTCCTCACATGAATCCTGAAAGCTGAAAAACAGACGGTGACAAAACAGCAGGTCGTTAGCAGTCGGTGGAGATTTTGGCCGAGAGGTCTTGGATGCGCCGAGCGCTGCAGCTTTTGCACAAGATGTGTCCGTCGAGCGGGTAACAGCCACGGCCCTCGCCTTCAGATGACAGCAACAGACCGCATTCCTGATCAAGACAGACGTCTGTCAGTCCAAGTGATCATATTAATTAAAAATCAAACAAATTCAGCATTAGACTTAAAAATAAATTTAAAAAATACAAAATGTCCAAAAATTACACTGGATATTTTAATTCTGCTTTGAAAGCGTGACTTCCAAAAGTGCAGGAAGGAATCCACTTTTATTTAAGCAGAAACACACAAGATAACGCATAGCTCCGCCCCCACAGGCCCCTTCCAAACCTAACTCTGATCTTTAATCCACTCTAGTGGAAGAAACTTGGTCCAAAATCCATTTTTGTCCACTAGTTCTGAACCATTATCTGGTTCTGGAACAAAGTACACCTATGGATGAACACATGGGGTGCAGCTTTCTGCCCCGTGTGTTTATGAACAAAATAACTTGAAGAGTTTTGATCCAATTTGGACCAAACTTGGTGGAATGGGGGTCAAGGGTGCAGTGATTAGATGTGGAGGAGGTCAAAGGTTTTGGCCAAATATTTATTTATAATGTTACATTTATAATGACCGTTTGGGGAATAGGTCAAAGTACCTCTGATTACTATTAAACCCTAATATGAAATCATATATCACCTTTCTCTTGGTCTCATCAACTCTCATCATGACCTTTGACCTTGGGTGATCTTAAACAGTCAAGCTCAATACCATAACTGTAATTTATACACTTGACAACTAATTTGACTAAATCATTCAATCCATCTACCAAGTAAAAAACAAGCTGTTTGCCATGTGGAGGCACAGGAGAGGTTAAAGGTCAAAAATAAGTAAAAAATAAACACACCTCACAGACATAACAGTTGACATGGAAGCTGCGGTCAAGAGCGACTATCCTGACCGTCTCTTCCTGACCCGGTTCAGGCATGATGGGATCGCTGCACACCGAGCAACGGGGGGCGTACTTCCTGTCAAGCATCAAACGTGCAAAAAAATGCTTCTGTCAAAAAAATTAATAATAATAAAAAACAACGGGTGGACTGCGGCAAGCAGAATGCGTACATACCGATGGAAGTCTTCTATGCAGTGTATCTGAGAAGTGGCATCCACGGTGAAGGGAACGCCGTCCAAACAGCAGTTACAAACCACGCAGGTGAAACAGCGAGGGTGGTACGCTTTCCCCATCGCCCGCAGGATACGGTCCAGGATGGGCTTGGAGCACTTCGAGCAACGCTCCAGAGTACTCTGAAAAGCAGCAGCAAATTTCAGCGTGCGAGATACAACGAAGCAGAAATCAGCAAGGGATAAACGTGTGGACGTTAATGTCGGGATTCCGTCACTTACGATGTAACAGCTCTCACAGTAACTCTTCTTGTCCAAGGCGTAGAAGGGTTGTCCTCGGAGGCGGGCGTGGCAGGTGATGCATGTGAAACACTCCACATGGAAAACCTGCTCCATGGCGATACAACCGCTGCCGTCGCCGACCACATTGTCACCACAGCGGGCACAGCGACCTGATCAGTAAACAGGAACGATAACGGAGGACTTATTTAAACATCAAGTGTCCCAATGCATCCTATTCAGTGCTATAAGCATGGGTGTATCAAGAAAACTGGATAGCAGGTCCTGCCAACAGTTTTTGTCACTATGTACATAGATTCAGTCTGTCAGTCAAGTGAAATTTAATTTATGAGCAAGATAACGTCACTGGTACTGGCCTGACACTCACTAAAATTGGTAAAATATACTTTACACAACAGACGGACCAGCTATGTTGTACGGCTTAGAGACGGTGGCACTAACAGAAAGACAGGAAGCAGAGCTGGTGGTGTTGCAATTCTGTTTGGGAGTGACGTGGATGGACAGGATAAGGAATGAACATATCAGAGGGACAGCTCAGGTGGGATGGTTTGAAGACAAAGAGAGGTGAGATTGAGGTGGTTTGGATATGTGCAGAGGAGAGACACGGGGTATATAGGGAGAAGGATGCTGAGGATGGAGCCACCAGGCAGGAGGAGAAGAGGGAGGCCGAAAAGGAGGTTTATGGATGTGCCGAGGGAGGACACGCAGGTGGTTGTTGTGACAGAGGAAGATACAGAGGACAGGGTGAGATGGAAACGATCGATCTGCTGTGGCGCCCCCCCTAACGGGAGAAGCTAAAACAAGATGAAGACAACTTTACACAAGAAGACTATTGATTTTGGTGTCAAAAGGTCAAAATCTTTTAACTATACTTTGTAAAAGTCTTCTGCAGAAAACTGTCACTTAATTGTAAGATTATCAATGTTTACCCAGGGTGCCTTGAGTTACTGCAGACTATGCGGTTTTTGCTTTTGCAGTACCACAGTTGTCCACTGGGGAAAACTGGCAGCAAAGCTTGATCCAGATCTCGTCACACAACCAAGGCTATAACTCAACCAGAGCATGAGTAAGGACTGTACCAAAATAGTCTTCTGCAGGGGGGTGGTTCATATCATATACCAGCTTCTTGGTAAGTCGATCCAGCTCCTCCTCTGGACGAGCTGTTGCTACCGTCTGCAGAGAGACGGACACTCAAGCCAATGTTCAACAGGCAAACAGATTTTTTTTTTTTTAATCATCATGAAGTGATAAAATGTGAAGGACCACCTCAATAAAATGCCAGAATATTTTAATATGTGCATATTTTTAGCTAAGTGGACAAAAAGCTCAGTGTAACAAACTTTACAAACTACTCCCACGATGCAAAACCTTCCAGAGTATTTCAGTAAATTTCATAAAATCTTGTTAGTAAACTGCAGATTTGTGATGCTACCTTGCTAGGTTGATAAGCGGGACTCTGTGTGGACCCAGACCCCGTTTGATTACTTTCTGTCCCTCTTTTGGACAGTGGCGCTTGGTTGGCTCGCCCTCCAGATCCTGAAGCGCTCCCCTTGTACGCAACCTCAGAGTGCATTTCCTGAGTTTGGATGCTAAGATGTGGAGGGTACCAACCCTGCGGGCCTGTCTGATTCTGGGGTGGGGGTTGTGACACATGCTGGCGAGGAGGGGGCGGGGTATAAGCCTGTTCTGCCTGCCTTCCGGTCTGCGAGTACGTGACTGGCTGAGCTGTCTTGACCTGGACGCTGAACCTGGGCCCAGTAGGAGTTGATGCTGTGGTGTAGGAGGCGGGCACAGGCTGCGGGTAGGGTTTAGGGGTCGAAGAGGAGGAGTAGTAGTCCTGCTGGTGGGTAGTGGGGTACTGAGTGGTCTGGTTCTCGCTGGGGTAGGAGCTTGTTGGGTGGTACTGGTTGTGTGGATGAGGGGGGTAGCCCATACACGGTCGACCATGAGGAGCGGGTGCAGGCTTGTAGTGATCTGCTGAGAGGTACTTGCTGTAAGGCACGTTGTCATACAGCTGTGGGAAACCAGAACATCGATCAGGATAAACGGCGGCAGTGAAACCTGCACAATGCTCCGGAAATCAAATCAGTGTCGCACCTGTGCACTGGAGTCAGGCGGGTGGCTGTCCAAATCAGCGAGCATGCTGGTGAGGGACTCGATATCTGCATCAATCTTGGAGTGATGGCTTGCTGGCTTTTCAGGATCACGGTGCTGGGGGGGGGGGGGCACAAAACCCTTCAAATATTCAGCGCTTCACTTTAAATTTTAGTCAAACAGTTGTTTTCTAACGAGAAACAGCTTGTAATCCAGTTTGTCTGCAGAAACTGCCTACCATCAGCTCATAATTGTCCAAGTGAGGGCTCCAGTTACGTTCCTCTTTGGATCCATGTGGAGGGGGGTAATAGTGATCACCAGATATATGTTGTCCAGGCCCACCTTTTAAAACAGACAACAGACACAAAAACTGTTCTGCTCTTGAGACAATCTTTTTTCAGCATGTTTTTGGGTTAATATAATCCAAAGTTGGTGGACACTCAAACTCAGTGAATGTAAATGCATATGGTAACGGAATTACCCCCCCCCCCCCCCCCCCAAAAAAAACACCCAAAAAAAAAAAAAAAAAAAAAAAAAAAACAGATTTTGCTGACATCGTAATTCTTTAAGTGAAGATTAAGTAAGAAGAATTAATTAAGAGATATGCAATCACACCAGTAACAATGTAAGTGGAACAGCGTTATGATCTTACCTGTGGGTCCGGTAGCCATGTACCTGTTAGCTATCCCCCCTCCTCCATTCTGATCATAGTGGCCGTAATTCTGCCGGAAATCAGGTGTGCCCTTCTTGATGGGGGCTCGGTAGATTGCTGAACCCGAGGAGTGGGACATCTGGGGGAAGGTTCGTTCCGGGCTGTCCACAGTCCTTGGTGGAAGCCAGGTGGGACCGGACATAACAGGTCTCTGAGGCCAAAATGAACAGTTAATGTTATTGGCACAAACAAGCATGAAATTTCTACACACATATATGGCGTCTGCTTTTTCTGGGGAAAAAAAAAAGCTGAATTATATCTTTAAATCAATTTTACACAAGCACAAATGGAGCTGTTTTGATTTCACAGGTTACCAATGGACACTAAGGGATGCACCTCTTGTTTCCTGTGGCAACAGGCACAAACAGATTGAACAATGGGCTTCCGAAAGGCTCGGGGACTTCCAGCGGGTCTGTACATTTCCTTAAAATGTGCGCGAGAGTGTGTATTTGTGCACTTCAAAACATAAATACTGGTGCAAACAATCTCACGTTTTGACACGTGTAGAACTACACACACAGGTGCAAATCTGTGGCCGCCGCATACCTGTTATCTACCACAATGGCTATTGTCTTTGCCTGTTTACATGCCGATTTTCCACACAAACAATACAGGAAGCGGTGTATCATGATATGTCTGTTTTTATGAGCACCTGGCTCATAATATAATGTATTCCCTGAGGAACAAATAACAATACTAAAACACACAGCTGAGGTGACAAAGTGCTGAGTGCTTCCATTGCCATGAACATGGTAATGGAACGTGATGCCATTTTCAGTATTATGTAACAGATTTTGTTTTATCAGCATTGTTTTTGTTGATATAAAAGCTGATTTTATTGAATAAACAATGCAGAAAAACAATTCAGGTGTTAGACATGGGGATGCTACATAGTTTGTCCAGCAGAGGCTTTATTTAAAATGGTTTGCTACAATGGGGTCAAGCATGGCTGGGACCCCCACCAACCCTGGGTCACATTTGCAACAAGAGACAGAGGCAAAGCGAGCAGCTGCCACTCATTTTCAATCAGAGTGGCAGTTTTACAGAGGCAAAGTGGCCGCTATGCTGCCAGCTAGGCGGGGCCAAAATAAACAAGAACCCTATTTTATGTAAATACTGAGTGATCCAACATGGCCACTGACAATCCTCGTGAAGGCAGCATGTCGGCAGTGTGATGTACCTTAGTTGGTTGTTACATTTATACTTATTTATAGTACAGTTCATAAAATCAAGCATTAATTACATTATATATATATATATATAGAGAGGCATCGTAAAATTTTCAATCACAGATATCAGTATCAGCCCCTACAAATTGATACTGGTCAGCCTGTACTTTTCATACTCTACACAGGCTAAAACATGCTACCAGTTTTCCAAAATCCACAATAAAATTTTACAATTATTTGATCTGTTTTTGTCGGAAACTCTATTGTCACGCCGTGCAGTGTCAGCATGGACTTTAAACAGTAACCACATGACACCACCACCATTGATTTGATTGGTGAAATTAGTTTTCTGAAGTGTGTTTTCAAAAAAAACAAATGGGCCATTTTGCCATTTTCCTCTCATGCCATATGACCATGTTTTTAGCTCAGATGGACTACTCTTTAAAATAGAAAAGGTGTAGAAAGTGGAAATGTCAAATTGGTACATAGGTTAAGCAAGTTAAGAAACAGCAAAATGGATCTTTCACCAAAAAAAAACAAAAAAAAAACAAATTCTTCATTTGTAACTTTTTGAACAAAAAAAAAAAAAACAGGCAAACACAAATCATTGTGTTAAACATGTTAAAATAACTATCACAAATCCTAATGTAGTTAACAATTACTATTACAACCCGCCCCCACCCCCATTTATATAGGGTGATCGAAAAACAAAAAACCCCAGAACCAATAAAATTATAACAAATCTTACAAAGGTCCAGGCAAAATGTCTTTTTTTTTGGTTGACCAAGATTTGTTGGGGAAAACTAACTAACTAACTAACTTTAAGTTCAGCAAATTTCTAGAAAAACCTTTGTAGGTTTTATTACAGTTTTTATGGGTTCTGTTGTTTTTTGGGGGGGGACAGTCTGTATTTTTATGCTTTTATTCTGAAAGCATGACAGGGTATAAAACAAAATTAAGCTGCATCCGATACAATGATTTGCTACACTGCAAAAAAAACAAAAAAAAACAAAACCAAAACAAATAAATAGAAATAATAATAAAAATCGAGATATAAAATATATTAAACTGGATTAAAAATACATTAGCGCGAACGATAAGAACAGTTAATAAAACATGAAAAAGTAGCACTTCCTACCTTTCAGGAAGCTTTACAGTGACTCTCCTCTTTTCGAATTCATCTAAAAACAAAGAAAAAATGGTGAAAGAAAATCATAAATTTATAATATGTAATTTGCACTTTACACAAATTTATCTGGTCTTTTTAGATTTGTGCACAGAAACATTCAGATTCAACAGGCACCAACAATTTAACCATTTTTTGACTAAATTTGCTTTTGGTGCGTCACGCCTATTTAAAACAAGGCCCTCAAATGACGTAAAATAACACCTTAAATGTTATTTTTTTTAAATACCTAAAGTCAGCAACAGTCATTAAAAGTTATTATTATTATTGTTGTTGTTTTGTGTCCTGTTTTGAGCCGCAGCACGCCTCGGCTCTCTAAGCTAACTCCTACGCGTCCAACCCAAAGCGAAACAATAAGATAACGGCCACAAAATGATCCACTACACCACAGACTCCGCCTCGCTTTACAAACTTCAAAGTTCTCCAGAAATGAGCTTGTTTTTTATTTATTTATTTATTTTTTTGTTTGTTTCTGCGGTGTTGTTCACCTACTTTGTGTCGGATCGTGTGAGGCCTTCAGCAGCAGCGGTGCTGCGTCCTCCAGGTGTGACGTTGCTGCTGCCGTGACGTCACGCGTGTGCGTCCAGAAAGGAATATAACAAAAAACTTTTATCACGTCACAATTAGACTTTCAAGACAATGAACTGTTATCTGGTTAAGTTGCATGCGGGAAATAAATGTGCCCGTGTTTAGTTTTATGTATTAATTTGGTTTGTAGAAATATTTGACACATATCCACCGCAGGAGAAGCATCTGGGGTACTGGATGGCAACCACACAGACAGACAGTGACTGCTTTCGATCCAGTTGGTTTGTTTTGCTGTGTTACAGACATGGGGCCAAATACAAAAGTATTTGTATTTGAAAGTACTTAAATACATTTTTCGGAGTATTTGTATTTGTATTTTCTGATTTTGAATTCAAAGTATTTGTATTTGTATTTCAAATACATCTCCAATTCCAAGTATTTCCAAATACTTTTGCAAATACTTTTTCAAATACTTTTCAAACTTGGGAATCTCTGTGACACCGTGTTGAATATACATTGTGATAGTTTGATTATTGCCTGTGATATTATACTAGTGAATTTGTGATAAAACATTCAATCCTTTACTTATCAATAGTATTTGGTCATGCTATTTTCACAATAAATTGTCACCGGTTTATCAGTTTTTGTGTTGATTTGTTGTTTATAGTTCATAGAAAGTATTTGTATTTGAAATACTCAAAATCTAAAGTATTTGTATTGGAAAAAGTACAAAGTATTTGTATTTGGAATTCGAAAATCTAAAGTATTTGTATTTAAACACAATGCAAAGTATTTGACCCCATGTCTGCTGTGTTACACTGTATTTTATGAATTATTATTTATCAGATTATAAAAATGCAGAGAGTTATAGAGTATGGCATAGCAATGTATTTGTATTTGTACAAAAAAGGAATACAATAATTTGACCATGGAGATTTTATAACATACATTTACAATGCAGATTGTTAATTTATTTGAAAATAACTTTTATATTTTAATAATATACAACAGCATTGTACAGTCTTATTAATTACCTTTAACTTTTTGTGCTTAGAATTAATTTAATTATAATGTAGTAATAATAATAATAATAATAATAATAATAATGATAATAATCTTTTAGATTACACAAATTTGCTACATTTCATTTAAAGCACGCTCAGCATCAGCAAATCAATAAATACTGGAAAGAAGGCAAGCAAGTGGTGCAACTAATATTAGCAGATTTTGCTATATTGTTATAGAATGGTTATTCAGAATTTCTCATTAGTGTCAAAAATATTGTCATTATTGTTTTTTCTGCAAATAACAACAGGGAAAACACAGTTGTTTTAATTTGTTTTAATGTTTAATATACACTTTCTCCCTGTCACCCCCTGGGGAGGGTGATATGTGTGTTCCTCAAGCTTGGGTGCTCTACCAGAGGCCTGGGAGTTTGAGGGATCGGTTTGACCTTGGCTGTTCCTCGGACTGCACTCTTCTGGACAGATACCGCCGATGTTGTGCCTGGAGTCTGCTGGAGCCATTCTTCCAGTTTGGGGGTTACAGCTCCTAGTTTCTCCTATTACCACTGGGACCATTTTGGATTTTGCCTTCCACATCTGCTCCAGTTGCTCCTTCAGCCCTTGGTACTTCTTGATTTTCTCATGCTCCTTCTTTCTGATGTTGCTGTCAGCTGGGATTCCTACTTTGATCATGGTTGTGGTTTTCTTTCCCTTGTCAACCACCAGTATGTCTGGTTGGTTGGCCAGCAGTTGCTTGTCTGTCTGGAATTTGAAGTCCCATAGAACCTCAGCCCTCTCGTTCTCAACCACCTTTGGTGGCATCTCCCACTGGGACTTCTATTCCGTATGCAGCCGGCCTTTCCTAGCCACTGGTAGGTCTTCTTGATGTCAGCCACTTCCTCTATCTGTTGATGGTACATCCCATGGAGGGGCTTAGTCTTGCATGATGTTGTTTCCTCCTGTTCCTTATCACCCTCTCTGCCTTCAGCTGTCTAAGACCTTCTTGTAGTAGTTGATCTCGGAATGCCATCTTACTGATGTATTAATGAATACTCCTTCTCTTATACTGGATTGTGGCTTTGACACTCACTAATCCTCACCCTCCCCCCTTGCTTTGCTCATAGAACCTCGGGGTGCTGGACTTTGGGTGGAAACCTTCATACACTGTTAGCAGTTTTCTTGTCTTGACATCAGTGGCAGCTATCTCAGTGGCAAACTTATGATCCCAGCTGGGTATCTGGTGACTGGTAAGGGGTATGTATTGATGGCTTGGATCTTATTCCTACCACTGAGCTGACTTCCCAGCACCTGTCTTACGTTCTGGAGGTATTTGGTTGTGGCTGACCTTCTTGCATATTCATCATGGTTCCCATTGGCTTGTGGGATTCACAAGTAATTGTTGCTGTCCTGTATGTCCCCTGTCCTGCCTTCTGGCAACTCCACCCCCTCAGTCTGGATCACCTTTCCCTGAGAGATGGCTGTTGGCTACTCCATTCTCCATTCTGGAATTGATATCCATAGCCACTCTTTGTGATGAGTTGGCTGAAGGAATTGAGGCCTATGCAGAACAGCAGTGGGGACAGTACATCACCTTGGTGTATTCCGCACTTGGTGACTCGTGCGATTGCCTTGGACTTGGTCTCCAGCTACGTCTTCCACAGTCCCATTGAGTTCTTGATGAAGGTTATCAGTGCACCGTTAGCCTTGTATAGTGCCAAGCACTCCTGTATCCATGTGTGAGGCATTGAGTTGTAGGGCTTCCTGTAGTCAATTCAGGCTGTGCACAGCTAGTAGCTGGTGCTTCAACCCCCTGATATTGTTTATATATATATATATATATATATATATATATATATATATATATATATATATATATATATATATATATATATATACAACATTAAAACAGAATTTTGATTAAAAATGTAGTCTTGATAGATTTTCAGTTCTGGAGCTTGTAAATATGTTGGCACCAACTGAGCGATTGAAGCAGGGATTGCTGGAATTCTGCCACGTAATGAGGGGATTCCCTGCTTCTTTTTTTCCTACAGCTAAGCAGATGTCAACATGTCACTATCACCTCTTGTTTTCAGAACTCTGGATTTCTTTTCTGCACAGGCAGCTTTCAGTACTGGCTGTTTGCTGATGGACAATGACAGATGGGCTACGGTGCAGGAAGTCCCTCCAGGCTTCAGCAAGATCGACTCGATGGCTTCCGCCCATTGGTGAACCCGTTTAGTAATGTTCTCACTTTTCCTCAGCCACCCCCTCCCGTCCCCCATCCGTTCCTCTCACAATGCCTGGAAGTTGCAGAGACCTACATCTCCCACTCTGTTTTCTTAATCGTTGTTTTCCTTCGTACTTTTTTCCCCTAGCACACAAGTTAGCCAAACAATCAAAACCACAGCGGCACGCACGCCCGCTCCACTCCATGCAAACACTTTACTTCCGATTCATATGTCCAAAGGATTTCTAACCAAACATGGTCATGTTGCCAAGGCTAATTTGCATATGACACACCAGCCAATGAAATACAAAGTCAGTTTTACTGGCTTTTACGGTTAAATATAGTTAGACTTTTCATGCTAAGTGTCAGTCTGTGTATGTGGAAACTCCACCGCAATAAGCTAATATTTAGCACTGAAGTGACTCTTTGTAGACTTCCGTTACATATGTTACAGAAATCCATATGTGACCGAAGGACCTTTGTGGCCGGGACGGTGGTGGGATCGAACCCCGAATGGCTCGCACTAAAGACCATTCCTTTACCAGGTCAGCCAAAGGGGAATTCCCCGTTAGCCAAGCTAGCTGGAACGTTTTTTCAATCAGGACCCGGGACCTTTATCCCGCTACACATATATGGACACCTTGCTGGTCCTTGGTGTGCAACATACCAACACAAGAAAGGAAAGTTCCTTGGAAAATTTTGTCAGGATTCTGCACATCACATCAGTCTAGTCATGGCCGCTAGCCATGACAGCGCAAATAAATATCTTTGACTATACTTTCCAGAGTATACATCGCACCTGTTAAAAAAATGCCTTTTTGAAGAGGATAAACCCATATACAAATTGTACCAGAGTATAAGTCACACCTTATTTCCTGTATCAAGAGCTCTTTAATTTGGGATTTTGTGCAAAAAAAAAAAAGCACACTTTTTCTGTATAGTTGCACCTGAATATAAGTCGCAGGGCCTCCCAAACTAGTAAAAAAATATGCAGTTTATACCCCGGAAAATAAAGGATATACTAGTGTGGCTAGTCTGATAGCGCAGAGTTTCAAAACAATCTGTATCCATGTATATATCCACTCAGTGAATTTTACAGGGTATATACCCAAGCATTTCCCAAAACCTAGGAATAATATCATTCATACAACCCAATCTAACGCTATTTCATGATAGTATCACAAAAAGTAAATTCATCTATTACTTCGGGCTCCTGTCACGAAAATGTGACTCATTTCGTGACGGGAACACAAAAATAAAAAAGCGTGAGACTGGGCTGCATTCATGAGAAACGCATCAAAAACTGCACTGATGGACCTCATGGTGGTGCTATAATAACCAAATTTACATTTTGGGTCATAACTTACGAACTGTGAGTCGTACAATCAAAATTCTTTCTTTGTTGAATTTCTTGAGTCCCCCTTCATCTATCCACACAGGCCACACTCATTTGTGATGATTTTAATTTTCAACCTCTTTGAATTCGAAAGGTATTAAATGGATTTTTGATTTTTTTGTTGATGTTTACCGTGTCTGTGATACCAACAGATATCATAGGAAACGTTATGAGATCATGCAACTGTCGCAACCAGTGTGTAAGAATATTCCAAACATTCTCTGCAGCATGTCCTGCGTGATTGAGGGGTGCACAGAAAGTCTACGGGTGAGAAAAACGTTTTTGAGTTAATGTATCTGTGGTCACCATATTTATAAACATATTCCAATAATTTCTGATATTATAGCTATTTCAAATCAAGTGTTTTTGTGATCACCCTGTGCAATCTTTCTACTGAAATCCAAGCATTATAATGTTGGTTTATTTTTGTAAAATGTTGCAAAGTCACAGCTCATTTATATTAAGAGGACATATTTGTCTGGGGGAATGCCATAGTGAATATTGTCTTTCACTTCATCGCCATCATGCAGAGTAACTTCAGGAGGAAGCACGTGTGCGCATGCGTGAGGTTTTGAGATTATCTGTCACCCATCTTATGTTAGCATCCATAAGATTTTTTGTAAATGACTTCCAAATCTACCAAATGTTGGTCAGAGAATTTCTCCCCCTCAAGGGGTGAAATTCTAAATTCTTTCCAGACAGGGTTAATTTTGTTCATTTTGGCAATATCATATTATTATCTAAATGCTATAATCTAAATGCTAAACAATAAAATTGTGGAGCCAAAGAAAATCCTTTCTATGACTTGAATAATAATAATAATAATAAAAAAAAACAGTGGCACTATGCCTTTAATGTGAGTAAATGTGATTTTGTGATCTCACAGCTTTAAGACATTTTTTATGTCATTTTTTTTCTTCTAAGCAGCTCTTATCTCAGTCTAATCTTTCTTCACTGTGTGAAATACTCTGATGTGACAAACTCTGTTCATTGTTTGCAGTTTTCAATCGCTCGATGAACTCTGTGAACTCAAAGTTGCCCTGAGGATGAGGCAACTTTACGCTTTTTTTTTTTTGTTATCTGTGACCTCTGACCCCTTATCCACTCCCTCCGTAACTGCTCCCCTTTGCCACTGCCTCCTTCCTTATCTCCTGCTTGCTGTATTATTGGCGGATGTCCTGCACGGGCGTTTTATGTCTCTGAGCAACTTTGCAGGATGCGTTCGGAGAAGTGGGCATGTGCTGCTGTTCCTGCACATCTGCCCGCTGCAAACTTGTTTTTCACCCATCTGTAGTAGGAGTGGCCCATAAGCGACAATCAGTTTTGTCTCACATCTACCTCTGCAATACTTTCGCTTCCTTCCCGCGTGTCCTCGGAAAGTGTCGCCTTAGTGCCAAGTGAGGCCATTCCGCCAAGTGTTAGTGAGTGTTCATGAGTCAGACTTGTAAAAGTAACAGCTTGCGGCGATGGAAGCGCAGCTGTTTATGCCACAATAAGTTCTTCTTTCGGCTTCTTTCTGAATGGCTTCCTCTGTCCTGGAGAGGCACAGACACACTCCAACAGCATTTGCTGCCAAGCATAGCTGGGACCCCATTACCCCTTGGTCACATTAGCTGCAAGAGACAGGGATGTTTCCTGTCACTGCCCGGAAAGCGTAGGTGGGGGGAAATCTCTGGATAGCAAGCACGTACCACATTTCCCAGAGGGTTCCCACACATATTTTTTTCAAAACACACTTTACTTTCCTGCCATTACTTTGCTCCAAGCAACAGGGGTTTAGAAAAACTAATAACCCACTAAAAATACTTGGATCCCAGAGCCTAGGCCCAGGGGTTTTCCTGCGCTGCTTCCAGGGTTCACGTGGGCCACTGAGGAAAGCGGAAATGAGCGGCTCTGACTGGATGAGAGCTTCCTGCACGACGTTATAAAGCGTTCCTCCCTTTCGACCACCCTGACAGTTTTGCCCAGAGGAGGCCCCCGTCTTCAGGAGATCGTAGACCGAGCACAGAGAAGGCGTTTGATCTCAGGGTGGTACACGTATCTCTCGTCCCTGCTGGTCAGGGTGAGTCTGGAAGTGTTTTTCTCAGTGTGGCTCCTTGCTGCTTGCATTGATTGATTGGTGGGATGAGAATATCCTTTGATTATGTTCAAATACGAGAAATTAATGCTTGTTGTTTTCCCGCCATGCAGGTACGAGCAGGGAGCTGGTCTCACCTAACAGATGTGTCTGGGACACTCCAGCGTATTTATTCTGTCGACAACACAAAGGTAGGCAAATACTTCACAAATCCATTCTAATCAACTGAATACTGGTTAGTTTCACTTTTGAACATTAAAATAACAGTAAAGGCATCTAAAGGCTGATGTACACTGTGCACGCTGCACATACTACGATATAACTGTACAAGTAAATATACACATCTGTGGTGGTATATTTTCTGTGTGATGTCATTCATACCAATCAATCACAAATATTGTGCTAATAAATACACTCAACAAAAATATAAACGCAACACTTTTGGTTTTGCTCCCATTTTGTATGAGATGAACTCAAAGATCTAAAACTTTTTCCACATACACAATATCACCATTTCCCTCAAATATTGTTCACAAACCAGTCTAAATCTGTGATAGTGAGCACTTCTCCTTTGCTGAGATAATCCATCCCACCTCACAGGTGTGCCATATCAAGATGCTGATTAGACACCATGATTAGTGCACAGGTGTGCCTTAGACTGCCCACAATAAAAGGCCACTCTGAAAGGTGCAGTTTTATCACACAGCACAATGCCACAGATGTCGCAAGATTTGAGGGAGCGTGCAATTGGCATGCTGACAGCAGGAATGTCAACCAGAGCTGTTGCTCGTGTATTGAATGTTTATTTCTTTACCATAAGCCGTCTCCAAAGGCGTTTCAGAGAATTTGGCAGTACATCCAACCAGCCTCACAACCGCAGACCACGTGTAACCACACCAGCCCAGGACCTCCACATCCAGCATGTTCACCTCCAAGATCGTCTGAGACCAGCCACTCGGACAGCTGCTGGAACAATCGGTTTGCATAACCAAAGAATTTCTGCACAAACTGTCAGAAACCGTCTCAGGGAAGCTCATCTGCATGCTCGTCGTCCTCATCGAGGTCTCGACCTGACTCCAGTTCGTCGTCGTAACCGACTTGAGTGGGCAAATGCTCACATTCGCTGGCGTTTGGCACGTTGGAGATGTGTTCTCTTGACGGATGAATTCCGGTTCACACTGTCCAGGGCAAATGGCAGACAGCGTGTGTGGCGTCGTGTGGGTGAGCTGTGTTCTGATGTCAATGTTGTGGCTCGAGTGGCCCATGGTGGCGGTGGGGTTATGGTATGGGCAGGCGTCTGTTATGGACGAAGAACACAGGTGCATTTTATTGATGGCATTTTGAATGCACAGAGATACTGTGACGTGATCCTGAGATCACCTCATGTTGCAGCAGGATAATGCACGGCCCCATGTTGCAAGGATCTGTACACAATTCTTGGAAGCTGAAAATGTCCCAGTTCTTGCATGGCCGGCATACTCACTGGACATGTCACCCATTGAGCATGTTTGGGATGCTCTGGACCGGTGTATACGACAGCGTGTACCAGTTCCTGCCAATATCCAGCAACTTCGCACAGCCATTGAAGAGGAGTGGACCAACATTCCACAGGCCACAATTGACAACCTGATCAACTCTGTGTGAAGGAGATGTGTTGCACTGCATGAGGCAAATGGTGGTCACACCAGATACTGACTGGTATCCCCCCCAATAAAACAAAACTGCACCTTTCAGAGTGGCCTTTTATTGTGGGCAGTCTAAGGCACACCTGTGCACTAATCATGGTGTGTAATCAGCATCTTGATATGGCACACCTGTGAGGTGGGATGGATTATCTCAGCAAAGGAGAAGTGCTCACTATCACAGATTTAGACTGGTTTGTGAACAACATTTGAGGGAAATGGTGATATTGTGTATGTGGAAAACGTTTTAGATCTTTGAGTTCATCTCATACAAAATGGGAGCAAAACCAAAAGTGCTGCGTTTATATTTTTGTTGAGTGTATATGTGGCTTCTTGCTTGTTGAGATATGAAGAAAAAAAAAAAACAATTAACAAAACATATTTTCCTTGATCTTGGACCAAACTCCTTCAAAATATAATCATTTTTAGATATCTGTCCAAATAATATTCCCACCACATACACTGATAAAAGAGAAAAGTTGAACCAACTTAAATGAATTGTTTCAATTGGTAACAACTTACTAACTTAAGTTCAAACAACTTAATTCATTTAGGTGTTACCAGTTAAAACAACTTTTTAAGTTAGGATTTTTGTCAGCGTATGAAGGATCTCTGACTAACCGTTTTTGAGTTATCCCATCCACAGACACACACACACAAACAATTACAATTCAAGTATTTCCTCCATCCTTTTGTCCAACACAGATGAGTGTGATGGAAGCAGCGGACGGATGCAGGGTCATGCGAGCCGCCGACACGGCTGAGGGGTACGTGAAGGAGTTCACACGCCACCCCAAGGACGTGCTGCAGAATCTGAATGAGCTCCGGCACCGCAGCATTTTGACAGACACCGCTCTGGTTGTTGGCACTGTCCACCTGCGTGCACACTGTGCGGTGCTTGTGGCCTGCAGGTTGGTGTGCACACACAATCGGGTCTGTAAGACCCCCCCACCCCACCCCACCATCCCCCTTCTGTGCCACTCTCATTTTTACCCAAGGCCATCAAATATGGCCATTGGGTATCGCGAAGACTTTGCGTCCGTCCATCCATCTGTCTGTGCTCAGCATAAGTCCAGTCCCATTACTGCTAGAGTCTTCACATTCACAGGCAACATTGTTGGGACACAGACCTTGAACAACTTCAAAGATGGCTGACCTTGACCTATTTTAAGAGGTTAAAAAGTCACTTTGTTTTTGTCAGTGGCTGGTCTAGCTAGCTGCAAACTCCATTTGTTTGTGTGTAAATAAATCCTCTTTGTCATATATTATGTAAAAAAGCTAGCGACAAATAAACACTTGTAAAACTGAAAATGCTGTTTTTAGAACCTGATAACACTTCTACAGTGATTTACAAGACATTTAGCGGACATTAGCGTGGTGACATCACAGGCTGGTCTGGCTAGTTGCAAACTCCGTTTTGCTTGTGTGTAACTATAACTCTGTCATATATTATGTAAAAAGCTAGCGACAAACACTTCTAAAACTGAAAACGCTGTTTTTGGAACCTGATAACACTTCTACAGTGATTTACAAGACATTTAGTGGACATTAGCGTGGTGACATCACAGGCTGGTCTGGCTAGTTGCAAACTCCGTTTTGCTTGTGTGTAACTATAACTCTGTCATATATTATGTAAAAAGCTAGCGACAAACACTTCTAAAACTGAAAACGCTGTTTTTGGAACCTGATAACACTTCTACAGTGATTTACAAGACATTTAGTGGACATTAGCGTGGTGACATCACAGGCTGGTCTGGCTAGTTGCAAACTCCGTTTTGCTTGTGTGTAACTATAACTCTGTCATATATTATGTAAAAAGCTAGCGACAAACACTTCTAAAACTGAAAACGCTGTTTTTGGAACCTGATAACACTTCTACAGTGATTTACAAGACATTTAGTGGACATTAGCGTGGTGACATCACAGGCTGGTCTGGCTAGTTGCAAACTCCGTTTTGTTTGTGTGTAACTGTAACTCTTTGTTATATATTATGTAAAAAAGCTAGTGACAAATAAACACTTCTAAAACTGAAAACTGTCAGGGACTGAGGTGGCGAGGCGCAGTGGGTGGATGGACACAAATCCATGACTCAGATGTGGGTTAAGAAAAAGGCTTTATCCAAAAAAACAGGCTCAGGTCGATACACAAGGTCACAAGCAGGCAGGCGGCGGTACAGACCGTCTTGAGGCGGCGGCGTGGTCAGTGACAAGCGGAGTTCCAGCACAGGCAAACAGGTGTATCGGAGAAGGCAACAACGTAGTCAAAAACAAGCAGGGGTTCAGGCACAGAGAAGCAGGTTAACAGGCTCAGGCAAAAATGTGGTCAAGGACAAGCAGAGGTCGAGAATGGCAAAAACACAGACTAGGACAGGATACAGGGGGCTTGGAATGAGGCAGAATGCACAACGAACTAGCAGTTAAACAGAGGAAAGCATGGACTTAAATACAGAGGTTAATCGGGGTGTGATGAGAAGCAGGTGCAGGGAAGAAGGCGTGGCTGGATGAGACAGTTGAGTGACAGGTGGGCGTGTCAGAGCAAGCGAGGAAAGTGAGTGACAACAAACGTGAAACAAGGAAATAATGATACCCAGAATACAAATGTGAGAAAGAATAAACAAATGAAAAGGCAGAAACAGAACAGAAAATTAAAGGCTGGATCTAAACTAGATGAGAACTCAATATGTGGCAGGAGAGTACAGAAAAACCTGAGGGACTAATGTGCTCAAAACAGAGTGACTGAATAACCAGGAAATGAGACAAAGACTAAACTAGAACAGAACTCAGTAAGTGGCTGACGTGTGACATAATTCTCAAAACCTAACTTGATAACACAGAATGACTAAATAAGAAACAGTAAATAAACACTCAGGGTCGGACAGAAGGACAAAGAGAGGGAAACAGATGGAGACTGGGTGACAAAACCAAATTCTGTGCAGGTCCAGCGCCAAAACCTGACAAAAACGCTGTTTTTAGAACCTGATAACACTTCTACAGTGATTTACAAGACATTTCACAGACATTAGCGTGGTGACATCACAGGCTGGTCTGGCTAGTTGCAAACTCTGTTTTGTTTGTGTGTAACTTGTCATATATTATGTAAAAGCTAGCGAGAGGAGCAAACAGTTCTAAAATGAAAACGCTGTTTGTGTAACCTAATAACACCTCTAGAGTCATTTACAAGACATTTCATGGACGTTAGCATGGTGACGTCACAAGCTGGTCTAGCTAGCTACAAACTCCGTTTTGTTTGTGTATAAATACAACCTCTTTGTTAAAAGCTCATGTATGCGCACATGCACGCCCTCCTGCAGACGACATTAAAACGTAAATATTGATGATGATTGATTGATCGATAGAGGGGCTTTATTGAACATGTACAAATTGTATGTAAGACAATAGGATCTTAATAATTCATGTAAATTTTATATATATATATATATATATATATATATATATATATTTCATTTTCTTGAGCTGTCTGTCACCAACTGGTCACCTTTTCTGTGTTCTGCTACCAAAGCCATTGTTTCCATATCCTTTCATGCATTCTCATCTTTTCCTCTCAGCGGATTCTTCTACTCACTGTTCTCTCGCCGGGTTCTCCTCCATGGGCGTGGTGGCAGCGGGGAGCAGCTCATGACTGTGTCGCTGCCCAACACCCTGGACGCATCCAGTGTCTCCCTGCTGCTCGACTTCATGTACACCTCCCGCCTCCCTCTGACACCCAGCACCGCTCCCGGGGTGCTGGCTGTGGCCACCTACCTGCAGATGGACCATGCGGCTGATGCCTGCAGGGATTTCATGCAGCTGCACTGGTGAGGTGCAGAAACACCTGGATCAATTGCACCGGAGACGATGTGGGTGGTTATTTGTGGAAATGTATTTTTCAGCAGGGAGAGTGTCGCACACCCTCAACTGGAGCTGGACTCCAGGGTGTCCGTAACCACAGCAGCCTCCAAAGAAGGGAATCTACCAGATCAAGGACACTTGCTGCCAGCAGTGGAGGTGATGAGGTGAGAGGAACCTTCATCTGAATGTGTGTGTGTTTTTGTGTCTAGCTCAGTGCAGCACCTCCTGTGTTTCTCCTGCAGGGTTTCTGCAGATGGCAAAGCCTCACTCAAACTAGGGCCTTTCCCGACTCATGAATTTGGGTCAAAGGTGCTGAAAGGACAGCCTGGGTCACCCCTGCTGGGCACATCGACCCCATCTCCTGACAGCCCTACCCGCTCCAGCTGCCAGCCAAACTCCCCAGCGGAATCCAACACATGCAGCAAAAACCATGTGGTAAAAACTCAAAAAAAAAAAAAAAAAAAGCATCAGTTGGCTGATATCATCCGATATTATTATATGTTTTATTTTTGCCTATGCGAAAGTTTTTATTTTACTGACTAAATAATGCAGAAAAAGACATTTGCTGCTGGAAATGGTGTCATTGCAAAGTTTGACCAGCGGATGGCACTCCTACAGCATTTGCTGTCAAGCATGGCTGGGACCCCATTACCCCTTGGTCACATTAGCTCCAAGAGACAGATGAAAAGCAAACAGCTGCCATTCATTTTAAATCTTGAGTGATGGCAGCTGATGCAGGTTGTTTGGTAGTTGGCTACTTTATAGTTATTTAAAATAAAGTTCATGTTTAAGCTGTTTCATTTCTTTGTCATGAGGGTTTGATAATGAAATGTTCAAAATCACTGCCATTTTTTATGTGTGTATCATATCATAAATTTGTTACTACCTAATAGCGGTATCGGTATCAGCACCTCAAAAAATCCATATCGGTCGAGATCTTGTGATGTGGACAGAAAATGGCAAAACCTGCAGACATGTCCATACATAAGGAGCGATGATGAAAAATGAAATGTAAAGGGTGCCTGTTATTGTTTTTCCAGAGTGATGCCAATCCTACACCAGATCCAAAGATGTGCAACTGGAAAAAATACAAATACATCATCCTCAACCCTCTCTGTGCTGCAACTACGGTGAAAGAAGAAGACACGGAGGAATCCCGAAGCCTCACGCCATGCGTTGCAGACAGGGCGGGCTTGTTGCACAAACCGCCAACAGAGGCGAGGTCTGGAGAAGTGCCCGGTCAGATTGATAGGTAATTAAAGGAAAAGAATGTGGAAAAATAAGGTGATTGATTTGGTTAGCGCCTATAAGAATAATGGCGCTCTCCTCCATCAGACAGGGGCAGGACTCCTGCTACGAGGGTTCTGGCCGAGCCCCTCCCCTGTGGTCACCCCCCTCTGTGGATCACCAAACAGTGCCATCCAATCAAAGGGCGGGAACAGGTAAAAATATTGCATTTAAAGGGGCCAGATTATGCAAAACTGGTTATTTACAAGATGTAACTTTTGCATTTAAATGAGGTAATTGTTTTATGCTAAACATCCACAAAATCCTATAATTCTACATCTACACCATGAGGCCCAAATCTGTATCTTTGAGGTTAATTAGTCAATAGGTTATCTTTTTTCCCCATGCAGCATCTAATATTACCTGAAAATGTGCAGTAAATAAATTCTAAACAAAATGTAAACATATTATAAATCCCATTACTCAGAATGGAGGTACACAGCTCAGGCTAAAGTTAGCGTGTTAGCATCTTGTGTCATTAGACACCAATTAGCATCAAGTTGTGTGACTCTAGCTAGTTTTCATGCTAACATTAGCCCATTAGCATATTATTATGTAATGCTAGTGAGTTTTCATGCTAATGTTAGCCTTTTAGCATCACATTACATGATGCTAGCAGGTTTTCAAGAGACGTGAATGATAAAATCATTGTGAATCAGCGCTTTAAGGCACTCCCTTTGCTCTGGTCCTCAGCCACCACACATATGTTACACACAGGTTAGGTTTGATGTCAGTGCTTTGACATTGCATCCCGTCATGTGATGCTAGTGAGTTTTCATGCTTATGTTAGCCTGTTAGTATCACATTATGTGATTATGTGGCAAGCATATTCCATTTAAAGGAATAGGCTGTAGTATTTAGGATTCATTTACTTTGTGCAGTGGCGGCTCTACAGGGGGGATGACAGGGTTGCAACCTCCCCCTTGAGCCAGTGGACAAATGTGTAATAAAATATGGGAAAGGTCTTGCATAAATTGCTCCAAATTAAGCCAAATATCAACTGTGATGGTTGGATTAAATGCCTAAATCTTAATTCTGGAATATTGTGTATGACATTTACATTGTATGGTGCATCTTTATAACCAGCGAAGTTAAAAACAAAGTGACATTTTTTTATTGAAGTAACATTCACTCGCATCACAGATGAAATAAACATATTTTCAATCGAAACAAAAACCATATGGAAGTATACGGCTAGTAGTGCGGCCTACTGAAACTTGGCATCAAAATATATTCATTTATTGACCTGAACTTTTGGACTAGTGAACTTTCAGACTGGTGGGATGTTCCCAATGAAGGCTGCTACATAAAGTATTGAAGATTTTCATTGTTTAAAAGAAAGATTGTATATTATAAACAATGAGTAAACAGTATTTATCTTCTCAGATTGTATTAAAATGCAGGAAAAAAGGCATTCGATTTTTAAAATCTTCCAGGATGCCATGCCCCCACACCCCCCTTTGCACCCTGTAGCCCAATTCACCTGATTCTAGATCCGCCCCTGTCTGTGTATGGGGTATTTTTTGCTGCAAACGTTATCTGTTTTTTAGCAATCTTGTTGAAAATAAAATCCCTTTAATGTGCATTAGCTATTTTAGTGTCTTAAACAGGCATCATATTCATTTTCTCTACCCCGCTTGTCCAGAAGGCGCCCATCAGAAGCCTGACAACTGCTGTATGTCCTACTGTTACCTTGGTAACCTCGGAGGAACCAAGAGTGTCTGTTCAGGTGAGAGCATAAGGTCTTGCGTTCTCTTTCTTTATGCCACATTTTCAGACTGTGAACCAGCGCCTTGTAATCTCTCTGCTAGGTGAGAAGCCGTACCGCTGTAACGTGTGCGGCGCCCAGTTCAACCGTCCGGCCAACCTGAAGACGCACGCTCGTATCCACTCTGGAGAGAAACCGTACCGCTGTGACACGTGCGGCGCTCGATTTGTTCAAGTGAGGACTCCGTTTCGTCGTTGGAACCACTGGCGTTGCTTGTATTGTGAATATGTGATGGCATTTGAGGTTTGATCTCATTGCGGTTTGTCTGCTAGGTCGCCCATCTCAGAGCTCACGTCCTGATCCACACCGGGGAGAAACCATATCCCTGTCACACTTGTGGCACCCGCTTCCGCCACCTGCAGACCCTGAAGAGTCATCTGCGCATTCACACCGGAGAGAAACCTTACGCTGTGAGTCACAAACACATCTAGCGTAGAACCGGACAACTCGCCAACTTGTTGAGGTCACGGAAACGTATTAAATCCACATGATTGATGTCCTACATCCTGTCTGATCCCCTTGTCCTCTCAGTGTGAGACATGCGACCTGCACTTCAGACACAAGAGCCAACTGCGGCTTCACCTGCGCCAGAAACACGGAGCCGTCACCAACACCAAGATCCGCTACAAGGTCCTATCGGAACCCTACCAGGCTCTTCTGCAGGCCTGCTGAGGGACTCTGACACCTCCCTCATTAGTCAGGACTTAATAATATCTAAATTTTACCTAAACTCCCCAGTCAGTTAACGCAGAATTCAGCTTTTCTTCCAGTTTATTTTTAAGGAACATGAATCTAAAAGGCTCATAAGGAAACTTAAGCGGCTTTTCTGCAGTGGAAAACCTGTTAAGGAAAGTGTGTTTGAAGGCTTGTGAAGGTGAAGAAGCAGGAGTCAAAGATATGAATCAGAACACTGTAAACCCGAACAAGTTAGCAGAACTCAAAAATATTAAGGTAATCAATTGCTACAAAATTTTTAAGTTCATAACCTTAAAAGTCAAATGTTCCCAGAACTTAAAAGTTTCAATTATATGCTACTTATACCTCTTGATTACAATTAAAGTCTTCATTAAGTAGAAGTACATCATTTTGGCTGCTCCGTTGTTTTTCACTCGTGGTCGCCACAGCAGAAATTGGCACAACTTTTACACTGGATGTCCTTCCTGACGCAACTCCACATTATATACTTACTTAAATAGTTCAAGTTTGTGTAGCATTGTTTTGCTTTTTTGAGTAAATTAAATTCAGAATATTTGATTGACTTGAACTAATTGTATAATTAAGTGAGCAAAACGTCAAGGCATAACTTAAGCACGGCTTAAAAGAATTGAGTAATTATATATGAAAATATTTGAGTTGACTTAAACACTTTAGCAGGGGAAATGAAATGAAATGAATTGACTCCACCCCCACCAATTGCACGAACCACTTGGCCACCACCCCTGCTAAAGTCTTTAAGTCAACTCAGATATTTTCATATATAATTACTCAATTCTGTTAAGCCATGCTTAAGTTATGCCTTGAAGTTTTGCTTACTTAATTATACAATTAGTTCAAGTCAATCAAATATTCTGAGTTTAATTTACTCAAAAAAGCAAAACAATGCTACACAAACTTGAACTATTTAAGTAAGTAGAACATTTTCTTAAAACTTTGAGTTTACACTACTTAATCCTTTTAATTAATTTGAACATTCGGGTTTACAGTGAAGATGAAATAGTTTGGTTTACATGTGCAGCCAAGAATGGAGTATATGAACAAGATGAAAGAAAGAAAAAGGAGGTTTTATGAAGGAGAGATGAAATGTAATGAATTAAGTATTTAAGCATGAGGCCTGGGGCCTATTTGTATGTTATGACACCTGTGCCTATAGTCCAAGCTGGCAAAGGACTTCGTCTTGTTGTAATGAATTTAAAATATGGAAATTAAATTATGATTAAAAAAAACAAGAAAGAATAAGACAGCTGTTAACAATTGGATAATTAATAATATTTCATTTGTATGAGTTCATTTGCTGGACAAAGTTGTTTTTTGTACAATTTAAATTAAACCTCTTTATATCAATTGGAACACTTTTGTTCATTGTCTTATTTAATATTATAATGGGTGAGACGCTGTATATTATAGGTCTTAAACACTAAAAAAGTGCACATACTTCTGCCAGTGCCCAACACTTTAAAGGGGCTACATATTGCAAAAACAGGTTTTATTCATCTTTAACCGTTATATGCAGGTTGTGTTTCATGTGAAATATCCCCCCCCCCCACACACATACACAAAAAAATTCCAAGTTCTATGCTTGTGTATGTAGAGATCAACATACTTTGTGCAAACTTTCTACCTGAAACAGCTTGTTTCAGACCTTGGCGACATATGTCACACAATTCCATATCTGGACATTCAAAATGTTACCAGAAGGGCAATTTCCTCCAAACCAAATCAAACTCATTTCAAGCTTCATATAACTACTTTAAAACCACAGATATGTTGAGAGAGACAGAGAGAGAAGGAAGACGTGTCTGTTTCGGCTACATTCATACAAAATCCTTTCTGCTGTGTTGTGTGGTAGAGTTTGAGAACGTAGCCGCAGTGAAACGATCAGAAAGTAAAGGTTTATTTCTCTGATTTTGTACATTATCTTACACTGACAACGGCATTTGCTGCTAAAGCATTCACTTACAATCCAGCAGATGGTAGACACATCTACATCTATTACATAGGCAAAACAAAGTTGCTTTATCAATTAATCTGGTTTATCAAAGTCAACTAAATTTTAATGAGTTTGTCCTTGCTATCTGCTGTTTTAATTTAGTTAGTTGTAAGATGATAGCATTTGTTGCTTTTGAGTTATCGTGTTTACAAATGCGATGGACTTATCTATTTACTGTCTTACAGGGTACATGCCTAGGCTTTTCCAACGCCTAGGAAAACAAATGTAGGCACAAATGGTGGCATGATGAGAACAGACACAGATCTGTCCAATTAGATTTAAAATGATTTCAAATGACACGCAAAGAAGAATTTAAGAACGGCACGTTGATTTGTTTTGTTATTTTGTTGTTGGTAGTATGGCCAAAGAAGATGGGCACAATGAGTCTTGTCTGCTTGAGGTTTCTTCCTATAGTAAAAACAAACTTAGAACTTACTTGTACACTTTGGGGTGACTTATGTTGTGATTTTGTGCTGTGTAAATAAATAGTTTTGAAGTCAAGTCCACCATTTTTAAGGTTTAATTGTGTTGGTTCTGCTGTGGACACAATGTAGACCGGGGCAGCTGTTTCCTACAGAAAACGTGGCTCCAACACCAAGTGTATCTTCCTAATAGTAGTAGGGGCGATCTGTGGACCGCCCCCCCCCCCCCCCCCCCAACTGCCCCTTCCTGCTCCCTGATGATTTCTGGCATGCTGACCTTATTGTCTGCACTCAGCAGATAAACAGTGGAAGTTTGTTGGGGTTTTCCAACACTCATCTCCACAAAACAAAGAAATGGTACATTTATCATTTTTCTCAGCTAGATGACATCATCAGTTTGTGGCAAAACAATGCAGGGACACAAATGTCCCATTAAAAAAAAAAAAAGGTTTGGTAAAAAAAAAGGGAGCTTTTATAATATCATTTCAAATGAAAATATTGCTTTTTGGAACTGGGTTTATGGATAAACAGTGCAATGGTGACCTCTAGTAGAAAGTCCGAATTATGTGATCAAGAAAACAGTTGCAAAACGCCAGGAAACAAAAAGTTTTGAAGCACTCAAAACAGCGAATTAATCTATTGCTTCAGAAAAGATTCTGTTTTGAAATGAATTGACTCCACCCCCACGCACTGAAAAGGAGTTCTTGCTACGCCTCTGGCGGTGGTGTATTTTAAGAAAGAATAATCCTGTACTGCAGCTGGTTCAACATCTCAAATATGTGAATTTCCTTCTTTTATCTTTTTATAATAAATTAATTTATTACATTTGGGCTGGACTGCAACTAAATAATTCAAAGATGTAATTTATGTCCCTGGAAAAAGACATGTCTATTATTCAATGGCTATGGCTGTTACTCAATGACTATTATTTTATTGTTCAGTGCAGCCATTCACAAACTTCCCATCCAACCTAACTTCTCCAATGTAAAAAAAAATAAAAATAAAAAAAATAAAAAAAAAATATATATATATATATATATGTATGTGTGTGTGTGTGTGTGTGTGTGTGTATTTATTTATTTAAATTACAGAATAAACTTTAGTAACTCAACGCCTGTTAAACCCTGAAACATTTCATTTCTCACTTTTTTTAGATAAAGTTTTTCCGATTTTGACTTTACCTGCCTGCAGTACCTAAATGTGGACAATAGAGGGGAGTATAGGAAAAGCCGACAGCTACCGTGTCTTGCACATGTCTAGGCACGCGCACGGCGCTGCGCAGGGAAGTGAATGTTTTTGTTTGTTTTTCGTCCCTTAATTGGACTAAGCGGTAGAAGATGGATGACTATGTTTGTCTTATCTTATTTTCTTATTTACTTTCATAAACTTGGAGACTAAAGTAGAGAACCACGCGTTACAGACTCACGGTGAGTAGAAACACAATGCTGAAACAGAATGACACTTGTGGTTGTGAACTTTTAATGCCGGGTCACATTTTCAGCCGTAACACCTCAAACTAAAGCCTTCGTTTTTGTGTTTTCTGTCCGTTTTTTAAATTCTATGTTTTAGATAATGTACACAACGGAATAACATAACAACCAAGTTACATTTTGATGATTACATCGGTACTTTTGTAAACAGTTCTGGGACTTGTTTCACAAAACGTGTCATAAAGGGGCTTTTTTTTTTCATCATAGCATTTTGAAATGTTCAGTTTAAACTTAATTCAAAGCTTTTTTTTTTTTTTTTTTTTTTTTTTTTTTAAATACGTTGTACATATAAATATGTTTAAATGTTTCTGTTAAACACCCTCAAAAATGAAAAATTTTGTACTTGTTTAAAACTTCATTGGCTCATTTTAGACCGTTGTGACGTATGTCATGGAATTCATTGGGTGTTCCTGCTTGCTCTTTTATACCATACCTGGAAGTTGTGTATCCCATGATCGAAAATCAGCCACTTCCTTTTTACTTGAAACAAGCCAAGAATCATCACTTTATTTATTTGTGTGTGTATGTCAGCACAAAATGTGGCTGAACTAATTTCTTAAACAAATACAAATGAATAGATAAAAATCAATTCCCAAAACACAGAACAATTTAGTGTAGATTTCAATGTAGCTTTTATAAAAAAAAATTTAAAAATCATCGTAAAATCATATTTTAAATGTTATGCAATAATGTCTTCCCACCCCAGTGTATAATACTTTAGCATGAAGTATTTTATGAAATTATATTATGTTGACAAACACTTAATATTGTAAGGTATTTTTTAAATATTTGGGTAACTTTAAAATGTGTGACCACATGGTGCTCACACATTTTTTCTAGTAGTAGACACATTTTTTTCTGCTGCAGCTTCTACACACACACTCACACACAGATGCATATATGTATATATATTTGTCTAATATTGAGGCATAAAAATGATTGTCTTTCAAACTTTGGTTTTGTGTTTATTTTGTGAAAAATTGTGTAAAAACTATAGTACAACTGGGCTAAAATTTATTTAATGTTGATATAGTAAGTCAATCAAAGATTTGCAATCTAGTAAAGCTCCTGGTCCTGATGGGTTTCCAGTCGAATTTTATAAGGTGTTCAGCAGAAAATTAACTCCTTTGCTTCTATCTGTGTTTGAAGAATCTTTGGAGCGGGGCCCTGTTACCACCAACACTAATACAAGCTTCTATGGGTCTTCTTCTTAAGAACGTGTTGTGGTTCTTACAGACCTTTGTCCCTGCTTAAAGCAGATGTGAAGGTGTTGGCAAAAGTAATTGCATTTCGTTTGGAGACTGTTGCATCATTTCATTTCCCAGGAACAAAATAACGTTATTAAAGGACCACAGTTGTTTTTGTTGTTGTTTTTTTTTTTTAACATTCAGACTCTTTTTTTTAATTTTTTTATTTTTTTATTTTTTTATGTTGTTTAGGCTAAACAATTTTCTGTAGTCCCTGAGGTTGTAATTTCCTTGGATGCAGAGAAAGCTTTTGACAGAATGTTGATATAGTATATGAATGTATTTAAGTGAAATTTGCGCATTTTCTTATTACTCCATTAACTGCTACTTTAATGCATGAACAGAAGACATTTTCCATCATTAAATTACAAAACTTCAACGTTCCACAGCAGGTAACATTGGAAAACTCATCACATTACTGGAGAATTTGTCTCGCGTTTGGATGTGCACACTGTTTCTTAAAATGTACAAGTAAATAAATAAACAGCTCGCGAATGTTGACCTGAAGTACTTGATTTCAGTTTTGAATGCAGCTGAAGCCCTCGAGTTCACCTCTCACCTGTATGTTAATCTTAAGTGGATAGTTTAAGGTGACTCGTTGCACATACATGGTACAAGGAGGGAATTTATTGGCCTGTGAAAAGTTAATGATTATGTCTGTCTTTCTGAGACTTAACACTCTGGAAGCAAAGAGAGGATCATCTGCTTGCGTGGACACCTTCAACATCTAGGTACTTCTTGCATTTTTAATGTAGTATATTGAATGCTGACTGTCTTTTTTTATTTTCTTTGTCTATTTTTTTTAAATCAACCACTGATTCTAGTGATGACCAAGCCCAAGCCGGGATCCCGGGTCCCTGAAGCTGAGGGTCCAGATGGAGGCTGGGGCTGGGTGCTGGTCATCGCCATGTTCGTGAGTACGAGCCTGGTGTTTGGTCTGATGCGTAGTTTGGGGATCTTCTTTGTGGAGTTTGTGCAATACTTTGAGGAGAGCGCTCAGGCCATCTCCTGGATCTCATCCACGGGCTTGGCGGCTCAGCAGTTCTTCAGTGAGTATCTATGCTATGTGTTGCTTTGTAGTTTGAGAAGACATCTGAGATGCTGCTATGAGATACAACTAAAATTAAAAACTAGCACAGACATTACATAATTATCAGTTAAAATAAATAATCCCAGATATAGATCTACCTCAAAATCTAATTGACTAATACTGGAAACAGTCAACCATCCACTTTCGAAAATGCCCATCCCAGCAGTCATTGGGCAAGAGGCAGGGTGCACCCTGGGCATTCTGCCATGTTATCGCAGGGCTGACACTTAGAGATAGACAGACACATTCTCACTCACACAATGGTCAATTTAGAGTCATCCACAGCCGTCCTACCACCAAATTTGTGTTGGGTTTGGCCATGTTAGATTTCCACCTTCACAATATTTCAATCAATTTTATTTATATAGCGCCAAATCACAACAAACAGTTGCCCCAAGGTGCTTTATATTGTAAGGCAAGGCCATACAATAATTACGTAAAAACCCCAATGGTCAAAACGACCCCCTGTGAGCAAGCACTTGGCGACAGTGGGAAGGAAAAACTCCCTTTTAACAGGAAGAAACCTCCAGCAGAACCAGGCTCAGGGAGGGGCAGTCTTCTGCTGGGACTGGTTGGGGCTGAGGGAGAGAACCAGGAAAAAGACATGCTGTGGAGGGGAGCAGAGATCGATCACTAATGATTAAATGCAGAGTGGTGCATACAGAGCAAAAAGAGAAAGAAAGTCTAAAAGTCTAAGCAGTCTAAGTCTATAGCAGCATAACTAAGGGATGGTTCAGGGTCACCTGATCCAGCCCTAACTATAAGCTTTAGCAAAAAGGAAAGTTTTAAGCCTAATCTTAAAAGTAGAGAGGGTGTCTGTCTCCCTGATCCGAATTGGGAGCTGGTTCCACAGGAGAGGAGCCTGAAAGCTGAAGGCTCTGCCTCCCATTCTACTCTTACAAACCCTAGGAACTACAAGTAAGCCTGCAGTCTGAGAGCGAAGCGCTCTATTGGGGTGATATGGTACTATGAGGTCCCTAAGATAAGATGGGACCTGATTATTCAAAACCTTATAAGTAAGAAGAAGAATTTTAAATTCTATTCTAGAATTAACAGGAAGCCAATGAAGAGAGGCCAATATGGGTGAGATATGCTCTCTCCTTCTAGTCCCCGTTAGTACTCTAGCTGCAGCATTTTGAATTAACTGAAGGCTTTTCAGGGAACTTTTAGGACAACCTGATAATAATGAATTACAATAGTCCAGCCTAGAGGAAATAAATGCATGAATTAGTTTTTCAGCATCACTCTGAGACAAGACCTTTCTAATTTTAGAGATATTGCGTAAATGCAAAAAAGCAGTCCTACATATTTGTTTAATGTGCGCTTTGAATGACATATCCTGATCAAAAATGACTCCAAGATTTCTCACAGTATTACTAGAGGTCAGGGTAATGCCATCCAGAGTAAGGATCTGGTTAGACACCATGTTTCTAAGATTTGTGGGGCCAAGTACAATAACTTCAGTTTTATCTGAGTTTAAAAGCAGGAAATTAGAGGTCATCCATGTCTTTATGTCTGTAAGACAATCCTGCAGTTTAGCTAATTGGTGTGTGTCCTCTGGCTTCATGGATAGATAAAGCGGGGTATCATCTGCGTAACAATGAAAATTTAAGCAATGCCGTCTAATAATACTGCCTAAGGGAAGCATGTATAAAGTGAATAAAATTGGTCCTAGCACAGAACCTTGTGGAACTCCATAATTAACCTTAGTCTGTGAAGAAGATTCCCCATTTACATGAACAAATTGTAATCTATTAGATAAATATGATTCAAACCACCGCAGCGCAGTGCCTTTAATACCTATGGCATGCTCTAATCTCTGTAATAAAATTTTATGGTCAACAGTATCAAAAGCAGCACTGAGGTCTAACAGAACAAGCACAGAGATGAGTCCACTGTCTGAGGCCATAAGAAGATCATTTGTAACCTTCACTAATGCTGTTTCTGTACTATGATGAATTCTAAAACCTGACTGAAGCTCTTCAAATAGACCATTCCTCTGCAGATGATCAGTTAGCTGTTTTACAACTACCCTTTCAAGAATTTTTGAGAGAAAAGGAAGGTTGGAGATTGGCCTATAATTAGCTAAGATAGCTGGGTCAAGTGATGGCTTTTTAAGTAATGGTTTAATTACTGCCACCTTAAAAGCCTGTGGTACATAGCCAACTAATAAAGATAGATTGATCATATTTAAGATCGAAGCATTAAATAATGGTAGGGCTTCCTTGAGCAGCCTGGTAGGAATGGGGTCTAATAGACATGTTGATGGTTTGGATGAAGTAACTAATGAAAATAACTCAGACAGAACAATCTGAGAGAAAGAGTCTAACCAAATACCGGCATCACTGAAAGCAGCCAAAGATACGTCTTTGGGATGGTTATGAATAATTTTTTCTCTAATAGTTAAAATTTTATTAGCAAAGAAAGTCATGAAGTCATTACTAGTTAAAGTTAAAGGAATACTCGGCTCAATAGAGCTCTGACTCTTTGTCAGCCTGGCTACAGTGCTGAAAAGAAACCTGGGGTTGTTCTTATTTTCTTCAATTAGTGACGAGTAGTAAGATGTCCTAGCTTTACGGAGGGCTTTTTTATAGAGCAACAGACTCTTTCTCCAGGCTAAGTGAAGAGCTTCTAAATTAGTGAGACGCCATTTCCTCTCCAACTTACGGGTTATCTGCTTTAAGCTGCGAGTTTGTGAGTTATACCACGGAGTCAGGCACTTCTGATTTAAAGCTCTCTTTTTCAGAGGAGCTACAGCATCCAAAGTAGTCTTCAATGAGGATGTAAAACTATTGACGAGATACTCTATCTCACTTACAGAGTTTAGGTAGCTACTCTGCACTGTGTTGGTATATGGCATTAGAGAACATAAAGAAGGAATCATATCCTTAAACCTAGTTACAGCGCTTTCTGAAAGACTTCTAGTGTAATGAAACTTATTCCCCACTGCTGGGTAGTCCATCAGAGTAAATGTAAATGTTATTAAGAAATGATCAGACAGAAGGGAGTTTTCAGGGAATACTGTTAAGTCTTCATTTTCCATACCATAAGTCAGAACAAGATCTAAGATATGATTAAAGTGGTGGGTGGACTCATTTACATTTTGAGCAAAGCCAATTGAGTCTAATAATAGATTAAATGCAGTGTTGAGGCTGTCATTCTCAGCATCTGTGTGGATGTTAAAATCACCCACTATAATTATCTTATCTGAGCTAAGCACTAAGTCAGACAAAAGTTCTGAAAATTCACAGAGAAACTCACAGTAACGACCAGGAGGACGATAGATAACAACTAACAACAAATAAAACTGGTTTTGGGACTTCCAATTTGGATGGACAAGACTAAGAGTCAAGCTTGCAAATGAATTAAAGCTGTGTCTGGGTTTTTGATTAATTAATAAGCTGGAATGGAAGATTGCTGCTAATCCTCCGCCTCGGCCCGTGCTACGAGCGTTCTGGCAGTTAGTGTGACTTGGGGGTGTTGACTCATTTAAACTAACATATTCATCCTGCTGTAACCAGGTTTCTGTAAGGCAGAATAAATCAATATGTTGATCAATTATTATATCATTTACTAACAGGGACTTAGAAGAGAGAGACCTAATGTTTAATAGAACACATTTAACTGTTTTAGTCTGTGGTGCAATTGAAGGTGCTATATTATTTTTTCTTTTTGAATTTTTATGCTTAAATAGATTTTTGCTGGTTGTTGGTGGTCTGGGAGCAGGCACCGTCTCTATGGGGATGGGGTAATGAGGGGATGGCAGGGGGAGAGAAGCTGCAGAGAGGTGTGTAAGACTACAACTCTGCTTCCTGGTCCCAACACTGGATAGTCACGGTTTGGAGGATTTAAGAAAATTGGCCAGATTTCTAGAAATGAGAGCTGCTCCATCCAAAGTGGGATGGATGCCGTCTCTCCTAACAAGACCAGGTTTTCCCCAGAAGTTTTGCCAATTATCTATGAAGCCCACCTCATTTTTTGGACACCACTCAGAAAGCCAGCAATTCAAGGAGAACATGCGGCTAAACATGTCACTCCCGGTCCGATTGGGGAGGGGCCCAGAGAAAACTACATTGTCCGACATTGTTTTTGCAAAGTTACACACCGATTCAATGTTAATTTTAGTGACCTCCGATTGGCGTAACCGGGTGTCACTACTGCCGACGTGAATTACAATCTTACCAAATTTACGCTTAGCCTTAGCCAGCAGTTTCAAATTTCCTTCAATGTCGCCTGCTCTGGCCCCCGGAAGACAATTGACTATGGTTGCTGGTGTCGCTAACTTCACATTTCTCAAAACAGAGTCGCCAATAACCAGAGTTTGATCCTCGGCGGGTGTGTCGTCGAGTGGGGAAAAACGGTTAGAAATGTGAACGGGTTGGCGGTGTACACGGGGCTTCTGTTTAGGGCTATGCTTCCTCCTCACAGTCACCCAGTCGGCCTGCTTTCCCGGCTGCTCGGGATCTGCCAGAGGGAAACTAACGGCGGCTAAACTACCTTGGTCCGCACCGACTACAGGGGCCTGGCTAGCTGTAGAATTTTCCACGGTGCGGAGCCGAGTCTCCAATTCGCCCAGCCTGGCCTCCAAAGCTACGAATAAGCTACACTTATTACAAGTACCATTACTGCTAAAGGAGGCCGAGGAATAACTAAACATTTCACACCCAGAGCAGAAAAGTGCGGGAGAGACAGGAGAAGCCGCCATGCTAAACCGGCTAAGAGCTAGTAGCTGCGCTAAGCTGGCGGATTCCTAAAAACACACAAAGTGAATAATGTGTAAATAATTTAGAGGTGATTCAGCAGAGGGAGTGCTTTAGTTAAGGCACGTGAAGATTAACACTGTGAAACAAATCGTTATCTAGGTAACTAGATCAATCTAATTGCGCAGATTAAACAGCTAACAGATACAGCAAAACACCACTGTGCTCCGGAACAGGAAGTGATACAATACCGCAGTGAGAGCCAACCACCAGTGTATTTGTACTCGATGCTCAAGCATCTGCTGGGTGATCTAATTTGGCAAGGTGTGTTGATGACTTTCTGACATCAGGCATCACATCATGGTACTTCATGATGTGTTGTCAATGGCTGGGAGGCCCCATGATGTAAATATATGAGTACATGTGTCTGTAATGGTGTTTTTTGACTATGTATGACCATCATATGACATCCATGTGACTTTAGTATGAAGTCATTCATATCAGTCAGTCGCAAACAGAGCTTTAGATCATCCATCTTTGCTTCTTGGCTGTTGAGATATACAAAAAAGGTGTTTTTGGGTCCATGGTTTCCTTGACCTTCATCTTTGATCCTTAACCAAACTTCTCCAGAATCTAATCACCTCTAGAGCTCTATCCAAGTATTAATCCCACCATGGTTGAATGAAATCCCTCCAGCTGTTTCTGAATTATCTTGTCTACACACACGCCAGTGAAAACAATATGTCGCTGTCACTGCTTCGCTGATGCAAAGGGTACTAACGCCCATCAGTCACTGCTGTCCATAACATGTGCTGGAAGACATTTTTTCTCTTTTAGCTGCACCTGCATTCATCATCATTGTCCATCTACTACTATAAGCAACAGATTTGTCAAGTCCCATGATTGATGAAATGGAGCAATATCTCCACCTGGTGGACAATTAATGCAGGCACAATGTCCTATATTTATAGAATTTGGTGTATTTTCTTCCATGACACACATGCTGTGGTGACACCTGTCAGGTCCACCTGAGGTCATGGCGGTTTGTTGTGACACTGCTACGCTGTTGCGACAGTGTTTTAGCATTGATGGATCACATGGTGGGTGGGGCACTTTCCTCATGGTTTTTTAAATTTTTTTTATTTTTTTATGATTGTTGAGTTTATTGATCTTGACAAATCACACAATGAACACTCATTCATCTTCAACTGCTTACTCCAATTAAGGGTCACTGGGGTGGGGGGTTGTGTCCTATCCCTGCAGTCATAGAGCGTGAGTCAGCTGGACAAGATGCCAGTCTGTCGCAGGGCCACAATTAGACAAACTCATTCACACCCACACGCACGCCTACGGACAATTTAAAGTTTCTAGTCTACATAACCTGCATCATTAGCCAGATTACAAACCAATTTAAGACATTTTACTTGTGGTTTACAGCGGTTTCAGGTTTTCCAGCAATACTAAAAATAGTTCTGTTTGTTTTGCAGGTCCCTTGGCTGCAGCGCTGTGTAATGCATATAACGCCCGGGTGGTGGTGATGATGGGGGGCTGCCTCTCTGGACTCGGACTCATACTTGCCTCACAGGCCTCCTGCCTTGTTCACCTCTATCTCACTATGGGAGTCATATCAGGTTAATAGTAACACAGTCGTGCCACTAACATGCTCTGACATTGTCGTAAAGTCAGAATCTCTGAGGTTACTGAGAGCTGCTCACGTTTAAGTACCAGTCAGTCAAGGATGACTGGAATCCTGTAGCCTGCTTGCAGAACAGGTTAGCAGGTGCGTCTTAATAACTTAAACCATTACAAGCAAACAAAGGAATGCTGAAACTTTTTGTTTTGTTTCTTTCTTGCTATGTCCACCAGGTTTGGGTTGGGGCTTCGTCTTCACTCCCATGTTGGCGACAGTCATGGCTAGCTTCACTCGCCGACGCACTCTAGCTTTAGGAGTGGGCTTCTCCAGCATCGGGCTCTCCTCCTTTGCCTTTAACCCTCTCTTCCAATTTTTGATAGAGATGTACACCTGGCGGGGAGCCCTGCTAATTCTGGGGGGCCTTAGCCTCAATATTGTGGCCTGTGGAGCTCTAATCCGCCCTAAGAGGAGACCTAAATCTCCAGAGAAGGTGAGAAAAGGCTCTGTGTTTCTATAAACATGGAAGACTGGCATCAGCACAAATCTTATTTACATGGTTGTTATCCATAATTATTTCATTTCATGACAACAAATCATAGGTAACCATATGTAACTTGATGAACATAAACATGCTCAACAGTGTGATTTTAGCCGTCTACATGCTAACTAGCAAAGCTAGCTGGCTTGGTGAATGATTGAGCTAGCTTAGCTATTATGACTAGGTTGGTCACCAGTACAATAATAACTCATGCATTTAGACCATCCACTCTTGTCTTCTTTTTGCAAGCAATACTGCTTGACTTTTTTGAAATACTTTTTGTACTTTTGTAGTGCAAAAAAATGTCATCGTGACCTAAGATTCTTTTTTTCCTGTTGAGAAGAAGCTCACTATTTCTGTGCTTCCTCTTGTAGGTGGAGACAGACAGTAGGTTTTCATGTTCTGCTACTCTGTCACGCGTCTACTCCTACCTGGAACTGTCGCTGCTGTTTGAAAGGCCTTATGTCACCTACACCGTTGCCATCAATCTCCTGAACCTGGGCTACTTTGTGCCTTATTTCCACCTGGTGGCCCACAGCCGTCAGGTCGGCTTCTCAGAGTACGAAGCCGCTTTTATCATGTCAGCCGCCGGCACTACTGATATATTGGGCCGCGTGGCATCGGGATGGTTCTCGGATCTGCGTTACTTTCGGCTGATCCATTTGCTGAGTTTCTGGACAATTCTGGCGGGGATTTTCATCATGCTGCTGCCTGTGAGCTCCTTGTCCGGCTCCTACCTGGCTCTGGTGGTGATTAGTCTCCTCTATGGTTTCTCCTGTGCGGCTTTGTCTTCTTTGGTGTTTGCAGTGGTGCCCCAGATTGTTGGTGTTGAGCGCGTGATGGGAGCCCTCGGGCTGCTTCAGCTGATTGAGAGTTGTGCCGGACTGCTGGGAGGACCGCTGTCCGGTAGGAGCACACATATTTTAGTATTGTTTACAGCTGCCTGTTTTCCCAGAAAAAAAGTAGGTCAATGGCACAGATCTTCAGTAGGCTTCTTCTTCTCCACCCCAAGATACGTGACACACGGCAAAATGACAAACAGCTGTTGGCAACATTAATCATTCACCATTTTTTGCCTGTAGGTGTTGTATTACTTTAAAATTTTGATACAACCTACTACAAGACACCTGCTAGGTACTAGATGACCTTGCTGTTTTTGGTCAAGAGGCTGTCCAATGCAAAGTTTTACCCAGAGCAGGATTTGCCAATTTATTCTCTTGTAAATAAATTTTAGTATTTTTTTTATTTATCTTTACATGTTCTTATTCTTGTAGGGTTGCCTCCCAGGGAGCCTTTCTGCAAAATTTGAGAAAAAGTGTGAAAAATTAAATTTGAAAATCCCTTTTTGGGGCCAGGGGGCAAGGATTCAATCAGAAAGTCCTGATGTCTGTATAAAATTTCAAGAAATTACTGGATTAGCTTTTGAGAAAATCAGCAGATGGTGTTTTTTTTTTTTTTTTTACCCTTCTGGATTAGAGGGCAATTAAAATCTTTGTGTAGGTTGACAATAATTCAAGAAATTTATATGCAGAATTACAGAAGATGTTACAGAGCTGCTTTTCAACAATAAATTGAGAATTGTACAAAATGACATTTCGGCCCGGGGGGGTCTTAGAATGATTCAGCGACAAAGACGGTTTTTTTTTTGTGGCTGTCAGCACCCTCTCAAAGAATTAAAGGTTTTCTTCAACAAATCAAACAGTGTGGAAAAATAGATTTATGTATTTGTTGCCCCTCTTGGGGGCTTTGGGGAGCTCACGGGGATTCAATCAGAATGTCCATCTGCCAATGATTGTTTGTACCAATTTTAAAAAATAAAATAAAAGAAATTCTATAAATGGATTTTCAGAAAATCATTGGATGGAGTCTTGATGACATTAATCATTGGTCCAAAGGACTAAAACCTCGGCTTTATTATTCATGTCTCTTAAACGATAAGAGAATTTGAATAAAATTACCAAAAAAGTGTCATAATTTAAGCACAGACTTCAGAACCATGCTGTTAGCCACCTTGACACTTGCACATATTTGATCCTTGCACTGGCACGCAATCCTGCGTGACCAATGAGTAAACTCGTCGTAAACTGCGCAGCTGCATGGTAGTGTGCAAAGAAAACTTGGAAATGAAAATTTTTGGCACGCATAAATTTTCTGCCACTTGCATGAACTAGTCATGAACATTGCGCAACCTATTCACAAACAGTGCACGTCAATGCGCGTAGGGCCTCGTACAGTTTACGCACAATTTATGAACTTGTCGTAAACTGTGCAAGGCTGTGTGGCAGTGCACAAAGAAAACTTTGAAATGTTCAAAATTTCTGGCACGCATAAATTTCATGTTACTTGCATGAACTAGTCATGAACATTGCGCAACCTAATCACAAACAGTGCGCCTCATTGCTCGTAGGGCCTCGTACAGTTTATGCACAATTTACAAACTTGTGGTAAACTCTGCAAGGCTGTGTGGCAGTGTGCAAAAAAAAAAAACTTTTAATTGTTGTAAATTTCTGGCACACATAAATTTCATGCTACTTGCATGAACGAGTCATGAACACTGCGCAACCTATTTGGAAACAGTGCGTCATTGTGCGTAGGGCCTTGTACAGTTTATGTACACTTTATGACAAGTTTACTCACTGGCAAGCAATATTCTGTGCCGATGAGTAAACTGTGCGTAAATTGTGCAAGGCTGTGTGGCAGTGCGCAAAGAAAACTTTGAAATGTTCTAAATTTCTGGCACGCATAAATTTCATGCTACTTGCATGAACTAGTTGTGAACATTGGGCAACCTATTCGGAAACATTGCGTGTCTTTGCACACAGGGCTTTGTAAATGGTAAATGGACTGCATTTATATAGCGCTTTTCCATCTGCATCAGACGCTCAAAGCGCTTTACAGTTATGCCTCACATTCACCCCGATGTCAGGGTGCTGCCATACAAGGCGCTCACTACACACCGGGAGCAATAGGGGATTAAGGACCTTGCCCAAGGGCCCTTTGTACAGTTTACGAGTTTACTCATTGGCATGCAAGATTGCGCACCAGTTCGGGGTTCAAATTCATGTAACTGTCCAGGTGGCTTTATTATTAATGTGTGGATGTCTTCAAAATGAATTGATGATGTTTGAAGGTCTTCGTTTTATATTTGTGTCCTCTTGTGATTGTGTTCTGTCTTTCTGTGTCCAAAGGCTTTCTGAAAGACGCCACAGGGAGCTACATTGCGTCCTTCGTTGTGGCGGGCTGCTTCCTCGTCCTCAGCACCTTGACCATGGCCACTCTGCCGTCCTACTTCACGTGCACAGATCCGCCACCCCCTCGAAGACATTCTCAGTATGACACAAGTAAAGAGTTGCAACAGTTGCATCATTTACCTGCCTTTGAAGTGAATCCAGACTGAGCAGTGACAGGTGACACGGTTGTAATGTTTAAAAGGTGTCAAAGGTCTCGTTAATGTCTTCACACAGTGCTGGTGTTTATGTTTACTAATGTTTGACAGCTGGGGAGCTGAAAAGTGTTTGTTATTTTAACTGATAGTTTGAATGACAATTTTTTAATTTTGTTAAAGTGTGCTAAGTGTGACAAGAATGTATTTAAAAGTGCACACGTTTAACTTTTAAATCTCCTGTGTGTAGATTTTTAACTAATAATAGTAATTTATCAAGTCATTCCCCTGGTGTGACTTTATATTTGTAAACAAAACAAACAAAAAAAAACAAACAAATCGACAATCAGTTGCCTGTTATTACGGGTGAGAGCAGGGTCTTTTCTTGGTACTACCACTTGGGGGCGCCACAGTCTGGAATCTTATTAAGAAGTACACTAATATTGTGTATGAAGAGATGTGAAGTTGGGTGGAAGGTTTACTTTTCATTTCCTGCTAATTTCTTTTCTACTTGTTTCAGGGGAAAGTATTGCAGTTTTTACTCAACTACTCAATTTCTAAAATTATTAATAAAATAGTTCCACTTTGTCTCACTACAACAAAATAATGGTTGCAGTTGTATTAGTAATACAAAATGCCAATTTTGTATTACTAATACAACTGAGGTCGGGGGGGTACCAATATTGGTACCCCCCCGACCCCCAACCAATAGAGGCGGAGGGTACCAATATTAGGGAGTATCTGCTGATAAAATTAGAAATGATTCCTTTGGTTTTATTATCAAACCTTTATGACAAAGAAATGTAATGGAGGCTTGATGTTTTACAGTTTAAACATGAATTTTTATCATGCATAACTATAAATATAACCAACAACCAACCAACATACAGCACCAGTTAAACGTTTGGACACACGTTCCCATTCAATTGAATAGGAAAGGTGGCAGCATAGCAACCACTTGTGTATTATTGCTGTAAAACGCCCATTGGGACTGCCAATGAATGGCAGCTGGTTGCTTTGCCTCTGTCTCTTGTTGCTAATGTGACCAAGGGGTGGCGAGGGTCCCAGCCAATGACACCATTTCTAAGTGTTTTCTGCATTGTCTATTTGGTAAAATATGCTTTCAAAGTGGCAAAAATAACAACACTGCTGTTATGTTTGTGAAAGTCTAATATCGGCCGATATTATCGGCCAACTGATATATCGGTAGGGCTTTACAAAATATGCATGTAATTAGGCCATCTGAAGGGACAGCAGCCCACACAATGACTGCTGTTCCTTTTTGTCGTTATACTTACCGTGTGTAGGATTTAGTATCATCTACAGATGTGGTTAAAAGTTGACACACACTCCTCGGATGTAGGTATGAAGGCCTCATTCTAAGCTTATGAAAACACATTGATTCATTGTTGCAGGTAATTTCTACACTAATGAACAGATGATTGTGAACGCTATATTCTATTTTTGCAAACAAACATCCCTAAATCATACACACTGTAGCTTTTGTACTTGACTTTATTTGCAAATGTAATTGGTGTATATTTACAACCAGATGATGTTATTCCGTGCCAGTTGCCGTTAGTACTGATTTCGAGCAGATTTAGACTGACATCAGCACTGTTCTCCTTCAAAGCCTCAGGAATATTATTTTTCCAAGGACTTTTTTTTTTTTTATTTTTTTTTTTTTATGATGCAATCATTTTGGCTGCTTGGGCCCTTTGTACTTTTGTAAAACATTAACCAAAATGAAGAAGACGGGATCACCATGACCTGCAGGATTCAGTTCCTCTCCGTTCTCTGCTGGACGTTGTTTTGCAAACATTTGACCAAACACTTCATCATGCTGTCGCCATGGTTATTCACACCTGCTGTTGGCAATCAAACCTGGTTGTGAAGCTCAGACTTTGAGATTGTTGACACCATGTTTCGCATTCAAGGGTGATTCTTAGACTACGGGCACTTACGTCCTTTGATCATATTGTATGAAAAACAGAAAAAAGGGGAGATTTCACACTTTTATAGTTATCTTTACAATGAAAGTGTTAAGAAATTTGTTCTAGTAGTCTATGATGACTTTTTCACCTTTTTTCAGCATCATTATATGCAAATATTGCCCTTTTGTGCTTGTCCCACACCCAGACTTTTGATCTTCAATGATAAAAATGAATGGTAAAGAAACGTTTTTTCTAATGTTTTAAAATATCTCTGAATAAAATATCAATAAAATAATCAAAACATAATTGGGGTGTTCAATGTCATACAACTGTTGTGATTTTTTTAAACAAAATGTAGTTGTCCCACACTATTGCCGGAATTTCCACCACAACACTGTAATATCCCTTTGAACAGTTTGTATGAAAGATTGTTTGGGTAGTTTCTATGGCGATAAACAGTGACATCAGAGCACATGTATATAGCACCAAATCACAACAAACAGTTGCCCCAAGGTGCTTTATATTGTAAGGCAATGGTGTGGTGGAAATTACATTTACAAGGTCAATAGTGCCCGTAGTTAAAGAATCACCCTCAAACGGAATAAAAAACAATGTATTTTTGTAGTTATGCTTTAGTAATCATTGGAGGCTTTGCTACTCCCCCTGCTGGGAGATTACCACTTTCCACCTTTTTCAATTTAAACACACTGAACTTTAGGTTTTGTTCTCTGTTTTATTTGATAATGATACAATAAGTACCTCACGTAGCTTAAACCAAATAGAAATGAGCATTTCACATAAGTCACCTGTTTGCAGCATGTTTCTGTTTATACTTGAATATGTACATAGAATTGGCGCAAAAATGTCACTATGCTTAAAAACAGATTTAATCAGGAAATCTTGGCAGAGCGAGTCCGCTACACATAAAACCGCCTCCCGCTGGTCTTACAAAAGCTGATCCGGTGTTTCCACTTGGACACAATTGTTCTGGCGCGCTGTGTTAGCACAAAGAATGCAATGTTTGGAGTGGCCGGCCTTTCTGAAGTTAACGCCAGCTGAGTTCTGACTGAACACGTGGCAGGTGGCCAGGCGGGGAAGTGCGAGTCTGCGTGCTTGTGAGCTGATACCGCTTAGGTTTTTGGATCCGCACTGCGGCGTTTCAGCTTTTCGGGGTTATTTGAGGCCATGTGTGAAAAGTCTCTGAAGATGTCGTGGTAGGTTTCGTCACCTGCGCGAGACAAAAGGAGAGTTGGAAAACAGTCAATTATAATCTGCTTTCTTTTCTTTTTTTTTTTCTTTTTTTTGCACACAAGCCACACAAGATGTTCTCTTTTGATTGCACTGTAATTTTTTTTTTTTTTTTGCTCTTACGCCTGCTTAATGTGAAACAGCTGCAGCTAAACATCTAACCAATATTAAGGTTTTGTGTCCCTAAAGCAACAAGCATAACACTGATTGGAAAAAAAAAAGGCACACAAAGGCATGCACACATACACGTTACCTCAGGCTGCAGCAGGTGGCACACTGCGCAAGCACTTGAAATCCAGTTGGACATCTCAGCGGCCATAAGCCAAAAAAGGCACACGAGACACACAATGACAAAGCACAGCACATCAAATACTGACCGGTAGCATTACCATTCCTTCATGAGCGGTTAAACTCAATCGCTTGGATTTGGAGACAAATGCTACTAGAGGGAATTCATGAAAGAATGGATAAAAAATATGCAGCTTAAAAAAAATACCCATCTTAAGCTGTAAAGCCGGGATTTCAAACTGGCCATCCAGGGGCCACATAAAGCCTGCGAGCCAGCAGCGTACAGCCTGTAGTGTGTTTTTACGTCATCACATGGCTCGTTTCCTTCTGCATGTGAATCTCAAAAGTTTGTGTGCTTATATACAACAGATTACAGCAGGCCGTGCCTATCAAATCTTCAGGAGCATTTTTTTGAAACATTACGGTAAAGGCTATAGCACAAAATTAGCTGGTGGAGTTTCTGAAGCACTGGCGTAGATATAGGTGGATTTCTAACTTAAACCCCCTGTAATATGCCACACAGAGTGACATCACAAATTTGTGTTTTTGGTTCTTTTTAAATAAGAGTCAATTCGCTTTGCCAAATTTTTCAGTGTTTCGAAACCCCTGACAAACAAAATGAAACGATAGCTCCAGAAAATGATTTGTGCTTTTGAAACACACCAAGCGTTAAAATGAAGCAATTGCTTTAGAAAATGATCAAACGACTGAATGAAAGTTTTGCTTCATAATATAACAGTTTCAGAATGCTTCAAACATCTACATGGTGACATCTAGTGGACAATAGGGATTCTTTACTTTGAAATTTTAAACATGCATGAAACAACTGGTTCAGAAAAATACTGTTTCAAAACATTTGATTCAGGAAATGATTCTCCAGTGTTCCATCAAATATGTAAGGTGGACCCAGACCATATTGTAATTCTACCAATGCACAGATCTGGAAGTACTTATGAATTTTCCAGCCTTTTGATACATTTCAGAGAAACTAGAACCTAATCCTTATTTTAACATGAAACTATTTAAGAGAAAGAACTTTGCAACGTTACTAGACCACTGTGACATAATTTTTTAACCTTGTTCACAATCCAGAAGAATGCATTATCCTTCTGGAAGTGGCGGTCAGTTGTGGATCTTCTAAATTTGTCCACCTAACCATACTGTGTGGAACATTCACTTCTCAACACTCAATACTGCGCTTTCAGAAGTGATTCATCTTTTTGAAACACTCAGTGAATGAACCAATTGCTTCAGACAAAAACTCCATGTTATGAAATGCTTAAAAAGGTACAATGGTGACATCTACTGGAGAGTAGTACCCCAATTAAAAACAAAGTCCTGGATGTGTCCCTGATCTGAGGCATTTAAATGGCTCAAAATTAACATCACTATTCACAGAATAGCAAGAGAAAATTGTCCTTGAGGACCAAACCCAGCAGAGAATTTAGTTTTCAAAGGTAAAAATACAGTATAACATGCATCTAGATACTCAGATGCTAACAATAAAAATACAATTCTAACAGCAAACACAATACTGTACATACGAAAGACGAATTATAGAAAAAATATACACATTTTCCTAACCTACTTGTTATTGATGAGATTTTTGGAAATTGCTGTTGTTTTGAAAGTGCAGGATGACTCAAAGTGCAATGTTGGACTCCTTCACAGATTCCACAAAGACATTTTCTGACCTCACTGTATTTGTTGACATCCTGAAGAATTATTTTCATTCATGCTGCCATAACCTGTGATCTTGTCAGTTCATTGTCGTCGTCGTCCCCCCCCCCCCCCCCCCGGGAACTTGGTTTGCTAGAACTGTATTTGATCTTAAAGAAAGCCAGTTTAGTTCTCGCTAACTTTTGTCCCTGGACCCAGAGCCCAGCCACTTATGTGGTTCTTTATAGCCTTGAGGCCCCTTCTGGTTTGGTTCAGCCCGCTTTCCACCCCACCCAACAAACCCGCAGATCCCTGTTCCCCCGAATGACCTGATTGTCCAAAACCTTCGTCCATCTCCCGCATCTCCTTGTTCATTTTGGCAATTCGTAGCCTGTGAGGAAATAGAGATCAAGATAATTAAAAGGAGTTGAGAAATACGTATATTGTAGCTATACAGAGGTCTTTGGGCTCAGGCACTCACAAAGTAACGATGTCAGCATTGGCGTTGTCCACAGCGATACTTATGGGATCTTTCTGGTTCTTGTCTTTGGCATTGTAATCTGCACCTCGCTTCAAGAAGAGACACACCAACCTAGCAAAAATAGATAGCGTGGCTACTGCTTTGACCAGTGTTGAGCATAATCATCACACACATGTAATGTTACAACTACAATGTAAAATTTTATTTAAAATTGCACGGTACTGGCCACAAAACACACATGACCAGAATACATTAGTTGCCCACATGTTGGCTCGACAGGCTAGCTTTTGAACCACGAGGGCAGCGCAGTCTCATCTGAACCCTGCGTGATATCGCGGGATTTGGTCACGTCTGGGGACAGCCACTCTGGTGTACTGTTTTGTTTTTGGCTGCAATCACCAAAGCAGGCGCGAAAAGTGATGTTTTTTTGGTTCCCAGTGTAGAAGGGAAGACGAAGCAAATGGGAGGCATCGTGTTGGTATGTGTTAGCCTATACAGCTAACCAGAGTAGCTCTGTTCTCTCGTCTGCACAACCACCTCAACACGTTTGAGCTCTGGGTCATAAACAAACCGCAACACATGTCCACGTTCCACTGCTTTGTATTTTGACTTTGTTTTGGTGTAATTTGCCTAAAATCACAGAGAAAGTGCAGTGTTTCTGTCCTTGGAAGTATATAAATTACGTCATATGCATCATATTTTACCCCTTTAGTACCCACCCTCAAACGACTGTGGTGTCCGATTAAATTCCACTGTAGTGAGTGGGCTAGGCTAGGTAACTACAAGCCAGCACAATCATTATTCAGCTAATAAGCAATTGCTCAAAAGCAGTGCATTTGTACTTTCCCAGATAGTCTTAGAATTGCCCCAAAATGAAACAGAGTTCATTTTGAAGCAAGTTAAACTTCAGTAGGGCACAATTTTAGAACAAACTGTTGCATAACGGAGCTAATGGTATAACATCCCTATCAAATATCGGCAGTAGTAAGATGTGATGAACAGGCTAGTTTCTGAACCACCTACATACTATGTTACCAAGGTAGCTTTTTTGTTAAACTGTAGTGACTGGGAAGGCTCGATAGCAAACTAGCGCAGCGGCTACCTACATAGCAAGTTTCAAGTGATTGTTATTGTGTGAAATCACTATATTTGTACCATCCAGGATTGTCTTGTAACTGATGCCAAAGGAAGTCAGTTTGTTTTTGAAATTTTTATTATTTAATAAGACAGATTTTTAGAACATTGTTTTCTGTGATTAAAATGAATGTTGTCTCTACTGTTTTGGACTTTTTTCTTTTTTTTTTCTTTTTTTTTTGACCATCCGTTCCGTTCACCAACAGCAGTAGCCAAGCGGGATCATTGGAGTAGTTTTCAAGCCGCCTACACGCTAACAAGCTAAGTTAGCATTGACAGACACTCCATTGACTGGGCTACATAGGTAGCAAGCTAATGCCATCACTACCCAGATAATGTCTGCATCTACAATAAGGTGATGTATTTGTACTATTCAATATTGTGTCAGAGGTGACCTCAAACTCTGGTGACCTTTGTGGACCTTTTGTCCTTTGGTAGAGCAAAACTTTAAAGAATTGTATTGTGTGACATAGCGAGCTAAGATGATAGCCATCACCATCCCAGACTGCCTGATCGTTTTAAGAATTCCTAGGTGTCAGAAATACTGCAAAGGTTAGAGATAGTGGCTGAAGTTAAGCATGAGTTCAAGAGTTTTCTGACAACAGGGACTTATAGGGGGGGAAAAGGTGTCACCATTTGGACATTGAGTTTTTTTTAATTTTGTATAAGGGTGATTCTAGACTATGGGCACTTATTACGTCCTTTGATCATATTGTATGAAAAACAGAAAAAAGGGGAAATTTCACACTTTTATAGTTATCTTTACAATGAATGTGTGTTAAGAAATTTGTTCTAGTAGTCTATGATGACTTTTTCACCTTTTTTCAGCATCATTATATGCAAATATTGCCCTTTTGTGCTTGTCCCACACCCAGACTTTTGATCTTCAATGATAAAAATGAATGGTAAAGAAATGTTTTTTCTAATGTTTTAAAATATCTCTGAGTAAAATAATCAAAACATAATTGGGGTATTCAATGTCATACAACTATTGTAATTTTTTTTTAAACAAAATGTAGTTGTCCCACACTATTGCCGTAATTTCCACCACAACGCTGTAATGTCCGTTTAAACAGTTTGTATGAAAGATTGTTTGGGTAGTTTCTATGGAGATAAACAGTGACATCAAAGCACATGTATATAGCGCCAAATCACAACAAACAGTTGCCCCAAGGTGCTTTATATTGTAAGGCAATGGTGTGGTGGAAATTACATTTACAAGGCCAATAGTGCCCGTAGTTAAAGAATCACCCATAAGTACTACCCTGTGTGACCCAGGATGGTGGCGTGGTGCAGTGGTCCTCTGCCATTGATGTCTGCCTGGTTGACATGGGCACCATTCTGAAGCAGGAACTCGCAGGCTGCCAAAGCATTCTGGTCAAGAAACAGGAACATGAAACATGAATGTGGATTACCTGATGCTAACAAAGCTACCACACCTAATGAACACCTTGCCAAATTGATTAACAAAGCAGAAATTCCTGCTTGTCATTCCTGAAGGTGGTAGTTTTACAATTAAATGGCTTAAGTAGATTCTTGCTGTTGCCTCACCGCTGAGACTGCCTGTATCAGGGGTGTGCTGGAGTCCTCGGCCACATTGACCCAGTTAACATCAGCTCCATGAGCCAAGGCGTCAGCCATGACAGGGAAGTTCTGTAGTGCCGCCGAGCGGTAGAGTAGCGCTCCGGGATGAAGACCACTCAGATCCTCCTCTTCCTCCTCAGCATCTAGGCGATGGACAGAGTTATGTAATTTTTACACAGAGATCCAATCCAACATTAATTTTTCAGTTGTAGAGTTTTGATTGAGTAAATTGAAGGTAATATGACAACTGTGTGTTGTTACCTTTGTGGCTGCCCGTGTTGTTCTTTTGCAAAATGTCTGAGGGGTTCAGTCCTTCAAGAAACAGAGACAAAGATTTAAAGAGAGAGAGAAAGAACAGCAGCATTAGCATGACCAAATTTTGCTGAATCAACATGATTGTAGATTGTCTGGCTTCCTGTCTTGTTGATATCAGCAGGGGTAACTTCCTATACAGATAGAAAGCTAGCATAGACTCAGATTGAAATTACCTGAAGGTCTCCAGGTTTTGTCCTCCTAGTGAGTCCACTTGAAAATTCAATGGCCAACTGTAAGCGTACTTGCATATCCCAAACCTTCAACCACATTGAGGTCTACAAAGGCCTTAATTCTTCGGGAAACTTGACAAAAATGCCCTTTCACAAAATGTTCAGAGATCAGGTCTGGTTGTACATGCTAATGCAATGCTACGTGTTGGTACATCCACCACACCATGGAACCACCCTGGTTCCTGGATGGCACACACCCAGACAGGCAACTAGTCAGTCTCTGTGGAGGTCCTATTGGATTCTTCTCATTGCTGGGGTCCTTCAACACTGGAAAAACCAGTGTGTTGGATCATATCCAGAGAAAATGTCGTATCTGATGTTCTCTCACAATGCAAGTGATACTCCTCATCAGAGTCTCCTTTAGTAAGTATCTGACACACAGTCAGTCCAGTGGTACCAAAGATCTTCAGAAGACACCTGGTACCAATGACATCTAGTTGTCACCTTAGGACACTGGTTGTTGTCCAAGGCTCACAACAATACAGAAAGCACCAGGACCCTAAAGACTTGGACCTTCATACTCCGGTAAATATATCAACATCACCAAACACCCGTGTCTGATGATCTCATGTCTCCATAAGCCAGGCACCTCTCAACCTCTAAGGCTGAAGACCCAGAGACAGTGGCTCGATAATTAAACGTCTCTACAGATTCAACAGTTTCACCACATACAGATACACTTCTGATCTGCTGGAATATTTAATGGATGACATTCCACCAATTTTTATGAAAATTAGACCCCATGTCTGAATAAATTCATAACAAACCAACAAATGACTTGAAATATCCTGACCATATCCAAATTATGAAGTCCTGAATTGATCAGCGTATTTGAGGATATAGCTTCATGAAATCTGATGTACTTCCATGTTAAAACTTGACCTTGAAATTTAGAGTCAGGAAGCTGTAGTTCAACTATTCAAATGGGAATCATACATTAACTGATCAGGCACATCGCGGGTGTAAATGACTTGATAGCAGGATATCACAGCATCAGGTCATACGTGAACATTCCTATGCCTCAGGGATCACCTGTGACACGAGGCAGAGTGGCTCGGTTCGGTTTGGGCTTGATTGGCGGTCTCTGTGCTGTCCGATCCTGCGTGCTTGTCCTGTTCCTCCGGGCGCTGGATCGCCTCAGGACGGGATTCCGCCCAGTTTCAGGCAGCTTTTGGATAAATTTCTTCTCCACATACTTTGATTGGATCCACGACTCCTTGTCTCCTCTGGAAATTAAAAAAAAATATATATGGAAAAACAAAAAATGACAGAGGCAGAGTAGGGAGACACATTCAGACAAAAAACATGCACTGTTTTTCTTCTTTGGAGATGAAAGCTGGTGAGATTGTGCAACCATAATGCTACAACACCCAGAATATTCTTTAATTCTCCACATAAGACCTCAAAAATGTGCATTTCATGTCGAGTTGAGACATTCTGAATCCACTCCGCCAATTAAAGTTGTAGTTCCAGTGAATATTGAAATCTCGAAAGTTGTAACATTTAGCGCTGAGATGAAACTTTCCCATGACTTTATCGATTGGTGAAATAAGTTCAGAACATCTCAAAATGAAATGAAATGCCTTATTTTGCAGTGGATTTAAAGTTTTTCTTTTTCTTTTAATCTGGGTGTTGTAACATTTAAGGTGGCGGCAGTGAGAACTATCAGCCTTCATGTAGTACTGAAAGCATCCCAGCAGGGGGAGATAGTGCACTTTGCTTCGACAATGGCAGCATTAATCTTTATCACTAAATACCCGTGTTAAGGTAATGTCTCTGTAGGGAAAGTACAAATTTGCTTAAGCAGAAATAAATGTAAACGGGAGATGAATACAGATTTTGCACACTCTACTGTGTGTGTAAGGTATTTGGGTGATTGTCTGCACCTTGGACTGGAGGCGCTGGGCTTCTTGATGGTGATCTCATCAATTCGAGCCTCATAGATCCTGTTGATTACTGTGTTTCCTAATTCACACATCAGCTAAGGGGGAAGAAAGATTTAAAAGTAATCACATTTTAAATCACAGCTAACTGCTGCTTTTAAAGCCTAATCACTACCCTCACGGGCAAACAGAGGAGGCAGTAACCGGCGTTTTAACAGAGTATAATAATAAAATACACTGACGTAGTTAATAAGATACATTACCTTAATGAGCTCCGGCTCCCAGGAGTCAAGAGTGAGGGAGCGAACTTTGGAGAAATGGACTCCCAGGCTCCTGTTGGAGATAGAAACGCTTAAACCTCATGTTTAAAGACAAATGCACATGTACGCGGGGTTGTGCAAGCCATGACTCAATCTTCCAGTCTCACATACAGTACATAATCTCCAATATGTATGTGTGTGGATTAGACAGAATATACATATGTGTGAGTGAAACTATATGGTTGTGCAGGTTCTCCGTATCACTACATGGCACCGCATCCACGATACCATGGAACCACCTTGGGTCTTCCCAAAAGTAGTCATTTATCAACTGCGTGGGCATCCCTTTGATCTTTTGTAGTTGTTGTGGGTCATCAACACTGAGGCACCTGGTGGAAATTCCAGGCCATATAAAGATTTGAGAAAACAGGCCCTGAGGGTAGACGAGGAGACATTATTTAGAGGAATGTGATAGGTGATTCACAATCTGGTCTAGTGACCTTCAATCTGTTCACAGAGGAATTTGAGAACTGTACATCTGTGGGTCTTTGAGATCAAGAGACACCTGGTAAGAGTTTATGAAGATGTGAGGTGAGTTGACAGAGGTGTTTGGAGACGCCGATACCTTTGCAGGAGAACAAAGCTCCTAGTCTTCAGAGCCGTGGTGCTACCTTCTTACAGTGTGGTTGTGAGACTTGGATGCTAACCGGTGATCTACGCTGACAACTCAATTTTTCTGGTACTGGTTCTCATCTGTGGACCCTCATGTCATACTTGCGGTTACTTAGGGAGTCTAAGACGAGGAATACCACTTACACTGTGAGGGAATGCTGTGACAATTTGGCCATGTGGTGCGTTTTTCTGTGCAGGATCCAGTGGTTGAGGAAGGCCAAGGGAATGCCCATATTTTGCTTGGCTGTAGTTATGTTTGAGAAATGGTGATGGATCGGCTGTCTGCCTGAATGGTTGCTCCCAGATTCCAAATCGGTTTCGTAATGTGGTGGATTCTGCAAAGTAGTACACCTGTGCATGCTCCCAAACCAGACAAATCCCACAGTAGGTTGTGTGATATGTGTGGTTTTCTGTTCACCTGTGTATCCCGGAGCAGACGATACAAAGGGTGATACCCAGGTTGATGGAGGCCCAGTCGGGACCCGGCTCTCCACAGTCGCAGCACTGCCTGTTCCCTGTGATGGCCTGAACCTCCTCCAGCGCCTTGCGGTTTGTGTTCTCCTGATCCAGGCCACCCACTCCTCCTACTCCAGTGCTGCCCGCTGATGCAGAGCTGCAGCGCCGCCTCTGATAACCACACCCACACGAATACGGCAATGAGAAGTGCACGATATTCCCTCAGACTCCCACAGAAAAGGGTAATTTAAAAAAAAAAAACCCTCACCGGACTGTGCGGGTCTTCTCTGTGCTCCTGGAAGGCTGAGGCGATGCTGTTTTGGACGGCGCTGATCCACCCCAGCTGCTGCCTCTCCGAGTCCGCCTGCAATAAACAGCACCTACATGCAGAAAATGAACACCTGAGCTGCTTTTATGCACAGTGTGTGGACACACACACTCCTGCAGCAATGCATGGCCTTGTGTACACACACACACTCACTTTGATGGGGAAACCACTTCAAAGCAGAACCGCCTCTCATTCTCACTGCTGGGCTTGACCGTGCAAAGACGTAGGTCTTCTACCACAACTGTTGGCACGTCCTGAGACCCACGCAGGCAGGAAAAACATGCAGGTCACAGTGTACAGCTGCACAATCGCGTTTCTATCATCACCATCGTCGTCATCATCTCTGATTTACTGTTTTTAATCAGTAATAATTTACCTTGTACTTCTTCTGGTACACGAGTTGATTATGTTTAATTGAAAACCAGCGCCTGAAATGGAAAGGTCACAGAGCCATTACAAATATTGTTGTGCCACCCAGACGCCGAGAGAAAGATGATTCCATCACAAACACAGAGAATGGAAACAATTTTGAATGTGGTGGAGTTTTTTTTTTTTTCTTCTTCTTCTTTTTTTTTGTCCATAGAGAGAGAGGAAAAGTACTGTGCTTCAAAAGCTTCAACAGCAAGACAAATAGTGTATGTGTTTATATACTCAACAAAAATATAAACGCAACACTTTTGGTTTTGCTCCCATTTTGTATGAGATGAATTCAAAGATCTAAAACTTTTTCCACATACACAATATCACCATTTCCCTCAAATATTGTTCACAAACCAGTCTAAATCTGTGATAGTGAGCACTTCTCCTTTGCTGAGATAATCCATCCCACCTCAGGTGTGCCATATCAAGATGCTGATTAGACACCATGATTAGTGCACAGGTGTGCCTTAGACTGCCCACAATAAAAGGCCACTCTGAAAGGTGCAGTTTTGTTTTATTGGGGGGGATACCAGTCAGTATCTGGTGTGACCACCATTTGCCTCATGCAGTGCAACACATCTCCTTCGCATCATCCGTGAAGAGAACACCTCTCCAACGTGCCAAACGCCAGCGAATATGAGCATTTGCCCACTCAAGTCGGTTATGAGGACGAACAGGAGTCAGGTCGAGACCCCAATGAGGACGACGAGCATGCAGATGAGCTTCCCTGAGACGGTTTCTGGCAGTTTGTGCAGAAATTCTTTGGTTATGCAAACCGATTGTTTCAGCAGCTGTCCGAGTGGCTGGTCTCAGACGATCTTGGAGGTGAACATGCTGGATGTGGAGGTCCTGGGCTGGTGTGGTTACACGTGGTCTGCGGTTGTGAGGCTGGTTGGATGTACTGCCAAATTCTCTGAAACGCCCTTGGAGACGGCTTATGGTAGAGAAATGAACATTCAATACACGAGCAACAGCTCTGGTTGACATTCCTGCTGTCAGCATGCCAATTGCACGCTCCCTCAAATCTTGCGACATCTGTGGCATTGTGCTGTGTGATAAAACTGCACCTTTCAGAGTGGCCTTTTATTGTGGACAGTCTAAGGCACACCTGTGCACTAATCATGGTGTCTAATCAGTATCTTGATATGGCACACCTGTGAGGTGGGATGGATTATCTCAGCAAAGGAGAAGTGCTCACTATCACAGATTTAGACTGGTTTGTGAACAATATTTGAGTGAAATGGTGATATTGTGTATGTGGAAAAAGTTTTAGATCTTTGAGTTCATCTCATACAAAATGGGAGCAAAACCAAAAGTGTTGCGTTTATATTTTTGTTGAGTGTATATATATATATATATATATATATATATATATATATATGTGTGTGTGTGTGTGTGTCATTCAGTCCTTGGAAAAAAATTATTATATATATTGTAATCATTATTATGAAGTAATAAATCGTAATTAGAAGATACAAAGTTATGTCAACTACAACTTTTTACAAGTTGTTTGCTTCAGAAATAAAATAAAAGGATTTTGGCATGCTGAATTCAAATGTGGTAATAAAAATGGCTGTTTCTAATATATTTAAGTTTTAACATTTTACATCTACATAATTATATTGTGCCAATAGTAGGTTTTTCATGGTAAATAATAAACATTCAGTCTTTTGCTGATTTTTAAAGTGTTACAGGTGAAATATCACATAAACAGAGTAAACTGAAATGGTTATATATTAACCCTTATTAGCATAGTAGTAGTACATCTTAGAAAGTAGAGTTAATCAACAATTTAAAACATCACTTTCACTCTCAGTGCCACAGCATTGGTGATGTTTGACTATATTTATTTCCAAAGCTGTTGTCCAGTGTAACTACTCGTACAAGATATAAGATGTACCTTTGAGATACAAAATCATCATTAAGAGACTTATTGTCAGAGTTACATGACATTGTCATAATTATGAGGTGTTCAACAATATTAAGATGACAATATGTTGTAATTACAAGGTGCCAAGTCACAATTGTTGGATAGCAAGTTAGAACTGAGGTATTAAAGCTAGGATGCCAGAACCGTAAGCTATTAAATCATAGGTATGGGCTACGAAGTTGTGCTTATGAGATGCTACGCTAAGTCAAAATTGTTTGAATAAGAACTTTATCCATCCCGAAGGAAATTGTTTAGCAACCAAGTCATAATTACAAGACCTCTTAATAACGATGCAATGTCTTTTTGAGATGCTAAGCTAAGTCAAACTTGCTAGCGACCAAGTCATAATTACAAGACCTCTTAATAACGATGCAATAAGTCTTTATGAGATACTAAGCTAAGTCAAACTTGCTAGTGACCAAATCGTAATTACAGGATCTCTTACAGTATGATGCAGTAAGTAATTATGAGATTCTAAGTCATAATTACAACATTGCTACATAATTCCTTGATGCTAAGTCAAAACTATGAAATGCTAAGATGCCAAGTTCTAATTACAGCAGCATCTTATAATTATGATATGATTACTTATGAATGACCATTTTAGAATTATGAAACCCTTTCCATATATAATGAATTTTTATTTTGTAAGTTTGACATAACATCTCACAATTATGAGTTTCTACCAAATAAAAGCTTTTAAGATAAATCATCCATGGCATTATAATTCTGAAAAAACAAACAAACAAACAAACAAACAAAAAAAAAACTTAATGATGTTAAAAAACTTAGTTGGACTTTTTTTTTTCTTTTCTACTGGCAGAAATGCGCTTCCAAATTTAGAGAATTAACTTGTACCTGCTCCAGGTCTTAAAGGCATTGCTTGCTCTTTTATATAGATAGCCCTCCATTGCGATCCCATTCGCCGCATCAGCATTAAAGTCCATAATGGAGTCATCGTAGGACATGTCCTAGAATTGGAATTAAAGTTTTAGGTGTAAATCATGACAAGATTTCAGAAGGCTAAGAACCAAATCTGAAAGTACCTTTTTCTTGATTGCTGCATGTCTTTGCTCCATGTCCCTCTTCTCTCTGGCAGAATTCAGGACAAGCTGGGTGTGCTGAAATATAAACAGAATGTTTCGCCAATCACCGATGTCGATTTTAAGGTAATGCACCTTATTGCACTCACGATGTCAAACTTCATGAATTTTTATCGTCTACCTAAATTTTGTTTCCACATTTCACTTCAAGATTTGCACACCAGTAAAATTGTAGGACTTCAAGGATGCATAACAAAAAAATCCCAACCCAACATTTTTTTTAAAACGTCTTGAAACAATGTAAAAACAGAAATCTACTAGAATGGCACTCAATAGGGTACAAACATAAAAAAACGCAACCTCCTTGACATTTTCAACTCTCTTATTATGTCTACTGAAGGATAACTTTATCCCGTCAGACTAACTAAATGAAAACAGTCAGATAGTTCGAGGTTGAGCGTCTTCCTGCAGACACAGGAAACAGGAATCCACAAGAGTTGAATTTCTTCCTTCAACAATTTCCAAACTGCCAGTTACTCATGCTGGACAGTATGTTGAGTGTTTCCGCCTCATTATTGTCTTTACTGTTGTTTGCCGTTCAAACAGGAAGCGCTTTATCGTGACTCCAATTGGCCCTTGAACGCTACGGAATTCATCTTCTGCTTCATTCAACAATAACTGTCCAATATTGTTGGTACACAAATATAATTTTTTTTCTGTTTCCAGAGTCAAACAGCAAGAACTGTCATCACACGCACTGAAATAGTATTTCCTGTTGCTCAGCCGATGTTCACTTCCTCTCACAATGACAGCACAATGTGATAAAATTATGCAACTATTTAAATTTGATGGTAAGAGACATCTGGTGGCGCTCATACTGTGAGATCCGCTGTTTTACTGATTAAACACTTTTTATGGAACTTGTAGAAAATGTTGGGTCTGGACTGGGCCAGACGTCACTGTACTTTAAAAGAGATCTGGATAAAAGGGAGGAGCAAAGTCATTTTAAAATAACACTGTTTGATATGATGTTTTACTAATGAAATTCATTTCATAAAATTGAGTGGAAATGTTTTCTATAACCTGAAATCAGAAAAACCTTCAAATTATTACATTAAAAGTTCTTTTTTTTTTTTTTTTTTTTTTTTTTTTTTAACTTTTAAACAGATAAAAAGCCTGAGACAAATTTGGTGTTGCAAGTCATAATTATGAGACAGAAGACACACATTTCAACTTTTAAAGTCAACATTATGAAATACTACGTTTGTATTTTTTATTATAATTCTGTCGTCTAGTATATTTGAATGAGAAATTTTTGAATGAGAAATGAGAAATTGAAACTTTTATCATAAATAAGAAAATCTGTAATGTGATCTTTTTTACCTGACAATTTTTAGTTAGTTGACTAACTACTAACTAAAATTGTTAGTGTTTTTACTGTAAAACATTTTGACTTTGCAGTAAAAATTACGATCTAAATCAGTAATTCCTATCATGATTCTGACTTCTACTGTATCTCAAAATTGGAACTTAGAGAGTTACAAATTTGTCTTAACACCTCCAATTTTTTTAAGAAAATGAGTTTTTAATTTCACAAGTTTGATTTAACAAGTTGAATGACTTTTTATTAATCTTATAAATTTGTCTTCCTGTCGATGTTGACATTCTAATTAATAACTTTTTAACTTTGTATTTGAAACTTCAAGTGTAAAATTTTGACTTGGTATCTTAAAAAAGTCAGCATCGCTTAATTGTGACTTTATGGTTTCATAATTGTGATTTAGATAGTTGAAACGTTGACTTTTTAATCTTTAAACCAGAAATTTGAAATCTGATGTAAAAGTTAAAATTTTGAATGTTTAATGTAAGCATAATGTCAGAATTTTGACTGTTGTATGTGCAACAGGAATGATTTATTGAACAATTATTAAGATCCGTCTCGTTAAAAAATGGGAACTAATAATTTCCCCTATTATCATGATGCAACTTAATATGTCAATCTAATTTCTGAGTTCATACTTCTTCACTTAGCGTACGTCGATACTCGTCCACATTGGACAGGGACTCGTGACCCTGTTGGAAGAACTGTGCCTGGGCCTCCATCAGTGATAGCACCTGAACCATAAGAAAAAACAGCTTATCATCAGCAAATGATATACATTTTTATAGTGTCACATTGGTATCACTTATTTAAAAAAATTAACTCACCGCATTCAGAATGTCGTTCTTCTTTTTGGCCTCAATGACATTAATCTGAAACAAAAACACTTGTTTTTGTTGAATGTGTTCACAACATTTTAGGAGGAAACAAAATCTACAGTTATCATTATTATTGATATTACTCACCAATAATTAAAAACTGTGCCCTATGTTTAATTTTAATGATCTCTACATTTATGAAACTGAGAGCCAAATATTGTTGAGTTACGGACTAATTTGTGGAAGATGTGCCACAAATAAGCAAAATCAACCAATAATTTGAATAAATAAGTGGAGTTTTAGCTTAAGCTTAGTTTTTAAGATAACCTGTCCAACAATTAAGGTCTAGTTAACATTTCTGTTGTTATCTGCAACATTTATATCGTCTTTTTTTTCCCCCTTCTCTTTCGAATATAAATTACAATCCGTTATTTAAATTGATCAATACCATGGACAGCTACTCTGAAAAAGCTCAAAACAGAACGTTTGGACGTACGATTGCTCGTATGTTTTTGGTTTTTGGGGTGTTCTTTCTAATTTCCCCACTGGATATGCACAGCAGTCGCGCAAGTGGGGTATTTTGGTCTTGCGTGTCCATCCATCCTTGTGTACATAATTTGAAGAATTTTTATCCAGTTTCAGCCAAACTTAGTGGAATGATTGCCAATCAAGGACAAATTGATTCAGTTGGGGAGGGTGTTCCATTAAAGACAAGGTTGCAAGACAAGGTCTAAATTTTGGCTCGATATTTATATAGAGGGGATATTCGGACTGGCTATTTCAAGGAATCAGTTAAATATGCACATATGGCTAATATTAAACACTAATATGATGTTATATATCACCTATCTCTTGATCACATGAGCTTTGACACTGGGTAACCTTGACCTACAAGGTCACCCAAGGTCATAACTGACTCTGGAGCAAATACAGATTAAACATGGAGGAAGGGATCTGAGTTAGTCATTAGTCAAGGACAAAGTGGACAAAGTGCTAGTGTTTCTATAGATGGCACTTTTTTGGTTTAGGTACCAGACAGAGATGCGTAAATATGCAATAAAACTTGACAACAGTAATACTCTGTGTTCACCTCGAGGACGTAGTCCAGTGCTCCAGACCGGAAGGCCTTGCGCGCATTGAGCAATGCGTGACTCGCCTCCTCAACTTCATGCTGCTTCCCCCGTGGAGCCTGAGCGTTCTTCGCCAGCGCCCCTTCAAGGCACTCGCTGTTTCGCTCAAACTCCTTACGGACATCTTTAAACCGCCGAACATCCCTGGAGGATGGCAAAAGAAGCTCAAGTGAATTAACGTTTCCCGACCAGCCTGTCTCAGGTGTGGTAGCGCTCTGTTTCTCAGTCTCACTCTTTCACAAAACTCTGCAGCTTCAACTTGACCGACTTCTGTGTGGTTTCAATCACTTCCTGAAGGGAAAGAGACAAGGTTAAGATGAGTACAGCGAACAGAGGCGGCTGGTAAATCTGTCGAGGCAGATGGAATAAGACTCACCCCCTGGGCATCCAAGATGGCCTCGAGCTTTTCAGAAAATATCACCAGACACTCCTGCAGGACACACAGTTTATCAGATCTTAACCATTTCCTTTGAAGACCTCTGACACAGTCACGAGGGGAAACACGTCAGTTTAACTATAAATAACTATAAATAACTCCCTGATCACTCACCTCCATCATGCTGTCCTGTGAACAGTGGTGTCCCAGCTCCTTGAGCCCATTGACGAAGCTCCTGCTGGTCTGGCAGTAGACTCTGCCTGCATCCAGCATGGCCTGGCATTGTTTCACCAACTGCACAACGAAAGCATGCAGTCAAAATACCCAAATAATTAACAAGAACTACTCTGTCGGCCGAACAGCTGGTCGTAATCAGTATGAGCAATTAAAGGTAACGAGGAGCAGCACAGTGAGAGGTTATGCTAAACAAACATAATCTCTGTGCATGCAGGAATGTAACCTCTGATGCCTGTTTAATACCATTCATTATAGTCTGAATTAATAAGGAGCTCAGAGTTATATAGTTAACTGACTCATACCGGCACATTTAGAATCAAAGTCTGGAGATAAAATATTGAGCAGTGATCCATAATCGTGGTTGTTAAGTAAGATGCGTACTCAAAGGGTTTAATATGTGAAAGAGGAAGAGAAGTTGCGGGATACCCAACTATTTGCTGGACATAGCAAAGCCAGCCTATATACGGTGCAGAAAGGCTTCTTCCCCAGTGAATTCTGGCATTCATCAGGGATATGTTCTGGTTCCTACACCTTTTCAATGCTTGCCTGGAATTTTGGTCGGTTAGGGATGTGGAGACCAGTAACTTAAGTGGTTTTGTTGGCGAGGAAAAGTTCACAGACCTGGACTTCATAGACTGTGATCTTTGCTAAATCAATGGAAACCCGTATTGTAACGCTTGAGAAGCTGAGTGAGGCGATTGTCCTGGATCAAGACTAGGATCCAGGTTTTCAGTGACTTCCTGCACTCTCCCTTCAGACATGTATCTGTATGTGGTGAAACTTATATAGATCTTTGGGTCTTTGGCCGTAGAGGTTGAGAGATGCCCGGGAAAAGCTTATGGAGACATGAGGTCCCTGGATAGAGGTGTTTGGCGACGCCAATATCTTTGCAGGAGAATGAAGCTCCAAATCCCGAGGGTCCTAGTGCTAGTGCCAAGTCTCTCTGGAGGATCTTTGAGTGCCCGTGGAAAAAGCCAAGGTGACGCCCACTTTAGAGGGGGGAAATTGTATGCATGTTTGAAGGAACATGCGTATCTGTGCGTCTAAGAATAAGCGGCAGTTTGCACGGTCTGTCATGGGGAAATGTCACGTGTACCTGCTCTAACACAATGACAAGAAGCAGAACTGGATCAGGGGTGTTGCAGCATGATACCGTGTGGAAGAGTGGGGAAAAAAGGCAGGTCTTTCGTAATATATCATATTTCACATGTGCATGTGACTATACGTTATCCCCTCCACTGAGAGGTCAAAAGGTCAGTCACACGGGATCGTGCAGGTTGCCGTAAGTTTGCATAAAATCACTGCAACAATTATGTCACCACTGCCTGAGGATCTTTAACCCTGTTCCACCAGTTCTCCTCAATTACAGCAACTTCCTGCCGCCAAAATAAGCACAATCGCTTATTTGATACCCTTCCAATGAAAAGCACTTAATCACGACCAGATTTTTTTTTTTCAGTGCATTAACTGTGGGTTCAATGTCACAACAGATCTGAAACTTTAATACACAATAGCCTGTACTAGCACATGTGTGGAAGCAGAACAGAGCGTGGCCATGGGGAAGCAGCACCTGCACCTTGTTCCTGCTCACAACCCACAGACATCTCTCACCTTTTCTAACCGTGTCTCCAATTCGCTCACATCACACTGGACCTCTTCGATCTCAGCTCTGAAACACAAAAAAAAGTACATTTAAAGACTTTGAATCACCTTTAAATTGGGGGAAACATATAAATATTGACGGATAATTCAAATCTGTGAGACGCGCAAATCATAGTTAGTTCTACGTCTAGAAGGGACACCTGCTTGGCTGTCGGTAAATTATAAGATGCCCCAGAGTTGGTACGACGTTAGACAAGTTCAGACGTGCTTGTGGCGTCTCAGCAAAGGAGACAGATTATGGCCTTGTGTTCTTGTTGTCGTCACAGAAAGCTGCATGCAGGATCCTCAACAATGAAGGTTGCTAAACAATGATCCAAGTTTCTTTTACATTATATGGAATTAAATTAAATTGCTGCCAAATGTGGGGCCCGGGGGGGGGGAACATGGATAAAACATATCCAACATGATACCCTAAATCATGTGTAGGCACCTTTTATTTCTGCCATTTTTCTGTAATTAAAAATGACCACTTCCATTACAACTACCAACATAAAATTTGTATCATAATCTGAATCAGAATCAGCTTTATTGGCCAGGTATGTATGCACATACCTGTCTGCTTCTTCGCTTGATTGCCAGAGTTACGCGTTTTTGTTTGTCTCTTCTTTCGTCACCATTTATAAATATGTTGAGTTCATTATTCTGCTGTGTTTTTGCCCTTGTCAGTTTAGTCCCCTCCTTGCATCTCCCATGTCATCTCCGCCCGGTATCCTTGTTTGAACACTTTTTGTATGCTTGCCCCATCACTGATGTGTTGGATTGTTGTCACTGGGGATTATTAAAGCACCGCAGTGTTTGCACTTTACATTTTGTCTCCTGGCTGCCTGCGTCTTGGGGTTTAATTTTGATCTACCTACAAATCATAACAAAAGTGGTCTGTAAAATTAAAGTAAGAAAGGCATATTTTCCCCTATCTGCACAGATTACATCCAATTATTCACTTTTGTGAATCACAGTGTGCCACAACATAACATGTTTTTTGAGCATGTTCAAAATTTTCCGAATTGGTCACTACATTCTGCACTGCCACTATTACCACAGATTGCACACTACAGCATGCCTCAATTTGGGAACTGATTGTTTCTGAGGACAAAAACGTACCCAATTGGGTGCCAGAATTTGGCCATGGAAGACCTACTTTAGTCTCATTTGTTCACCAAAAGCGTGATTAAATATCTGGGGGAGCTGCGGAAGATTTTCAGATTTCAGTGTGGTATTTTTAAGTTTGGGAAAAGCTGATTCATACGATAATTTGAAAACAATCTGGCACTCATGTATCTCCACATAATCCTATGAATAATTTTAGAATATCGGAACCCAAATGTGCTGTAAAGTGCAAGCATTGGATGTTTTTGTGGAAGAATACATTTGAATATAAAGCAACAATAATCAATTTCTTATGTGAAAAAGCAACTTTCTTAAGTTCCGAACAGTTGATTTTGTTTCTCCTGCAATCTTTTAAATTAACATTTGGAAATTTTAACTTTGCTTATTGCTCATCAAAATAAATACTGTATTATGTATCATTTCTTGCACACTCTCTTGTTATTTTGCATGACGCTTGAGGTTTTGAACGCTGCTTGGGGTCAGGGGGAAAAAAAAAGGGTCAGATTCTTAAACGGTTGCAAATGTTGGGCCCACACGAAGCGGTAATCCGTTTTTCACTCTTTGATTGTTTTTATTGCTGTTGCACGCGGCCTTCGGCGTCCTGTTGGTGGCTAGTTTGAGACACTATCTCTTTCTGGCTCTCGTCAAATGAGCAGCTCAGCCCCGTGTGGTTTCCGCTGCCTTCCACCGACAGCTCGGAAGAGACAGAGGAAGAAAAAAAAAAAAAAGAAGAGGCTGAGTGGAGACAGATGCAAACAGACAGTGACTGTTTGTTTTTGTTGCAACCAAAGCTTGAGGTCACATCCTGTTGACATAAATTGGACTTGGCAAAATGCAGGAGAGCAAATAAGCGATAATAAAGACCAAGAGGAGCTCGTGAAGAGGTTTTCAAAAATCCTTCCTGGTTTTAATTTTGCGTGCACATAGTGAGAACGAGACAGAGCTGAAGTTTCCGCCGCGGCTCTCCCCGCAGAAAATGCACTTCCTGTCTCTCCTGTTGATCACCTCAGCACATCTCGCTTCACTTCCTGCCGCCCTCCCACCTCAGCGTTGCCTGGCAACAGGAGGCAGCAGATTGGAGCTGAACTCTCATTCAGACTGTCAGGAGGTTTTTTTTTTTTTTTTGGCCTTTTCCTTCACTCTCTCTTCTCGTCTGTTTTACGGACTTGCGCGGTGGCGACTTGTCATCAGCCTCCTCCTCCTCCTTCCTCTGCTCTCCGCCTAACATCAGAACTCGTCGCTCAAACTTTCCACCACTGTGGAGGGCCCGTATGAGCCTCTGGATACAAAAAAAAAAAATGCCAAATCAGCTGGAGGAAACAGACATGTGACTCTCAGCTTCACCAAACTCTTCACCACTTGCAAAAGCAACGAAACTTCCTGAGTGATTACGCCAGATGTTCGTTTTGTGTTGAAACAAAACTTATGGTGGGGTATAGCTGACATACTGCAGAACTTCATGAGTCAACCAATGAGAGCATGGTTTGGAGTTTTGGGGACGTTCAGCAAAGATTCATGTGGATCTGATAGATGGGAGAAGTGACTTAAAGGACCATAGGTCAACTAGGATGCCCTCTCCTAGAGGGGTAATTTAGTTTCTTCTAATGCTATCAAGAGCAGAGCTTGAAAAAAGTAACCTTTTGTTTTGCACTTTTTGCAAAAAAAACAAAAAAATCGAGTGTCTCAAACTGGTAACCGAGGGGCCGAATAAGGCCACTGAGGGTGCAGTTTAGGCCACTGCTTTAACTCTGATGGTGTTGTATTGTTGATTTCAGATTTACCCAGATTCACAGCATGACCCTTGAAGGTCAGTTTTTTTATTTAACAATTAGGTGAGCCAGTAGTCTTAAACTCAAATCACTCAAGAACAACTCATAGTGGTTGCCCTAACATAGGTTTTTTTTTCTGTAATACCATTTTGACACTATTACTGCAGCATTTAAGCATTTGAATATGTATTTTTTAAAATTTAGCAATACATTATTTTCCCTCAAAACACAGGAATTGTTTACATCCTTCCACAACAACAGCAAATTTAAGTAGTTACAACTAGTACCCTAATAACCAAACAAGAAGGAAAAGTCAGTCTGTGAGATATAATTTACAGTCATGGTGCCAAATGTTGCGTCTTCATTTTGACATCACAATAAGTTATCTTCATAACTTTAACAAGCCCATCACAAGAACCAGCATAAAACATTCTCAAGTAACAGAATAAATAAACAATTATTTATCATTACAGTACACCCAGAATCTTGTGAACTCCTATGCTGATTATTGTACTCAGTGTGAGTCTATAAGTATTATATTTTCAAATTAAAATATTTTCTTTAAAAAACAATGCAGATTTTGTCCTCAGATAGTATTTCAGGGCCATTACATCCTTGGTCCAATACTGTTATTGAATATATGCTATCACGTCAGAAAAACCAAAGCTTTTGGGTTTCCAGGATAGAAACAGAAGGAAAGAAGATGATGAAAAATGGGGAAAAACGATAATAACATGATGACTGACACTAAAATAAATAAATAAATAAATAAAAATCAATGAGACACAGTCACTGGCATTAAAAAGTACAGACTTGCGACCTTTTGAAAATTATAAAAATTGAATTTAAATATGTCATAAATATTAAAATAATACAAATTATAAATACAATAATTTTGTTCATAATTTGTATTATGACACCTTTTTCCTCCTTCCATTGTGTTTTTTCTTTTTTTTGCTGTTCATAAAATAAGGAAAACATCAAACACAACCTACGCTGTTTCTGTGTAAGTGTATGAACACAGTAACTGATGGTTAATTAGCTGTGGTGTCAGGGAACCAGATAAGTATATAAGATTAGCATAGCCGGCCTGAATTTTCTTCAGAAAAACACCAATATGTTCTCAGTCCCAACTTGTCACATATTTTTCTAGGTCATGGCCCCTTTGTGCCATTTAGTGATGTGTGGCAGAAGGCCTTTTATTTATTTATTATTTTTTTAACACCGGCGTCATTTCTCTCTAATAACAGCTAGAACTATCTACTTGACGTCTGTCTTATCTGGGAACATTTCATCCGTGTTTGGGTTAAACGTAGGGTCATGGTTAAGGTTAGCGTTAGCATTTCCCTTAATGATGTGAAACGGCTACCAAACTCGTCACATACTGACGTTCAGTGCTTTATAATATAAAATACTAAGTTAAAAGCACAAGAACAACATACAGAATAAAAAACAAACAAAAAAACAAGTAGCAAACACAAACAAACAAAAATTATTCACCAAAATGAAACAAAAGCACACCAGGTTACACTAGATTAATTAAAACTGTTTGCTAATTATAGATCTTGAACAGAGGTGAGTTTTAAGTCTTGATTTAAGCATTTCAACTAATTACACAGCCCAGTCTCATGCGTTTTTTTTATGCCCCCAAAACAAGACTGAGTTTTTTAAATGTTTTAATTAATTAAATTTTTTTATTTTTTTTTATTTTTTTTATTTTGCTATTTATAATTCTCCCCTTCTCTTAATTCTAACCGTAAGTGTCTACCCTGCCCTAACCCTAACCATAACCCCCCAGACCCCCCCGTCAGCCCATATTCCATGTTTCCATATTTTGTGCCCCTGTCACAAACCAATAAATTAATGTACTTTTCGTAATGCCATCAAGAACTGCCGTGAGACTGGGTTGAATTGCGGGAGATTCGTAATGCCATCAAGAACTGCCGTGAGACTGGGTTGAATTGCGGGAGACTGTGCCACAAATTTGGAGCCCACTGACTTCTTTTTCACCCCAGAAAGATACAATAATCCTGCACCTGCAGAACTCATGTCGGTACATAAGGCTCAAACAAGGCCCGGTTTCATAAAGCAGTCTATTCTTTTAGCCTACTAAGCTTACTTTTTCAACTAAAGTTAGTCGCCCAACATTGCCCATCATTGCTCCTGCCACAAGTCTTTCCTTCCTTCCTCGTCCATCAAGTGGTGGTACATGATAGCCTTTTTTGAGGTAAGACACTGAAGTTTTGTTGACTAAAATAAGATTAGCGTCCTCTGTACCAGGCTAAAAACTTTAGTCGGGTAACGCAAAACTTAGCCAACTATAAGCACTTTGTGCAACAACTAACTTCAAAAGATGACTCGACTAAGTAAGTTTAGTCGACTAAATAAGATTAGACCATTTTATGAAGGTCTGCGAGATAAGACACTAAGAATATAACCATTTTATACTTTACGTTTGCGGCGATCATTGAAATTTTCCCTTGCATGATATTCAAATTTTAAAAAGCCTACTCTCAAGTACAAAAGAGATAATCGTTTATCTTGTGTAATATTCAAGAAAGCAAGAATCCAGAAAGATGCCATTTAATATATGAAAATGTGCTCTTTGTTGCCATTTTCGTTTTGACAAATCTTTGACAAAACATAAATGAACACGACAAAAGATTTGAGAGCTAATTCTGATTGGGGCTTTAAAATTTTAAATAATGCAACCAAGTGCCAAATAAGAACAGACACTTTGTACTTGGAGTTTTCTTGAAATGAGAAATAATATTGTGATTGCGACGTAGCTACTACCAATCTTAAACGCAAAATGTCATGTGTGCAATAATTGCAGTCGACCTGTCTTCGGGTTAAATTTGGATTACAGCTGGAAAGCTTTCACACGGACCGTATTTCAGAAGAAATTATGACAGATCACAGGCCGTGTCTGGCCCTCGGGCCGCCAGTTGGAAAAGCTTTCAACACAGACAGATTGTCTTTTTTTGATTAAATTCAATCAGGATGGACATGTTGACCCCTACAGGTCATAGTTCAGACACTCTTTCATCAGTGTGACTGATGATAAAACTTACCTGAAGCGAGGGGAGTCTTTCAAACACTCCTCAAAGTCCAGTTTGACTGTCATCCTGAAGTTTTGGTTCAATCTGTGACTTCTCTGTCGGACAAAACCGAACTAAACCTCCCCTAAAGCTTCTGATTCTCAAAGCTCCATATCTTTTTCGGTTTTCTTGCACAATCTATTCGTCCTGTTCGGCGGGTTTCTGACGGGAGTCTGTGTGCCCGGTCTGCGGGCTGCAGGCGCGCGTGCCGACACCACGCGCCGGTCAGTGCGCTTTTATGACGTAATGAAGGCTGGTTCTTTTTAAAGAATCCTGCAGACAAAAGGACTCTTTAATTTCTTCTAAAATATCCTTGCTGGATGTCAGATCACATGAGTGGCTGTTTCCAAAGGCTGTAACAGAAAAGTGACGCGCTCTCTCTCTCTCTCTCTCTCTCTCTCTCTCTCTCTCCTCTCTCTCTCTCTCTCTCTCTCTCTCTCCTCTCTCTCTCTCTCTCTCTCTCTCTCTCTCTCCACTTCCGTGTTTCATAAACAATTACAATTTTGAAATAGGAAGCACCTCCAAATTAAATGTCACTTTTTAAAAAAAAAAAGCAAACAAAAACTTTAAAATATACCTGTAAGGTTTGACCATATTCTACAGTATATTTATAAAAAAAAAAAAAAAAAAAAAAAAAAAACCTGTTTGCTGTGTGTCTGATACCATGTGGGATGTCTTTAGTTTCTCCAAATGCTTTGTGTGTGTTTCCAGTTTCACACTGCGGGATTGTTCAGGGTGTGGATTCTAGTCTGGCAACCTTCTTCTGGCATATAATGTTTTGTTTTTTTGCTGAGGCCTACCTCACCTTCTGTCAAATAATCCACTCACAGGCCTCACAGGTAGTCAACCGGTCCCTTATTTTTTTCCCCCACGTGTTGGGAAACATAAAATAAGGATCTCATCAGCACAATACCCTGGTAGTCTGTGGTTAACTACCTCAACTACCTCATCTTTTTCTGATGAAACACACATCAGATCTATCTAACTGTCTATAAATCCAGGCTCAAAACACGCCTTTTGTTTTCCTGTTGCTTATAACTGCTTTAAATTTGATCCAGTTTAAACCAAAATCGATGAAATGCATGAAGGGTTGAGAAAAATCTATTAAAAATCAAGGTGACAGACCAAGGTCACCATTTGGACCCAGTGCCAATATTACTCATAGGTTAGGAAAGAGGTGGTGGACTATCAGCCCAGCAGGGAGTAGGCCACAAAAGGGTCCATTGCAACCCCCCCCAAGTAAACCTTCTTAATTAAACCTTTTGTTCCCATCTAAAGATCATATTCGTAGATTCATTTGTTTGGAAATGGTGGCCGTTTTTACACCAAAAATAGCCATTTTGAGCACTTAAAGGCAATTTTCTGAAAAACTTTTCTTTTAATTGAACAAGGGCACAATATTGGTCATTGGTGTTGTTCCCATCCAAACATTATTTGTGTAGATTTGTTCATTTGGAAATGGCGGCCATCTTTATGCCAAAAATCAAATCAAAATCAAATCAATTTTATTTATATAGCGCCAAATCACAACAAACAGTTGCCCCAAGGCGCTTTATATTGTAAGGCAAAGCCACACAATAATTACGGAAAAACCCCAACGGTCAAAACGACCCCCTGTGAGCAAGCACTTGGTGACAGTGGGAAGGAAAAACTCCCTTTTAACAGGAAGAAACCTCCAGCAGAACCAGGCTCAGGGAGGGGCAGTCTTCTGCTGGGACTGGTTGGGGCTGAGGGAGAGAATCAGGAAAAAGACATGCTGTGGAGGGGAGCAGAGATCAATCACTAATGATTAAATGCAGAGTGGTGCATACAGAGCAAAAAGAGAAAGAAACACTCAGTGCATCATGGGAACCCCCCAACAGTCTAAGTCTATAGCAGCATAACTAAGGGATGGTTCAGGGTCACCTGATCCAGCCCTAACTATAAGCTTTAGCAAAAAGGAAAGTTTTAAGCCTAATCTTAAAAGTAGAGAGGGTGTCTGTCTCCCTGATCTGAATTGGGAGCTGGTTCCACAGGAGAGGAGCCTGAAAGCTGAAGGCTCTGCCTCCCATTCTACTCTTACAAACCCTAGGAACTACAAGTAAGCCTGCAGTCTGAGAGCGAAGTGCTCTATTGGGGTGATATGGTACTATGAGGTCCCTAAGATAAGATGGGACCTGATTATTCAAAACCTTATAAGTAAGAAGAAGAATTTTAAATTCTATTCTAGAATTAACAGGAAGCCAATGAAGAGAAGCCAATATGGGTGAGATATGCTCTCTCCTTCTAGTCCCCGTTAGTACTGTAGCTGCAGCATTTTGAATTAACTGAAGGCTTTTCAGGGAACTTTTAGAACAACCTGATAATAATGAATTACAATAGTCCAGCCTAGAGGAAATAAATGCAAGAATTAGTTTTTCAGCATCACTCTGAGACAAGACCTTTCTAATTTTAGAGATATTGCGCAAATGCAAAAAAGCAGTCCTACATATTTGTTTAACCGTGACTATCCAGGGTTGGGACCAGGAAGCAGAGTTGTAGTCTTACACACCTCTCTGCAGCTTCTCTCCCCCTGCCATCCCCTCATTACCCCATCCCCGTAGAGACGGTGCCTGCTCCCAGACCACCAATAACCAGCAAAAATCTATGTAAGCATAAAAATTCAAAAAGAAAAAATAATATAGCACCTTCAACTGCACCACAGACTAAACAGTTAAATGTGGTCTATTAAACATTAGGTCTCTCTCTTCTAAGTCCCTGTTGGTAAATGATATAATAATTGATCAACATATTGATTTATTCTGCCTTACAGAAACCAGGTTACAGCAGGATGAATATGTTAGTTTAAATGAGTCAACACCCCCGAGTCACACTAACTGTCAGAATGCTCGTAGCACGGGCCGGGGCGGAGGATTAGCAGCAATCTTCCATTCCAGCTTATTAATTAATCAAAAACCCAGACAGAGCTTTAATTCATTTGAAAGCTTGACTCTTAGTCTTGTCCATCCAAATTGGAAGTCCCAAAAACCAGTTTTATTTGTTATTATCTATTGTCCACCTGGTCGTTACTGTGAGTTTCTCTGTGAATTTTCAGATCTTTTGTCTGACTTAGTGCTTAGGTCAGATAAGATAATTATAGTGGGCGATTTTAACATCCACACAGATGCTGAGAATGACAGCCTCAACACTGCATTTAATCTATTATTAGACTCTATTGGCTTTGCTCAAAAAGTAAATGAGTCCACCCACCACTTTAATCATATCTTAGATCTTGTTCTGACTTATGGTATGGAAATAGAAGACTTAACAGTATTCCCTGAAAACTCCCTTCTGTCTGATCATTGCTTAATAACATTTACATTTACTCTGATGGACTACCCAGCAGTGGGGAATAAGTTTCATTACACTAGAAGTCTTTCAGAAAGCACTGTAACTAGGTTTAAGGATATGATTCCTTCTTTATGTTCTCTAATGCCATATACCAACACAGTGCAGAGTAGCTACCTAAACTCTGTAAGTGAGATAGAGTATCTCGTCAATAGTTTTACATCCTCATTGAAGACAACTTTGGATGCTGTAGCTCCTCTGAAAAAGAGAGCTTTAAATCAGAAGTGCCTGACTCCGTGGTATAACTCACAAACTCGTAGCTTAAAGCAGATAACCCGTAAGCTGGAGAGGAAATGGCGTCTCACTAATTTAGAAGATCTTCACTTAGCCTGGAAAAAGAGTCTGTTGCTCTATAAAAAAGCCCTCTGTAAAGCTAGGACATCTTTCTACTCATCACTAATTGAAGAAAATAAGAACAACCCCAGGTTTCTTTTCAGCACTGTAGCCAGGCTGACAAAGAGTCAGAGCTCTATTGAGCTGAGTATTCCATTAACTTTAACTAGTAATGACTTCATGACTTTCTTTGCTAACAAAATTTTAACTATTAGAGAAAAAATTACTCATAACCATCCCAAAGACGTATCATTATCTTTGGCTGCTTTCAGTGATGCCGGTATTTGGTTAGACTCTTTCTCTCTCCAATTGTTTTCATTAGTTACTTCATCCAAACCATCAACATGTTTATTAGACCCCATTCCTACCAGGCTGCTCAAGGAAGCCCTACCATTATTTAATGCTTCGATCTTAAATATGATCAATCTATCTTTATTAGTTGGCTATGTACCACAGGCTTTTAAGGTGGCAGTAATTAAACCATTACTTAAAAAGCCATCACTTGACCCAGCTATCTTAGCTAATTATAGGCCAATCTCCAACCTTCCTTTTCTCTCAAAAATTCTTGAAAGGGTAGTTGTAAAACAGCTAACTGATCATCTGCAGAGGAATGGTCTATTTGAAGAGTTTCAGTCAGGTTTTAGAATTCATCATAGTACAGAAACAGCATTAGTGAAGGTTACAAATGATCTTCTTATGGCCTCGGACAGTGGACTCATCTCTGTGCTTGTTCTGTTAGACCTCAGTGCTGCTTTTGATACTGTTGACCATAAAATTTTATTACAGAGATTAGAGCATGCCATAGGTATTAAAGGCACTGCGCTGCGGTGGTTTGAATCATATTTGTCTAATAGATACAATTTGTTCATGTAAATGGGGAATCTTCTTCACAGACTAAAGTTAATTATGGAGTTCCACAAGGTTCTGTGCTAGGACCAATTTTATTCACTTTATACATGCTTCCCTTAGGCAGTATTATTAGACGGTATTGCTTAAATTTTCATTGTTACGCAGATGATACCCAGCTTTATCTATCCATGAAGCCAGAGGACACACACCAATTAGCTTCATTATTATCAGGTTGTCCTAAAAGTTCCCTAAAAAGCCTTCAGTTAATTCAAAATGCTGCAGCTAGAGTACTGACGGGGACTAGAAGGAGAGAGCATATCTCACCCATATTGGCCTCTCTTCATTGGCTTCCTGTTAATTCTAGAATAGAATTTAAAATTCTTCTTCTTACTTATAAGGTTTTGAATAATCAGGTCCCATCTTATCTTAGGGACCTCGTAGTACCATATCACCCCAATAAAGCGCTTCGCTCTCAGACAGCAGGCTTACTTGTAGTTCCTAGGGTTTGTAAGAGTAGAATGGGAGGCAGAGCCTTCAGCTTTCAGGCTCCTCTCCTGTGGAACCAGCTCCCAATTCAGATCAGGGAGACAGACACCCTCTCTACTTTTAAGATTAGGCTTAAAACTTTCCTTTTTGCTAAAGCTTATAGTTAGGGCTGGATCAGGTGACCCTGAACCATCCCTTAGTTATGCTGCTATAGACGTAGACTGCTGGGGGGTTCCCATGATGCACTGTTTCTTTCTCTTTTTGCTCTGTATGCACCACTCTGCATTTAATCATTAGTGATCGATCTCTGCTCCCCTCCACAGCATGTCTTTTTCCTGGTTCTCTCCCTCAGCCCCAACCAGTCCCAGCAGAAGACTGCCCCTCCCTGAGCCTGGTTCTGCTGGAGGTTTCTTCCTGTTAAAAGGGAGTTTTTCCTTCCCACTGTAGCCAAGTGCTTGCTCACAGGGGGTCGTTTTGACCGTTGGGGTTTTACATAATTATTCTATGGCCTTGCCTTACAATATAAAGCGCCTTGGGGCAACTGTTTGTTGTGATTTGGCGCTATATAAAAAAAATTGATTGAATTGATTGATAATATGTGCATTGAATGACATATCCTGATCAAAAATGACTCCAAGATTTCTCACAGTATTACTAGAGGTCAGAGTAATGCCATCCAGAGTAAGGATCTGGTTAGACACCATGTTTCTAAGATTTGTGGGGCCAAGTACAATAACTTCAGTTTTATCTGAGTTTAAAAGCAGGAAATTAGAGGTCATCCATGTCTTTATGTCTGTAAGACAATCCTGCACTTTAGTTAATTGGTGTGTGTCCTCTGGCTTCATGGATAGATAAAGCTGGGTATCATCTGTGTAACAATGAAAATTTAAGCAATGCTGTCTAATAATACTGCCTAAGGGAAGCATGTATAAAGTGAATAAAATTGGTCCTAGCACAGAACCTTGTGGAACTCCATAATTAACCTTAGTCTGTGAAGAAGATTCCCCATTTACATGAACAAATTGTAATCTATTAGATAAATATGATTCAAACCACTGCGGCGCAGTGCCTTTAATACCTATAGCATGCTCTAATCTCTGTAATAAAATTTTATGGTCAACAGTATCAAAAGCAGCACTGAGGTCTAACAGAACAAGCACAGAGATGAGTCCACTGTCTGAGGCCATAAGAAGATCATTTGTAACCTTCACTAATGCTGTTTCTGTACTATGATGAATTCTAAAACCTGACTGAAACTCTTCAAACAGACCATTCCTCTGCAGATGATCAGTTAGCTGTTTTACAACTACCCTTTCAAGAATTTTTGAGAGAAAAGGAAGGTTGGAGATTGGCCTATAATTAGCTAAGATAGCTGGGTCAAGTGATGGCTTTTAAATAATGGTTTAATTACTGCCACCTTAAAAGCCTGTGGTACATAGCCAACTAATAAAGATAGATTGATCATATTTAAGACCGAAGCATTAATTAATGGTAGGGCTTCCTTGAGCAGCCTGGTAGGAATGGGGTCTAATAGACATGTTGATGGTTTGGAGGAAGTAACTAATGAAAATAACTCAGACAGAACAGATCGGAAGAGAAAGAGTCCTAACCCAAATACCAGCATCACTGAAAGCAGCCAAAGAGAACGATATGTCTTTGGGATGGTTATGAGTAATTTTTTTCTCTAATAGTTAAAATTTTATTAGCAAAGAAAGTCATGAAGTCATTACTAGTTAAAGGTAAAGGAATACTCGGCTCAATAGAGCTCTGACTCTTTGTCAGCCTGGCTACAGTGCTGAAAAGAAACCTGGGGTTGTTCTTATTTTCTTCAATTAGTGATGAGTAGTAAGATGTCCTAGCTTTACGGAGGGCTTTTTTATAGAGCAACAGACTCTTTTTCCAGGCTAAGTGAAGATCTTCTAAATTAGTGAGACGCCATTTCCTCTCCAACTTACGGGTTATCTGCTTTAAGCTGTGAGTTTGAGAGTTATACCACGGAGTCAGGCACTTCTGATTTAAGGCTCTCTTTTTCAGAGGAGCTACAGCATCCAAAGTTGAAAATGACCATTTTGCCTTGGGCTTTAATTGAGCCCATAACCCACGGGGCCCTTGCCAGTCTAGTTCATCTTCTTATGTTTGAAAGTGCTATACAAATAGTTTATTATAATTATTATTATTATTATTATCAAGTCTTCTATCCAGTTGCAGGTATCAATAAAGGTTTTGATATTTACTCATTGATCACATTATATTACAGTCATAAACAACACATTAGTGCAGGAGTCACAGTTTTCTTAATTCTTGAGTTTGATACAGTTGCCTAGATTTCATCTGATTTTGATTCAGCCATTCTATCATAAAGTTGTGTCTGGTGAACCAATAGCTGCAAGTGGCTGCAGGCTCAATCTCTCCAATCACAGCCACTGAAGCTTGTATTTGATTTGGTGGCTTCCCTCACTTATCTCTGCCAAGATTAGATCAGATAGAACTGAACTATTCATCCCTTGGAAGACTCCAAGAGGAGGTGATGGTCTAGTGGTTAAGGCGTTGGGCTTGAGATCAGAAGATCCTCGGTTCAAATCCCAGCCTGAGTGAAAAAATCACTAAGGGCCCTTGGGCAAGATCTTTAATCCCCTATTGCTCCTGGTGTGCACAGGTGTGCCTTAGACTGCCCACAATAAAAGGCCACTCTGAAAGGTGCAGTTTTATCACACAGCACAATGTCACAGATGTCGCAAGATTTGAGGGAGCGTGCAGTTGGCATGCTGACAGCAGGAATGTCAACCAGAGCTGTTGCTCGTGTATTGAATGTTCATTTCTCTACCATACGCCGTCTCCAAAGGCGTTTCAGAGAATTTGGCAGTACATTCAACCAGCCTCATAACCGCAGACCACGTGTAACCACACCAGCCCAGGACCTCCACATCCAGCATGTTCACCTCCAAGATCGTCTGAGACCAGCCACTCGGACAGCTGCTGAAACAATCGGTTTGCATAACCAAAGAATTTCTGCACAAACTGTCAGAAACCGTCTCAGGGAAGCTCATCTGCATGCTCGTCGTCCTCATCGGGGTCTCGACCTGACTCCAGTTCGTCGTTGTAACCGACTTGAGTGGGCAAATGCTCACATTTGCTGGCGTTTGGCATGTTGGAGATGTGTTCTCTTCACGGAAGAATCCCAGATCACACTGTCCAGGGCAGATGGCAGACAGCGTGTGTGGCATCGTGTGGGTGAGCGGTGTTCTGATGTCAACGTTGTGGCTCGAGTGGCCCATGGTGGCGGTGGGGTTATGGTATGGGCAGGCGTCTGTTATGGACGAAGAACACAGGTGCATTTTATTGATGGCATTTTGAATGCACAGAGATACCATGACGAGATCCTGAGGCCCATTGTTGTGCCATACATCCAAGAACATCACCTCATGTTGCAGCAGGATAATGCACGGCCCCATGTTGCAAGGATCTGGACACAATTCTTGGAAGCTGAAAATGTCCCAGTTCTTGCATGGCCGGCATACTCACCGGACATGTCACCCATTGAGCATGTTTGGGATGCTCTGGACCGGCATATACGACAGCGTGTACCAGTTCCTGCCAATATCCAGCAACTTCGCACAGCCATTGAAGAGGAGTGGACCAACATTCCACAGGCCACAATTGACAACCTGATCAACTCTATGCGAAGGAGATGTGTTGCACTGCATGAGGCAAATGGTGGTCACACCAGATACTGACTGGTATCCCCCCCAATAAAACAAAACTGCACCTTTCAGAGTGGCCTTTTATTGTGGGCAGTCTAAGGCACACCTGTGCACTAATCATGGTGTCTAATCAGCATCTTGATATGGCACACCTGTGAGGTGGGATGGATTATCTCAGCAAAGGAGAAGTGCTCACTATCACAGATTTAGACTGGTTTGTGAACAATATTTGAGGGAAATGGTGATATTGTGTATGTGGAAAAAGTTTTAGATCTTTGAGTTCATCTCATACAAAATGGGAGCAAAACCAAAAGTGTTGCGTTTATATTTTTGTTGAGTGTAAATGCAGTCCATTTACCATTTACTCCGTCTAGGAAATTGAGGTTCCAACAGCATTGTATAGCGCACACAGAGTAAGAAGCACACAGAGTATAGAAAGTGAAAGTAAAAAAAAAAAACAATTTGCAAATATAAATATAAACCCAGAAATATAAATATCAGAAATAATGCTCACTACTGGTTTACTTGCTGCTACTGTTCCTCTCCTTCCTGTCCTCTGTCTTCCTGTTACTACTCCTCCCCAAGTATGGCCATTCACTTTTTCATGGCAGCCTAATAACTCATACATTTTAAAACTCTATTATGCTGAATAGACATCTAGAATATATATATGAAACTGGATGTATCCAGTAATGTGTGTGGTGCCCCCTGCTGATCAACACCCATCACTGCATACTTGCAGGGCCTCATCTGAAACCTGTTTTTACCCCCGAAGTTTGGATAAATGTTGAGTCACTCAGACCTGAGAGAAAATCAAAGACTCACAGACAAAAAACAAAAACAAAAGAGTTTAGTCTGTTTCTAATTTTTTTTAAGTGTACTTCATATTTAAAGTGACAGTTTTTTGTCCTCACGAGTAACAACTGCTGTATTATGTTTGAGGACTAGTAATAGAAAACTATTTAAAAGTAGTGCCAAAGGGCCAGAAACAAAAATGTCTTGAATCTGTCCCCGTTCTGCGCCGGATCAGGGCGCACTGCTGCCTGCGCCAAAAATGGGCGTGTGCGTAAATAGCGCACTTAAAGAGCGCAGCTGAGTCCGACAGTCAGAACGTTCACAGACGAAAAGGAAAGATGACGTGGAAAGAAAAGCTCTTTTTCTACCATGTAAAAGTTGGCAGTTCGACAGGTTATTTGTTTTTGACAGGAGATACCCAAAGCGTCAGTTCAACCGTCAAGGTACACACAATATGTGGGACACCATTCAGTGGGATTTTCAAAATAAAACAAGTGCTTTATGAATCAGGTGCTGGAGATCCAAATATCTTCATAGTGTCGTCGTGGTGACTTGTGCCATTTGGTAGGACAAAAAGTTGGATTTGATAAGGTCAGTATTTATATTTTAGTGTTAAGACTGAACTAGCTGTGTCGCTTTTAGTGATTAGGCACGACTCACTTAGGGGCAAAGGTCTCAAATGAATCAATAAGATATCTTCTTGAGTGTTTTTTGGAAAGGGTGGGGGTGGTTGATTGATATTATTTAACCCCCAACATTCAGTTACCTCGAGTGAGTGGTTAGCTCACTGGAATAAGGATTTGGGATTTTGTGATTGCACTACCTGTTTGTGTCCTTGGACAAGACACTTCATCTGCATTGTGTCAGTCCACCAGCTGTAAATGGGTTGTGGACTTGACTGGGCGTCCTATGCTTTTGACTTAAGCACCAGCACCAATGGACCTCGAGTCCTATTCAAGACTCATTTGACTTCTTCCTCCCTCGGTTATCTCCTTCAGATCCCGAGGGATCCCAGGGTATTCCAAAGCTAAATTGGATATATAATCTGGAAAACCTCCAAATTTAGTCCTCAGGAGTATAACAGAGTGTAAAAACGTAAAAGTGAATGGCCGTGCTTGTGGAGGAGGAGGAGGAACAGGAAGAGTAGCAGCCAGTAAACCAGTAGCAAGCAGCATTTCTTGTATTTATTATTATGGATTTATATGTCTATTTGCAAATTGTTTTTTTACTTTCACTTTTGATACTCTGTGTGCTTCTTACCCTGTGTGCTGCTACACAATGCTGCTGGAATCTCAATTTTCCTGAGGGAGTCTTCCCAAAGGATTGATAAACTTCTATATAATCTAATCTAATATAATATAATCTCTTGTTGAGTTTGAAACTGTGAAGGCTCCTAAAGGACGGCCACCCAATGTTGAGTTATGACACGTTACAAAGAAAACCGTAAGAAATCACACAGGTGGAACAGTTTGCCTCAGGAATTTTGTGGATATATTGTAATTTATTTATTTATTTTTGAAGGAATTCCCTGAAGTAGAATCCGCTTAGAATCCTTTATGTTTTTATTTTGAAGAAACGCGGGTGCACATCCGGTGCTTTCTGTCTAAGTTGACACACCGCCTCTTCTGCGTAGGGTGAAGCCGCATTAAAAAAAAAAAAAAAAAAAAAAAAAAAAAAAAACCTTTCCAGAATGCGAGCGTTAACGCGCGCCGCGCAGTGAAGGCTCGGCTCGTAGGAGCCGTCAGGGCGCACGGACCAACCATGTCCAACCGAAAGCACCGGGACAACCAGGAGATCTGCGCCCGGAAGGTCCGCGAGCTGTCCCAGTCTGGAGTAAACAAACACTGCTTCGAGTGCAATCAGCCCGGGGTGACATACACCGACATCACCGTGGGCAGCTTCGTGTGCACGTCGTGCTCCGGAATGCTGTGAGTAACCTGGATTTATGTGCGAGCGCACGGAGCAGGAAAAGTACCAGGCCCAAGACCGCAGCGCGCACCGCCCCGATCGGCGCATTTTTCATTTTTTTATATATATATTTTTTACTATTGTGTATCTGTGTCTTTTACACGCAGATAATGTGTGTGGCGCAACAGTAGCGTGCGCCACACATGCGCGTGCGGGGACTGATTTAGCGTTTCTGCGTTTTCCCCTCCGAGTAACCGTCGGACCGTTAGTTGGTCCTTTTCCAGGTTTGACACTGTGGGCGTGTCTCGGGACTTCAACTGATTATCAAGGCGCAAATCTTGCACGTTTCAGACTGTCGTTTCTCAGAGATTGCACATGTTTTTTCTGTCTCATGCGTTCTGATTTCTTTTTTTTTTTTTTTTTTGCGTCCCAGGAGAGGCCTCAACCCGCCCCACAGAGTCAAGTCCATCTCCATGACGACCTTCTCCCAACAGGAAGTGGAATTTCTCCAAAACCATGGCAACGAGGTGAGTTGGGGGCGGTGCTTGCAGGTGGAGCTTGGTGCACTTTGCTGACCTGCTTTTGTTGCATCATAGAATCGAGGCAGGGGCGTGAACCCTTGAGCCCACAAGTCTCAAACCCATGCGCCTACAGGGGTTGCAGTTTGCAACTTTTCATTATGTTGTTTCACGTACAGTTTAGGGCAGCACAGTGGTTCAGTGGTTAGCACTGTTGCTTCCCAGCAAGAAGGTCATGGGTTTGATTCCCATGTGTGGCCTTTCTGCATGGAGTTTGCATGTTCTCCCCGTGTCTGCGTGGGTTCTCTGGATGCTCCGGCTTCCTCCCACATCCTAAGACATGCCCGTTAGGTGGACTGAAAACCTTTAAATTGTCCGTCGGTGCGTGTGCGGGTGTGAATGTGTGGCCCTGTGACAGACTGGCGTCCTGTCCAGGGTGTACCCTGCCTCACGCCCTATGACTGCTGGGATAGACCCCCCTAATTGGTGTAAGCGAAAATGGATAGATGTACGTATGGTTTAACCTCACTTTTCAAATTCACATAATTATCCATCACTTCTACATTCCAATTAACATCTCTCTTTGCCATCTGATTGGCTGCATTTAAAGAAAAATGAGCATTAACTATAATGCATGTTGCACTGATTTGGGCCTCATCCAGCATCATAGCTCTGATTTCACTCAATTTAACATAAATGTTTGATGCAGAATCAGGTCTATTCCAGAATTCAAACTGGATCAACCATACTGGAATTCTGCTACAACACAAGACTTCCAAATGTGTGCAAAGGTGTGATCTGGAAGCAAAAGTATTTTCCAGATTTGCAAACTTTTTTTATGCATTTCAGAAAAATTAACTGTTTTATCCTAAACCCTTCAAGATAAAGTCATTTGCAAGGATGCTGTGGCAGGTGAGACATCAGGTTTGGAACCTTGCTTTGACACCAGATGTTTGCAGAACTCTTCCAGAATTGGTCAGTTTTGGAACTGAAACAAAAATATAATAATAATAATAAATAAAATAAATATTTAAAATGGATATTTTGATAATCTGATATTTGCTTTTTAAACTGTTAATCAGAATTTAAACATTTAACAATTAAAAAAAATGTATGCGGTATTGGAGTAAAATTGTTATTATTATTCATTACTTTGCTCCAAATACAGATTTACTCTTGGCTTTCATATTTTTTTGAGATGCTTTTATTATTATTATTGTTGTTGTTGTTATTATTACCTCCACCAACTAAGTTGGAGGAGGTTGTTTTGTCCCAGCTTGTTTGTTTGTGACCAGCCTGGAGCCCACAATTTTTCATATATCATTCTTAAATTTTTACTAAAGATTCATATCCTGATAGACAAGAACTGATTCTATTTTCAAGGTCATAGGTCAAAGGTTAAAGTCAGGAAAAAGCTTGGGAAAATGGGAAAAATCCCTATCTTTAACATTGAACAAATTTTCAGAAATTCATAACTCTGTCAAAAAAGATCAAATTTCTTTCATATTTAACAGTGTTGTGTAGGATGGTTTCCTATATCGACTGCCAAAGTTTGATCCAGATCTGATCTGGATTGTGGCTTTTGTGGACATTTTAATTCAATATCGAAAAGCCCATTTGATGTACATTTTGCATCATATCGCAGTCAAAAGTGCCTCAGTCACTCTCATTTATGACAGTGAGGTGCAAACTGGCACTCTCAATGTTTGATCTGCATCTGATCCGTATTGCGGATTTCGTGGATATTTGATTTTAACATTGAAAAGCCCCTTTGATCTGTATTTTGTATTATATTTTAGCTTATGAAATAATTTGTGGAATTGGAAACTAGTGTTGGCGGAGCTTTGCGCTCTACCAGTGCAGTGCTCTAGTTTGAATTGTCATTCACAGAAATACCTGAGCTTTTGTACTCTGAGTTTGTCTGCGTGATAGCAGCTTAATTTTTTCATATAATGCACATCCTTGAAAGGATTTGCCATTAATATTTTGTGCCTTCCAAAGTTTTGCCAACTTAATTTCACTTTATGAGCAGCAGTGACTGTCACGACGGTAATATCCAGTGTCATAGAAACGGTTTGCACTTGTTTTTTGTAGCTGCAGTGGCAAAATTCAGAGAAACCCAGCAGAACCAAACAGCTCTGGAATTTCCTTTTTGACATTGTTTAATCTGCTTTTATTTGTTTTATCTGGTTTTTGGTTCTCCTCATGGACATGAAGCATCTCTCGCTGGTGCCAGTTGAACCAGTGTTCGTAATGAAGTTTGTTTCTCTTCTCCTGTGGTAAACAGAAATATGTCCCACCCAAACTCCGACCTGCTGCCGTGTTTGCGTGAGCTCTTCTGTCCCCCTTTGCATGTATCAGGCGCTGGCTATCTGATCCACGTCATCCTCTGGACACGGCTCGTGAATCATAACGCAGTAATACTCTGCACAGTTGTTTGACTGACGCTTGCAGAGGAGATGAGTCACTAATGAGAAAATCTGTTTGTGCCTGTGAGATGTTACATCTGTCAAAATGTCATCCGAAAGCCAGGTTTTTATTCAACAAACAGCTTTCTTTATGCTGCACAAAAACCTGTGTTTGTGTGTGTGTGTGTGCAGGTTGGAAGGAGGACGTGGCTGTGTGTGTTTGACCCAAAGACAGACGCCTGCTCTGACATGAAGGACTCTCAGAAGTTTAAAGAGTTTCTCCAGGACAAATATGAGAAGAAAAAATGGTGAGCATTTGGTACCGTCCGTGACACGAGGTGCCGATGTGACCAAGTGAGAGCGAAGCCTTAGAAACTAATCAAATTTGCAATAAAATTAGATTAGTTTGAATTGATGCCCTATGTACAGTGATGACTGAACAGATTTCAAACTATAAAAGAAACACCTTTAATGTTTATTATCTAGATCTGTACAAATTGTTTTCATAACGTTTTTAAGTGATAATGCCAAAAACAAGAAATCAGATGGTTTAAATAAAAAAATAAGTTTTTAATCAACATTTTACTGTTAAATATAGTTGGGATTTTATGCAAAACATAATTATGTGACTTTTTGTTAAGGAATTCTATTACAAGTGAACTTTAGCACTCAAATGACTTGTTTTCAACATCACTAGCCTTTTATTGTGCAATAATCATGCTGCTTAATCGGCGTCTTGATATGTCAAACCTGCCAGTGAACTAAATGCGTACCTTTCGTGCGCATAGAAGAAGTATTATTTTACGAGGTCTGTCAATAAAGTATAGGTCCTTTTTATTTTTTTCGAAAACTATATGGATTTCATTCATATGTTTTTACGTCAGACATGCTTGAACCCTCGTGCGCATGCGTGAGTTTTTCCACGCCTGTCGGTGACGTCATTCGCCTGTGAGCACTCCTTGTAGGAGGAGTCGTCCAGCCCCTCGTCGGAATTCCTTTGTCTGAGAAGTTGCTGAGAGACTGGCGCTTTGTTTGATCAAAATTTTTTCTAAACCTGTGAGACACATCGAAGTGGACACAGTTCGAAAAATTAAGCTGGTTTTCGGTGAAAATTTTAACAGCTGATGAGAGATTTTGAGGTGATACTGTCGCTTTAAGGACTTCCCACGGAGCGAGACGTCACACAGCGCTCCCAGGCGCCGTCGTCAGCCTGTTTCAAGCTGAAAACCTCCACATTTCAGGCTCTATTGATCCAGGACGTCATGAGAGAACAGAGAAGTTTCAGAAGAAGTCGGTTTCAGCATTTTATCCGGATATTCCACTGTTAAAGGAGATTTTTTTTAATGAAAGACGTGCGGACGGATTGCAACGTCGGCTTGCAGCCGCCGTGACGCTCCGCCACAGGAAAAACACCTCTGTTGGAAGCCTTAAGGACAAGTTGGAGCATGTCCAGCTGTTAATCAATTTCTCATATACTCACTCCACTGAAAGCCATCAAAAGCCGCCTGGATTTTACAAATGGTTATCAACACGGAGGTGTTTTTCCTGTGCTGCCGCACCGCTCCGGCTGCGTCCCGACACGCGGACCCGTCCGCACGTCTTTCATTAAAAAAATCTCCTAGTATCACCTCAAAATCTCTCATCAGCCGTTAAAATTTTTACTGAAAACCAGCTTAATTTTTCGAACCGTGTCCACTTCGATGTGTCTCACAGGTTTAGAAAAAATTTTGATCAAACAAAGCGCCAGTCTCTCAGCAACTTCTCAGACAAAGGAATTCCGACGAGGGGCTGGACGACTCCTCCCACAAGGAGTGTTCACAGGCGAATGACGTCACCGACAGGCGTGGAAAAACTCACGTATGCGCACGAGGGTTCAAGCATGTCTGACGTAAAAACATATGAATGAAATCCATATAGTTTTCGAAAAAAAATAAAAAGGACCTATACTTTATTGACAGCCCTCGTATTTCTACTTCAGCTCTTGAAAGTAGAAGCAAAAACAGAAGTGTTGTGTTGTTTTGTTGGGTATATTTATAATGGCCTCCAATAGCTCTTTCCCATTTAAAGCAGTGTGTACAATTTGCAGGTGTTTATAAGCAGAAATGGAATCTAGCATAAAAAACATCTGTTCATTAGCAGCCTCGCCACTAGGTGACACTAAATTCTACACACAGTAGCTTTGAAGGCGCAGGCGCATTAACAGATCATTTTTGAGATGTAAATAAAAAAAAACATTATTCAGATGTGCAGAGTCAGTGTACATTTTGCTTACAAAGTCATATCTGATTTAAAACAGCCGTTGCCATAAATTAGCTTGCTGAAAAGTTGCGCAATATGACCACATTATTTACAAGTAGTGGCTTATCACATGTTGTGAAAAGCCTGTGTGTGTCTTCACCTAAACCATTCATTTGTGTGTGACTTCACCTAAACCATTCATTTGTGTGTGATTTTGTACATTATTTCCTAAATTACAAGCTAACAAATACAGCTGTAGTGTTGCTTCAGTTGCTAAAGCTAACTGTTCAGTAAACATTTTCTGAACACTACTAGTTTGTTTTTTGTAATGAAAGCTATTTTGGTCATATAGCATTTTTGTGTGATGTTCAAATAAAATGTGATAATGTTAGGCTTTTTTTCTTTGTTTATTTTTTAAGTTTTTGCCAGTCAGCATTTGCTAGCGGTTATGTTGGCTAATTTGCTAGCACCCAGAGCATTCTCAATGTCGCAGTAAAGGTCAACCATTTCTGTCAGAAAGCTTTTATTGTGAAGTTGACTTAGGAAGCACAGAGCAGGTCACTCAGGTGGATAAGAAGCTGCCCTGGTAATGTGTAGATCTGGGTTTGAATCCTGCTTGTGCTACTTTGGACAAGGCACTTGATCTGCATTGTCTCAGTCCACCCAACTGTAAAATGGGTACCAGCCTATGAGAAGTAATCTGAAATGGACTGGGGAGACGAGTCATGGACTCTTGTCCACTTCACACCACAAATACCAGACATAAACACTGGTTTGATGGCCCTCAGGGCCTTTGAGGACTTACTTTTTACTTAGTGTTCCCAAAAAAGCTAGCTTTGTTGAATGTTAAGTAATTTGGCAGCTCATAATCTTTGCTTGTCAAATAAGGGAACAATTTAGGACAAACAAAGTGATATGAAAACCACAAATTTACTTTAAAAAAAATATATTCTCTGAGTCTTTGGATTTTGCTGTTGTGGCGTTTTATATCCAATTCCAACTCAATCTCACGGCAAGTTTGTGATGGCGTCACGAAAGTGATTTTTGTGATATCGTCATGAAATATGTTACATTTTCATGATGGTATCACTATTTTATGATGGTACCACAAAATTTGAGGTGACAGTTGGGGTTATGGTTAGGGTTAGTGTTAAAAATAGTGACTGAAACTTGACCGTGTCAAAAAAAATGTGACGTACTTCCTGACAGTATTATAAAAAAAAAAAAAAAAAAAAAAAAGTAAATACCACACTTTTATGTTGTGAGTGTCAAAACATCTGTGCATGCATTAAAAAAAAACAAAAAAAACTAGATTTCCTGCTCGCTCCGTTCGGCACATTCAGGAATTGGAACTGCATTAGAGGAAAGGGGGCGTGGCAAGGAGCACAATTCCTTTCCATTTAAAGCAACAGGAACAGAAACAGGTTTCATATTAGAGAAATGAGAATGTGATTGTGAATGTAGAGTATTTTTTACTACACACTAAACATCTGTTTTGTAGACACCTGGTGACCTATATTTGCTTGTTGAAATGTCACTGTAATTCTGTTTTTAAGTCATGAAGAGTCCCTTCACATTATTGAATATCTGATGTTTTTCAGGCATTTTTCCAAAAGTAAGAACCGGAGGGACGTGGAGGGTCCTTGGAGTCCAGGGATCCAAGCGGTGGCCCCGTCCCATGGTCCCTTAGGCAACCAGGCCCCCACCCATAACCTGCCCCCCAACACCAGGTCCACAAGAACACTGGTGAGTGGGCATGCATGTGTACGTGCATATTGACGGAGAATGATGGAGGTGATTTGAGGGTAGTCAACATGTGAAGGGGGAGTTCTTCCAGAATCAGGATGATTGGTGTTAAAAAAGAGGAAGTGTGGCTTTGGTGAAATAAAGTGTAAATGAAGTGAAACAAGCAGCTGAGGCAGCGTCCTCAAAGAATATAATACAAGATGGGGAACGAGCTGAATTTCTTTTAGACTACAACAGACAGAGACTGATGAGCCGGGCAGAGGGAGGGCAGGTAGCCTCCGCATCAAAGCTGGAGCTTATGAATTATTGAGACTTCTTCTGCCTTTGTCTTGCTCTCTCTTCCTCTGCTGCCCTTCTGTTCCTCTTGTCTGTCCAGCCTCAGTCCCAGCTGCCATCATGGGATCGAGCTCCCACCATCTCTCCCGCCGACATGAGAACAGACGTGTTCACCGCCCGTCCCTCTCGCTCCCAAAGCTTCAGAGACCCGCCCCTGAAAGGTCGGACGTTGATCTTCACCAAATGTCTTTTGCGATCAATATGGAAGCTGATTGAGTCTCGGTGTCTGACCACAGATCCTGCCCTGTGTGGGATTGAGAGACAGCGTCCAAGCTCGCTGTCATCGGCGCTGGGAGCTCATAACCACGCCCCCTCTTTCCCCGCCCTTCCACGACCCTCAGGTTTGTCTCACTTTCACAACTTACATACTCCTGTCATGTTGTCAAAATTGTGCAAGCCACTGATTATTTTAACTGGTTTCAAACTGGCAGCCCAAGAGCCAGTTGAGGCCCGTGACAGTCATTTACGGCCCACAGTGTGCAATAAGTACGGAAGTAGAACTACAAGAAGTTTATAAGCGGGATGTTAAAGTACAGTGTGTTATAGAATGGATTCTGTGTAGCTGTGTTTTTTTTTTTTTTTTTTTTTTTAGCCAATCGAGATTATATGTTGGGCTTTTCTACAGTGAATAGGGGAATGTGTTGTAAACCAGTTTGGAAAGAGGATAAATAAGAAAAGTAAATAAAAGTTAAACTTCAAAACCGATTAAGATTTTATAAGACTAATATGATCCGTCATAAAATTCCTACATCTAGCTCAGTAATGATGCTTCAGATTAGCAGATTGGATTATTTTATCTTCTCGGAAAACCTCAGAAAGCCTAGAAGGGTGCCTGTGGTAAATTGGGACAGTCCGTCATTGTGCTTGGTCTTGTTTTAACTTGTCGGATTTTCAACACATTCAAAAATTTCATTCATTCCATCATTTTCTGTACCTGCTTACTCTATTTAAGGGTCATGGGGGACTAGAAACTATCCCAGCAGTCACAGTGCGAGAGGTGGTGTACACCCTGGACAAAATGCTAATCAATTGCATGTTCAAAGTTCAAAAACCTATTTTTTTTTCTGGAGCAAACTTTCACATACTTTCGAAATCTGTTGCATTTTATGTGTCATCAAACTGCAAACTAAACCACATTCTTGGTGAACTGTGACCTTCACATGCCGGTTTCTCACTGTTCTAGACCATGAACTTCCTGAAGGTAAATGAGTGAAGGTGAGAATTATACCTGAGTGAGTGAGAGACCATATGGGGATATTTTAATCGCTTCTGTTTGAGGCCATCTGTCCGGAGCTAGATCTCAGTAATCGCTGCAATTCTTCATATTTAGTATATTAGAACTGCACCATGATATAATGCCCGACATATCAAACTGTACTTGAATGGACCACCGCCAATGTTAGCGATGTGTAATTGTGCATTTTTCAATAATTTCAGGGGGGTTTTTTGTCATATTTTATATGATGATGTTGAGTAACTCTGCTACAGTGTGCATCATAATATAATAATTGTTAAATGTGAAATGTCATAATGTAAGTTTTGATGTGTACACTTACTGCCCCCTATTGGTTGTGTGAAAACAATGGCATTTAGCAGCCCTTGCTGTTTGTTTAAGGAACTCTTTCTAACTCAGAATTGTCAATTTAGTCATTTAAGTGTTTAATCTCCCTCTCTTCTTTTTCTTGCCCCTCTTTTCCAAACTCGTAGCAAGTAGCACTTTCAAAAACCATTTCACTTTAGGTAAGGAGACTGATGATGACTTTGAGTACGTGCTGAATGGCTGAGATCAATAAGCTTCTTCGTGCTGTATTATTCATAAAAGCTGCTACACGTCCGGCCTGCGCTAGTGCTGACCGCGCCCCGCATGCTTGCACATTCCACTGTGCAGCGCCGCCAGAGGAGCCATGTGCCATTCATGCTAGCTAGCTGCCATCACAAGCTACAGCTGGGGTTGATATTTTTCATCATCAGTCAGGGTTTCATTACTTCAAAGTACAGACACATAAACACTGTTCCATCAGAGGAGAAAGCTGAATGTAACACTATTTTTAGGCCGTAGCAACTGCTGCCGTCACCTCGGTTAGCGGGTAGCTGCTGGTATGTTGCACTACGTTGGTGTTGAAGCACTTAAAATGTATGTAGGGCACAGCTGTAATCTCACAATACACAGTAACTGGCCAGTCAAGGTATGTTCCCCGATATAGGCCATATCTCTGAACTCTACAGGACACTGGTCATATCAGACAAATTTAGCGAAGGCTTCTCTGGACGGTTGCATGATCGTCCGTGTCAATTCTATATCTGTATGTTGTTCCAGCATGCCTTGTTGCTAATGTTTGTGCAAAGATACTAACTTCACTGATTAATATCCTGCCTATGCTGTAATCTTCCCATTGTATTTATTTTATCGGCACTTTGTTGGCTAGCTTCAGAGTTTGGATTTGCTATCAGTGTCCAATGACAACAACAATGACCTCATTGTCCTGCGTGAAAGTTTGTGGTGTAACAGTAAAATTATTGCATTTCTACAACCCTATTATACATTAAAGCAACTTCATTAATGTAAAAGGAAAATAAGTGATCAAGAACCTACATCTGGATCCTGATCAATACTAAAATTTCTTGAGTTGTTCCTCTTGGTAACATTAACCAAACTACCAAGTTAATAAGCATCTTTTTTTTTTTTTAAGAAAATCATCATTTTACTGAAAAACATGCTTGATCCAGAATCCACATCAAGATGCCGATCAATTATAACAGGTTATTTATTTTACATCATCAAATTTATTTTTCCAAAAATATTTATGAAGATTGTCTCCAAATGTTTTGAGAAATTGACCGACATGTCCAAAATTGCCTCATATTTCCATCGAAAAGAAAACAAGAAATCCATAATTCACATCTGGAGCCCCATCAAATCCAAAATGCAGTGATTAAAATTGAACTATGTACCATGTTTTGAGGCAATTTTACTCACAGATATTTGAGCTCCCCCCAACATATAACAAAGAAAAGTGCTCCAGAATTTAATACCAAAATATTATTATTTGATATCAGTTAATTTATTCTTACAAAAAGATTGGTGGAGTTTTGAGAAACATCCTTCAGACTAAATGTCTGCATTACTGTGTACTAAAAACAAGTAATCTGTGATCCACATGTGGATCCTGATGTACTTTTCAAAAGCTTTCATGGAGACTGGCTCTAAATGCCTTATTTTCCTTCTGTCAGGTCGCACGGTGTCGGCCTCGGGGGCCACGGGGCCCTTCAGGGCCTTTCCAAAGTCTCTCAGTGTGGATTTTGTCAGCCTGAACCACCCTCATGCTCTGCCTCAGTCTTTGTCCCAGCAGCAGGCTGCTGCTGGCATCGGCCAGACAACGCCACCCATCACCACCCCCAACGCCCAGGATAAATACGCCGCCGTGTCGCATCTAGACAGCGTCTTCTCTGACTCATCGGCCACAGGTGACAGATGTTTGCATGTACAGTAAGTTCTTGGTGTGGTTGAGTGCACTTTTTCTGTGTGTGTGTGTTTGCGGTAAATGTGTCTTGCAGAAGCAGAAGTAACAGATAGAGGGGAGAGAAACCATCAGGGCGTGCTCAGCTCAGTTGCATAACTCCTTACTCCAAATGCCAGAGGCTTTTAGCAGCTGAATTATGCTCATTGTGTTTCCCTGCTCTCAGACAATCCCAATAAAAAGACCAATAAGAAGCCGTTGTTTTCGACTTTTATCACAGTGTCCCCTCTAACAGAGTACAGTATTGATTTTTTTTGTTGTTTTCGCTCTGTCTCACATTGATTCCTACTGGGCTGAATGCAGACATAACAATCTATTCTACATTATTATTTTAGCAGTTTAGCCACGCTTAAAATGAACAGTTCAAACTCTCTGTGTGTGTGGTTTTTTTTTACTCACTACAGCTCGTGTTGCAGCACCTGATTTCACAAATAAACCGTCACTTTGGTTATGTTGTGGTCTGTATTAAATGTTTGTGTTGCAGCACCATCTGGTGGCCCACCGCAGAACAGCACCCTCTTTGGCAGCAGGTTGTCATCCAGCTCGACCCCTGCCAGGTAAAAAAACCAAAACAAAACAGAACAAAAAAGTCCAGTCAGATAATGTTTTTGTCAGCGTGACAGATGTTTTTAAAAATTCTCACGTACTTATTGGTCTTCCTCCTCTTCTCAGTTCCCCTGGTGTGGATGCGGTTTCCAGTTCCCAAACCTTTGCAAGTAGGTGCTGAGAATCAGCTGCATTGATCTCTTCTGCTAACCTGCATTTACGCTGCATTCCTTCAGTTTGAATGCCACCCAGCACCCCTAATTAGGGTCCATTTGTCTGACCCCGGAGCAGAGCGGCTTGAATAGCCTGGAATGTGCCCGGTTAACCCCACACACACACTGAATTATCTCCTCGTGTCTCCCCCTCTCTGTGTGTGTGTCTCAGATTTCCCAAACCCATTCAGCTTCAGCTCTGGCTCAGCTTCCCAGCAGCCTGTCGCCCTCTCCCCCAGTAACCCTTTCAGCAGCACCTCAGGAGGTGAGACTCGTGGTCGGGGGGGGGGGCAGTTTGTGGAGTGCTATGGAGGGGTGTCCTCCACCCGTAACCAAGCCGTTTTATTCTGCACCTTTTGTCAAGTGTGAAAAGGCTGCTGTCAGTGGGAACTACATGTGCGATCCACTGCACATGTAGTCTTTAGGAGTTCTTATAAATCCAGGCTTTCAAATCAAAAGTCATTGTTTGACATCACACAGTCTGACGTTGGTTTTACTATATATAAAATTAGAAACTGTGATTAAAATGTCATGTTTCAAGAAAGACCAGTGCTTGCATTTTTTACATAAAAAACCTAGATGGGCAATTCAACAGTGATATTAAAATAAATTATTACCCAATGGCCATATTTGATGGCTTCAGGTAATAATTTATTTAAATTTGCAAAGACTTTGCGTCTGTCCGTCTCTGTGCTCAACATAAGTCCAGTCCTATTACTGCCAGTCTTCAAATTCACAGGGAACGCACACAGGGCGTTGGACTGGGGGGTAAAGGGTACTATGTGCCCAGGGCCCAGAGCATGGGGGGGGGCCCCAAAAAAACTGGCATTAAATACATTTTTGTATTGCATTTAATTAATGTCCATACAATTCATGTTGTAAAAGCGTATAATTAGAATGAATGTATAAATGTTGCAAAACATAATTCTGCTCTAACAATAATATTGAAAGATCTCTGAGGGCCCTTCCCACCTCTGCACAGTTGTACAATGGTTTAGTCCAGGCGCACAGGCGACACTCCCCCCACCACACACACACACACACACACACACACACACACACATCCCAGAAAGAGGTGTTTAGTAGTGCTGAAACAACTAATCAATTTATAATCGATTATTAAAATAGTTGTAAACTAATTTAGTCATCAGTTACTTGTTAAATAACTTTGTTTTACCGCAAATGTTTCGTTTCTTCCATATAAATCAACCGTTTCAGCAGCGCGTCTTTGCTTTGAACCTTGAACCAATCGAAGCAGTGATTCGCAGATCGAAGCAGTGCTTCGATCTGGTGCTTTGTTGATTCAGTGTTTTATTTCGCTTAATCTTAATTTTTCCCTACTAAAACCCCAAAGAGCATATGTCTGAGAGTAATATTTACCTTTTTATGTTAACGTGACCTGTTATGGTCTTCTGAAACAGTTGATAGATGTGTTTTATAACTTAAAAACCGATGCTAACGCGTTAGCGTGTCTATGGCTTTTTCATGTTGAAGTTAGCATTAAGCTGTTGCAGCTGTCAGCACATTTGTTTTCTGTATAATAATTCATGGCTCAGCGAGTCAAATGTATTACAAATTGTAATATTTTATTCGTTTATTTTTATTTATATATCAATAATAATAATAGTAGAAACAACAATAATAGTAATAATAACTAATAATGCCACAATACAGTTTTAGAGAAACGGACAAAAAGAATCTGATAAAACAAAACAGAAAAGATTAAACCAACTAACAATGAACATAAATAAATATAGAAATAACTGTTTCCTGTGAACACCGAGTGACTCTTAAACCTCCACTTCATCCCTGTTTTATTTAAGTTTAATGACAATTTGTTTCGGTCAAACCACATCTAAGCTGTGTTTTTACACAAGAAAAAAATAAAATGCAGTAAACTGCACATTCGTGTCTTTTTTCATGAAAATATGTTTTTAAAGATCACATATTACACTTTAGTCAGGCCTTTAAAATAATTTCATAGACTCTTGCTTTAATATGTTGTCAGTTGTTGAGATAGTTGCTGTAGACATCTAAAAATGCTCATAATCATGTGAAACCTGGTGGAAATCTCTTTGTGGTGTGTCGGTGATTATGTATGTGCAAAATAAAACAAAACTCTACTCCAGGTATGTTTTTGACGAGAATATAACATAACTTTGTTACAAGGTCAAATGTTGATGTTGCGTGATAAAGGCCTTTTCATAATAACTCATTTAAAGAAATAATGGCAAAACTCACATGTAAGTATAAAAAAAAAAACAAAAAAAAACGATTAATTGAAAAAATAATCGACCGATGAACTGACTAGTAAAATAATCGTTAGTTGCAGCCCTAGTGTTTAGGCTGAAATAAAATATGTCTTTCCTAAAAAAATCAAAGTCCGGATTTCAAAAAAGAAGAGAAAAAAGGACAGGAAAGAAAACTAAATGAGGGAAAGCAGCTGCTAACCAAATTCTTTGAAAAGAGAGGTTAGCTTGAAAGCTAGCTATATTGAGTTGAGGGGTCCTGGGGGACCAAATTGCACCATTTTTCTAGAAATGGTGCAATTTGGTGCATTCCTGTGCATTTAACAGATGGGAATGCACCAAATTGCACCATTTTTCTAGAAAATGGTGCAGTTTGGTCCCCCAGACCCCCAACTCAATATTGCTCCCCCAACTTTAAAAAGGGTTCTGACTCCCAGGTGTGATCTAAGGTATACATGATTTAGACCTGGTTTGGCTACGCATTAGAAATTTGGTGTTTGCGTTAATAAAAAAGAACATAACAGTGGGGGGGGGGTGGGGGGGGGGGTGGGTCTCAATATGGCTAATACCTAGGGCCCAGAATTTGGTGCTGCACTCCTGGGGACACAGACCTTGGACAAGTTCAGCCATGACTAACATTGACCTATTTTAAGAGAATAAAAAGTCACATTCTGTTTCAATCTGTTCCGTTTTTTTTTTGTTTTTTTTTGGTGAGGCGGATGACAGCCATTCAGAGTAGAGCTCACCGTGATGTCAGTGGCAGGTCTCTTTAAAAATGCTTCATTTGTGTGTTTATATAATGTTTCTCATATATTCTGTATAACCTAGTGAGAAATAAACACTTCTAAAAATGAAAACGCTGCTTTCGGAAACTAACAAAACCTCTGAAGTGATTTAAAAGAGATTTTGCGAACGTTAGCGTGGTGACAACAAAGGATAGCTGCAAACCATTTCCTTTGTGTGTAAATATAACCGCTTTATCATATATTACGTAAAAGCTAGCGAGAAATAAACACTTCTAAAACTGAAAACACAGTTTTTGTAACCTGATAACACCTCTGGAGTGATTTACAAAACATTTTACGGATGACAGCATGCACACTAACTTCCGCTAACTCAAAGCTAACTTCCGCTCTTGTCAAAAGTAAACATAAACATAAATATTGCTTATGGTTGATTGATTGATAGATAGATAGAGGGGTTTTATTGAACATGTACAAAGTGTAAGTAAGACAATAGGATCTTAATGTAAATAATAAATGTGTGTGTATGTACCTCAACAAAAATATAAACGCAACACTTTTGGTTTTGCTCCCATTTTGTATGAGATGAACTCAAAGATCTAAAACTTTTTCCACATACACAGTATCACCATTTCCCTCAAATATTGATCACAAAACCAGTCTAAATCTGTGATAGTGAGCACTTCTCCTTTGCTGAGATAATCCATCCCACCTCACAGGTGTGCCATATCAAGATGCTGATTAGACACCATGATTAGTGCACAGGTGTGCCTTAGACTGCCCACAATAAAAGGCCACTCTGAAAGGTGCAGTTTTGTTTTATTGGGGGGGGATACCAGTCAGTATCTGGTGTGACCACCATTTGCCTCATGCAGTGCAACACATCTCTTTCGCATAAAGTTGAAGAGAAGACCTCTCCAACGTGCCAAACGCCAGCGAATGTGAGCATTTGCCCACTCAAGTCGGTTACGACGACGAACTGGAGTCAGGTCGAGACCCCGATGAGGACGACGAGCATGCAGACAAGCTTCCCTGAGACGGTTTCTGACAGTCTGTGCAGAAATTCTTTGGTTATGCAAACCGATTGTTTCAGCAGCTGTCCGAGTGGCTGGTCTCAGAACGATCTTGGAGGTGAACCATGCTGGATGTGGAGGTCCTGGGCTGGTGTGGTTACACGTGGTCTGCGCGTATGAGGCTGGTTGGATGTAACTTGCCAAATTCTCTGAAACGCCTTTGGAGATGGCTTATGGTAGAGACATGACATTCAATACACAAGCAACAGCTCTGGTTGACATTCCTGCTGTCAGCATGCCAATTGCACGCTCCCTCAAATCTTGCGACATCTGGTGGCATTGTGCTGTGTGATAAAACTGCACCTTTCAGAGTGGCCTTTTATTGTGGGCAGTCTAAGGCACACCTGTGCACTAATCATTGGTGGTCTAATCAGCATCTTGGGTATGGCACACCTGTGAGGTGGGATGGATTATCTCAGCAAAGGAGAAGTGCTCACTATCACAGATTTAGACTGGTTTGTGAACAATATTGAGGGAAATGGTGATTATTGTGTATGTGGAAAAAGTTTTACATCTTTGAGTTCATCTCATACAAAATGGGAGCAAAACCAAAAGTGTTGCGTTTATATTTTTGTTGAGTGTATATATATATATATTATATATATATATATATATATATATATATATATATATATATATATATATATTGCACTGGGATACCAATTAAACAACTGCAAATTATTAAGACAACATGCTCATCAACCGAGAGTATTTAGCATTGTGTTATCTTTTTTAGGATTTCCAGCTGCCTCCCAGTTATCTGGATTTGACCTGCACCCACTTATTTTCGTTATCGTTTTAATCCTTTTGTTAATTAATTGATTAAATTTCTTAATTGAAAGACACCAGAATGCCATCAAAAAATAAAAATGACAAACATTTGTTACTTCATTTGCACAATCCTACTAATAAGGAGAGTTAACAGTTAATATTAGTATTCACAGAAATCAGTTTATTAATGAAAGTAGACTTCAAATCTAATTTTTTTTTTTTTTTCAACTTTGGAATCAAAATTAATCAAAGTGATTTGCAGTTAACATTTAAAACCAAACTTGTACAATAATTTATTCATATCATTCACATTATCTAGCTTGCTTCCTCTTAAAAATGCACTAATACTAATTAACCAGTGTTTTTAATCTTTTGTACATAGAATAGTTGTGATTGTATGTCAGTTTATGATAGTTTACCTATTGGTTGGATAATGTTTGCTAGCTGTGTATGTTAGCTCAGTTGACAAAATAGCTATTCTAGTTTATAGGTGTGTTAGAGGTTTGTAAGTAGTGGCTGATGTGCATTAAGTTAACATTAACCAGCTGCTGACTCTATTACTATAGACTATATATTATGGTTGACGAATGAGCTTTGTGTGTAAATGTAGGTTAGCTGATGTGGCTTAAATGGCTAATGTTGGCGAGTGATAGATGTCAGCCTAAGCATAGTAGACAATTCATACTTGTGGCAATCCAAAAGTATTGTGAAAATTTGTAGGCTTCTGATGCATTTCCAAAAATAAATAAATTAACCAGTGCCCTCCTGCAGATGGTGGTTAGTTTTGGCAGCACAAATGTCCGAGTTTGTCCACCTTCTCATAATGTGCAAAATATTTGCAGGTCAATGTTCAACCCTAATGTTGAACTTAGCTCAGTAGATAAATTAAACCACTTTAGCTAACCATTATGTCACCAACAATAAATTTTCCATCTTATATGGATGTGTTCAGTGTAAGTCAACAGTTGGCTTCTGTGTCATAAATGCCTAATGCTAGCCATTATAGTTAGCATTACCTATGCTATGCTATGGAGTCTGGCTCAGTAGGCTGGTGAATTACATGTGTTTGTGTCTGGATATGTTACATGTTAGCTGATTATTGTCCAGTGTATCTTTGAGAGCTAATGGTCAGTCTCTTCTCCAGGTGACTCCAACGCATTTGTCACCTTACCTACGTCAGTTTTCCCGCCATCTGCCTCCTTCCCAGCAATTGCATCCCAGAATGCATTTCCTCACGAGACAAGCAACCGGGCAGCCAACGGTAAGTCATGAAGTACAATTTTACAGAAACAAAGACGCTAATCAGTGCTGGTAAACATTCTGCATTTGCTGCAGTTAAGTCTTTTCTTAATTGTTGGCTTGGACACAAGATACGGCTAGAAAGTGTTCTTGATCCGTCTAAATGTTCTGATAGAGCTTTTTGTTTGGACGTTAACACCGCAAAATTGAGGACCTTAGCTTAACCAGATGTTATTTCTATTATTCAGGATTTGACTCTTTTCCTGCATCTGACTCTCAGCCCAAAGTACCTCGGCCCATGTCAGTGAACCCGTTTACTGTGAGTACCTACTCAGTACCCGACAAACAACTGGCACTAAGTGCTCTTTAGCAAAAACGGGTATTTATTTTTTCATCCCCCAAGTTCTAACATAGTTTTCCACTGATGTCTTTTCTTTGTATCTTTCAGGGTAACGTTAACCCAGTCGAGGGACATCCCTTAATCCTTTCATTTGATTGTACCCCTTTCGTAATCTCACCCCCCATGCAAACCATCCATCAACCATCTCTGGGAACCAGAGCGGGAGGAGGATGGGGGGGGGGGGGGGGGGGAGTGAACCTGAGGAATTGCTGCCATTTCAATCCCTCTGGAGCATCTTCACCTTCCGTCGGAGGGTTCGACCCCCCCCATCCACCTGTACGCTCCCTTTCCGCCCCTCTGTCGGTGTTTACGCGTGTCCATCAGGGGAACCAAAATAAGGCGTGAATGTTTCCATGTGTCTTTGTGGAGGTGTGAGAGGACAGCTTCGTGTGAATGTACTCGCCTGTGTGACATTCGTCAAACACGTTCTCGTACCTGGTAGAATCCACCTCAGGGCTCAGTTGGAGTCACGACTAAACAACACCTCTGTGATTTTCGCGGTAACGCGCTCACATTGCTGCTGCTACTTTGCTACTTTCATCTCCTGCTTAAAAGTGCAACAATGTTGCCCTTGTTTGTGTGTGTGTGTGTGTGTGTGTGTGTCTGTCTCAGTTGAGCAAACATCCAAAAAGCCGTTAGATCAAGAGAGGAGTCGCTGGTTGGAACAACCTCAACAGTATTGCGATGCTTGTTAGAAAGCTTCCGGAGATCAGGCGGGATGATCTGTGTCGAAGTCCCCGTGAACATGTTGGTGTTTGTTACTGATCTGATTTTCGATTTCAGGACGGTCCGCGTTTTCCACTCTCAGGCTGCATGCGCTTAGAGGGCTAAAAAGGAGATGCTACTGAATGTAAAAGCTGTGTATACTTCATCGCTTCATGTACCGGACCAAATGTTTCTAGCTGTTTTTCGGTTTACATGGAGGCGAAGGTTATTTCCCATATTTTGCCAAAAAAAATTTTAAGAGATGTAATATCATCTTTGTAATGACAAATACTCATATTCATAAAATCAGTTTGTTGCTTCTTAAATCACTTTGCCTCAGTGTGATTTTTAACCTCCTTCATGGTGAAAGTTTGGGTCATTTAAAACAGCAGGGGGCGCTTGGTGATCGCTTTGTTTTTTTTGTACTAATATTTGAATGCATACTGTATTGGAATGGTGCAAAAAAAATCTGCACAGCTCTGAAAAGAAAATCCTTTATGTTGCATTTACAGGACTAGTGCAAAACAAATATGTGTATTAATATCCATTATTTCAAGGGATTAATTTTAGCTTCCATTAGTGATTGATTCCTACAAGAGCTTCATCTGCCTAATCAGCAGATGAAATGTTCAGATCAAAATTAATGTTACCCTATTTTCATATTTTTATGAGAGCTTCTACTTTTATTTGCAAAATATTTTTGTGCAGTAACAGTACATAATGCACAGTCTGTGTGATGTTTCCATATACATGTGTATAATTTAATCAAACACGATATTTTTCTGTCATAAACGGAAGAATTTGGATTTATTCATGTTGGTGCATTCAAATTCTGTAGGAAGTGTGGGTAATCGCAGCAAATAACTCAGAATAAAGGGTGTCAAAAATAAACAGGAAAGTTTTCTTTTGTTTTTTAAAGCATTTTCTTAACCTGTAACCTGAAATTATACAACATTCAGTGTTGCAGAAATTTAGCGGTAAATTATGCTAGAATTTTTAGGTATTTTATAACTGAATGGTGGGCCATGACATAATCTAATAAAACCTAATAAAAGGAATTTTTGAAAATATTACAAATGTTCTGCTGACCTTTGATAATCTGTTTAAATGCTTCCTTGGAAAAAAAAGAGACTTTTTTTATTGATATTATTTATTTTTGCAAATTTTCTGAACAAATCAGTGCTAGAGTACTTATCCTTTCTTTAAAATATTGTTTTAAGTGACAAAAGCTTTTATACATAGAAACATATTAGCTGAACAAATTATTACTATGTTTTTTCTTGAAACTTATCTTTTTAAACATTTTGAAAGCTAACAGACAATGTTTAAATAAAATTATGCAGTTATTTTATGTAGAAAATCAATTTAAAACAACTGAACACAAAATGATGATGTTACTTTTCAAAATGTAATCATTAATTTTAAGAAAAGCCACCATAATTTCTTCCTCCGGTTCTTTATTTCTAAAAATGCCTATACTTTTTAAAATCATTTGAACAAAAATGCAAAATCTTTTAAACATTTATATTAGGAAAAAAAGAGCAAGTCGTTTATTAATTTAAATAAGTATATACATTTGATTAAACAAAATATAAACTGATAAATCCAGCATAACTAAAGTATTTATTGATATAGCTGTTCTTAATAACATAGTTGTTTAGTCAATTACTGTGCAAGCAGTGGCTTTGATGGCCACCAGATGCTTTAGACATGAAAGAAATGAACAAGCTCAATTCGATCTACATGTAACTTCAAAACCACATATGTTGGAAGAGATCAAAGAACCTTATGCTCCTAATTTCCATCATGCGTGTGATGATAAGATTATTCCCTGCAACAAGCTCAGACGTGTCCAGGTAGCAGACAGGAATATTGTACAGTAAATAAGCAAAATCAACTTGCCTTTTTCTGTTGAACTGGTGAATAAACATTAACCAGATTTTAATCTGTCCATCCTCGTTTAAATTTTTTTTTTTTTTTTAGTCTGGATGGTATTTATTTTATTTGACTGGTCTTAACAAGCTGGATGTGATGACTCATTTTACAGGCAGCGGAAGCAAATTTCACCCAGTGGGATGAATGAAGTATCAGGGCACCCCCCCCCCATTGAAATCTGTAAATACTCTATTAAATAATGTATTCTGAAGCACATTTTTTATGTTTGAGTCAGTCATTAGTGATTTAGATATTATGAACTACATCAACAATAACTGTTTGCAATCGGGATACTAAATCTGATTCGGTTTATTTTTCATTTGTATGATTTGTGTAGTATTAGAATGATGTATACTATTGATTCATTTGATGAGCGTTTTGCATTCAGGCGATTTTGTGTTTCCATTGCTCTCTAAGCAGATGACATTGTGATCTCTCATGAGAGTAGAAAGCAGGGTGAGTCTAGTCTGGAGAGGTGGAGATATGCTCTGGAGAGAAGGGGAATGAAAGTCAGCAGGAGCAAGACTGAGTACATGTGTGTGAATGGGAGGGAGTCCAGTTCCAAGGAGTAGAATAGGTGAAAGTTGATGAGTTGAAATACTTGGGGTAAACTGTCCAATGTAATAGAGAGTGTGGTAGAGAGGTAAAGAAGAGAGTGCAGGCAGGGTGGAGAAAGGTGGCAGGAGTCATTTGTGACTGAAGAATATCAGCAAGATTGAAGGGGAAAGTCTACAAGAGTCCAGCTATGGAGACTAGAGCCCGACCGATATGGATTTTTTGAGGCAGATGCCGATAATGATATTTGGATGAAAAAAATGCAGATAATTGATAAATCGGCTGATTTGCCGATAGCCGATAAATCAGCCGATATTATTATTTTTTTTTAATGTGGGGTGAATGTAATAGCAAAGTTATTACAAACAACATACTTATAAACTTACTTGTATGCTTTCGTCAGCCAATCAGTGCAGTGTGACAGCGAACTACGGGCCGGTGATGAACACATTTAAGCAGGGGTGTAAGTTCTCAGTTGAATGGAGTCAGAGCTCCATCTACTGGACAAACAAGGACATTTTACATTGCCAACACAAACATTATTTCAGTAACTGTTCTGTTTATGAGAAATTATCGGCGTTCTGTCGGCAAAATTTCGGCCGATAGTGAGTACTTTGAAAAGGCCTTATATCGGCCGATAATATCGGCCGGCCGATATATCGGTTGGGCTCTAATGGAGACCGGCACGAACAAAAACACAGGAGGCACAGCTGAAGATGTAGCGATTCTCTTTGTGAGTGATGAGAATGCACAGGATCAGGTAGGACAGTTTGGAGACAAAGTCAGAGAGGAGACATTGAGAAGGTTTGGACATGTGCAGAGGAGGGACCCAGGGTATATAGGGAGAAGGATGGTGAGGATGGAGCCACCAGGCAGGAAGAGAAGAGGTTTATGGATGTGGTGAGGGAGAACATGCAGGTGATTGGTGTGACAGAGGAAGATGGAAACGATTGATCTACTGTGGCGACTCCAAACAGCAGCATCCAAAAGAATAACAAGAGTGCTCTGTAAGCAAAATGTGGTAATGGTCTTCTCACAATTATCTCATGAAAATTCTAGAACAAAAATAATGCTTTCTCTGCCTATGTCGGGGTGTCTAGTATTTTTGGCAAAGCCTAAGTGAATATATTTATAAAAAATTTATAGCTTTGTTATTTTACAGTATGAAGCGCTGCTCAAGCGAAAGCCGACTGTGTAATTTCGTTTGAACGGAGTGTCTGACGTCGGAGCTGAGGCGGAGTCCCTGAACGCACCGTGTCTGGAGTACACTCACGGTGAGTGACAGTCCACGTTTACCACGAGACGAGGACGCTGCGTGGGATTTAACGACTCTGACAACAAAAACAACGCTCGGAAAGGCGAGTAGTTGGAAGAGTAGTCCTACTAGTGGAAGAGGGGGAGCCCCGTGACGTTTTGAGCCGCACGCGCTCGTTTGGAAAACTTGCAGAAGAAGAAGAAATTAGAGGACGCGTTCGCTCGCGTGCCCTCGGTGGAGAACGATGTGAGGGGAAACGAAAAAAATAAAACGGGGAAAAAAAAAAAAGCATAAAAAACACAAGTTTACGTTAAATTGGTGGAAAAGTCATGGAGAGCCAAGTGGGCGAGCAACACGGCGTCGAGGACGTCCGGAAGAGCGGATACCTCCGTAAACAGAAGTCCATGCACCGGCGCTACTTCGTCCTCCGCGCCGCCTCGGAGCGCGGTCCGGCCCGGCTGGAGTACTACGAGAGCGAGAAGAAGTTCCGCGGCAAGGCGCCGGTGCCCAAACGGGCCGTGCTGCTGGAGACCTGCTTCAACATCAACAAGCGGGCTGACTCCAAGAACAAGCACATGATCGTGCTGTACACACGCGCCGAGAGCTTCGCCGTGGCCGCGGACAACGAGGCGGACCAGGACGAGTGGTACCAGGCCATGGTGGAGCTGCAGTGCAAAAGTAAGTAAGCTCCCCCCTTTACAAAACAAACACACACACACACACACACACACACACACACACACACACACACACACACACACACACACACACACACACACACACACAAAAAAAAGTCAATTTCAGTGCACGAGGTGGGAAACGTGACACGCCTGCTGCAGAAGCTGAACATGTCCCATAAATCATTTAAAACCCGTTTATATAGCTGCGCTCACTTTTGCACTTTAATCGTTCAAACACGTGCCACGTGTTTGCTTTCTTTTCTTTTTTTTTTAAACCAAAAAAACGGCATTCCTCGAACTGATCCGCCAGTGATCTCTGTCTTTCACGGAGCTTTTTCTTTTTCTCCTACTCTTTGCTCACACACACCCTCTGCCTTCTGTTTACTGAGACTTTTTTTTTTTTTTTTTGCTGGCATTGACCACAAAACAAGAGAAAATCCCCCAAACTCGTCCTGGGATCCAGATCTGGTGGACCCGCCTCAGGCAATGAGTTCATTCATTCATTATAAGCTCGTTTTCTGTTGCTGTTGCAAAAGTAAGAGAGAAGAGAGCTACATGAAACAACCTGCTGAGGATCACAAAAAAGCAAGGGAAGGGGAAAAAAAAAATCAGCAAAAATCAAAGAAATAATCAACTAGGTTTCTCCAAAGCAAGACTATACAAAATAACAAAACTATAAATTTTCTTCCAAAAAGATCTTTGAAAATGTTAGTAATACATAAAAGGTCCTGATCGCTGACTACAATTTGAGGGTTGTTTGATCCGCGCACTGGCATGCCAATGAGTAAACGCGTTGTAAACTGCACGGCTGCATGCCAGTGCGCAAAGAAAATTGTTAATTTCGTGAACTAGCTGTGAACATTGCGCAACTTATTTGAAAACATTGCGTGTCGTTGTGCGCAGGGCATCTGAACTTGAAAATGAAATGTTACATCTGCAATAAACATAGTTTTACAGATACATTATCTAACGCATAAGAAGTAGTGAAAATGCAACTGTTTTACCAATCCATTACAATATATGTTAAAAATAATTACCTTTGAGACAAGATTCCAAATGCGTTCTCTGCCACATGGCGCGCACGAGGCAAGCTGCAGCTGTAGATAATTTCTCTGTGATTCTTGGAGTGATGACAGAATGGTTTCATCAGCCAAGTTCTGAGAGCAGATGTGTCATCGGCTACGAAATTATTATTTTATATAGCGTGGCATCAAGCGGGATGCATTGGCCTGACAAATTGTGCGTCAGTGCAGGGATCAAATTCGTGCAAGTATCAAGGTGCCTTAAGCTTGGAGCTTGAAATTCGTCACTTGCCTCCTGTGCAGGTTTGATGTCACGATCTTTAATTTGCAGTAATCAAAGCACCTGACTTGGTTTAAGACCACCTGTGCTCGAGTCAGCTTGTGTCTGGAGTTGCATCTGATGGGGCATCCAGCATAAAAGGTGCTGAATAAATCAGCATGAGGGTGTGTTTCATGCAGTTTGTGAACCAAGGCAAAATGTTTATTTATTTAAATTTGGATTGACCCTGCACACTGCCACTATCACATTGATGCTCTGGACCTGTTTTGGCTCAGGATTTGGGTTAAGGTTTAATTTTTGTGAAATATATATGAAAAAGTTTGGAAATTTCCAGGCCATGGCTTTGCAGATGTCGGAATCCTGCATGGTAACACAATGCTGAAAGTCCAGGTCCAATTTGGGAATATTTTCCTTTGCAAATGGCATGGAACAGATCCATACCAGATGCACTGTGGTGACCAGGATGAAAAAACTGAAACAACAAAAAACCCCAAACAATCAAACAAAAGAGTCGTAATAAAACATTGTTGGAAATCAAACCTCTGAGTGCTCTTCTTACCGTTGAACTGTCCTAAGTATGGAGTGTACACCTGATTTTACATGGAGTTAAGTTGAGTGTGATTCCACCAAGGTGGCTGGGAGTGTTGTCGAGCTCAGAAAGAACTTTTGCTGAGTGGTGTGCCTGCCGAATGTGTCAAGACGAGAGGTGCTTGGGGAAACCATCTGAGATACACAGAGTTGTAAGTCAAACTGGTATGGCCTGATATGTGTCTAGCTGGCCACATTTCTTCATTGATGGTTATACCACTAACATAACCACGTAAGTTGCTAATATTTCGCATTATTCTGAGCATATAGTGTATTTTTTTAAATGTAAAAAAAAAAAAATCAAGGCATAGGTGAGTAGAACACTCACAGCTTTGATTGGTAATAATGTTTTAATATAACTAGAGTTCTTTAAAAAAAAAAGAAAAAAGAAAGTGAACTCATTTAACTAATTTTCACTGGTTCTGCACTATTTTCCAGGTGTGGCTGTTTTAATATATTTTAGATTTGGAGGAGAAGCCAAATGGGCATGTGTAGATGTGGGGTAATGGGGTGAAACTATAAAATTGCACTCAAAATGGTGTAAGTAGTTGTATTCTGAGGGGAAATTGCTGGTACCTTGCAAATGTTGTGTATAACAAAAATGAAATGAAACGCATTAGAATGCAAATGGAAACCCCGCTTGCTTCGAACAGACGTGAGTTCCTTGTGATGTCATCATTTATAGAGCCCGACCAATATGGATTTTTTGAGGCCGATGCCGATAACGATATTTGGTTGAAAAAAAATGCTGATAATCGAAAAATCGGCTGATTTGCTGATAGCCGATAAATCAGCCAATCAGCTGAATGTTTCACCCTCTTAGCAGTAAACGTAAGTTTTTCATGCTAGAAATAAGGTCTACACAACGTGGGCTTAATAAAAAGCGTGACCGACGCAATGAAACACATTTGACACATTACTACATAAACTGAGTTAATCAAACTGAGTTGAACTGAAACTGGAGAAATGTGGGGTGAATGATATCGCAAAGTTATTACAAACAACATCCTTATAAACGTAATTCTATGCTTTTGTCAGCCGATCAGTGCAGTGTGTCGGCATACTACAGGGGCCGGTGATGAACACATTTAAGCAGGGGTGTAAGCAGCTCTCAGTTGAATGGAGTCAGAGCTCCGTGTACTGGACAAACGGTGCAAGGACATTTTACATTGCCGACACAAACATTATTTCAGTAACTGTTCTGTTTATGAGAAATTATCGGCGTTCTATCGACAAAATTTCGGCCGATAGTGAGTACTTTGAAAAGGGCTTATATCGGCTGAAAAGGGCTTATATCGGCTGATAATATTGGTCTGGCTCTAATCATTTATACCAATCAATCATAAATGGCTTGCTGATTAATATAAACTTTAGATCATCTCTGTGTTGGTTGCTGAGATATAGCGGAAAAATGTTATTCGGACCATTTTGGTTGACCTCGACCATTGTCCGTTCCTCTCTAAAGGCTAATCATCTCGTGATAACTTCATCTAAACTTATTTTTCAGGCATTTGCAAAGGATGTGTCATTGTTCCTAAACTCAACTCAATGCATAGAAATGGCAAACGTTAAACTCAGATTTGCCTCAGCGAGAGACAAACTTTTACGAAATGAAACAGCCAAAACCCGGATTCGACCCATGCGGCACCTCTCCACCACATTTAATAATGACTTGCACGTAGGTAAATGTGGTGGCAAAGCACCTGCCAGGTGTGGGTGAATACGTAACCTCCTGAGATCCGATACAGCTTCAGCGTGCCAAAAAATTGCCCATGAAGATTTCTCAAATGGTGTCTGTCAGCTTTTGTGTAAACACAGCTGTCAGTGCAATAGTGGTGAGCACAGCAGGTCCAAATCACCTGCTCAGCCTTCACCTCTCCCCGTGAGCCACCAGGTGGACACACGGTACATGTGACGCAATCCTGGCAAAATAAGGTAGAAGTTCAAGGTGTTTATTACACATGACCTCCTGCTGTGCCACAAAAATCAGCTGATGAGTGACGGGCTGGTACCAAAATAAGATACAGGAATGAAGATGACACCGATATCATAAAAAAAAGTTTATTTCTGATTCCACAAACTCCAGCTCATTTTCTGGCAGTTCTTGGGTGTAATCCAGTGGCTTGAATTTGGCGCCAACCTCATCGCTCTCCTGTTGCTTTGCCGCAGCTGAACTGTGTGTGTACTTCCAGCTCTTCCCAAGTATTTGACGAGTTCATGCGAGACTGAAGAGAGGCCGGAAAGTGAAGAGACAGATGTTGAAGCAGCCTGAGTAGACATTCAAGCCCTGGGAGTTGTGGGAAAATGTAGATCTCAGCAGCTAAGATGAGGAACAAAAGGTTCTAACCCAGATATCACTTTAAAATATTACAGTTTTTAGAATGAATGATGCGTCCTACGGGGTCTTACTGGCTCAAAAAATGAGGGTGAGGTGGTAGACCACCACAGGACGAGGGGTGGGGTGCCAGACATACGCACTCACGTATATATATATATATATATACACACACACACACACACACACACACACACATATATATATATATAGATATACGATTAGTTGCTACGGTGACACCTAAGAAGTAGACAGAGGAAGGAATTAGTATAAGTCTTGAAGCTTTCACAAAATGACTTTGCTTCGACTCAAACACAATTTAATCTTGTCATATCTAAAACCGTACTGTTCCTCTTTTTTTTTTTTTTTTCCCTTTGGCTAGCTTTCATTTTTATTACTAACCAAAACTTTGCATTGTGGCTACTTGTCCCTTTGACTCCACTGTGTACTAGCGAGGCGATACGAAACCCTGATTCATATCATCGTTGGGCTCACCAAATGCAAGCTTCGAGCATTAGTCGGAGACAAAGTTGTTTATTCAGTAAAACCTGTGTCCTTTTTATTTTAGTTACAGCATCAGCTGGCAGCAGAATCTGATGGACGTTCTGCCAATGCAAATACTCCAATGTGCACATGCCTGCTAAAATGTTAAAGAGGCAAAAGAGCAAAAAATGTCACTGAGTAATGTGGAAGATTATGAATTATGTCCGACCAGGCAGGCATTAAAATATTTTTGCCTAAACCTTTACTTTGGGCAGAACCCAGTGCTGACACAGCTAAGACAGAGGTGGCACGAAATTGGACTGAGGCGTCTTCCGCACATTTCTCTATGCAGGAAAAACACTATAATTGTTCTGATTGGCCAAAGGCTTGAGAAATCTAAAATGCTTGTATTTTATCAATGCTAAAGAAAGGTAATATGTTGAGGCAGATCGGAATCAAAGTTGAATAAACTTTTCAACTGACCCATGAACCAAAGTTTATCAAATTTTTTATCAAAATCCATGTATAACTTTGTGATATCGAGCAAACCAGTGGTGTAAAACTTGTGCAATTTTGTGCCAAATCATGATCCACCATGGTGACCACGAGCAAATGGGAGCGACAAATAGAAAAGAATGCAGTCAGTTTTCATGTCATGGAAGTCGGCCATGTTACTCATGTGTCATAACACATATTTTGCAGTGTTACTTATACTTTGGGGGAAACAACGCCCCCCACTTGCACTTGAGTACACGCAGACAAATAGAGTACTGCTAGGTCTTGGCGTTGGTGTCAGCACTCTGAGTGCTGTCTAGTTGTGTTGGGTGATGAGTGGCGATGGTCTTTCAACATGCTCCGCATACCTCAGAGTTGTTGAACTTTGACCCTGCTGTGCTCTGACCTTTGTGCACATTGGCAACGGCTATAGGACAGCGATGGGAAGAAATCCAGTTTAAAGCACCACGGACAGCTCTGTTCACCTCCAGGCAGAAATGTTTAGGTGTTCCAAGAAGATCGGAACACTTCCGTTGCACGCGCTGAATCTCGGGTGTTGAGTTTGCAATCTCGCTTAATGATAGATGTTTCAAGTGTGCATGCGTAAAGGTCATATGTATAGGAGTTACAGGCACTAGCTCAGCGGGAGTCCTGGCCTTCCAGTCAACCGTGTGTGCCATGCCATGTGCCGTCGACTGCCTTTTGAAATTAGAGGTTCGGTCATCCTGCGCTGTCTTGAACCCGTTGCAGATCATCGCTCTCTTTTGTTCATTAAAGTGTTGGGTTGCTGTCATAAATTTCCCTGGCTGATGATAAATGACAAAGGGCTGCGGCCGGCCGCTGTGTAAAGTAGCGCGCACAAAGCATTTTGCTGCGGTGCATGCTGCATAGTTTGTGTTCATGCCATTGGAATGCACTCACGCACACGTGATCCAGGCCTGCAACTGTAGCTTTTTCCATTTTGTGGGAAAGCCAGAGCAGCGCAGCGCGTTACTGCCTGAACTTGCATGTGTGAGAATGGCTTAAAAGCATGTGCGCAGATGGAGTGTTCTCAGAATTCCTGCCTTGAATAACCCCCTTCTGGTATGTGGAGCTTGTGCACAGTTTCGATGTCTGTGTGTTTATTGAAGAGTCCCATCTCCTGCCCCCCCCCCACCTAAGGCCAGGGTGCGTTTTGGTTGAGGGCAGGAGATGCGACGCCGTTACACATAGTTTCCAGTAGACCACTCCCTCCACTTGATACCTGGTAGCAGCTCATTTCGCCTGTTTCAAGCCTCGCCGGTTGCACTTTGCTTTAAAAGCTCTCAGCAGCAGGCCTCAGCTTGAGGTGGAATCAAAGTTTAGAGTTGAAGTTTGGAATAATTGGATTGCTTTGAGCCCACACAGCAAGACTGAGCTGAGGGTTTATTGGATGCCAAAGTGCAGATTATAACATTTACACTCAAGCGGAATTAAAAAAAAAAAAAGAATGAAAATCCCTGTTTGTTTTGATAATTGATTGAGGAATTTATCAAGTAATAATGGTGATTTTGAACTTGTTCCATTTTCTTAAATGTCAAAATATGCTTAATGTCAGGAATTTTTTGCGGTTGTTGGTCATTGGGATACATTTTCGTTTACAAACGCTGCTAAAGATGGCGCATAAAGCAACTGCTAGCAGTATCTACGCTGGTTATGTCCATGTTGCTGATATTGTCGGCTGTTTCCTGCATTTAAAAACTGGATCATTGTCTTAACTCAAGTCCCACTTGAGCAGACATTATTGTGACCGGTCCACAAAAGTGACGAAAAAAGGACGCAACACGGGCGTCGTGATCATGACAGTGCATTTCCTGTTATCTACTTATTTTCCGCTCATCGGTTTAAATTTGATGCACTGTAGTGTTGTTTTAAACTGTTCAGTTCTGAGTTTAAAGTGCTTTTAACTAGAGCCCAACCGATATATCGGCTGGCCGATATTATCGGCCGATATAAACCCTTTTCAAAGTACTCACTATTGGCTGAAATTTTGCAGATAGAACGCCGATAATTTCACATAAACAGAACAGTTACTGAAATAATGTTTGTGTCTGCAATGTTAAATGTTGTCCATTTGTCCAGTAGATGGAGCTCTGACTCCATTCAACTGAGAGCTGCTTACACCCCTGCTTAAATGTGTTCATCACCGGCCCCCGTAGTTCGCCGTCACACTTGCACTGATCGGCTGACAAAAGCATACAAGTAAGTTTATAAGGATCTATATCCTTATCCTGAACATATATCTAAGTTGCAGCAGCAAGAGGTACAAGATCAGATGTATTTCACAACTTTTTTTAAGGATATGTATTTGCTAATTTCACAAAGGTGTAATTCTTGATTGCATTTTTTGAACTTGAAAATTCTTCTCTGTTATAAAGTTAATCAATATGAGGACAAAGCTTCAGCTTTTAGCTGATACCTTTTTTGTTAAGAGTCCAAAAAAGAAAATTTTATTCATTAAAAAATAATAATAATAATATCGTCTATCGGCAAATCAGCCGATTTATCGATTATCTGCATTTTTTTTCATCCAAATATCGTTATCGGCATCGGTCTCAAAAAATCCATATCGGTCGGGCTCTACTTTTAACAGTCTGAACAGGTTTTAAACCGGTGGAAACCAGGGGTCAGCACTCGAATGGCAAAAATGCAACAAAAACTTACACATACAGTGGAAGCATGAAAAAGTGGGTTTTACGTACAGTAAATTCTCTAGTCCACTTGTTGGCCACAGAAACTAACCTAAAGCAGACTAGGACTTGTTTAATAACACCAAGCTTCCCCTCAAGCCGACAGTAATTATACAAACACAAACCAGCTGCCATGCAGGGTGATACTGGGATCAGACGTATTTATTCAACTGAGTCCAGTTTGACCCTTCTGGGCAGCGAGTACAGTATCAGGCTTGAGGACAGTTATTTGCACAACTATTAGGAGTTAGTCGAGTGTGTAAAGGCTTAACCTTGACCAAAGAGGCGGGTGGCACGGCTCGTGGTTGTTGTTTGCCTGGAAGACTGTCCGGCAGCGGGGGCATCACCTCGCCAACTGTTGACCATTTGGAAACAGAATTGAACACTGGAAGTTGTGCAGCTGAAACAGAGACAAATTAAGTTGGATTTACATTCACTGCATAAAGATTGGATTTAAAATAAGAGCTATATTGTGTATATATATATATATATATGTATATGTATATGTATATTTTAAATAGTTTAATGGTCAAGGTTGAAATTGGGACTGCGGCTCTGGCATGTTTTTTGTGTATCCTGGAGTGCTCATGTTACTGCACTGGACAATGCGTTCTGGCGCTCGCCGAGATGGCTGATTAAACATTAAACCCCTCTTAAGCAATGCTCATCTCCCTAATTAGGGAGTAATTACTGTCTCAAGAGGCAGGCTGGGGTACACAGTCGTAGCCGGGTGCTATCAAACGTGTTGTAAATGTGCCTCTGTGTCCTTCCTGCTCCTGTTTTGATTTTTTTTTTTTTTTTGGAGCGTGTGTAAAGCTTGGTATGTCAGAAAAAGATCAGTGAGATGACACACTGCATAAATAGTTTGTGCACATTTACTCCCTACGATCTTTAATATATCACCAGAAACCATCCCATTGAGCACTGGATTTCTGCAGCACATCCATCTTTTTGTCAGAAGCAGTTTTTCTTTTCTTTTGTTTTTTTTTTTTTATGTAAGAAGTTGCAACATTTCTGTCAAAATGTCCTTTTTGGCTCCCGTCTGCATGAATACACACCTTATAGTACTGGTACAGATTTATTCATGTGCATTTAAAAAAAAAAAACTGCATGAGTCAAAAAATGCATAATTAATCAATGCTTGGGTGGCCAGGAAATGATCATTTTATCTGTGTATCACTATAGCTACTGTGGTCCTACACAATTCTTACATATAATATGATCAATTTTGATCAACAGTAAAGCAAGACATGATCCATTTAGTCAGGAGCATCCATATGTTGACTGCGATAGTGCAGCAGGGTTGTAAATGCATACTGTCCTTTTCCAGCACTTTATATTGATTTGTCTGTTGACTTTAGTCCATTAGGGCAATCGTAGTGGAGGTCAGGAAGTTCAGGACTTATTAGCCTCACAGTGAGTGCATTGGAAACTTGGGCAGAATTTGGTGGTTTATAATGCCATTTGAGAGAACACCAGTCATCGCGGAATAAATTCTAGTTTTTTATTATTTTATTTCTGGAGCAAATGTAACGATATAGAACAAGCAATATGTTTGTGAATGAAAACCCAGAGTACTGAGTTCATATAGGCAGGGGGTTGGTGTAATATTTGGATGTTACTTACACCTTGGCCAAAAGATAAGGGTTTTCTATTTTGTTTGGACATACATTTTTTTCTTTTTTTCTTTTTTTTTAACAAACTAATTGAAATGGTGCCTCTGTGTCTCAGAGTCAGGAGTGTGAATAAATGGCAAAAACCTGTCACATACAAGTATGTGTATTTAAGCCTAATCATTGAGAATGTAGACCAGAAAATAATGGCATATTCTTCTCTCGACTTGACATATCGATAAACTGACCAGTCTTTTCACTTGTCTTATTTTTATATTTTTGTGATCGTAGCTCTGGAACAAAAGCATTAAACATATCCTCAACATATTTTTGCCCTGCCTCAGACTGGCCGACTGCCCAGGGTGCACACCACCTCTCACTCAATGCCTGCTAGGATTGGCTCCAGCTCCACTGTGACCCTTAATTGGAAAAAGCAAGTATAGAAAATTAATGTATTGGCATATTGTAGCCCAAATGGCATTTCTAAACTGACAACAGTCATACCTCACAAAACCCTTGATTTAAATGAAATGAAAAGTCACGAAATTCATGACTTTTGGAAAAAAAAGTTCACATTTTCATACGTGATATTATTAAAATTTAATACAACTCGTGGCCTGATAATCCCAACAAATATGTTTTGTTTTGGTTTTTTTTGTTTTTTTTGCTTGACAAGATTGATATTCTTGCCTCACAGCAAGAAGATTCTGGGGAATACCACTGTGGTTGGGCAGTTGAACAATTCCATCGTGCATCACAATACCTGATTGCTGGAAATCTTTTAGATATTAGATTTAAAAAGAATTAGAGCCTGATTGATAAATCGGTGTTGTCAAGCATGGCTGGGACCCCATCACCCCTTGTTCCCATTAGTTATATGAGACGAGGCAAAACATTTGGCTGCCATTCATTTTCAGTGAGTGTTTTACAGCAACAAAAGACAAGTGGTTGCGACATCGCTGGCTGGGTGGAGCCAACTTATACGAGAAGTCTGTTTTATGGAAATGCTGAGAGATCTGACATGGCAACTACCAATCGGATTTATTTATAATAAAGTTTGTGTTTAAACTATAAAACATAAAGCCTCAATTACATTTCTTTAGCATAAGGGTTTGATAACAAAACATCTGGAATCATTGCCATTTTTTATGCATATATTGGCAGATATATCAGATGGATAAATAGATTTTTACTAACACATTTTGGCATTGTATCTTCCCCTAAAAAGAAGGGGGGGGGGGGGGGGGGTCCACATCGGTCAGGCTCTAATACGAATGTTGGCACGGAGGGGCATATAATGTCACCCTTTTCTTTGCAATGTGGTTTCCGAAGTCTCGTAGCTAGTCACAGGGTCCTTGAGACCACCGAGGACACGGTTGCTTCTTTTGCAAATGCAACTTTGTAATAAATGTCATTATTGGAATGTGTCTGCAGACAATCCGTATTACACAATTTTAATATGGGTCACCACGTGGCTGCAATTAAATAAATTCCAAAATGTTATATAATTTGTTTAGACTCATAAGTGCCTCCTGTTGTGGCCAGATATTATTGACACAGTTCATACCAGCTCTCAGAAATGCGAACTGGCAAAGTTTATCAAGGCTGAACTGAGTGTCGTCCTTATTTTGTGCCTTTTTCAAAGGGTAGCAGCCCTTGGATGAGTCACAACTAATTTTTTTGTGGTTGTGTATGTTTGTGCTTGTGTGTGTGTGTGCGCGCGCGCACTTGTGGGTAACCTGAAACACATGTGCAACCGACCAGAGGCAGATGCTGGTGTTGAGTGCATCATGTCTCTCCCTGTGGCCCCAGATAGGGGGATTGCAGATGGAGAGATAGGAAGCAGAGGAGTAGAAAAAGAGAAAAAACTGTTACACATTGCAGCGAGAGATTAGACCAAGTGCTTTCTCGGCCGAGTGGCTTGTTCTCCATTTAAAACACCAACAGACAAAAAAGTGCACAGCTGTCTCCTGTCTGTCTGCGATGGTAACCCAGTATGGCAGTGGGGTCGGTGCAGGGCGCACAGTAGCTAAGATCGGGGGTAGAAAATGGACTTTTCTCACCCCAGATGCGGAGCCTGTTCCATGCAGCGTTTGCGGCATTGCGGCGCAGCTCAGCGTGCTCGGGTAATGAGGTCAGAAACTCGAAACAAAATCCAGCGAGAACCAGCCGCTTCGTTGCCAGAGTAGTTTTCCCTGACTTACACACCGCATTAGCTGTCTAGGAGGAGGCATTTCTGCTCCAAATCGTCATATAAATTCAACCCAATTTCTCAAAATCACAATAATTGCACCAGTATCGTTTGCCTAACAATCATTAAAGATGGCAGTCGACTTTTAAGTGAAATGACGCCTTGTGTGATAAATGGCACGCCGGTAAACCACCACTGCAGTCAGAACGCTTGGAGAACACTGCTCCTCCTCAAAGCAAAGATCTCAGCCCATATTACAAATTCCAGTTTGGAAAACAGGGTTGGATTATTTCCGAGGATCCTTCTTGGGGGGTGGGGGAGGCAGCTGGAGCCCAGCAAATATGTTGGCATGAATAGACGGCAATGTAAAAAAAAAAATACAACTTTCCATTTTTTCTGTGTGTCTGTGGTTATGGTGAAAGTGAAGTAAACAACTGGTGCGTGAATAAGCTAGTGTACGTTGTTTTCAGTATGCGAAAATAGAAAATATCTTGAATTTTTGAAATACACTTAAGCTGTGTGAGCTGAAATGGGAATTCTTTCAAGGTTGCACCAAAGGTGACTGTTCAGCCGAGAGCCATCATTTGCTGAGGGACACCTAAATTGTTGTATATTTTTATTGGGGTTAGCTCAGTTGAGTTTTATAAACTCAACCCATATTTAGTATTTTGTATTAACGTAGATTGAAATAAAAATACTATTCATGTTCTCACTGCCATGGTGTTATAATGCTTCCATGGATGGAGCAATTTCCTTTGGGCAGAGGTGACTAACGCACGGTAGCTTAATTTTTAAGAGTTTTGGATCAAACTTGGCGGAACTATTGAAGTTAAGCCAAAGTCATTGTGATTTAATTTTGATTAAAAAAAAGGCAAAAAGTCAAGCTCACGGCTCACCATCCAAAATTTAGACCCAGCGCTTATATAAAAGAGGTTTTTACAATGGCTATTTCTAGGAATTGGTAAAGATACACCTATACAAAATCCTGTATGATCCTTTTCAGGGTTGCCTCAAAGATGTTTTTTAATGAACAGGGTGTTAAATATTCTGTTGAAATGTGTGACGTAATTATACCAGAACTCTTTACCATGGTGGGGGAAGCTTGTAAACAAGCAGAATGTGTTAAAGGCTGATTTCATTCTGTAAAAATCAGGGTGTTATCTTGGTAGAACATAAGGAAGAAGTGCCCTATGGCTGAGCAGAGTGATTTGTTTTTAATTTTTCAAATTTGAAATAATTTTTTTTTATATGGCTTATTAATTCCACTTAGCAGCTCTGTCTAGCAGTCGGGAATGAGAGGAACCGTATTAGCCAGTAAACCAGTACTGATCAGTATGTCTGGTATTTATATTGTGTATTTATATTTACATTTACAAACTTTCTCTTTTTTACTTTCACTTTTGATACTCTGTGTGCTTCTTACCCTGTGTGCTGCTATACAATGCTGCTGGAGGCTCAATTTCCCTTGGGTGTCTTCCCAAGGGAGCAATAAATTTATATCTAATCTAATCTAATCTATCTAAACTGGAGAGGAGACCTGCTAAACTGGACTGAGGATATTGTCAGGCAGTAGAAAGAACATGTTGAGGATCTCCTCAACCCTACTGACATTGCCTCCATCAAACAGGCAGGGATGGAAGACTTGGGCAGATCTGGTGCCATTGCCCTTGCGGAAGTCACTGAGGTAGTCAAAAAACTCCTCTCTGGCAAGTCACCACGGGCAGACAAGATTGGTCCTGAGTTGCTGAGGTCTCTGGATGTTGTTGGGCTGTCATGGCTGACATGCTTATACAGTGTTGTTGTGTTAGTCGAGAATAAAGTGATTCAACTTTGGACAGAATTGATGAAATGTCGAGACCATGTAATATGGTGTCACTGAATCGCAAATAATTAATTTGCACGTGTTTCACACTCAAAATTCCCTTTCTAGTTTTGCTATATTTTGTCTTTTGTATTGGCAGTAAATTTGGGTAGATTATTTTAATGCTCAAATTAATTGAATTACTTTAACACCATTGGGGAATGTCTGCAAAACAAAACATCCACAGCTTTCACAGTCTCCACCGAGTGCTACCCTTCAGTGAAGATCTCCGAGAGGAAAGCTGGTTGCAATCTATAATTCATATCACCGAAGGGCACGGATGTTCAAAAGGAGGAAATCAGTCACCTCGTAAGGTTTTCCAGAGCTTCTAATAATGTCCGTAACTGCGTCCACTTTGAGTGGCGGAGAGATCAAGGGTGTTTGTATGCGTGTGGGCATCGCTGAGGTTTAAGGCTGCACTGTACTCAAAACAAATGACACACTTGTGCTGTCCTCAAGACACATTAAATGGCCTCTTCTAAAAGAATACACAGAATCGTATTTGCGATGTGGTGCGCTGCTATTTCGCTTGAACTCCGAGACCAAAGGGCACATAAATACTTTCAAGAATGAATTCAGCCCTGGCAGCGCTTGTTTTCCTAATACATTCCCTCCCTAATGGCTCTATTTTACTTTGCAATCTCATGTCATCCCTCATTCTCATGGTCCCCACTGAATGTGAAAAGCACGCCTTCCTGTAGTAAAACTAAATCAAGTGGCCAAACGGGACTTCATGCACAGACACAGAGGAAAGCATGACACAAAATAACCATGCATGGTCTTCAATGAGTCATCTAATGTAGGGGGAGCGCCACCACACACAGCCACTAAGCCACCAACGTCAGAAAAACATCTATTCTAGGGCTCTTTCAAGCTGTTCAATGCTCGTCTAATTTGGGGCAGCCAAACTAGTAGAAGACACTGAGAGAGACGCGTCAAACGTCTCCTGCTTGTGCTGTTACAAGTACAGCCCCTGGCAAAAATTATGGAATCACCGGCCTCAGAGGATGTTCATTCAGTTGTTTAATTTCGTAGAAAAAAAGCAGATCACAGACATGACACAAAACTAAAGTAATTTCAAATGGCAACTTTCTGGCTTTAAGAAACACTAGAAGAAATCAGGAAAAAAAATTGTGGCAGTCAGTAACGGTTACTTTTTTAGACCAAGCAGAGGGAAAAAAAATATGGAATTACTCAATTCTGAGGAATAAATTATGGAATCATGAAAAACAAAAACGCTCTGACACATCACTAGTATTTTGTTGCACCACTCTGGCTTTTATAACAGCTTGCAGTCTCTGAGGCATGGACTTAATGAGTGACAAACAGTACTCTTCATCAATCTGGCTCCAACTTTCTCTGATTGCTGTTGCCAGATCAGCTTTGCAGGTTGGAGCCTTGTCATGGACCATTTTCTTCAACTTCCACCAAAGATTTTCAATTGGATTAAGATCCGGACTATTTGCAGGCCATGACATTGACCCTATGTGTCTTTTTGCAAGGAATGTTTTCACAGTTTTTGCTCTATGGCAAGATGCATTCTTGAGATGCATCTTGAGAAATGATTTCTTCATCCCCAAACATCCTTCCAATTGATGGGATAAGAAAAGTATCCAAAATATCAACGTAAACTTGTGCATTTATTGATGATGTAATGACAGCCATCTCTCCAGTGCCTTTACCTGACATGCAGCCCCATATCACCAATGACTGTGGAAATTTACATGTTCTCTTCAGGCAGTCATCTTTATAAATCTCATTGGAACGGCACCAAACAAAAGTTCCAGCATCATCACCTTGCCCAATGCAGATTCGAGATTCATCATTGAATATGACTTTCATCCAGTCATCCACAGTCCACGATTGCTTTTCCTTAGCCCATTGTAACCTTGTTTTTTCTGTTTAGGTGTTAATGATGGCTTTTGTTTAGCTTTTCTGTATGTAAAGCCCATTTCCTTTAGGCGGTTTCTTACAGTTCAGTCACAGACGTTGACTCCAGTTTCATCCCATTCGTTCCTCATTTGTTTTGTTGTGCATTTTCAATTTTTGAGACATATTGCTTTAAGTTTTCTGTCTTGACGCTTTGATGTCTTCCTTGGTCTACCAGTATGTTTGCCTTTAACAACCTTCCCACGTGGTTTGTATTTGGTCCAGAGTTTAGCAACATTGCATGATGATTTACCCTCTTTTAAGAGTTTGATAGTCCTCTCCTTTGTTTCAATTGACATCTCTCAGATCTCAATTGGAGCCATGATTCATGTCAGTCCACTTGGTGCAACAGCTCTCCAAGGTGTGATCACTCCTTTTTAGATGCAGACTAACGAGCAGATCTGATTTGATGCAGGTGTTAGTTTTGGGGATGAAAATTTACAGGGTGATTCCATAATTTATTCCTCAGAATTGAGTGAGTCCATATTTTTTTCCCTCTGCTTGGTCTAAAAAAGTAACCATTACTGAGTGGCACAATTTTTTTTTCCTGATTTCTTATAGTGTTTCTTAAAGCCAGATAGTTGCCATTTGAAATGACTTTAGTTTTGTGTCATGTCTGTGATCTGCTTTTTTTCTACAAAATGAAACAACTGAATGAGCATCCTCCGAGGCCGGTGATTCCATAATTTTTGCCAGGGGTTGTACTTGTTTTGTGAAAAGGATCTGAAGATATATTTGTCACAGCGGAAGCTCGGCGTCATTTCTACATATGGTTCTTATTTTAGGATCTGCATGAGAAAGGACGAACAAATGTGTGCATTGCAGACATGCAAGAACATATCATCTTTGGAGTTTGAGCCACTGTTGTGATTGTAAATCACTCAGTAACTTGTCCCATCAAGGGACCAGATGTGCTCGGTTAATAAGACAGGTGCTAAAATTCAGTATTCTTCAACAAAGAACATCCTATTCCAATAACTGGAGCAGGTGAGTCTTCTTTTTTTAGGCTTGTCCCAAGGGCGGAATAATCTGTATTGTGTATTGTTAGTTGTCATACTTACAAATATCCAACCAGGTAATTCTAAGGAGGCATATTGAAGGAATGTTTTGGGATGGTTCCTTCTGGACAAGTACAAGAGTCACATTACAGTTTTCCTATAATCCTGGGAAGCTCAGCCAATTGATGTGAATTCCTTTGTGGTTTGAGATACATTTGGGATATTGGTAGAGATTTGCACAAACTGCTCTGCCGACAGTAAATGGCACTGCATGGTAGATTTTGGCTTATTACTGGGGTAATTGATGGATTCTCTGCTTTAAATCTACGAACAATTCTGCGACTTAAAAAACAGTCTAATATTCATAAGCAGTTGAGTTACTCACCTTTGTATGCATCAGCTGGTTCAGGATCAAATCTTCCTAAGCGCATTCTTGAGTGCGTTCTTGCTTAAGTGCTTCCCTACTGTTGGAATAAAGCACACATAATGCAGTGCGTGAATGGGCTGCCGCTAAAAGACATTAGATTTTATTAGTTTCAAAGCCTGTTTATTGTTGATAGAATAACTAGAAGAGGGCCTCTGAGGCTCCTGTACATTACCTGCTCTTTGGTTTCGCTCCAGCTATTTGAACAGCATGTTTTCACGGGTCGAGATTGACTTGTTACGCACCTTCCAAACTGTTTCAGGCTTTTCCCATTTTTATATTGTAGTTATCATTCTTTAGCAGTGCTTCAGTTGTCAACTGTTTCATTTTTTCCGTGCTGGTATGTGGGCTCGTGTGTGTGTTTTTATTGGCACGTCTTTGAGCTGCATGTATGAGATTCAGTCTCGCACACTTTTGCATGCACAGTTTTAAGTCAGATCTGTTTGTAAAATCTCTGGAAGGCACAATATCGATGTTGTTTTCATAATACAGGCTCCTAACCCTCAACTAACAGGTAAATAGTGGCAGTTCCACCTGGTCATTCCTTTGGTTATAGATGCATGAGGGTCATGTGTGTGACATTTTAATTGGTTTTTAATCTTCATAAGTACTTCTCTTTGTTTGCCTTCAATTACTGTATGTTTTATCTCTGCTGTCTCTCAAGGTAAGAACCTCACTGACAGTGGCGCAGCAGGGGACTATGGAGTGCCCAATCCTGGACCAGCCTTCAAAGAGGTGTGGCAGGTGAAGGTGTGGCCCAAGGGCTTGGGTCAGGCGAAAAACCTTGTGGGTATCTACCGCCTTTGCCTAACTGAGAAGACTGTCAACTTTGTCAAGCTCAACTCTGATGCCGCTGCTGTCGTGCTGCAGCTGATGAATGTCAGACGCTGTGGCCATTCAGAAAACTTCTTCTTTGTTGAGGTGGGCCGCTCTGCCGTGACGGGTCAAGGAGAGTTTTGGATGCAGGTAAGCTTCAGTAGATCCTGCAAGTACTCAAAATAATGTAAGTTTAATTCACAAATTTGTTTTTTGTGCTGTTCTTAGGTGGATGATTCAGTGGTGGCTCAGAACATGCATGAAACCTTGCTAGAGGCTATGAAGGCACTGAGCGAGGAATTCCGTCAACGCAGCAAGTCTCAGTCAAACTCCGGCCCTGGAGGGGGTGCCACTGCGTCTAATCCCATCAGTGTCCCCTCACGTCGTCACCATCCAAACCCTCCCCCAAGCCAGGTGGGCTTCATTCGTCGACCTAGGACTGAGCCTCCTTTAGGAGCTAATAGTGGAGCAGGAGTAACCAGTGCCAGCGCTTCTCCCACTCCACGGCATAGCTTTCCAAGGTCTTGCACTGCCAGTGATGGGGGTAAAGCTGAAGAAGGGGTCACGGGCTCTACACCTCTCCCAGGTCCAACCTCCAGCCCCTCTACCAATGGCTCCTGCTCCACTACCCCAATCCTCAGGTCCATGTCGGCCCGCTCAACCCCCGCCACAGCTGCTAAAACACCCCTTGGGCTGATGCGCTCCATTTCAACTCCAGCACCATCCCCAGCCCCGACTCTCTCTTCTGGTGCTGTGCATGGATCAGACTTTGGAGGGTTAGTATCTTCTGCTGTTGCTGGGCCTGGGTCTGGTCCCTACAGTCGTGTTCCCATGCATCATACCTCTATCTCATGTTCACCCAGTGACTATGGCTCGTCAGATGAGTATGGCTCGAGTCCTGGAGATCATGCACTTCTTTCCCCTGCCAGCCTTCCTGGAAGCTCTGTTGGCAGTGCCAGCAGCCAGTTCATTGGTGAGGAAGTAGCCAACTATATTGTCATGGGCCAGCGTGATTCTGGCAGCAGTGGCAACAGTAATCAAGATGGCTTAGCATCCAGCTCTCTCCCAGCATCAGGCTCACCAGCATGCAACTCTCAGCCACAGACCAGGAGAGTGTTGCGGCGATCATCAAGCCGGGAATGTGAAGCTGAGCGTCAGCTACTGAGTAAGCGGGCATCTTTGCCACCTATGGCCCTGGAAAGGCTTGCTCCACGTCAGCACAAAGGAGAAGACATGACTGATGAAGAGTCAGCTGATTATGCAATCATGTCACGGAGTGTTAGCCGCGAGTCCTTCACTTCTAGCTCTTCATCCACACAAAAGGATTCTTCTGTGGGTGTGGGATCAGCAGGGGGAGGGGGAGGGTACCTGGATGTTGCGGGCGAGTTCAGAGGTGAAGGGAGTGAGAGTGGAGGACCAGGTGGTGGTGGAGATTTAGGTGTAGACAATGGGTACATGTCTATGCTGCCTGGAGTCACTCGGCCTCCAGTAACTCTTTCCCAATCACTGTCTGTCTCTGTCCCTGAGTCAGATTCCAAAGCTGCTGATGATTATATGGCCATGACCCCAAACAACAGTGTGTCGCCCCCACAGCAGATCAAAGTTCCACCAACCTCTGATGGCTATATGATAATGTCCCCAAATAGTAGCTGCTCCCCTGACCAGTGCGGCAGTCTTTCTGGAGGGGCTTGGGTGGGTAGTAGCAGTGCAGACAGCAGGGCAGGCAGTGATTATATGAACATGTCTCCAATCAGTGCACGTTCTGTAAATGGCAGCCCGCCACCTGCTGATCATACCACTCAGTTAGATGCCAGTTCTCAGCTTCAAGCTCCCAAGATGGTGTACTCATACTACTCCCTACCTCGGTCATATAAACATAGCCCCTCTACAGGGCAATTTGATGAGGGGCCTGGACGAGGCAGAAGGCCCATTAGGAGTGGTAGTATGGGAATGAGTGGCAGTAGAGCAAGGGGAGGGCATCAGGAGCGACTTTCAGCAGGCACTTCAGTGGTTGGACGCCACTTGTCACTGTCCTCTTCCTCATATTCCTCCAGCTCAGCCAGCAGTGAAAGCCTTGGCGAGAATGATGAACGCCCTGCCAAGGCGTTGAGTGCCATGCTTGGGGAAGCTAAGTTCAAAGACAAGGGTAAACTTCAGCAGAAAAGTAGCTCTGGGGGGTTGTCCATGCATAGTAGTCTCTCTAAAAGCAGGCCAGTTAGCTTGTATGTTGACGTGTCCAAGGCTAATACCCTTCCGAGAGTTCGTGAGAACCCCTTGCCTGCAGAACCCAAGAGCCCTGGGGAGTACGTTAGCATTGAGTTTAAGGGGGAGGAATGCAGCAAGGCTGGAGGTGGAGGCAGCCGTGGTAGAGGTTTCAGGAATGGTTTATCACTGTCTCATGACTCAAACAAGCAAATTTCTGAACACATGCAATCTTCTTGTGTTGGGAGCTTCATCCCCCTCCCTCAAAGCCCATGTCCTCCCATCACTCCCCCAGTTGCCTCAGAGTACGTCAACATGGACTTGGGCCCTTCCCAATCTCCCTCGCCCCTCTCAGTACCTCCAATTGTTTTCCCCTCCTTTCACACCCCTCCAACACCTCCCACTCTCTCTCATGCTCCAAAAGCCTGTGATATGGAACCAACATGTCCTTGTGAAGAGGAAGCTGTGACAGCAGAGACACCACTGAGGACAGGCAGAGAGACTGTTCTATTAAACTCGGAATCTGAGTCCCCCACATCCTCTGGAGACTACACAGTGATGGCCTACAGCTTGAACAGCAAAACTGCCCCAAAAACATCAATAAGTATTTCCCCAACAGCCACTTCCCCCACCAGGACTGATACTTCTGTTCCAGTGCATTCACTGGGTTTGGACTTTCCGCTACCTAAACCAAGCTCCAATCCTGACCTTGGGGCAAAAGTTATCCGGGCTGATCCTCAAGGACGCAGACGGCACTGCTCAGAAACCTTCCTTGCTTCTCCTTCTCTCACCAACTGTAACTCTTCTTCATCTTCATCCACTACGTCCCTCTTCCCAGAACATTCTCAAACGGTGGCTCGCCGATTGGGCTTTGAAAGCATGCTGTGGGGGAATGGTTCTGTGACTGATACACCCCCTCAGTTCTTTCTCCCTGGACAGCAACCCCTTGCCACGAACACTCAGAACTCCTCCACAGAGCAAGGCCTCAATTACATAGATTTGGACTTGGCTAACAAAGAGAGACCCCATTTGGGTTTAGACGGTGCCTCTGGTAGTCAGGCTCCTTCTCTGCTTTTCTCTGCATTGGCTGGGAGTTCCGCGGTCGGAGGAGTGGGTGCAGCAGTCGGTAGTAGCACCAGCCTCAACACTTACGCCAGCATTGACTTCTACAAATCAGAAGAACTGCGGACGCATCAGAATGGAAACGAGGGAACAGGTAAGGGGTGCATCTCCGCTTTTTAAATGCATTAAAATATATTCAGTTGTCATTTCTCATTAGTTTTCTTCTCACAATGGCAATCGCTTTGGTTTCTTTGTCATCAACATATTATTGTCATACCCCTCTCGCTGAATTATGTCCAACATTATGTCCGACTATTGCTGATTGAGGTTGCCAGCACATGACAAGCCACAGAATCCCTCTGCTCTGTTTGAGCCATTGCTTTCCAGTGAGGAGAACTGTTGCAAAAATGTCACCGCCATTATGTCTGTCTAAATTCAAGCATGTTAATCCCTGAACCCGTTTTCTCTCAACTTGTCGACTAGTGATCCAATAGCGATCAAGAGGTAGTGAGCCAGCAGTGCCCACCTTGCTTCGTAAGGGGGGAGCTTTTGCATTTTGCTTGTTTCATAAACTTGTGAAAGCCATTTCCTGAAACTTCAGTTTTACATCTCATCTAAAATTACAAACTAAGGCTTTGTCCACACAGAAACAAATCCAATTTTTTTTTAATTTGGCATTTTCATAAAGTGTTCTGTAACCACACTGTAGTATATATGCCACGCCTGTATGTAGCGCTGTAACGCTGCAACAAAAAATGGAGAAGAATACATGGAGCATGTGCATAACTAATGCAAGGAGCTAATCAATGTAGCAGCAGAAGGTAGAACCTTAAGGTGCGCTTACACGAGCATGCCTTTGCTTCACACAATAGCACGAACGTCGTTGTGACGATCCCACCCGCTGTATTCACAGCTGGACGCAGTTCTTTGTTCTACCAGCTGCCACGCGTGCTGCGCTGGACGGTGCGTATATAAAATAATTATTTTGTGGCGGATGAATCATTTTTTTTTCTGCAGATTGGCTGTTGAAAACGGCTCTAATCACTTCCTTAATCACAGAGGAGGCTGTAGCCGGAGCTGTTCACACGCGCGAACAAGCTGCAGAAAGCATATTGAGCGGTCTAAAAAGGTAATTATTTGTCATGTTTACATTGTCATGGCTTGATAAAACAGTTGTGTGTTCTTTTCTTCTTGTGTGCAGCTGTCAAAGTATGTTTATAACAGATTTAACTTCTTGTTATAATCCTTCAGATGCGCTGCGCTCTGATGCGATCCGCTGACGTCACCACTCGCTCTGTTCACTTCTTGTTTACGCCACTTGACGAGCTACACGTAGTGTTGGAGAGTAGATCACGCCACATAGCATGACATTGAATTTAATTTAATTAGCTTATAATGCGCCAAATCACAGCAAAAGCCGTCTCAAGGCGCCTTATATAAAACAAGTCAACATAAAATTGAATAAATAATTAAAAATGAATAAAAAAAAATTCAAATACATAAATAAAAACAGAAGTAAAAGAATAAAACAAATAAAAATTAAATTCATAAGTTCATTTTGAACATTTCAAAATTCTCTGTGCACAATAACACGCACCGGCGCCCCTCAGCTGTCCTGTCTGCACCAGTTAAAGATGAGTTTACTCTCCAGCACAACACAGGTCATGATGTGTCGTGAAGCAAAGGCATGCTCGTGTAAGTGCACCTTTACAAAGCACCACACTGAGTAAAATAAAACCTTTTAAGAGAAAGAGGGTTCACTCTGTTCATCTGAAATAGACAGTGAGTATTGTTATAAACACAGCAGTGTGTGTTGGCTGCTCTCCACCTTGCAGATGAAGTGAAAGGACGGGCACTTTCAGGGAATCAAATTTAACTATTTAAAAAAAAACACCTTCATTCGGATTCGGTCAGAGTTTTCATTTGTTTGTAAACAAAGTGCACTGCAGATTTATCAGTGTGGCTTTTGCGGAAGAGCTGCACTCCATAGCTGAGTTTTTGCACGCGCAGCCTGAGTTACTGAAGATTTCGCCGACTGAAGGCACTTACGGTCTGGGAAAAAACCCACAAAAACAAAGAGGGAACACCCTAAATTTGAAAATCTGCATGATGGCGTTAAGATTCAATATGATGGTGCAGCACCATTGTTCCATTGCTTAGGGGGTGCTTTCACACCCAACTCATTTGGTCTGGACCTTCAGATGTATCAGTTTGGTCCAAACCATAATAGCAGGTGTAAAAGCTGCCTTGGGCCACAGTCCGGACCAAAGGATACATCACAATAATGTATGTACAACAGAAGAAAACGGTTAATTTTTCTCTTTTAAAATGGTACCCTCCCAGTAGAACTATCACTCAAATTGACAGCAAGCCATCGTCAGACTCACATACGACTACAGATCAGTCAGTGTTGAGTATAGGGAGATGTAGCCTTCATATAAGATGACGTGAGGATGTAAGTACGCCATGAAAAGATTTTTGGTGCAAATGCAACAGTGCAGCGTGAAAGTACACTAATTGGACCGAGAACCCTGTTCTGATTGTTCTCGGCTTTCAGGTGTGAAAGTACCCCTGGGATTCCTACATATTTGGACCAGACCTTGACCTTATCAGAGGAAGCATTTATGTGCAGAATTTATAATGGTTTACCTTTTGTTAAATTAGGAGCAGAAAGTTGTGCTTTTCTAAGAGCACACTAAGAAAGATTTTTGTTGAGACAGCAGGCCTGTTAGGCTAACCAAATAGATTTTCCTTTTAGTTTCTATGTGGGGCAGTCTTCTAGCTGTGGGGGATTACCACAGTTGAACAGTGCCTCAACTAGGTCGTCAAGAAACATCTCCTTTGAACGACTGTTGGCATTAAATTGGCATCTTAAGAAAGAAACACCTGCAGCTTTAGCAATCGGAACTGCATTCAAATGAACTTGTGTGTATGCATCAGTAAGACACTTGGGTCATCCTGATCTTCTGTAGTGGTTTTCTTGTGATGAAATCATTTGGCCAAGGCTTGTTTTTTACATAGTTGTGCTATTTTACACATCATTTGCGCTGTCGTTTGAGTTAGCATTTAACGTCTGAGATCTTGTGAAATGGTCTGGTGAAATGTTTCACAACTCAACGGCATGTTTGGATTTAATGAAGAATTTAAGGCATTAACAGAAATTCATCATAGGATCTTGTGGCGAGCGGAGTACATCTGCGGCCTTAAAGTTGATTCTCAAATACCCCACTGAGGGGAATATTCCATAAGTTGTCATGTTTGTTTTATTGAGAAAGCGAACCTGTTTTGGTAGAGGCGAACATTGTTTAGTGTGTGTATTTTCGAGAGAAATTCTAGCAGGCTACCACAGGGGACCATATGGGCCATGGCTGCCGAGTACGTCACTGCGGCGGCGTGGGGGAGAATGTTACACATTGGCTGTGAATGTTGAGACGGAGCCAGTGTTTCACTCGCACAGCTCTCAAATGCCTCTGTACAGTGTTCCCCCCTTCTTTTATCCCACCATTCCACCTCTCCCCCTTTTCCTCCTCCAATAAATGATCCTTTTGTGTGTGTTTTTTGCTGTGACGCGCTGGCGGGCCTCAGCAGGGCCAGGCCCCAACACTAGCAAACTCTCCTGAAAGTGTTTCCCCTTATAGCCCGTAATTGTCTCTTTTTCTAATCTAACATTCTGAACTCCTTTCTTTTCTTCGTTGGCGCACCTTGTATTGTTGATACTGCAGTTTTTTTTCCTCCTTCTTCTTCCTCGTCCAACATCAGAGCACTGATGGATTTTTCACATCCCTTCCCTCCCTCCTGTTAATTACTCTTTATGTTGTTCATTGTTTTTCACCTTTTTCTTTCTTGTTTTTGCATTTTTCATTTGCATTGTTAGGCAAGTTGCACTCTGTCTTCAAATCATGGCAGAGACTTTTAAAAATAGCATTTAGAAACACAGAGATGTCTCCCTTTTCAGCACAGGAGCGAGAAGAAACGGATGTGAAAACAACAGAATGATTTGCATCTCTGTGTGCCTTCTGGCAAACATATGAAATTTCACATCTTTATTTTTAAAGTCTTTCTCTGTGCCAGTACAACATGAAGCTGTATAACTGGTGTTGTAACAGTTTAAGATTGGGACTATGCACAATTTCTCCAATCACAGCCACAAAAGCCAGTAACTCCTACAAAGTTGTCATGGGTGTCTTGGCAGGTTTCCTCACCCGTCTGCTTCGTGCACCTCACTCAGTTTTTTTTTAGAACTGCCTCCTCCAAACAGAATTAGTACAGTGCCATAATGTTTGCATTTCAAGTCACTCTTTTTTCTAAGTCCGCTGTGTAGTGGTACCTTAAAATCCTAAAGCCTGATTTATGCTTCTGCAACTCTGTGACTCCATGGCCATGCAATGATGTTTCAGACTCTGTGTTGTGAAGTTGGTCATATTTGCGTACTTTTCTGCTAAACGTATTGGATCCACGATTGAAATGTAATCAGCGTGCATACTGCAAATTAAAATATGACGGGAGAGGAAGGAGTGAAAACGTAAAAGTGACAAATCACAGCCTTTTATGGTCTCATTCATTTAGCAGATGCACGTCACAGGAAGGGTTCGCAGCCAAGCAGAGGGCTCTAATCTAAAGCGGTTTGGTTGGTCAAACCTGGGAATATGTGTGAAACGTAACACCTATTTCAGTGCAAGCAACAAGCAGCATTTTGTTAATAATCATTGGCCTTGTATTACGCCCTGCCTCGTTAGGTCCCATGTCTGAGCATGGTGTGAAAAAATAAACGGTCGGTCTTTTAATCATGGAAATATGGTACCAATGAACTTCATTTTGTACCTCTGTTAATGGGCACATCCAGACTGCTCTGTCTGGTATATGCAAGTGGCTTTTAATAGAAATACATTATGATGGGGCAGGATGTTTTGTCCAGTGTGAGCGAAAATCCGGTAAATATGGTGTTTATTGCGTAGAAAACCATAAAAAAGCTTTGGGACTTTTGCTTTTGTCTGGTGAGTGTGAATATCCGGTTTACACAATAACTGTTTAGACGGGTTTTACTGCATATAACTGATCTGTTACGGCAACCCTGAGTGAAAAGGGAGAAGCTGAAAGAATGTACTATATATAATGGTTGGTTTTTGGTTTGTTTGTTTTTTTTTTGGGGGGGGGGGGGGGGTTTGCGTGCATTATAACCACAAATGAGGTAAAATAGCTGAACTTAAATGAGCATTTAACACTACGTAGTCCCACTGTTTCAGAACACCCATTTCCACTGTTTTAAGGCACCTGTCTGCATGTAAATTGACAAAAAGGTGACTCGTAGCATCGTTACCAGAAGCCACACTGACAAATCTACTTATCAAATGTAAATACATATTGGGGTTTTTGGTCTTGAGAGCATAGACATCATCCAAGGCTGGTTATCTCAAAATGTTTAATTAGAGCAATTAATCAGTCACCCCAAAAGGATATGACAATATATCTGCAATAAAAAGATAGTTATTCCTTCTTGCCGAGACCCAGTTGACCATATCCAAGAGTTATCAAGGTGTGAACAATTTTGTATGTTATCCACCTGAAAACCATTCACTGATCAATACTACAGTTACTGCTGAGGTTGAACGATTTCAACTACTTTGGTTATTTGTCCATCGATACCTAGAATGTTTGTCACCATTTGTTTAATACTTTGTGATTTACTGCTGCTTTCAGAAAAAGTACCTGTGTTTCTTGAGTACCGTAGTTCTTATTGTGTTACTATTAAGATAAAAAAGACACACCTTTTTGTCATTCTGCATTTCTTTTACCTCAACACCTTCTGAACAACAAAACTTTTTAGTAGTGTACCGTTGATCTGCCCAATCCGTGACGAACGTGTCGAATGTATCGAATCTTCTGTAGAACCTTTTTAAAGATTCATAGTTTCCATCAGCTGAGACCCTTGCGGCGTTACAGACCTGTGAATAACACAGTTTTAATTGATATTACCAAAACAAACAAACAGCCTGGATGTCATTGTGATTTATAGGCAAGTGGGTAAGGCACAGAGAAAGGTAAGTTCACATTAAAAAAATATATAAAATTGACCACGGTAGTAGACTTGTGCCAAGAACAGTCTTGTGTAATATTTGATAACAACCTCTCAGGATTTAGATAACAAGGAAAGTCATGGATGACCTTTGTTTACTGTAAGCAGGACTTTGTAGAAATTATAGGAAATTCACATCAATCAATTCAAAAACGATAAGTACTTCAACCCCTTGGCAAACATGTGATGGCTGTTTGCAAGTTGTTCTTTTCCTTACATAATATTTGAGATCGGTGTGTCACCAGAATAGATGTAGAGAGAATTTCAGGACAAAATCACCCAAGCTTCCATCATATCCTCTGGGAAGCCATGTGAGATAATTTTATTAACCATGCTTTCCGGCTGTTCCTTATTACCCAGTTATTGTAGTTCTTCTCCAACTGGATAGAGATGTGCATGCCAACCTGAAAATAACCCTAAACGTCGAAAGGACTTTCCTGATATGACCATCTTGCACGATGACATTTAAAACAAAGTGATGTTTTTAGAACTTCTGGCAACAGATGAAATAGTCCATTAACACCTGAAGCATAAAATTTAGTTCTTATATGGAGTAAAATCCTGTGTCCATCTGCCACAGATTTTGATATGAATTCAGTCAGTAAATACATTACAGTCAAATTTTCTCTGCACTGGTAAAAACCTGGGGCTCATAAGAGATATAGACATGCTTGCCACCTTCTGGGTGAAATGTGCATTTCCAGGTTCCGCTAACCAGCGATGTTAGCAGTCGCAAGATAAAAATGTGATTCCCAACATGTGTACAAATACAAGACAAAAGAACAAGAAATCTAACGTGCAGTTAAGGAACGGAAAGAATGTGATGCTGGGAATGACACCACAATGTTTTGTCGATACTGCAAATTAGTGATGGCAAACTCAAAATACCCCCCCCCCCCCCCCAAAAAAAAAAAAAACAAAACGCACACCATCAGCGCTTGTTTCCAGACCTGACGTCAGTTACATTCTTGTTGACAGCCCACATAAGCAGGATGACTTATTTGTTTGTTGCTGTCTAATTGGTTAAAACTCATGACCTTATTGGATCTGTGTAATTGTGTGCACGCAGTTGCAAATAATCTTAATTTAGAACTTTTTCCCATTTTAAATCAGTTTAATATTACACAGCCACAATAGACAAAGCAAATATATTATTTTGCACTCACTTGAAGAAAAATGCCGGCCTTTGCATTGTGAGGTTCTAATTTTTTAGACACTCATCTAGGATGTAGAAATATTTTTTCGAGTGAATTTGAAAAGTTATTTATGAATTGTAAAACAAAGATCGCATTGAGAAATTACAACACAATATTTGAGAATACACTAGAAAAACTGCAGATGTCTACATTCCAAATCCAGGTTGCCATAATTTTAGATTAGAATAGAACGTTATTTGTCCCTTGGGAAGACTCCCTCAGTGAAATTCAGGTTCCAGCAGCATTGTATTGCAGCACACAGAGTATCAAAAGTGAAAAAAAAGAAAAATAGTTTGCAAATACGCAATATAGATACCAGACATACCGATCAGTACTGGTTTACTGGCTACTACTGTTCCTCTCATTCCCGATCTCTGTCTTCCTGTTACTCCTCCTATATATATTAAAGAATAGAAGTTATAAATATACAAAAAAACTAAAATTGCATAAAAATACCATTCAAATAGTAGGCTACAGAGATGTGAGAATTTGTTTGTTTAATTCTTAAAGCTGTCTGGGTTCTCGGCTTGGTTGGCAGCTGGTTGGCACCTACTCACTCTCCGACAGTCGTGTATTTCAGCAGGAAGTAAAAATATTTAAAGTCCCTTAATGGGGCAGCCTGGATTTTAGAAAAATTTGAAAACAGATTCTGTTGATCTAGTATATTTGTTGTTCAGAAATGACACGAGGTTGTCCTTTGTTAATTTTATACTGATGTAAATCCCAGAAAAGCAGCCAATTGGCAAAATTACCAGTTTTTATTTCGACACACTGTGTTGTTTTCTGGAGACGGCTGCACGGAATTTGTGTCTTCCAGCAGAGTGACGCACAACTCTGCTCATTTTTATGCAGGGGATAAATGCAGACAGATGGAGAGCCAAATTAGGACGAGTAAACCCGCAGAGACCAAAACCGAGGTCAACGTTTGACTTTTTAAAAAATGGTTCTTTTCTTATCGCGTCCTCGCGGCTGGAACACTGCACCAGCGGAATGTGAAGCATCAAGTGCAACTTATGAGGCGACTATTGCTCAGTCCAAAGAACAGGCTGTCCCACAATCAAAGTGTCGTGTGTTCAATCCCCAGTTGCAGCCGAGTATTAATGTCCTTTGCACAAAGCATTCAACAAACATTCTCGACCTCTACATCTGCAACTATAACACGGTTCCCAGATCTCTAATATCATGACTGCATCATAGTTATGATGCAATTACACCCATGAAGATGCTGAATAACTACTTTTGGATGTTAGAAAACAAAAGCCATATTTCTGTGTTTATCTAACATTTTCTCCATGACAGTAGATGTTTCTTTTGAAGGGAAAAAAGTCTCATATTGGAGGATATTATGAGGTTTTCAAGGGTGTTTAATTCTATGCAGTCAGCTTTGTTTGGGTGGTCTCTGCAGCAACTCTCTGCTGTTTGGTTTTGGGTTGAGCAGTGAAGGTTGCATGTGTGTCCACGTTCTCTCATGTGTTTATTAGAAGCTGCACGCTTGAAGGCTGTGGAGTTTTTTTTTTTCCCCCCACTGACTTAAGGCGAGTAATGCGATGAGCTCATCTTTGCACACCACTGGAGCAGTCAGTCAAGGGTTATTTCGCCAACAGGCCTTCGCTTTCTGCAGCTTTGAGTGCAAAGTTTCAACCGATGACCGGCTAAACACAGTAGTCAGCAGATTTGTGCATGACAGCACAATTTCAACAACTCTTCAAGTAGGTATCAGCGGTGGTGAACTCTGCTCACAGCTGTAAATGGTCACGGGGTTGTCCTGTTCCTTCTGCTATCAGCTCGCTGTGCAGCGTTCTGCAGGGCTGTGTTTAATTTAGAGCCAATAAAAGTCTGCGGTGTAACACAGGAGACAGTAACCGCCAGCACAGGTTTTGCAATCGCATCACAAAGCTCTTTGGAGCCGCCTGTCGTCCTGGGAATGTGTCGGAGAGATTTTGCTGAGCGCAAATAAATGGCTAAACAAACAGTTTTACACAGCGTCGTACAAAAGGACCAAACGAGACATTACGTAGTAGGGGTTTCTGAACTGTGTGTATTATATATAAAATAAATAAATGAATCAACAGATTTGATGTCCAAATAAGGTTTGAACTGTTCATGGCTGATCCCCACATATTCGTGAGGAGAGAGACCAGTAACCAGTTGTTGAGGTCGATGTACAGTGTACAAGAAAATTTGAGTAAAAAATTTTCAGCACGCTAAATAAAACTAGAGCACCGCGCCCATAAGGTGCAATCTTCTGGCAACACTATTTTCCAATTCCACAAATTTTTACCTTGGAAAGAAATTTTCACGGTCAAAGTCCTGTTAGAAGTGGCTTATGATAAAATATAATACAAAATATAGATCAAAAGCTTTTCAATGTTAGTATCAAATAGCTGCTAAATCCGCAATACAGATCAGATGCCGATCAAACTTTGTCAGGCCATAGTGAGTGACCGTCTGCACCTCAGTTTTAAATATGAGTGTGATTGGTACATGTTTAAGATATATTGTAAAATATACATATAGATAGAAATTTATTGATCCCTTGGGCAGACTCCCTCAGGGAAACTGAGGTTCCAGCAGCATTGTAAAGCAGCACACAGGGTAAGAAGCACACAGAGTATCAAAAGTGAAAGTAAAAAAAAAACAAAAACCAAAAAACCCTTAAAATTAAATGTGGTTTTCAATGTTACATTTAAATGGCCACAAAATCTGTAATCTGGATCAGATTAAACTTTGTTAATTGATAATAGGATACCATCCTACATAATGCTCTCAAATATTAAAGAAATGTGATCTTTTTTGGCAGAGTTACGAATTTTTGAAAATTTGTTCAGTGTTAAAGATAGGGATTTTTACTGACTTTGGACCCTATGACCTTGAAAATTTAATCACTTTTGCCTATCAGGATATGAATCATCAGTAAAAAATCTCATAATGATATATGAAAACTTGGGGGTTCCACGCTGTTCACAGTCAAACAGGGGGCGATAATGTAACCTCTTCCAACATTGTTGGAGGAGGTAAAAATAACTTCATATTACTACTGTAGGAGTATGATGCTTTTTTTTTTTTTTTTACTAGTTTGGGAGGCCCTACGACCTATATACTGACATGCATTAATAATAATTAGTATTATTAATAACTTTTATAATGACAGTTTATATAGGACATTACCAGTAATCAAAGCACTAATAAAAATAAACTCCTAATTATAAAAGAATAAAATGGCAGCAATAAAAAGTACATCACAGTAATGCAAAAATCCCAAATTAAAGAGCTGATAATACAGAAAAAAAAGGTGGATCTTATATTCCACTGTGAGTTATGCTTTGGTGCAACTTATATAGGGGTTTTCCTCTTCAAGAGGCATTTTTTTTTAAAACAGGTGCGACTTATACTAAAATACAATACCTCTTCATGGAGAAAATGCAACAGTCTATCGTTTTAGAAATAAAGCATACCGAGCTACAAGCAGTACTTTGTAGAAAGTAGAAGCTAAACTGAAACAAAAAAGTAGTAAATGTTAGGTTTATAATTATATAACTTAATTTTATAAAAACAAGACACATTGGGCAACCGTATTGCTTCATGGAATAAATCAGGGAGTTAGGTGGCGGAGTCGGTTTATATTCTAAATGCTCCAGAGAAGGGGATTAGCTGGTTCATTTTATCTGTGCTGGCGCTTTCAGTTCTGCATTTCAACATGTTCATCCTCGTTTTCTCTTTGCTGCCACGCAATGCTTTGGAGTAATTACAGACCTTGATGTTGGATGTCTTATCAGCTTGTTCCCTGGGTCACTCCATTGATTGTGTCTTCCTTCTACACTGGCCCGTAGTGTATTATTATTTATTAATCAGAGTGTACATACAATACTGATAGCTGGAAAAATGATGAATTTTGGCAATTGGCAGGCCGCCAACTCTTGACACTCCTTTTGTACTTTTGTATGAGTTTCCTTTCACAGATGGGTGGCAAAGGTTACCAGGGTCCTGCGACATGCCCCGCCCGCCTGACACACCTGGAATGTAAAGTTCCAGGTGCTGCAGGTTTTGCAAGTAACACAATAATTCTCATTGAGCTCCCAAAAGCAACAATGACTAAAGTATTGACTGCATTATCTCGCAATGCCATGTCGTCCGTAGCTATAAAATTCCACCTTACCAAGCGATTAACAGATTGGGGGGAGTATTGCTTTAACTTTGTCGGTCAGTAATGACTAATACAAATACACTACCTTCATGTAATTAATTTATTATTGACTGAAATGAAGATCAACATTAATTACAGTCCCTGAAAATTAGATCCCTATTCATCACTTAAGCATGTGCATCCCAAGAGGTTGGTCTGGAACCGACAAACCTTCGTGTGAAGTTCAGTTGTCCAAGAATCCGACACACAATTTGCCGACATAATCAATCAATCAATCAATCAATTTTTTTATATAGCGCCAAATCACAACAAACAGTTGCCCCAAGGCGCTTTATATTGCAAGGCAAGGCCATACAATAATTATGTAAAACCCCAACGGTCAAAACGACCCCCTGTGAGCAAGCACTTGGCTACAGTGGGAAGGAAAAACTCCCTTTTAACAGGAAGAAACCTCCAGCAGAACCAGGCTCAGGGAGGGGCAGTCTTCTGCTGGGACTGGTTGGGGCTGAGGGAGAGAACCAGGAAAAAGACATGCTGTGGAGGGGAGCAGAGATCGATCACTAATGATTAAATGCAGAGTGGTGCATACAGAGCAAAAAGAGAAAGAAACAGTGCATCATGGGAACCCCCCAGCAGTCTACGTCTATAGCAGCATAACTAAGGGATGGTTCAGTCTCACCTGATCCAGCCCTAACTATAAGCTTTAGCAAAAAGGAAAGTTTTAAGCCTAATCTTAAAAGGCTCCCTGATCTGAATTGGGAGCTGGTTCCACAGGAGAGGAGCCTGAAAGCTGAAGGCTCTGCCTCCCATTCTACTCTTACAAACCCTAGGAACTACAAGTAAGCCTGCAGTCTGAGAGCGAAGCGCTCTATTGGGGTGATATGGTACTACGAGGTCCCTAAGATAAGATGGGACCTGATTATTCAAAACCTTATAAGTAAGAAGAAGAATTTTAAATTCTATTCTAGAATTAACAGGAAGCCAATGAAGAGAGGCCAATATGGGTGAGATATGCTCTCTCCTTCTAGTCCCCGTCAGTACTCTAGCTGCAGCATTTTGAATTAACTGAAGGCTTTTTAGGGAACAACCTGATAATAATGAATTACAATAGTCCAGCCTAGAGGAAATAAATGCATGAATTAGTTTTTCAGCATCACTCTGAGACAAGACCTTTCTGATTTTAGAGATATTGCGTAAATAATGTGCCTCAAGTGTACCATGTGACGTGTGGAAAAGCAACAGCATCGCGGCGCTGTCACAGCATGGACAACAACATTACGAGCACCACGGAAATGTACGGAATTCCCAAAATACGTCAAAGTTTGTAGTGTGAAGTAAACTTTTAAACATCTTCAAAATCCCACAACCATGAAAACAGAGCTACAACACAGTCACAGGATATCTTGTTTCTTCACAGATGCTCTTTGGGCTTTCCATGGTGTGGACAAGGTTTCAAACGGAGACCTTCCAGGAATGCGTATCTATGAAAGTGAGACGTTTTACTTTTCTTAAGTGCTGTTACAAATTGTGTGTGCTTTATGCTGTGTCAGTTGTTGCCTGGGGCTCTCAGTCCACTGCAAACTAGTTTTCCAGTAACTTCGATGTTTAAGAGAAGAAACTGAAGGATTTGCATGAATCAAGAGTCTCTAACACGTTATATTTTGGTGTAAGTGGTTGGAAATTTTTCTCTCACTGATATGCCTGCGCAATATCTCCCATCACGCGTACATATTTGCGTTCATTTTAGATTTATTTGCCTCGTTCACACAGTCATCAAAAAGCCTTTTATTTGCGCGTTGGCACTTAAAGACTAAAGCTGGACACGTCAGCGTGTGTGAGAATGAATCAGGATGCTTTCTGCAGGTTTTCCACACTGTAGTGAGATGGATGAATGTGCAAATACAGAATGAAATATTTAGGGATCTTTGCTTCTTTCATTCCATCTATTTTCGTGTCATTTATTTCAGTTTCACAATGCCACAGCGATTGTAAAAAGACCTGAGCGGCTTCCTTCTCATGCTCATTGTCTGAAGTGCAAATCAGCTGATAGGATGGGTTGCGTACTTATGAGGTGCTACGTGTAATTCCTGTAATTCCAGATGGTTAATGGGATCTCGTTTCTTGGACTTGGTGTACCACATCCGATCTCCTTACACGAACACTTATCAATGAACTGTGCCTTGCTACAGTTAAAATAAAACGATGCATGCACACGTTAACTAGTGTGAAACAGCTCGCGCAAACCCTATTTGACTCGGAGAGGGGTAGCGTGTGATGTAATGCTTTCGGGAAGTAATTGGACTAAAAATGTAGAAATGGGAACGACTTGGAAGGAATGCAGAGACCGCAGCGGCCCTCAAGATACCACATTGTTTTAGGGAAGAATGGCTGTTTTTCTGCTGAGTGCCCTTCTGTTACCCTCATGGTCTGGTTGGAGGTTCGGCAGCTTGCTCGAGAGGTCCTCAACAGGAGCACAAGCGCAGTCCTTCCCCTTTGTGTCTGGTGTACTGCAGCCAAGTGAATGGTAATCGGCTAGTAAAAGCCTCAGCTAATGACTCAGTACTCTAGTTGTGTTTTGACTGACTAGTGCCTTATTCAGATGGATTTGGCACAAACAGACAAGAACACACAACGGCACTGGAGTGAATTGTATTGGCAGCTTGGAGCGTCAAAGAGGCGCCACCAGACAGATCTGGTGTGTGTATGTTTGGTGCAGGGGGCTTGAACACTTGTGCCACTGAACACATCTTGGGATATGATAAAAAAATTAGTTCTGCGCTTGTTTTTACACACTTTTCCTTCGCTTCACACTTTAAATACATCAAAGATCCCAATTTGGCACCGCTGAAAAAGAAAGAAGGCTAAGGTAAGTCGTTGCTTGGGTAATGTCATTTTGAAACACGTCTTTACATTTACTGAGGTAAACATGCACACATTTATCTCTGTAGGGATGCTCTCCATGCTACCAGACGTTTTTAATGACAATTTTGCTGAATCAGTAGCAACAAGAAGTGTTGTTGTTTTTATTTGTCTTTTGTTTGCCTCTTAGGCTTCCATTGTGTAAATGTTTATCCCGTCACAGCATCTACCTCCATATTTGTCCGATTATCATGCTGTTTTTCCCAAATGAAAAGTTGAACCAAGAAATGTCTTTGAATAGGTTCCAGATTGTAACATTACAGAGTTCCCATTGAAATGTGGGCACTTATTGCAGTGATTAAAGTTTTTGTGATATTTCTCAGTTTTCAGCTAAACCCATAAAATACAGTCATCTGTGTATGAATTGCGTTTTGCTCAGAAAATGCTAAAAAAAATATGGCACAATTGAACATTTTTGGCCGTTGATTTATTCTTTGAGCTTTGGGTTTGGCTGCGACCATATTTGTAGTTTTTGTTTGGCACGTGTGACAAATTACAGATAACCAGGCACGAAATTCAGCTCAATCAAAATGAAATACTGTACGTGTAGAATACGATATTGGGGCATTTGCACTCCTCTTTGGACTTTTGGGTATGTCTGAAACCCAGGAGTCATTGTGCTGTGTTGGCTAAGTGTCCAGGTACACTTTCTTGTGAAGTTCTTGTAGCTGCTGGGCTCAACATCAAGTCTTTGAAGCTATCATTTGAAGTACCATTCACAAACGTTACAATAACCACTGGAGCTATCCACGAACCCAAACATGTTCATCATTATTGATGTATGACGGTAGACCAATAGCTTTACCCCAGAAGTTGTCATTGCTAAGTTAGCATGACATTAGCACTGTGGTTGCCTTGTAACTTTAATGTGGTTGGTACATTATTGCTGGAGAAGCTCTGGGGCTACAGCCACCTCACCCTAAACCAAAAAAGTTTATTTCTTTGCGGGTATCGACTTTTTCTCCTTACGAGAGGATTTGCTTGCAAGAACATATTCTGTCCCCACAACAAGTCTAATTGATGCGTACGCGCACACATCCTGTCTCTTTTGTCCATGTGCCGACTCCATTGTGCCGTCATGCCTCCTCTCTCCTCTTTCTCCTCCACTCTTTAAAACCTCCTTTTCTTCTTTCCTCTTCCTGTCTTTTCTCTTTGGACTTTTCCCCCTCTTTTCTCGTAATTATGCCCCACGGATTAAGGAGCTTTCAGCTGTGCGTGAGAGCAGGTTTTGTGTTTGAAGCGGTGAATGAACGGGATTCATTGTGGACAGAGTCTTGCCCCTCAAACACGACATGGCACATATACGTTAAATCCTTCAGCAAACAGCGTTTTATTTTTTTCTAGCCGGTGACGTCTCCGCCTGAAGGTGAGGCGCCTGTTGCGTGTTTAATGTGGATTCTTGATTTACTCCTGCGTCGACCCGTCCTTCTCGCATTTCTGCATTTTCGTGGATTCCAGGTATGATGCGCGTGCGTCTCCGTGTGTCCGCTACCCTACACCTCTGTGTGTTTGTCTGGCGGCATGCGAGCGTGAGCCTGGCTACAGAGCGATGATTGTGTGCAGCGGTATGGGATCCATGAGTGTTGGGCCCCACCGAAAAGGACGACGCAACCACCCACTAACCCGCTGGGGTTACTGAGTGCACAGGAGGAGGGGCCGCTTCCCTCCTTTCACTCACACTCCTTCTTAAATTGTCCACTTTTTCCCCTCCCTCTTCACCCACTTCTTCTCCCAGGAAGATGTTTGAGCTCCTCATTTTTCTTTTTCTGCATTCTTCTCACTCCACAATCGTTTCCTAGTCTATTTTCTATTTGTTTGTTTTTTTCCTCCCCGTCTCTATAAATTTCCGTGCCCCCACGTATTCCGTGCTGCATTGCCGCGAAGCTCGTGTCGACGCAGCCGCACTGTTTTGGCCGCGTGTGTTCTGTCTGATCTGTGCGTCTGACTACACCCAGCACCGCAGTATCCTCAGCTGCTCCGTGTTGAACGGGGTTTGTCTGTAAAGGGATTAGCACCAGCGGATACTAAGCTGATTTTGTGTCTACTAACGAACCACTTCTCACAAGTACAGTCTGCTTGCATGAGTGCACAGAGTTTCGGTCCAGTCCGTGTGCGCGGGCGGGTTGAGCGGAGTTGATGTCAGATGGATCAAGGTAGAGGATCGAGGGATGAGAGGAGGTTAGAGTTGATCTTGGGGTCAGTTGAAGTGCTGATAGGGATTCACATGTACAAACCATTAAGCCAGGTGAGACTCCATGACTAGGATTTGAGGAACATCTTTGCTACCTTCTGAGGAATAGTGATCCTTTGCAGCTTAGCTCTTACTACTGTCAGTAGTTGTCAGATTTCTAGGTATGTGCTAACCCTATTTCAAAGATGGGTGTGTGGTCCAGTCAAAGCATTTTGGGGGTGGGTGGGATTGATATCCTTTTTATTTGTAAACCTCACCACCATCCGTCCTTGGTCCATTTCATAAGCAACATGTCAACAGAGCCTTCTGCTCAGTTCTGGCTAGCTCAACACCAACGTCATGGCACGTTTCAAAAGCATATCTACCCCCTGCTCTACTTTTCTTTTCTTTTTTTACTTTGAGTTTCAGAACTCACAGTACTTATTTGTCTCTTCAGTCGTGTTGTACTGCCTTTTTGTCTTATTTTCGGTTATGTTTATTGGCAGTTGGCAATCTGTTGCATTACTGCCAGTAAGTAACTGGGCTGGAGTGTGTACTTCTACCTTCTCTTATGTGTTTGTTTTTTAAAAAATTATCAAACTGCTTGGATTGCAGGAAGTTTTTTATAATACTTTGCAGAACAGTTCTATTTTTAAGCGTATACATTGGCTTGACTTCAGTGTTCTTGCCGTTTGCCCTCTACTAGTGTATCAGGGTTGTGGTGACCTGCTGGTTGAGAGGCAGGTTTGTGAAAAGAGGATAATCTGCTTGATTCCCCATCAGACAATGATACAACTTTTTCATGTCCGGTACAGTATCAGTACTGGCACCTTCAGTATCTGAGGGTACTGATACTGATTGGACACATTTTTAAGTTGTCATTTCCCCCGTGAACTTCCAATCCAGTGATTTTTTCTTTTTCTTTTTTTCTTTATTTTTTCAATATTGGATGGATAATCCACTTGTACTAATACCCTTAATAATTACAACTATGTCTTGTTGGAAACTACGAACTCTTTGCACCAAGTGGAAGATAAGGTTCCTAAAGGGCTTTTGCAAAACTAGAAGTCAGATTTAGAAATTTGTGTATTTGGCAAAGAAATGAGACTCGCCCCTTGGGGCCTCCCTTTAGCCTGTATGAGAATTCCGGCATCCGGAAAATGTTGTCATGCACATGACCCTGGTTGTCCACACAACGTTGCATTTGAAGTACAACACACTCAACAGTTCTTGTAATATTGGATGAAATTATGCTTATTGTTTCAACATATATAAAGGTGTTAGGCACGTAGCTTGGTAATGATACTTCACCAACCTGAGGTTTGATATGGGACTAAAAAATATTCCTGATCTGTACAAAATTCCAAGTGAGTAATTCACCCATGACTGTTTGGAATTTGACCAATTTGATCTTGAGTCCATCTTTATTTAGCCTAAGAGCAATTGGGAAACTAGAAAAGTTTGAAGGCCTAAAGATGTGTATTTATCTCTTTTTATTTATTGGAGCATGCTTTGAAATTACATCTTTATGCTAAAAACATGTATGCTAACATTTCATGAAACAATGACATGTTGCATGAAGTAATCATATTTATTAATTCAGTGTACAATAGGAATCTGTAGGAATCTCTTATTTTATCCAGATGAAGGATTCAATAAGATCCATTTGCTTTCATTTTGAGAGGCTACAGAACTGTTTGCAGCGTGTGCTGAGTCTTACGTGCTGGGTTGTGACTCTTCCCCCTTGTCCTTTCTCACACATTGCTTCTGTCGCTCACACGGGGCCTCTCCACATTGTCATCCGAAGAAAAAAAAAATTCAGCTCCATATCCCAACACCTCCTTGGAGACTGAGAGAAAGAACAAACAGCCATTCAGACTACCCTATGTATACTGTCCTTGCGGACTGTATAAAGCGATGTTTGCTCACCGCTGCCATTATTGTCCCGAGAAAAGTTGTTAACTTTTAGATTGCTGGCTCACCGCAGTCTCGCCTCAATACAAGGAGTGTAACTGGGAATATCAGCTAACGCTCGCTATGGTTTTCTTTGTCAAATTGACCACAGCGGGCTGAGATGTAGAATGCGTCTTTGTGCATTTTAAACCAGTAGCAGTAGTTGGCGTTGTTAAACCCTGTCTGCATAAACCGCTACAGCAGAAACCTAGATCTATTTCCTCTCTGCTTAAACTCTACTACTGTATTATTTCTTGTGTAGACATACGGTAAACCAAAACAATGACAAATGTATCACAATGATGAGAAAATAGATGGCTACCCTTGACCTATTTTAAGAGGTCAAAAAGAACCATTCTGTTTTCTATTTTTATGCTATGGATCATGCAAAGCCACTTTTTTTTGGTAGTGGGGGGGTGACAGCCAATCAGAGTAGAGAAGCATCATGACATCACAAACACTTATAAAACTGAAAATGCTGTTCTTGTAACCTAATAACACCTTAAGCGTGCACACAGTCAAAGGTAGCTCCCCCCCCCCCCCCCATGTAAACTGGGGATTCTCAGCACGTCCCTTAGAGATGCATTTGTAGTCTTACATGCACATATCCTGTTCCACACGTCACAGCCCTTAAATATGGTTATATGTCTGTTTATTCAAACACTCGGTGGTTCGCTCTGATTCCCTCCTCCATGTTTCTGTTGCCCAGCCACAGACCATCTCTGGAATCCATAATTTCCGCTTCCTTAGCGCAATGTTCTTCTCGCTTGCAGGCGTCACAGCCTTTACTCAGACCATTAAAAGCCTCAAATCACCAGAGAGAAGGAAATGAACTCAACACATCTCTGCTGTTTACTCATTAGTCATTTATGGCCAAGAACAAACAGGTAGAACTGCCTGTCGATGAGATGACCGGTCAGGAGGACGCTGCAGGAGGTGATGAGTGAGGGATGATGGAGAGGTTGCGTGTGCATTCACACCGTGTGCGCGCAATCAGTCCACTTGTATTCCTGCTTAATTAAATTTGACTCTAAATGAAATTGTTGGGATTCAAGAGTACTTGTCATCCACCAGAGATGAAAGAAGCGTGACATGTGGACAGCTGCAACACTTATCTGGTTCCATGTGATTGAATGCATGTGTAAGGGGCGGCTCCTCTTTGCCACGTGCACACCCCTGTTCGTTTCCACTGTGAGCTGATGTTTGGATTGTGGAGCCAAAGGCGCTTTGGACTCCAGTGCAATCTGAACATGAATCACCACCTCCCACCCAACACACACTCTGTGAAGTGGATGTGTGTCACATCGCTGCTCGTTTGCATGACGCTGAGAGTGCAGGTCCACAGAGAACTTGCTTTTCGTGAGTGATGGACAAAAATTGACTTATTTATGTAGCATCGATCCACATGAGCCACAAGCAAAATTGTGAGTTACTTTTTTCCCACTTCCAATTCATAAATTCCAGTTCATTTTAATCAGTTAAATATTAACCTTTATACAAAATTTGATGCAAAAAGGAAATTATGTATCTTCATTCTACATAATTCTGTCATAACTAATATATGTCAAGAAAAATGTTCAGAGTTCTTCTGAGCAGCACCATTTGCCAAAAGTTCATAAGTTCTGATGTATGTCTGCATGTCTCCAGGCAGGTGAACTCTTCTTCATATCAGAGATTACTTTATTTTTCTTCAGCGCGGTGCAATATAGTTAAGGCGGTGAGGTGTTTGCCTCTGCGACCACCGGGCCACTCCGAGCCCAACAGCAGTATGGTGTCTCCCTAGCATACATTCTGCTCGATTACAGCTGTGAACTCCCCATCTCGTTTCAATCTGCGCATTGCTCATGACGGCCCCTCACATCTCCATGTAACTCCAGTCAGACGAACTCTTCCTGATATGTGGGATTAATTTTTTCTGTACGCTACATTATAATTGGATGGTGGGTTGCACGCTGTTGCTGTGACTTAACCAGCTGAACAGCAGGGCACACTTGTTGCATGTGCCTTCCGTGTTTCAGCCTGCACATGGCACATCTCGGCTGTTTCATGTAAAGACTCACTGCCATCTTTCATTTATGTCTCTCTGGCTGACACTCCTTAAGCCCTAGAGCCTATTTCACCAAAATCACAAACCCATACATTATGATTTATTTCTCAGCTTGTACAAGGTCAAAAATGCAAAAGGTTGGATCAGCTAAAAGACAGGTTCTAGGGGATGTTGTGGATGCAAAAACATTTTAAGTAAATAATACTTGGTAGGCGTAAATGAGTTTTTTTTTTTTTTTTTCCCCCCAAAAATGAATTCCAATTTATGTCTTTATTTGCTTGGCGTTTCAGCTGTGGTTAGTTTATATGTGGTTGACGTGGATACTTTTATAGAGGAGACTTCGCTGGACATTGTGATGTATAATAAGTGTATGTTGGTGCCAGCATTGGTTAGTTATAAGGATGTGAATCGTACAACAACTCACGATTCAATTCGATTCCGATTCTTGGGGTGACGATTCGATTCAGAATCTATTTTCGATTCAAAGAGCTCTGAGAAATAGTTATATTACTTAAAAAATGTTTATGTTTAAGAAAATGCAGCTTTACAAGGTTAATCAAGTGATTCTAGATGTAAATTTACTTGCTTTGCTCGTTCAGAGTTGGCTGGCAGTTTAGCGAAGCGCTGGTCAGTAGTCGGCAGAGACTGCTGCTCCGCTCTTTTAGCTCCGGGTGATAGCGTAGCATGTGGGCTTGCGGATTTGAAGTGTTTCTGAAGTACTTGACTTTCATTTTGCAGATTCTGCACACTACATAAGTCATGTCAAGCTCCTTCTTACGCAGCAAATAATAAAATCCAAAATGCGCCCAAACATTTGTCTTCAGCAAAGACGGTGCTGGCTGAATTAGCTCTTTGTCCGCCATGCTAAGCTACAGCCACTGAACTCTGCAGCGCACGAGTGTTTGAAGCACGCTGGACCGCCTCCTCCTCACGGGGACGCTGTAGTACGGAAGCCGTTGCCTGACAAACAGTACACGCAGCGAGTAAGCAAGATTGTTTAAAAAATGCTTTTAAAAAATCGATTCTTGGACATTTTGGATCGATTCAGAATCGTAATAAATAAGAATCACGATTCGGATGTGAATCGATTTTTTTCCGACACCCCTAGTTAGTTATGAGTGTTCAAATGTTCCAAAACAGGGCAAGTCCCTAAATTAGGGGACTCTAGAGTTTAAGAGGTGAAAGGACATATTTGTTAGTGATCAATTTGATCTGCAGGTAATTCACCACTGTGATCAGATATATACATTTGTTGTGTACTATGTTGCTCATGCAGTATTTGTGTCTTGGGCTGCTTGATGCTCAGCTAAACAGTTTGGTGAACCCATTTCATGACAATAATAAACAAATAATAATGAATGTGTATGAGTTAAATGGTATGAATATTTCATGAGGTGAAAGCTGGAACAGAGGCGTTGAATGGTATGTTCCAGCTTTCATCTCATGAAATATTCATACCATTGAAAGAATGTAAAAACATTCATTATTTGTTTTATATAACTGCTAAAATAGTTTGTGTACGATCCTCACTCCAGCGAAAAAATCACGTCTGACATCAGCAATCCAACATGAACTTTAAATATGAGTCCAAAAAAAAATGCCGTGCACCAACTTCATGTACCCCCCTCCAAAAAAAGGCTGTGTACTTCCTTAGTGCAGCGAAAAAAAAAAAATCATGTCAGAAATTAGTCCAACTTTTCATTCTAACTTCCCCCTAACAGTGCTACCTTCAATTGGTTTACAGCGTAGTTGATTTGTTTTGTGTGTGTGTGCACAGAGTGCAATGGTACCAAATGTATGGAACCAAATTTGCACCCTGATCAAACCAAATTGCACTCTAAACGCAATGCAACACAAATGTGACGAATAATCCATGTCACGTGACATACAAAGCACCAATCAAATGGCAAGGATCCGCTCAGCTGCTACATAACATGCATTCATGGAGCTCTAAAATTGAAGGTCAGCAGATGAGCTACATCATGTTTGGTTTGTTTAAAATAAAGTATCCAGATGTTTGTCAGCTGCACTGTAAATGTCTAACTGTGAACAGACGAGACTTAAAAACGGCAGAGATGGAAAGTAAGCGAGAGTTCTTTCACTTGACTGTTTTCCTTCCCAGTGTAGACGGGGAGAAAGTGTGAAATATCGCTCGCAGAGCCTGCAGGCAGACACATAGTTGTGGAACATATTGGCCAAGTTCACTGGGTTGTGTGCACACATACACAGGCTCATTAAGGTGCACACACGTGAGTTCTCACCCCTCAGTATTCCACGCCTTCATATAACTGCAGCGCCCTCATAAAACCGCTCATGGTCTCGGTGCGGTAACTTGATCGGAACACGGTGGTCTGCGTGTGTTTGTGCCGTTGCCATCTGAGGGGGCAGGGTGTCTCTATTAATAATTACACAATTCATCATCAGATTGAAGCGGAGGCCAGGAGCTGACACACACACACACGGCTTTCTGACTACACACAGCCAGCAGCCTTCACACCATAACGATCCAAACATTTAGTTTTTAACACTTGCTTAGTTAAGATAAACTGAGGACTTTAGGGCCCCGTGGCTGACTTGTAGATGTCAACATTACATTTTGATATCACGAAGCCACACCATGTTCTATTGGAGACTTTTTCCTGACTTTTATGTTTTCAGCAACGCCATTTGGTTGGTTCACTGAAATTACTCAAACTGATTTGCACTAGTCTTCATGCAACTTGGTTGAAGAAAGAACCGATTCTATGTTAGTACAGAGCCAAATCTGAAAAATAGTTTTCACTTTCATCAGTGTTTCGAGAATCTTTTTGTGTTTTCAGCCATTTCTCTTGACTTGGTGACCTCAGTAGGTCAAACGTGGTGACTTGCAGTTTCAGGGAAGTTAAAGTTGGACAGACTGGTTGTTTAGAGGTCAGAGGGATGGAATCTTGTTTGAGAAACACTTGCTTCCTGTTGCACATTACCACATCGCTTTGAGGATTGCATCTTGACACAACACCAGTCTCCAGCCTCATGTGGGTTCAAGCTGAGTGAATGCTTGTACAATGAATCGAGTGCCAGTAACCACTGTTGGGATTTTCTTAAATCCTCCAAACCGTGACTATCCAGGGTTGGGACCAGGAAGCAGAGTTGTAGTCTTACACACCTCTCTGCAGCTTCTCTCCCCCTGCCATCCCCTCATTACCCCATCCCCGTAGAGACGGTGCCTGCTCCCAGACTACCAATAACCAGCAAAAATCTATTTAAGCATAAAAATTCAAAAAGAAAAAATAATATAGCACCTTCAACTGCACCACAGACTAAAACAGTTAAATGTGGTCTATTAAACATTAGGTCTCTCTCTTCTAAGTCCCTGTTGGTAAATGATATAATAATTGATCAACATATTGATTTATTCTGCCTAACAGAAACCTGGTTACAGCAGGATGAATATGTTAGTTTAAATGAGTCAACACCCCCGAGTCACACTAACTGTCAGAATGCTCGTAGCACGGGCCGGGGCGGAGGATTAGCAGCAATCTTCCATTCCAGCTTATTAATTAATCCAAAACCCAGACAGAGCTTTAATTCATTTGAAAGCTTGTCTCTTAGTCTTGTCCATCCAAATTGGAAGTCCCAAAAACCAGTTTTATTTGTTATTATCTATCGTCCACCTGGTCGTTACTGTGAGTTTCTCTGTGAATTTTCAGACCTTTTGTCTGACTTAGTGCTTAGCTCAGATAAGATAATTATAGTGGGCGATTTTAACATCCACACAGATGCTGAGAATGACAGCCTCAACACTGCATTTAATCTATTATTAGACTCTATTGGCTTTGCTCAAAAAGTAAATGAGTCCACCCACCACTTTAATCATATCTTAGATCTTGTTCTGACTTATGGTATGGAAATAGAAGACTTAACAGTATTCCCTGAAAACTCCCTTCTGTCTGATCATTTCTTAATAACATTTACATTTACTCTGATGGACTACCCAGCAGTGGGGAATAAGTTTCATTACACTAGAAGTCTTTCAGAAAGCGCTGTAACTAGGTTTAAGGATATGATTCCTTCTTTATGTTCTCTAATGCCATATACCAACACAGTGCAGAGTAGCTACCTAAACTCTGTAAGGGAGATAGAGTATCTCGTCAATAGTTTTACATCCTCATTGAAGACAACTTTGGATGCTGTAGCTCCTCTGAAAAAGAGAGCTTTAAATCAGAAGTGTCTGACTCCATGGTATAACTCACAAACTCGTAGCTTAAAGCAGATAACCCGTAAGTTGGAGAGGAAATGGCGTCTCACTAATTTAGAAGATCTTCACTTAGCCTGGAAAAAGAGTCTGTTGCTCTATAAAAAAGCCCTCCGTAAAGCTAGGACATCTTTCTACTCATCACTAATTGAAGAAAATAAGAACAACCCCAGGTTTCTTTTCAGCACTGTAGCCAGGCTGACAAAGAGTCAGAGCTCTATTGAGCTGAGTATTCCATTAACTTTAACTAGTAATGACTTCATGACTTTCTTTGCTAACAAAATTTTAACTATTAGAGAAAAAATTACTCATAACCATCCCAAAGACGTATCGTTATCTTTGGCTGCTTTCAGTGATGCCGGTATTTGGTTAGACTCTTTCTCTCCGATTGTTCTGTCTGAGTTATTCTCATTAGTTACTTCATCCAAACCATCAACATGTTTATTAGACCCCATTCCTACCAGGCTGCTCAAGGAAGCCCTACCATTATTTAATGCTTCGATCTTAAATATGATCAATCTATCTTTGTTAGTTGGCTATGTACCACAGGCTTTTAAGGTGGCAGTAATTAAACCATTACTTAAAAAGCCATCACTTGACCCAGCTATCTTAGCTAATTATAGGCCAATCTCCAACCTTCCTTTTCTCTCAAAAATTCTTGAAAGGGTAGTTGTAAAACAGCTAACTGATCATCTGCAGAGGAATGGTCTATTTGAAGAGTTTCAGTCAGGTTTTAGAATTCATCATAGTACAGAAACAGCATTAGTGAAGGTTACAAATGATCTTCTTATGGCCTCGGACAGTGGACTCATCTCTGTGCTTGTTCTGTTAGACCTCAGTGCTGCTTTTGATACTGTTGACCATAAAATTTTATTACAGAGATTAGAGCATGCCATAGGTATTAAAGGCACTGCGCTGCGGTGGTTTGAATCATATTTGTCTAATAGATTACAATTTGTTCATGTAAATGGGGAATCTTCTTCACAGACTAAAGTTAATTATGGAGTTCCACAAGGTTCTGTGCTAGGACCAATTTTATTTACTTTATACATGCTTCCCTTAGGCAGTATTATTAGACGGTATTGCTTAAATTTTCATTGTTACGCAGATGATACCCAGCTTTATCTATCCATGAAGCCAGAGGATACGCACCAATTAGCTAAACTGCAGGATTGTCTTACAGACATAAAGACATGGATGACCTCTAATTTCCTGCTTTTAAACTCAGATAAAACTGAAGTTATTGTACTTGGCCCCACAAATCTTAGAAACATGGTGTCTAACCAGATCCTTACTCTAGATGGCATTACCCTGACCTCTAGTAATACTGTGAGAAATCTTGGAGTCATTTTTGATCAGGATATGTCATTCAAAGCGCATATTAAACAAATATGTAGGACTGCTTTTTTGCATTTACGCAATATCTCTAAAATCAGAAAGGTCTTGTCTCAGAGTGATGCTGAAAAACTAATTCATGCATTTATTTCCTCTAGGCTGGACTATTGTAATTCATTATTATCAGGTTGTCCTAAAAGTTCCCTAAAAAGCCTTCAGTTAATTCAAAATGCTGCAGCTAGAGTACTGACGGGGACTAGAAGGAGAGAGCATATCTCACCCATATTGGCCTCTCTTCATTGGCTTCCTGTTAATTCTAGAATAGAATTTAAAATTCTTCTTCTTACTTATAAGGTTTTGAATAATCAGGTCCCATCTTATCTTAGGGACCTTGTAGTACCATATCACCCCAATAGAGCGCTTCGCTCTCAGACTGCAGGCTTACTTGTAGTTCCTAGGGTTTGTAAGAGTAGAATGGGAGGCAGAGCCTTCAGCTTTCAGGCTCCTCTCCTGTGGAACCAGCTCCCAATTCAGATCAGGGAGACAGACACCCTCTCTACTTTTAAGATTAGGCTTAAAACTTTCCTTTTTGCTAAAGCTTATAGTTAGGGCTGGATCAGGTGACCCTGAACCATCCCTTAGTTATGCTGCTATAGACGTAGACTGCTGGGGGGTTCCCATGATGCACTGTTTCTTTCTCTTTTTGCTCTGTATGCACCACTCTGCATTTAATCATTAGTGATCGATCTCTGCTCCCCTCCACAGCATGTCTTTTTCTTGGTTCTCTCCCTCAGCCCCAACCAGTCCCAGCAGAAGACTGCCCCTCCCTGAGCCTGGTTCTGCTGGAGGTTTCTTCCTGTTAAAAGGGAGTTTTTCTTTCCCACTGTAGCCAAGTGCTTGCTCACAGGGGGTCGTTTTGACCGTTGGGGTTTTACATAATTATTGTATGGCCTTGCCTTACAATATAAAGCGCCTTGGGGCAACTGTTTGTTGTGATTTGGCGCTATATAAAAAAATTGATTGATTGAATTGAATTTCTACAGGTTGGGGAATCCTTCCAGACTGAGGAGGAGATTGGCGTTATATCAAGAAGGCAGCAATTTGGGGTATAGTGTCTTGCTTTAGGACACTTGGGCGCACAATCTGGAGTCATTGGGATTTGACCTCATAGTCTGCGCAGAACATGAATTGGAGTTGATAATGTGTAACTTGGAAAAAAAAAAGTCGGTACCCTACTGAGTTGTTGCCTTATGACCAATGTTTCTCTCGTCCTATCCTACACATCATCGTACGTAACAGTAGAGGAACAATCCCGTGACACTTTCAAGGGGAAAAGGTTTGGAAGTGATTTTGCGTTGCCTAGGGGAAACTAAATAAATTTAGCTTGGGTTTCCCTCTCACTTTTCCAGAAACTTTTGGGTGGGGTAAAATGTAGTCAACTGGGATTAAATGTCAAAAATGCCACAATCTTTTTTTGAAAGTTACACCTCATCTATTCATGCAGAACCCAAAAAAATGTACAGTTTGCCCTATTTCCAACCTTCGGTTAAGTCGCTTCGCCCCCTCACTGATTAAAGGCTCACTTACTTTAAAATTTCCCAATAACGTATTTGGATTTACTAGAAAACTGTGTGGAAAGTCACCCAACAGCTTTGGACTTTTAATGACAAAAACCTTTGAACACAATTCCTCATGCCGATAAGAAAAGTAGTCGCTTTGATGAGTTTGAATTGTACACATCCAATGCCGTGCTTCAACACGTCTTTAACTGTTTTTGTTCAAGATGGCACGACAGCGTCTCGTCTTTCACCGTGTTCATCCGTCTACATCAGAGATGCAGAAAACTTGCTGCTGAGATTCTGGGAAAAGCTTCTCTCGAAACTGATGACTCTTCAACTGCTGATCCTATCGCTCCACAGATCAACACAGACGCGGCTTCTGTTTGTGTGTGTGTTTTGATGTGTCCACCGTGGCGGAAAGTAGCCGAGCTGGTGGAACGACACAGAAGGAGACAGAAAGTGTATGTGGGAGGGTGATTGACAAATTTCTGGCCAAACCACTTTGTCCTGTTGGCTTTCGCTACATGTGGCCAATCCAGGGACAGGACACCCCGTGTTGCGCTGCCCTGCACTAGTAAAATTCTGCAAACCGACAACGCTTACATTTTACAACTGTTGTGAAGTCCGGCTAATCCTCCTGCAGGCGACTCTTTAGATTTTGAGAACGTCTAGGGTTTACAGTCTGTTGACAATCGGAGCTTGTAAACGGTGAAATGCAACATGGATCTTGAGTTTTGGTTCATTTAGAAACAAGGCATTCTGGGTTTTGTTGTTGTTGTTGTTTTCCATCCACAATAGGCTCGGCTCTCTCTCTCTCTCCAACTGTCCCCGAACATCTCGTCTCCTCTGTGTGGCATCACGCCCACTCAGTTTTTGTGTCAGCTGCATAATAAACCAGCCTGGAGCTTCAGGTCTTTCTTCAATTCATCATTCAAACACTCCAGAAAAAAAACCTGACAAAATTTAACATTCAGTGCCATGTGGAATAAGTTGAAGCTTTTAATATGTTCTGATTTTGTGTGTGAGTGTGTGTAAAATCACCATATTTCATTCTCTGGACATTCAGCCATGCGGGTTATTAAAGGCCAAGCAGTCACTCGTTCCATCCCGTTGCTACTGCACGAGTCTTTGGAGATGCCACAGTGACTGATGGGGTGGGAAAGGTTCAAGATGACGTGTTTGCAAAAGTGCACCACCGCAAAGTATGCACAGAAAGAATCCCCCTTTCATTCTGCCACGATCATCAGCAGCAGGGAATCACAAGTTAAGAGTGACAGATGTTTTCCAGGAGTTACCAATACAGAGTTGATGTATCTCGTTTGACTGCTGACGGGTCGTATGAAGGAAAATGCTAACTGTGGTTGGCGTTGCCATTTACGGTCTTAATCTTTGTAAGAGGGAATTCGTAATGAACCGGAGAGGAAAAGGCCTTTGCAGTTAATTCAACAGAGCTGTTATATTCTTCATCGGAAAAGATTTAATCAGTATAAAGATTTGTACTAGAGCCCAACCAATTTGGACTTTTGGGGGCTGATACTGTTATTAGGGAGTAAAACATTTTCAATATCAACATATGTACCTACCGATATATATATATATTTTTTTTAAAAAACTGCACACTTACTTCACTCAGATTTACATTCAGCATGTCTTATGGCTCAGCACTTGCATAAAATAGACTTCTTGTCTATTTTGGCCACGCCCAGCTGACGGCATAGCAAAAACGTGTCTCTTGCCACTGTAAAAACGTCCACTCTGACTGAAAATGAATGACAGCTGGTCGCTGTGCCTCTGTCTCCAAGGGACTCTCTATGCAGAAAAGCACTTCAAACAGCCAGATTGTTTTTCTGCATTGTTGATTTGGTAAAATAAAGTTTTCATATCAGCCAAAATACAGCTGACATCGATATATTTGTGAAACGTTCATATCGGCCGATATTATTGGCCAGGCAATATATCAGTTATCGACCAACTGATTTATCAGTTCGGCACTACTTTGGACATGCAGTAACTGGTTTTACATAAATCTAGCATTTCCATAAATGATCCACCCCATAGGTCACCTTTAACGACCCACAACACACACACACACTCCTAAACAGCATGGAGTGTACTTTAATGGTTTGCAATCCATCCAATTTCTGGATGCTTTGAGTGCAAGCTGTCAAATGCTGCAATAAATAAATAATAAATAAATAAAATGGCTGTGAAATCAGATGCACTCCCTATGGTCAGACTACCAGCATTTGACACAACAGACTTTCTGGCGTCACTGGAAAATAAATGAAATGAGGTGACACAGGAGTTATTCTGCTGGCTCAGTCTGCCAGAGTTTATTCCGTTTATCTGCAGCTGTCTGACGCTGAATCTGCGCTCATGTTGCACAGTTGTACTTCAGGCCTGCTTGCAGGATGAAAGATTTAATGGATTTGAGTATAATAATAACGCTGTTGTCGGATCACGAGAGCTGAAGCTGTTGAAGGAAAAATTTGCAACCTTTAAATGGGGAAAAATCACATTGAATGAATGTATTTCTTTGAGTTTCAAATGGTTTTTTTTTTTTTTTTAAATGGGTCTTATTAGAAAGCTAGCTGCTCGCTACCCCCCCCCCCCCCCCCCCCGTGCCTGAACACTAATATAGATTATCTCTTGCTTAAAACAAGCTGAAGTAGGGTGACGACCCCCTTAACAGGAGACTAGTGACTTGCATGTTTTTCCATTTGTCCATCAGAGGGCGCTGCAGAAATGGTGGACTGTTTTTTTTTTTTTTAATTGTATGGTACTTTGCGATGAAGTCTTGCATTATCAGCAGACAAAACATTATTATTTTTTCCTCCACTGTCTCCCTGTTTCTGCAACATTGCGGTTACATTGAAGTCCTGCCAATCAGTGCTGGGCTGTTGGCCAGATTAGACCAAGATGTCCACATAATAGACAAATCTGGAGCAGTTAACAAAGGCAGAGTTGAGTTGGAGTCATCCAAGCAGTCGTATCTCGTTCATCTGATCAATAATGACGGCATATTGCTCGTTGTTGCAGTTCCACAGAAATTGTGCTGTGTGACCTTCAGCTTATTTGACCACATTGCGTCAAGTTGTCTGTCATCGGCTGTTAAATGGGGCTTTAAGTGATGAAGCTTTTGGTGATGCTTTAGCAGTCACACTTGTTTGTGTCTAGTTGTCAGCTTGACATTTAAACAAGGCTTCATCTCTCCAATACTGAAACCATAACAGTTTTTTTCTTTTCGTCGTCTTTCCGTCAACGAGAACGATGCAAGTTTCAAACACTAAATTCAAATTGTTGTTCAACTGCGTAAAGTGTTTGGTCAGACTCGATGTGGCACTGGACTGGATTTAATTAGCTTCCCACATACACTTTGGACCATTCATTGTGATTCTTCTTTCACGCTGCTGCTACTTTAGCGTGCATGCTCGCTCATATCTAAACAGACACACCTTTGATATAGGATGCATGCTACCTTGTAGCTAAGCAGACACACTGTTGTTACTCTGGCAGCTTGCATGGTAGCTCCCATCTAAACAGACTCGCTGTTGCTACTTTAGCATACATGCTGCCACGTAGCCAAAGAGACACACTTGCTACTTTAGCATGCATGCTACCTTGTAGCTAAACAGTCATCCTGTTGTGTTGATGCCTGATTTAGTTGTGTGGGCAGGTATGTACAAAGCTTCTTGTTGTAACAGTCATGATGTAATTCTAAAAGATCGAAATTGCTGGTGGCAGTCACACGGGGAGGGTCCACTGGTCCTAACCCTCTTTATATTAGATGGTGTATATTACAACCCCAAACTGATTTTAAAGTTCACTCTAACCCCTAACCAGGACTAGTCGACCCTAGGACTTATACCCTAGGACTGCGACTAGTGGGAAGTTCCCAATTTACACACTCGACAGATTTTTGCAGGGTATTTTCACACACAAAATAAAAATTTAAAGGATAATTTTAAGGGTCTTATGTGTAAATATGCACAGTCAGTACTTTCTTGGCAGTGCTGATGCCGCTGCATGTACTTTTAGTTCCTGTGCTGACCCCTAATATCACCATGTGATTTGAGTGTAACTGTTATAATACGGGCTGGCCACTTTTATTTAAAATAATAAAAAAAAAAACACTAATTTAACCTAAACTGACTGGTTGACCTGCAGATTTACTGACTCATACGCTGCTGCTTCGACAAGCTTCGTGACTTCTGGGAGCCAAGCGGCGTGCAAATGACAGGCTGGCACACTCTATTTATGAGCAGGGAACACGGTGACTTCAGATTTTAAACAGCCCCACAATTGAGGCATCACACAGACCCAGACTCCCGTCATTACAGAAAACACCACGGCCCGTGAGAGAAAACCACTTAGATCAGCGGACTGGATGTGCAGAGGAAGATCACCTCATTTAACCTCTTGATTTCAGCAGCCTGCCAGCGACCAGAGAAAGAAAGACAGACACACACGCACACAATCATTGCTGCGGTTGCCCACCGTATTGATTATACCACAAATGGAGAAACAATACAAGGAAATGAATGAGATCGATAGACAAATGACCAGAGGAGAGTCTGAATGATGCACAGGCAAAACGACTGGATCTGATTAGGGTGGCCTGGAAACGATTCCCGTTCAGGATCACTGGGTTCCCTGCGTGCCCATACACGTGATGAAATCAGGCAGCGGACAGTTGTTGCTTGTCCTCAGGTATAATTAAGCATGTCTGTGGTTGGAGAAAGGTCGTGATTAAGCATAATTATAGGAGTTTGCGTGCTCGCGTCCGTGGCGGCGCACCGGCGGCGTGACCATGCTGTCTGATGTCGTCCCTTCGCTTGGCCGCCGTCATTGTTTGTGGCTGGTTTCGATCTGTGGGCTGAATGAGGGAGCCGACGTTATGCTTCAGCCCGTCACAGCTTGGCCCGCATGGCGAGCAACATTTGTGCTAAGGGGTGGGGGCTAAATATAGCTCACTGCAGCAGGAAGAAGACAAACTGGGGGGGAGGGGGGGCTGTAAATATAGAGTATCCTCATGGAATTACAGAGTCAAGTACTGCTGGGAAATTTTAAGAGAAAGATGAAAAAAAAAAAAACCCTACCCTGTTTGTTGTATTTGTTCTTTTGGCTGATCGCTGCCTGCATGTCTTTCCTGTGAGTCATCAGATTTGACCAAAAGTAACCTCATTTCAGCACTTTTGTCTAATAAATGTATTGTTTTAAGTTATTCTGCTTTGACTGCAATATCTAGAATCACAAACACTCGTGTCTGTTTAATTCTTTGATTCTGGTTTAGAGAAATGTGGGGCTGGAACGATGCACTTAAACTCTTGATACAATTGATATCGCAATGCTCGGGTGCCGATTCCATAGCATTGCGATAGATATTACAGATGGATATTAACAGTGGTCCGCGGGTGGAGTTGAATAACCCATGTCTGTTTAAAAGAGAGGTGACTTTCAGATTAAGTCTACAACAGACACATTGTGCCCTCTGCTGAATGAAAGGGGTCCTACATCATTTACACTTTTTTATAGAAGCAGTTGAATTTAAATGATCAATTATGGACTTTAAAAATTAAGTTCTCATAATATCATGAGTGCCAGGTATTTTCCCCACCCCCTACAACAATGTAATAAATAACATTCTGAAGCTTTCCTCACCCATCTGCTCTGTAAAATGTGGAAGTGTGAGCTAGACAAGTCCTTTGATAACTTTAAAACAGTAAATGCCATCATCTTGTAATTCACCAAATTAAAACTGCATGTTATGAGGACAACTCATTAAAATCTGGTTGGGATATTGCATAGGCAGGACAAAGTTGTTATTTTTTTATGGATTTGGTACACCAAAGGTCACCAGATGCAATAGGGTTTGACCTCATTATATGTTCTTTTACTTTAGTGAGTTGCAAGATTATAGCAATAATAGTTTTTAAGTTGTTATCTGTACAAGTTGGCAGGGATAGACTCACTCATTCACCCACTCATTTACATTTTTGCTGTTTAAGCTCTGTGTTGTTAAAAAGAACATGAGGTGGGAGAAGAAAAAAAAACAGAAAACCTGCAAATTGTATTTTTGGAGAAGTTGGAATGAGTTAGTTGGGCATTTTTTACTCAACATATGACGTAGTTACTTGAGTCCCAAAATAGCTGACTGTGCGACTTGTTGACCCGAATGACAGGAAGATGTTGCTTGTTTTTAACATGTTTGGACAATGTCATTCTCCTTTGGAGCAGAATCAGCCGTGCTGCTGCTGCTAATCATATCAATTACCAAACACGGCCGTGAACGCCCCTCGTGTTGGAGAGATTAGACGTGTTGCTGTGTGGTACGAAACACTGAAACTGCCAGAATGTCTCGATGTGTTTTCTGGATCAGTTTTCCCTCTTGTTGCACTCTGAGTCCGTGCCTGCAGCGATCGCTGTCCTCGCTTTCTGCTGCTCCTCTTATCACTTTCTTTTTGTCTAATTTTGTCTAAACGGGTGAGTTTTTTCCCAGCTTGTGTTCTTTTAGGGTCACAATGTTCCCAAGCGGATAAAACGAAACCGATATGTTGCAATTAATCTGATAAGATTGTCAATGTAAATAAATAGCATGTTTGTTTGTTCTATCAATTTCTTAAAGTTTTTTTTTTTTTTTTATCATTTTTATGCCTTTTCCCAGAGTGCTGACGTCAGCTTGTGGTTCTTGGGGAAACGACCTCTTCAGACAGCTTCGTCGCTACGCCTCTTCCTCGCGTGACTGCCAGGCCATATCGAACCAGCAAGTGGATGGGACGCCTGGACCCCAAAGCAGTTCAATTAAGACTGGAGACCTCTTCACGTTCATCTGGTTGGTTATGGAAACCAACGTGTGCCAAATGACATTCTTAAAAGCTATTTGCTGCTCTCATTCCTTGAGTGAAAGCCAATCACAAAAGGGTACAAAAACAAACCAGACTTTCTTTTTTGTCGAGAGAGAAGAACTTTAATCGTAGCGATAATGGCTGTCAATTTAGAGTGTGAAAATATATAGAATACAGTAGTCAAGATTGGCCATGCTTGCCTTTTTGTTTTGTTTTTTTCTATTCCATTTTTTGTGATAATGAGTTAATTTTGTCATTATCTCTACATAAAAGTTCATTTTCTTGCAGTAAGTTAATTTATCTTATTGCGAGAAGATAAAGGGTCGATTTCTCAAGCTAATGAGAAGACTCTAAGGGTACGCCAATCTGATATTTTGGCTCGTATCAGTCCGATATCGGCCAAAATTACTGGATCGGTTATCGGGAATTTAAAAAATAAAAATCGGATCTGAGGCTTCTGTTGCACATCTGAGTCGTGTTGTCGGCTCTGTATGTTTTCCTTGAGGGGAGTTGAATGTTTTGTTTCACAGTTTGTTTTGTTATTTGGCTAGGTTAGCAAAGTACAACCTGACAAATGTATTTATTAACAAATTATTTGTTTGTAATTCAGGGAATCCTATCAGATTGATATCAAAATCTGCATATACTGAAAGTTTGGGAAAGTGGCATTGTGCCATCACTAGACAATTTGTCACCAAAACAAATAAGATATATTATCCCCGAGATTGTAAAACACTTAACTCACGATCTCTAGATAACAATATTTTTTTAATTTTAAAGAAATTGTGAACGTGGCCTTTCTCAGCTTATGTAGAATTTGAGATCTACTCAGAAGTGCCTCATTTTCAGATTGTAGCCATTTAACGAAATCTTCAACCTTGCCTCAAATTAAACAAACTTTTGAGGTACGTTTTGTGCTCAACTTGATGTAATAACAGCCGTCGCAGCTAATTATATTGTTAAGGTGCATAGCACTGGTGTAAGCTTTTTGGTTTTGCTGATGATACTGGTACTAGCTCTCTGCTAGCCTTACTGTCTACTGTGAGAAATGTTAGCGTAGCTGCTGTTAGCTTCTTACTCATTAGAAGTTGTGCTGCTTTTAGCCTCTTCTCAGTCCTCTCTTTTTTCCTCACCATTTTTATGTTTAATTTAGCCATACAGGTAAGGTATTAAATGCAAATTTGAAACAAAGGGAACTTTTAGCAGGGAGTACTCCTGCTAGCTAAAGCCAGCTATGTCAGATTAACATTAAGTGCATAAGGATGTAAATTCACCATCCTGCTGACTCCAGCTCATGATGAAACCCCAAGCAATCCCATTAGTGTTGTTAGCTTCAGGCACTTGTGTGTCACTTAATCCCCCTTCATCTCAGGATGCTAAATAACATACAGTACAGACTGCTAAGGATAGAGGCCCTATCAATAGCATGCTAATTCTAACTTAACAGCAGCACTCAGGGTGGTTTGTCCTCGTTTCAGTAAAGTTACTCCAGAAAAATAAGTGAACACATTTGTTTCTAATTGTTTTAAGGTTAAAAAGAGTTTTTTTACATTTTCTAAATCTTAAACGGCCACTTGGCTGAATTCAAAGCACCAAACTCTGGTTTTGGACTCTGTTACTTCAATCTCCGCTATGCATCAGCACTTAAGTGCCTATCTGTGTTTTGTTTTGTTTTTTCCCCCCATTCTTCCTACCCCGTATTAGCAGCTAGCACTATTAGCGAAATGTATCGTATACAGTTCTCATTAAATGACCTGATTATGTTCATTCAGAGTTGCAGTAAATTATCAGATAATTTGACTGACAGATGTGACTCCACTTGGAGGACAGTTGGACAGTTTTACTTTGCCTAGTAACAGAGGACTTTGTTCCTGGGCCCTCGGTGCCAAAATACAACATGGGAGTACACCGTCCTCACCGGCGGCACCTTGTAATCCAACAACCAACAGTGCTGAAGTCTTGTTTTGTTCTAAATATGTAACCTTCTGGTTTTCTCCCATTGTTTTCATAAGACGTGTGGAAAAACAGATACAGCTTGCCTATCAGTCTGCTGATTTGACACATGGAATAAATGCTGTCGAGAAGACGTGTGCACTAACCTTGAATTTGGCCACCAGTTGACTAAAATACACCCTTGCTTGTTAGTACCTGTGCTCTGAATTGAACTCCAGCAGATTGGGATCTGGATTTTGGCATCAACCCTAATAGTTGTTACAAAGTGAAAAGTGGGGATGTTTAGTCTAGCACTTGTTGGACCGCCCATCAGACAATTCCAAGGTGGGGAGTTTTTTCCGCCCCCATATGTAGACTGACAGGCAAGCACATGGTTAACTTGTCAAGACTTGAAGACATGAAGAGTTTGGAAGAACGCGCACAAACAGGGAGATGATTTCAAAGATGACATGCAGACATTCTGCCGTTTACAGCCCACTTTTGAGCATCTCAAACAATTTATGTTGGTTCCCCACTGACCCACTTTTTTTTTGTTTTATCATGGATTAGGGCTGCAACAAACTGGTATTTCTGTAATCAATTATTCAACAAAACAATCGGCTGTTTAATTGATCTGATCGAGAGAAAATGGCGGAAAAAAGTTGATTGATATTTTCCAGAGCCCAAGACGATTCCTTCAAATGTCTTTTGTCCACAACACAAAGGTATTCAGAAGTAAGCTATTAAGAAGCTGAAATCAAAGAATTTGGATTTTTTTTATTATTATTATTATTTTATAGGATAATGATCAAAATAGTTGTCTATTAATAATTGACTAATTGTTGCAGCTCTAATATGGATTTAAAGAACTGTTACTTAACTACTTGTTGGGTCAAGTCGTGTTTAGAGAACAAAGTGGAGAGAATCGGGTTCCCGACAGCTTGTTTGGATTTTTCAAAAATCCAAGGACTTTGTATTTGGTGACAAAATCCTCTCATTTTGGTTTTGTCAGCTGCACTCATCCTCTTAAAAGACTGGACTGGCTGCATATTTTTTTTGTTCTTCCAGGCCTGTATTGAACTTTATTTGCACCATTTCTCCCACAGATGTGCATGAATGAAAAATAACAATGAAAAATGTATCACAACACACCAATATTTATAGCCAATGTCCTTGTGTAATTTGACCCATTCTGTTTTTTGTACTAGCCAAACAGTGGACAGGAACATTGACTATATGAGGTCTGTGAGAAAAGTATCGGACCTTTTTATTTTTTTCAAAAACCATATGGATTTGAATCACGTGTGATTGCATCAGCCAAGCTTGAACCTTCGTGCGCATGCGTGAGTTTTTTCACGCCTGTCGGTTGCATCATTCGCCTGTGGGCAGGCTTTGTGTGAGCACTGGTCCACCCCTCGTCGTTTTTTCATTGTCAGAAGAATGAAGGACTGCCGTTTTGTTGCATTAAAATTTTTTCAGAAACTCTGCCAGACAACCAGCTGGAAACCATTTCGAAGATTCAATTGGCTTTCAGTGAAAATTTTATGGGCTTCAGAGAGATTGAGGATTGTTACTGCCGCTTTAAGGACGGCCCACAGCGCCGGAGGGCGCACCGTGCTCGGAGCCGCGATCGACAGGCTGAAAGGAGCTGAACACTTCCAAATTTAAGGCTCTGTTGATGCAGGACGTCGTGTAACTAGCAAGTTTCATAAGAGGTCGGGATCAGCACTTTATCGGCACATTCCACTGTTAAAGGAGATTGTGTAATGAAAGACGTGCGGACGGATTCGCGCGTCAGGACGCAGCCGCTCATGGCGCAGCCGTTCATGGCGCTCGACAAACAACACCTCCGTGTTGGAAGCCTTACAGGACAAGTTGGAACATGCCCAGCTGTTAAACAATTTCTCTGATACTCACTCGACTGAAAAGCGATCGAAAGCCGCCTGAATCTTAAGAATGGTTTCCAACACTGAGGTGTTTTTTGTCCCGCCACGCCATGAGCGGCTGCGTCCTGATGTGCGAATCCGCCCGCACGTCTTTCTGCTAGTTACACGACATCCTGCATCAACAGAGCCTTAAATTTGGAAGTGATCAGCTCCTTTCAGCCTGTCGATCGCAGCTCGGAGCACGGCGCGCCCTCCGGCACTGTGGGCCGTCCTTAAAGCGGCAGTAACAATCCTTAATCTCTCTGAAGCCCATAAAATTTTCACCGAAAGCCAACTGAATCTTCGAAATGGTTTCCAGCTAGTTGTCTGGCAGAGTTTCTGAAAAAATTTTAATGCAACAAAACGGCAGTCCTTCAGACTTTCTTCTGACAATGAAAAACAACGAGAGGGGTGGACCAGTGCTCACACAAAGCCTGCCCACAGGCGAATGATGCAACCGACAGGCATGAAAAACTCACGCATGCGCACGAAGGTTCAAGCTTGGCTGATGCAATCACATGTGATTCAAATCCATATGGTTTTTGAAAAAAAATAAAAAGGTCCGATACTTTTCTCACAGAACTCGTATGCATGGAGGTTTTTAACACTTTGGACCATAGGTGCTAGATCACTCTATGTATGCTGCGTCCTTTTCAATACTTGACATTTAAGGGGAGCATTCTTCACAGGAGAGCCGTTTTGTCCTGCTTGAGCAAAAACAAATGTCCCTTTACAAGAGAATCATTGAGACAGAAGTTGGACTACCAATACGTAGACCTGGGTTTTATTCCGTCATGCTACCAATCTATGTCCTTTGAAGACTTTCATCTACCTATGCTACAGTATTCAAGGATACGCATCAACACCAGTAGGCCTTGGGGCCGATATAGGACTTATTTCTTCTCTTTTTTCCAACTCTGTTCCATCATATTGGTACAGGCTTGACTGGATTAACTATGCTACCACCTTAAATGCAAAGCATGGAAAAAGTAGTAGCAAACTTTATTGTATGAAGGTCCTATGAGTACTTTGGTTGGGCTTGGAAGAAGAAAATGTCATTACAGTCCCAACTATGATTGAAACGTAAGACCAACACAGCTGCCAAAGTTTCGCACTTGGAAAAGTCGGAGATGTAGTGGGTGCTTCTCCATCCCCTTTTGTTTGTTTTTTTACAATCCGAACAGGCTGTGGGATGAACACTGTTGCCCCTTGAAAGACTGTAGCTTTAATCACTGTTGTGAGTTTAAAGATGTTCATAAAGTGGGCCGGAAAGTGCTTCCGTTTGTTGTATTTCTTCCTCCTGCTCCCCTCAGCGACAGCACTAAATGTAAATGTAAACCTTTATTTGGTACTGATGTTGACAGTTTGATTTCTATTGCTTGGGGGGGCAGAATTTGACTAAAAAGACAACATCCAACAGTCCAACAGAAGGGCTTATTTTCCTTTGTTTCAAACACTGGCCACAGACGGTGATGTAATTTGGGTAGTTGGTGATGGATAAGACGAGGAAAAAACAAAAGCTCAGCTCAGAGGAAAAAGGGAAAGACGGTATGATTTTACAAGTCATGGCAAGTGGGAACATCTGCACGAAACGCCACATTGGAGCGCGCACACGTTTACTCATAACGGCTGCGACCACAGTGCAGATGTCGCACTATGAAGTGGGAGAAGGCGGGGAGGAAGCAGCCTGATCGTTATCCGCAAAGCTTAGTCACATTCACCACTCGCCGCGATAAGATCGCTTGCACTCCGTGCTCGCAGGTTGCCAGCAGAGTTAATCACTCGCCTTAGCGGTAATTTGACTAACTGCAGTTTGCTCGGGGAGCTGTAAGGCCTCCCTCTGTCTGATGCCATGCGGTCCTCATGCTGCGGGCGCTTACTTTAATTAAAAACGCTTTTCCATCCCGATAAATCTCTGATGTTTAATCTCCACGTTGTCAGCAGGTACCGGACCCTGTATCATGCTACCCATCGCCGTCTCATCTACAGATAGCTGAGAAACCTGATCTGAGACGGGTGTGATTGTGCGCTGAGGCACCGCAGGAATTTATAAGAATGAGGAGACGAGGCCGACACCTGCAGAGCCTCCCACTTTTGTTCCTGGGTGACGCGGATTAAAAAAAAGTCCTGGCAGCACCTGCAGGGGTAGAACAGACTGATGACTATCTTCCCCTATTTTTCTGGGAAGTATTCCGTGAGTCAAGCTTAAAATAGCACCGTCAAATCCCAAATGTAGTCGCTGTGGCTTTTGTTTTTCCGGTTCAAAACAAAAACAAATCCACGGGTTTGAAAGCCAAGATCTTGGTATCTGCTTGAACCACCACTCATGTTTAATCTCACCCACTAACTGTATGTTGGTAAGCACTGGTTACACAGCAGATTTTAGGCTGTTTTGATCTTTGACCCCACGTTTAATCCCTGCTGAGGTTACAAAGTAGATTTTTAATTTTAAAATTCCTCAAGATGCAAAGTTTGCACAAAATCAGATTGCACTTTTTAGTGAAACCATATGGAAAAGTTCTCACCGTACCGCTTAACTAGGACTTAAGAGCAAATTTTGGGTTTAAATTACTCATTAGCTAAAAATTTTCATTTAATTCACCTTGAAAATGAGAATTTTTGTTTGTTTTGCCCTTTAACCCAAATGAAACGCCAGTTTATACCAGTCTTTATGGCAACAGTGCAAAAATAGGAAGGTTTTCTACATTTGACATAAGTAGGCATGTCACAAATAGTCCCAAAATGTGTTCGGTGTGCAACTTCTGATCCAGCTGGTCGCATGGCGCCAGAAAATAATTTGATTCGATTTATTAGTTTAATGATTTGATTGAAGTCTGTTATTCTCGATTGTTGCCTTGGTGAGGGGCAGCTGTTGTTGGCTTGGTGAAAAGTAGGAGCCTTTGTGCCTCCAATAAAAAGAAGAGTGATAGAAGAGGAACAGTAGATTGGTAACACTGGAGGTCAAATGAGGTGTTTTGGCCTAGAGCCAGCAGGTGGCACTGTTGTGTCTGAGGCATTTTTTTTTTTCTTTCATTCATAAAGGGCCAAATCACAAAGTTGCCTCAAGGTGCTTCACACAAGTCAGGTCTAACCTTACCAACCCTCAGAGCAAGCACAAGCGACAGTGGTCAAGAAAAACTCCCTCTGATGATTTGAGGAAGAAACCTCAAGCAGACCAGACTCAAAGGGGTGACCTGCTTGGGTCATTCTACAATTTACAAAACAATTAACAAAACGAATGTACAGGAAATTTTGCTGGTGCACAGGACAGGAGGGTTACAAAAACGATACCACACCCATCTCTGGATGGAGCCGCCCCTATATTGAGTTCCACCTTGGAGAAGAAATCAGCAGTCCAACACTTAAACACCTAGTGTTGCTTCTAATGAGTCCAGAATGACTGAACAGTCAGTCATTCAACTAGTTGATTAAAAGAAACTTTAGAAACTAAATTTAATATATTTGTGTTTTGGACTATTGATTGCATGACTCAGGCAAAATTTAAAGATCCTTTAGGGAAGATTACTGGTCTTCATATGCAACTTAATTGAAAATAAGAATCTGCTACAACCATAAAAGTAGACTATATCTGAAATCAAATGTAGAGTGGATGCACCTCATGATTGGAGTTCTGGAGGAGTTGTCAATTTTGGGATCTAGGTTTCAAAGGTATCCAGGTATCAAAGATCTAAGGTATCCAGGTACCTAGACTTGGCCCAATAGACTACAACTGCATAAATCTGTTTTTATGCATAAATGTTTTTGGTTATTGGGTCCAAGTGTGAAGCAAAGTGTTCAGCTCATATTGATGGTGAAAAACAGGATTTTATGATTTAGAATGTCGAGTACTGGTAACTCTTAACCCAGCAAATGCAACTCTCCCTACTGGTATAAAACTGCCAGTACCAGTGAAGTGTAAATGGGTGATTCTTAGACTACGGGCACTTATGTCCTTTGATCATACTGTATGAAAAACAGAAAAAAGGGGAAATTTCACACTTTTATAGTTATCTCTATACAATGAAAGTGTGTTAAGAAATTTGTTCTAGTAGTCTATGACTTTTTCACATTTTTTCAGCATCATTATATACAAATATTGCCGTTTTGTGCTTGTCCCACATCCAGACTTTTGATCTTCAATGATAAAAATGAATGGTAAAGAAACGTTTTTTCTAATGTTTTAAAATATCTCAATAAAATATCAGTAAAATAATCAAAACATAATTGGGGTATTCAGTGTCATACAACTGTTGTGATTTTTTTTTTAACAAAATGTAGTAGTTCCACACTATTGCCGTAATTTCCACCACAACACTGTAATGTCCCTAAACAGTTTGTATGAAAGATTGTTTGGGTAGTTTCTATGGAGATAACAGTGACATCAGAGCACATATATAGCACCAAATCACAACAAACAGTTGCCCCAAGGCGCTTTATATTGTAAGGCAATGGTGTGGTGGGAAATTACATTTACAAGGCCAATAGTGCCCGTAGTTAAAGAATCACCCAAATATGTTGACCTTTTAAATGGCCCAAGCTGTTGGGATGGTCGCGGGTCAGCGACAATACAGGAAGTCCTCTTTTCTTTATGACTTCCTCTGTAGCGTAGACGACAGGAAAGTGGATGTTGGACACGGAAATGGCTTTTGCTCTAGAGGCAGATGTTGGGGAATGTTAATTTAGTCCATGTTCCATACTGCCAAATTGTTTCCTTCCCATCTCACATGCATTTGCTGTCCCTAAGAGACCAAGTGAAGATGTTTGAACCCCACGTAGGAAAGTAGCTGTGTATTTGATACTTCCATCCGGCCATAATAACCCACACGCGTAACCATGCAGGTGTTTCGGTAAAGTCTGTGCTGGACAAGCCGGTAAAAACAGATGGGTTGGATGATACACACAACTTCATGCCTCAGTTTAAGTTTGTTCAGGTTGAATCCATTTGTGGACCACATGACCTGAGGGACTTGAATCCGCAAGTGTAGATCCAGTTCAATTTCCCCATCACTTTGTCTTTGAATTAGTTAAACAAAAAGCTGTTCTCCATCTTCCCCTCTTTCTCCTTCTGGTTTGCCACATGAGAAAATACTTGCCATGATTACAGGCTGTGCACGAAACTGGCTCGATCACTATGGCTGGTCTCAGAAAACCGAGGCTGAAACCCCCAAGAAACCCACCACACGGGGCGGTTGCAAGGAGGGAAGGAGCAGGAGGAGGCGGGTTGGGCAGTGCGGACTGTAAGGCCTCTGTGCTTTATTTTCCTTGAAAGCTCCCTGAAAACCACAGACATGGTACAGAATTCCCCTCACAGTAGGGGGGGCAGCTTGCAAGAGAACACCACAGTGTCTGCGATAACGCACACACATGCAGGGGAACATTATAGGCAAAAAAATAAAAGATGGTCTGCAACACAAAAGGGGCTTTGAAGACGCAGTCACTGTGGCCTTCGCTTTGTGATCTCCGTCCAACAGGCGTGCCGGTACAGGGAAACCTCAAAACATCATCACCTAAATACCTCTGGGCTCTGAGGGCCACTTCTGTGGGAAAGTGGATGGTTCCACTTTCCACGGGTATTGGCGGGGGAGCTTTAATCCAGTGTACAATGTGTTTAACATCGACTGGCAGATCCATGGAGCCCTCCCACACTCTCCTCCCACTGGGGCCTCTTCTTGATGTAGTTTGAAGACAGGTGCAAGGAATTGGTGTTTTGGTGGGGGGGGAAAAATGAAGGGCTGGGTGTTTTGAATAGACCTGTTGGGAGCTTTGATCTGGGATTAGTGTGAATTCGGGTAACTTGGCTGCAGCTTGACCCTATTTTGATCTCTGACTTAATGCAATTGTACTACTTTGATACCACACTTCAACATAGAACAACCATCATACAGGTGGGACAGTAAAATGGTTGAACATTACCATCTAGTGGTGAATCTGCTGCAACTGCAATCTGTCTAGATGCAATTTCTTTAGGTTTCCCCTATTGCTTAAGGGTGCCACATGAGATCTGTGATAGAACATCAACTTGGCACAGAGTTTATGTTGGATGTCTTTTGGGAAGCAATTCTTGATGGGCATAGGAGGGCTTTGAATCTGGGACCTACTTGCTGGGAAGCAAGAGAACTACAGGTTCACCACAATAGACAAATCATAGGAAATTCTGTTCCTCACAAAAAGCAGAAACAAGTCTTCTCCAGGTCCTGAGGCTCTTTGGGCAGAGGCATGTCCCCAGATACTCGAATCTAATCCTCTTACTGGATGGACATCAATCCTTGACAGATTACTTCCCCAGCCAAAGCCAGTCCCAGTTTACAGGTGGGTGGACTGCAGATGAAGTGTGTCCAAACACTAACCTGGAATCAAAGCCTAGTCTATATGGGTGATTCTTAGACTATGGGCACTTATGTCCTTTGATCATATTGTATGAAAAAACAGAAAAAAACGGGAAATTTCACACTTTTATAGTTATCTTTACAATGAAAGTGTTAAGAAATTTGTTCTAGTAGTCTGATGACTTTCACCTTTTTCAGCATCATCATATGCAAATATTGCCGTTTTGTGCTTGTCCCACACCCAGACTTTTGATCTTCAATGATAAAAATGAATGGTAAAGAAATGTTTTTTCTAATGTTTTAAAATATCTCAAAATAATCAAAACATAATTGGGGTATTCAATGTCATACAACTGTTGTGATTTTTTTTTTAAACAAAATGTAGTTGTCCCACACTATTGCCGTAATTTCCACCACAACACTAATGTCCCTTTAACAGTTTGTATGAAAGATTGTTTGGGTAGTTTCTATGGAGATAAACAGTGACATCAGAGCACATGTATATAGTGCCAAATCACAAACAGTTGCCCCAAGGCGCTTTATATTGTAAGACAATGGTGTGGTGGAAATTACATTTACAAGGCCAATAGTGCCCGTAGTTAAAGAATCACCCATATATTGGTAATCAATCTTCCCACAGAGCTACTTGCTTTGATTACAAAAACATTTCTCATGCAGTTCTTGTATCATTCATGTAAGAACTGAACAGTATAGAAAATCATTTTATTCCAAGTGTTGAAACATACTGAGGCGTCCTTATTCGCTCCAATAGCAAACAAAAATCTTCATTGGCATACTGAACCGCTTCATGCCAATGAAAATATAGCATTTTATAAAAAGCTTCAAGTATGTCCCTTTAAAAAAAAAAAAAAAAAAGTGTCTTGATTTGAGTGACAAACCTACCAACAGAATTGACAACTTCTCTAGATAAAAATAGCTGTGGGATTGGATTTTGACTACCAATGTGTAGACCTGGGTTAGATTCCTGGTCACGATTCCTGTCTGTCCTCTGACAAGATGCTAGTTTCAGTTCATACAGCCATTAATAGGCACCATCCTTGAGAAGTCTAACCTGCACCAGGAGTAGTTTCCTCAGATACTTCACGCTGCAGAATTCAGGGAAAAGCTCCTGACCAGTGTGGCTTAGAGCTGATTTCTACAATACTGCCCACTTTACACACAAAAGCCTACCAGTCATGCTTTTTTTTTTTTTTTTTTTACCATTTTTATTGCAAAGTACAGTCAAAAATTTCTTTCAACTGGACAGTTTAACAGAGTTAAAGGACATGTAGATAATCCAGTTCCAACATATTGTTACCAAGCGCTTATTTTTCCAACATTAGGTGACAGATCAGTCAAACTTGCACTTCTATCATCCAGGAATGCATTGGATGCTTTCAGTCCGCTGTTGAAGCCATCTTCAAATGTTATCTTTCAACGCCATGTGTGCTGAGGTATCTGCTTGTAGCTTCGATAGTTTCTAGTATGGATGCGCCGACCTCCCTGGGTTTTGACACACTGTCACCAAGTGGTGCTGCTTGCTTGGTCATGGCGTTTTGATAAGTACCAGCCCGTGTTACTTCTGTGACACTAAATTAAACACTTCCAACAATATCTGCATACGATTTGACTCCCGCAATCATGACATTGTCAAGATCAGGGCTATTTGTTGTTTCAAACTGTTGCCATTACAGTTATCTGAAATGCACTTGTTTGTCTCACTGTGTTGCTGGGGTTCCGAGGTCTAATCTTGGGTGTTGTCGAATCAGAAGTTGGTCGAGATTGCAAGATGATATCGCATTACTGTGAGACTGTGCTGGTTTTAACAGATTCAAATCCTGTTAGAGTCTAGACTTTAGAGTTCATTCTCTGGTTGCCATTGATTTTGCCCAACTCTGATTGGTCCAACCAGGAATTCCGCTACTTCTGGGTTGCCGTGAATGCAACCATACCATCATACCACCTGAATTTACAGAACCGTTTGCCTGTTTCGAGCGAGCACCTCTCGGGTATGGCAAATTAAATCCTTTGAGACTGTATATTCTTTTGTAGCCCCAGAGCGGTCCATAATTTAGTTTGTTGTCACTCTCAATCGCACCCATTTCCTTGAAGTCTAGGTTGGACAGCCTTTTTGACGAGGACTGGGTGGCTTCGGTTGCAAAAGACGACACATCAGGAGCACTGGTAGGTGTCTCCTTAGTGTTTACGGCAACTTGTGGCATTGTTGTGATGGGTGCTGCTATCTGGCCAAGGCTATACTTGACTGAGAACGGGCGAAATCCCCTTGCACTTACCCTATAATCCATGAGTTCACCAGTTTTATACATCCCAGAACGAATAGACAACTGGACATTTTTGTTCACATCCAGCCTCTGAGGAGTTTTGAACCCTCTGAAACCATAGATGCTTAGGGATTTTTCAGCCTTATAACCACGCGTTAAACCCATTGTACTCGTATTAACTGAGCTTTGTACAACTTTGACATGACCAGTATCCTGGATCTCTACAAGTGGATGATTGTTGGTAAAGGTAGTGTTTTTGTAAGTGGGACCGGTGTGTGGGGCTAGATCGACATAGAGTGAACTACCATTTCCAAGAACATGTTGCACTTCTTTTGCTGGAGAATTCTTGTGCAGTTGCTGCAGTCGATTAGAATTCAATTCTGCGGAGGCTCGCTCTTGCTGGTGCTCTGGGAAAACTGTGCCGAAGGTCTTTTGAATACCAGCTTTGATCATCTCCTGTCCAGCAAAGGATTGCTTTTCCTGTTGCTTTGGGGAAACTGTGCCGAAGGTCTTTTGAATGCCAGCTTTGACCTTCTCACGTCCTGCAAAGGAGGTTCGAGAGTCCTTAAAGAGATGAGACTGGAAATTTTGTCTGTGCTTCTCCAAGGACTTCAATCCATTTTTGACTGATGATTCATCTGGGGCAGTTTGACTTGTAAACCCATGAAATGGACTTGATTGAATTATGTTAGATGCACCGTGTTCTGTGCCTGCAGGATGTTCATTTGTCTTCGTATCGCTGCTGTGTGACTTGTTGAACTTGAGAGTGATTTACTCAGATATCTGCCAAACTGTGATGAAGAGCGGGAAGGTTTAGAAGATTTCCAAATTGTTTTACTTGTAGAATGATGCTCCTTTTCGCCTATAGACCCCCTTGCAAGCTTATATTCTGGAGTGTATTTGGGGTTCCAAATTTGTGAGACACTTGAACTTTGGGGAAACAGAGCCTTGGCAGGAGATTTTTGTTTAACCAACATGTATGAATTGTTATGCTTTCTAGTTGTGTTAATCTGAGGGTGGGGCCAGGTCTACTGAGTTGAGCTTGCCATCTAGTCATGAATCCACTGTCCTCAGTCTTCACCTGACCAGGGAAGACACCGTTTGCAGGGTTATTGTTTCCTTTCTGAACTGTTGCACGTCCCCATTGGGGAGGTACATGATCCGGGCTGTTGTGACTATGTCTAAAGTTGCCGTTGGTTAGCTGCAAACTGTTTGCTCTGTCATTTGTGATTGATGGGGCATCAATACCAAAATCATTGGTGTAAGTTTCAGTATCTGTTGCAACAGCACTTTTGGTTGGGAGCCAGCCAGGAGACAAGGAGACATGCTGAGTATTTGATTTGTACATTCGTCTCAGGATGTTATGGTCCCGCACCTGGACTATTACATGTCTACCTGGAGGCAGAAAACAAGGAAACTATAATCCTTAGATGATTTTCAGACCAAATTATAATATTTTACAGATAATCCCTTAGTACAAGAGGGCTATAGGCAATTTTGACAGAAATCTTGAGAGATCTGTTAAGACACCCTTCCACTTTTTTACTTTGAGTTTCAGAACTCACAGTACTTATTTGTCTCTTCAGTCGTGTTGTACTGCCTTTTTGTCTTATTTTCGGTTATGTTTATTGGCAGTTGGCAATCTGTTGCATTACTGCCAGTAAGTAACTGGGCTGGAGTGTGTACTTCTACCTTCTCTTATGTGTTTGTTTTTTAAAAAATTATCAAACTGCTTGGATTGCAGGAAGTTTTTTATAATACTTTGCAGAACAGTTCTTTTTAAGCGTATACATTGGCTTGACTTCAGTGTTCTTGCCGTTTGCCCTCTACTAGTGTATCAGGGTTGTGGTGACCTGCTGGTTGAGAGGCAGGTTTGTGAAAAGAGGATAATCTGCTTGATTCCCCATCAGACAATGATACAACTTTTTCATGTCCGGTACAGTATCAGTACTGGCACCTTCAGTATCTGAGGGTACTGATACTGATTGGACACATTTTTAAGTTGTCATTTCCCCCGTGAACTTCCAATCCAGTGATTTTTTTTTTCTTTTTTTTTTTTTTCAATATTGGATGGATAATCCACTTGTACTAATACCCTTAATAATTACAACTATGTCTTGTTGGAAACTACGAACTCTTTGCACCAAGTGGAAGATAAGGTTCCTAAAGGGCTTTTGCAAAACTAGAAGTCAGATTTAGAAATTTGTGTATTTGGCAAAGAAATGAGACTCGCCCCTTGGGGCCTCCCTTTAGCCTGTATGAGAATTCCGGCATCCGGAAAATGTTGTCATGCACATGACCCTGGTTGTCCACACAACGTTGCATTTGAAGTACAACACACTCAACAGTTCTTGTAATATTGGATGAAATTATGCTTATTGTTTCAAATATATAAAGGTGTTAGGCACGTAGCTTGGTAATGATACTTCACCAACCTGAGGTTTGATATGGGACTAAAAAATATTCCTGATCTGTACAAAATTCCAAGTGAGTAATTCACCCATGACTGTTTGGAATTTGACCAATTTGATCTTGAGTCCATCTTTATTTAGCCTAAGAGCAATTGGGAAACTAGAAAAGTTTGAAGGCCTAAAGATGTGTATTTATCTCTTTTTATTTATTGGAGCATGCTTTGAAATTACATCTTTATGCTAAAAACATGTATGCTAACATTTCATGAAACAATGACATGTTGCATGAAGTAATATTATTAATTCAGTGTACAATAGGAATCTGTAGGAATCTCTTATTTTATCCAGATGAAGGATTCAATAAGATCCATTTGCTTTCATTTTGAGAGGCTACAGAACTGTTTGCAGCGTGTGCTGAGTCTTACGTGCTGGGTTGTGACTCTTCCCCCTTGTCCTTTCTCACACATTGCTTCTGTCGCTCACACGGGGCCTCTCCACATTGTCATCCGAAGAAAAAAAAAATTCAGCTCCATATCCCAACACCTCCTTGGAGACTGAGAGAAAGAACAAACAGCCATTCAGACTACCCTATGTATACTGTCCTTGCGGACTGTATAAAGCGATGTTTGCTCACCGCTGCCATTATTGTCCCGAGAAAAGTTGTTAACTTTTAGATTGCTGGCTCACCGCAGTCTCGCCTCAATACAAGGAGTGTAACTGGGAATATCAGCTAACGCTCGCTATGGTTTTCTTTGTCAAATTGACCACAGCGGGCTGAGATGTAGAATGCGTCTTTGTGCATTTTAAACCAGTAGCAGTAGTTGGCGTTGTTAAACCCTGTCTGCATAAACCGCTACAGCAGAAACCTAGATCTATTTCCTCTCTGCTTAAACTCTACTACTGTATTATTTCTTGTGTAGACATACGGTAAACCAAAACAATGACAAATGTATCACAATGATGAGAAAATAGATGGCTACCCTTGACCTATTTTAAGAGGTCAAAAAGAACCATTCTGTTTTCTATTTTTATGCTATGGATCATGCAAAGCCACTTTTTTTTGGTAGGGGGGGGTGACAGCCAATCAGAGTAGAGAAGCATCATGACATCACAAACACTTATAAAACTGAAAATGCGTTTCTTGTAACCTAATAACACCTTAAGCGTGCACACAGTCAAAGGTAGCTCCCCCCCCCCCCCCATGTAAACTGGGGATTCTCAGCACGTCCCTTAGAGATGCATTTGTAGTCTTACATGCACATATCCTGTTCCACACGTCACAGCCCTTAAATATGGTATATGTCTGTTTATTCAAACACTCGGTGGTTCGCTCTGATTCCCTCCTCCATGTTTCTGTTGCCCAGCCACAGACCATCTCTGGAATCCATAATTTCCGCTTCCTTAGCGCAATGTTCTTCTCGCTTGCAGGCGTCACAGCCTTTACTCAGACCATTAAAAGCCTCAAATCACCAGAGAGAAGGAAATGAACTCAACACATCTCTGCTGTTTACTCATTAGTCATTTATGGCCAAGAACAAACAGGTAGAACTGCCTGTCGATGAGATGACCGGTCAGGAGGACGCTGCAGGAGGTGATGAGTGAGGGATGATGGAGAGGTTGCGTGTGCATTCACACCGTGTGCGCGCAATCAGTCCACTTGTATTCCTGCTTAATTAAATTTGACTCTAAATGAAATTGTTGGGATTCAAGAGTACTTGTCATCCACCAGAGATGAAAGAAGCGTGACATGTGGACAGCTGCAACACTTATCTGGTTCCATGTGATTGAATGCATGTGTAAGGGGCGGCTCCTCTTTGCCACGTGCACACCCCTGTTCGTTTCCACTGTGAGCTGATGTTTGGATTGTGGAGCCAAAGGCGCTTTGGACTCCAGTGCAATCTGAACATGAATCACCACCTCCCACCCAACACACTCTGTGAAGTGGATGTGTGTCACATCGCTGCTCGTTTGCATGACGCTGAGAGTGCAGGTCCACAGAGAACTTGCTTTTCGTGAGTGATGGACAAAAATTGACTTATTTATGTAGCATCGATCCACATGAGCCACAAGCAAAATTGTGAGTTACTTTTTCCCACTTCCAATTCATAAATTCCAGTTCATTTTAATCAGTTAAATATTAACCTTTATACAAAATTTGATGCAAAAAGGAAATTATGTATCTTCATTCTACATAATTCTGTCATAACTAAATATGTCAAGAAAAATGTTCAGAGTTCTTCTGAGCAGCACCATTTGCCAAAAGTTCATAAGTTCTGATGTATGTCTGCATGTCTCCAGGCAGGTGAACTCTTCTTCATATCAGAGATTACTTTATTTTTCTTCAGCGCGGTGCAATATAGTTAAGGCGGTGAGGTGTTTGCCTCTGCGACCACCGGGCCACTCCGAGCCCAACAGCAGTATGGTGTCTCCCTAGCATACATTCTGCTCGATTACAGCTGTGAACTCCCCATCTCGTTTCAATCTGCGCATTGCTCATGACGGCCCCTCACATCTCCATGTAACTCCAGTCAGACGAATCTTCCTGATATGGGATTAATTTTTTCTGTACGCTACATTATAATTGGATGGTGGGTTGCACGCTGTTGCTGTGACTTAACCAGCTGAACAGCAGGGCACACTTGTTGCATGTGCCTTCCGTGTTTCAGCCTGCACATGGCACATCTCGGCTGTTTCATGTAAAGACTCACTGCCATCTTTCATTTATGTCTCTCTGGCTGACACTCCTTAAGCCCTAGAGCCTATTTCACCAAAATCACAAACCCATACATTATGATTTATTTCTCAGCTTGTACAAGGTCAAAAATGCAAAAGGTTGGATCAGCTAAAAGACAGGTTCTAGGGGATGTTGTGGATGCAAAAACATTTTAAGTAAATAATACTTGGTAGGCGTAAATGAGTTTTTTTTTTTTTTTCCCCCCAAAAATGAATTCCAATTTATGTCTTTATTTGCTTGGCGTTTCAGCTGTGGTTAGTTTATATGTGGTTGACGTGGATACTTTTATAGAGGAGACTTCGCTGGACATTGTGATGTATAATAAGTGTATGTTGGTGCCAGCATTGGTTAGTTATAAGGATGTGAATCGTACAACAACTCACGATTCAATTCGATTCCGATTCTTGGGGTGACGATTCGATTCAGAATCTTTTCGATTCAAAGAGCTCTGAGAAATAGTATATTACTTAAAAAATGTTTATGTTTAAGAAAATGCAGCTTTACAAGGTTAATCAAGTGATTCTAGATGTAAATTTACTTGCTTTGCTCGTTCAGAGTTGGCTGGCAGTTTAGCGAAGCGCTGGTCAGTAGTCGGCAGAGACTGCTGCTCGCTCTTTTAGCTCCGGGTGATAGCGTAGCATGTGGGCTTGCGGATTTGAAGTGTTTCTGAAGTACTTGACTTTCATTTTGCAGATTCTGCACACTACATAAGTCATGTCAAGCTCCTTCTTACGCAGCAATAATAAAATCCAAAATGCGCCCAAACATTTGTCTTCAGCAAAGACGGTGCTGGCTGAATTAGCTCTTTGTCCGCCATGCTAAGCTACAGCCACTGAACTCTGCAGCGCACGAGTGTTTGAAGCACGCTGGACCGCCTCCTCCTCACGGGGACGCTGTAGTACGGAAGCCGTTGCCTGACAAACAGTACACGCAGCGAGTAAGCAAGATTGTTTAAAAAATGCTTTTAAAAAATCGATTCTTGGACATTTTGGATCGATTCAGAATCGTAATAAATAAGAATCACGATTCGGATGTGAATCGATTTTTTTCCGACACCCCTAGTTAGTTATGAGTGTTCAAATGTTCCAAAACAGGGCAAGTCCCTAAATTAGGGGACTCTAGAGTTTAAGAGGTGAAAGGACATATTTGTTAGTGATCAATTTGATCTGCAGGTAATTCACCACTGTGATCAGATATACATTTGTTGTGTACTATGTTGCTCATGCAGTATTTGTGTCTTGGGCTGCTTGATGCTCAGCTAAACAGTTTGGTGAACCCATTTCATGACAATAATAAACAAATAATAATGAATGTGTATGAGTTAAATGGTATGAATATTTCATGAGGTGAAAGCTGGAACAGAGGCGTTGAATGGTATGTTCCAGCTTTCATCTCATGATACCATTGAAAGAATGTAAAAACATTCATTATTTGTTTTATATAACTGCTAAAATCGTTTGTGTACGATCCTCACTCCAGCGAAAAATCACGTCTGACATCAGCAATCCAACATGAACTTTAAATATGAGTCCAAAAAAAAATGCCGTGCACCAACTTCATGTACCCCCTCCAAAAAAAGGCTGTGTACTTCCTTAGTGCACGCGAAAAAAAAAATCATGTCAGAAATTAGTCCAACTTTTCATTCTAACTTCCCCCTACAGTGCTACCTTCAATTGGTTTCAGCGTATTGTGATTTGTTTTGTGTGTGTGCACAGAGGCAATGGTACCAAATGTATGGAACCAAATTTGCACCCTGATCAAACCAAATTGCACTCTAAACGCAATGCAACACACAAATGTGACGAATAATCCATGTGCACGTGACATACAAAGCACCAATCAATGGCAAGGATCCGCTCAGCTGCTACATAACATGCATTCATGGAGCTCTAAAATTGAAGGTCAGCAGATGAGCTACATCATGTTTGGTTTGTTTAAAAGAAAGTATCCAGATGTTGTCAGCTGCACTGTAAATGTCTAACTGTGAACAGACGAGACTTAAAAACGGCAGAGATGGAAGTAAGCGAGAGTTCTTTCACTTGACTGTTTTCCTTCCCAGTGTAGACGGGGAGAAAGTGTGAAATATCGCTCGCAGAGCCTGCAGGCAGACACATAGTTGTGGAACATATTGGCCAAGTTCACTGGGTTGTGTGCACACATACACAGGCTCATTAAGGTGCACACACGTGAGTTTCTCACCCCTCAGTATTCCACTCCTTCATATAACTGCAAGCGCCCTCATAAAACCGCTCATGTCTCGGGTGCGGTAACTTGATCGGAACACGGTGGGTCTGCGTGTGTTTGTGCCGTTGCCATCTGAGGGGGGCAGGGTGTCTCTATTAATAATTACACAATTCATCATCAGATTGAAGCGGAGGCCAGGAGCTGACACACACACACACGGCTTTCTGACTACACACAGCCAGCAGCCTTCACACCATAACGATCCAAACATTTAGTTTTTACACTTGCTTAGTTAAGATAACTGAGGACTTTAGGGCCCCGTGGCTGACTTGTAGATGTCAACATTACATTTTGATATCACGAAGCCACACCATGTTCTATTGGAGACTTTTTCCTGACTTTTATGTTTTCAGCAACGCCATTTGGTTGGTTCACTGAAATTACTCAAACTGATTTGCACTAGTCTTCATGCAACTTGGTTGAAGAAAGAACCGATTCTATGTTAGTACAGAGCAAATCTGAAAAATAGTTTTCACTTTCATCAGTGTTTCGAGAATCTTTTTGTGTTTTCAGCCATTTCTCTTGACTTGGTGACCTCAGTAGGTCAAACGTGGTGACTTGCAGTTTCAGGGAAGTTAAAGTTGGACAGACTGGTTGTTTAGAGGTCAGAGGGATGGAATCTTGTTTGAGAAACACTTGCTTCCTGTTGCACATTACCACATCGCTTTGAGGATTGCATCTTGACACAACACCAGTCTCCAGCCTCATGTGGGTTCAAGCTGAGTGAATGCTTGTACAATGAATCGAGTGCCAGTAACCACTGTTGGGATTTCTTAAATCCTCCAAAACCGTGACTATCCAGGGTTGGGAACCAGGAAGCAGAGTTGTAGTCTTACACACCTCTCTGCAGCTTCTCTCCCCCTGCCATCCCCTCATTACCCCATCCCCGTAGAGACGGTGCCTGCTCCCAGACTACCAATAACCAGCAAAAAATCTATTTAAGCATAAAATTCAAAAAGAAAAAATAATATAGCACCTTCAACTGCACCACAGACTAAACAGTTAAATGTGGTCTATTAAACATTAGGTCTCTCTCTTCTAAGTCCCTGTTGGTAAATGATATAATAATTGATCAACATATGATTTATTCTGCCTAACAGAAACCTGGTTACAGCAGGATGAATATGTTAGTTTAAATGAGTCAACACCCCCGAGTCACACTAACTGTCAGAATGCTCGTAGCACGGGCCGGGGCGGAGGATTAGCAGCAATCTTCCATTCCAGCTTATTAATTAATCCAAAACCCAGACGAGCTTTAATTCATTTGAAAGCTGTCTCTTAGTCTTGTCCATCCAAATTGGAAGTCCCAAAAACCAGTTTTATTTGTTATTATCTATCGTCCACCTGGTCGTTACTCTGAGTTTCTCTGTGAATTTTCAGACCTTTTGTCTGGACTTAGTGCTTAGCTCAGATAAGATAATTATAGTGGGCGATTTTAACATCCACACAGATGCTGAGAAGGACAGCCTCAACACTGCATTTAATCTATTATTAGACTCTATTGGCTTTGCTCAAAAAGTAAATGAGTCCACCCACCACTTTAATCATATCTTAGATCTTGTTCTGACTTATGGTATGGAAATAGAAGACTTAACAGTATTCCCTGAAACTCCCTTCTGTCTGATCATTTCTTAATAACATTTACATTTACTCTGATGGACTACCCAGCAGTGGGGGAATAAGTTTCATTACCCTAGAAGTCTTTCAGAAAGCGCTGTAACTAGGTTTAAGGATATGATTCCTTCTTTATGTTCTCTAATGCCATATACCAACACAGTGCAGAGTAGCTACCTAAACTCTGTAAGGGAGATAGAGTATCTCGTCACTAGTTTTACATCCTCATTGAAGACAACTTGGATGCTGTAGCTCCTCTGAAAAAGAGAGCTTTAAATCAGAATGTCTGACTCCATGGTATAACTCACAAACTCGTAGCTTAAGCAGATAACCCGTAAGTTGGAGAGGAAGAAATGGCGTCTCACTAATTTAGAAGATCTTCACTTAGCCTGGAAAAAGAGTCTGTTGCTCTATAAAAAAGCCCTCCGTAAAGCTAGGACATCTTCTACTCATCACTAATTGAAGAAATAAGAACAACCCCAGGTTTCTTTCAGCACTGTAGCCAGGCTGACAAAGAGTCAGAGCTCTATTGAGCTGAGTATTCCATTAACTTTAACTAGTAATGACTTCATGACTTTCTTTGCTAACAAAATTTTAACTATTAGAGAAAAAATTACTCATAACCATCCCAAAGACGTATCGTTATCTTTGGCTGCTTCAGTGATGCCGGTATTTGGTTAGACTCTTTCTCTCCGATTGTTCTGTCTGAGTTATTCTCATTAGTTACTTCATCCAAACCATCAACATGTTTATTAGACCCCATTCCTACCAGGCTGCTCAAGGAAGCCCTACCATATTTAATGCTTCGATCTAAATATGATCAATCTATCTTTGTTAGTTGGCTATGTACCACAGGCTTTTAAGGTGGCAGTAATTAACCATTACGTAAAAAAGCCATCACTTGACCCAGCATCTTAGCTAATTATAGGCCAATCTCCAACCTTCCTTTTCTCTCACAAAATTCTTGAAAGGGTAGTTGTAAAACAGCTAACTGATATCTGCAGAGGAATGGTCTATTTGAAGAGTTTCAGTCAGGTTTTAGAATTCATCATAGTACAGAAACAGCATTAGTGAAAGGTTACACAATGATCTTCTTATGGCCTCGGACAGTGGACTCAATCTCTGTGCTTGTTCTGTTAGACCTCAAGTGCTGCTTTTGATACTGTTGACCATAAAATTTTATTACAGAGATTAGAGCATGCCATAGGTATTAAGGCACTGCGCTGCGGTGGTTTGAATCATATTGTCTAATAGATTACAATTTGTTCATGTAAATGGGGAATCTTCTTCACAGACTAAAGTTAATTATGGAGTTCCACAAGGTTCTGTGCTAGGACCAATTTTATTTAACTTTATACATGCTTCCTTAGGCAGTATTATTAGACGTATTGCTTAAATTTTCATGTTTACGCAGATGATACCCAGCTTTATCTATCCATGAAGCCAGAGGATACACACCAATTAGCTAAACTGCAGGATTGTCTTACAGACATAAAGACATGGATGACCTCTAATTCCTGCTTTTAAACTCAGATAAAACTGAAGTTATTGTACTTGGCCCCACCAATCTTAGAAAACATGGGTGTCTAACCAGATCCTTACTCTAGATGGCATTACCCTGACCTCTAGTATACTGTGAGAAATCTTGGAGTCATTTTTGATCAGGATATGTCATTCAAAGCGCATATTAACAAATATGTAGGACTGCTTTTTTGCATTTACGCAATATCTCTAAAATCAGAAAGGTCTTGTCTCAGAGTGATGCTGAAAAACTAATTCATGCATTTATTTCCTCTAGGCTGGACTATTGTATTCATTATTATCAGGTTGTCCTAAAAAGTTCCCTAAAAAGCCTTCAGTTAATTCAAAATGCTGCAGCTAGAGTACTGACGGGGACTAGAAGGAGAGAGCATATCTCACCCATATTGGCCTCTCTTCATTGGCTTCCTGTTAATTCTAGAATAGAATTTAAATTCTTCTTCTTACTTATAAGGTTTTGAATAATCAGGTCCCATCTTATCTTAGGGACCTTGTAGTACCATATCACCCCAATAGAGCGCTTCGCTCTCAGACTGCAGGCTTACTGTAGTTCCTAGGGTTTGTAAGAGTAGAATGGGAGGCAGAGCCTTCAGCTTTCAGGCTCCTCTCCTGTGGAACCAGCTCCCAATTCAGATCAGGGAGACAGACACCCTCTCTACTTTAAGATTAGGCTTAAAACTTTCCTTTTTGCTAAAGCTTATAGTTAGGGCTGGATCAGGTGACCCTGAACCATCCTTAGTTATGCTGCTATAGACGTAGACTGCTGGGGGGTTCCCATGATGCACTGTTTCTTTCTCTTTTTGCTCTGTATGCACCACTCTGCATTTAATCATTAGTGATCGATCTCTGCTCCCCTCCACAGCATGTCTTTTTCTTGGTTCTCTCCCTCAGCCCCAACCAGTCCCAGCAGAAGACTGCCCCTCCCTGAGCCTGGTTCTGCTGGAGGTTTCTTCCTGTTAAAAGGGAGTTTTTCTTTCCCACTGTAGCCAAGTGCTTGCTCACAGGGGGTCGTTTTGACCGTTGGGGTTTTACATAATTATTGTATGGCCTTGCCTTACAATATAAAGCGCCTTGGGGCAACTGTTTGTTGTGATTTGGCGCTATATAAAAAATTGATTGATTGAATTGAATTTCTACAGGTTGGGGAATCCTTCCAGACTGAGGAGGAGATTGGCGTTATATCAAGAAGGCAGCAATTGGGGTATAGTGTCTTGCTTTAGGACACTGGGCGCACAATCTGGAGTCATTGGGATTTGACCTCATAGTCTGCGCAGAACATGAATTGGAGTTGATAATGGTAACTTGGAAAAAAAAAAAAGTCGGTACCCTACTGAGTGTTGCCTTATGACCAATGTTTCTCATCGTCCTATCCTACACATCATCGTACGTAACAGTAGAGGAACAATCCCGTGACACTTTCAAGGGGAAAAGGTTTGGAAGTGATTTTGCGTTGCCTAGGGGAAACTAAATAAATTTAGCTTGGGTTTCCCTCTCACTTTTCCAGAAACTTTTGGGTGGGGTAAAATGTAGTCAACTGGGATTAAATGTCAAAAATGCCACAATCTTTTTTTGAAGTTACACCTCATCTATTCATGCAGAACCCAAAAAATGTACAGTTTGCCCTATTTCCAACCTTCGGTTAAGTCGCTTCGCCCCTCACTGATTAAAGGCTCACTTACTTTAAAATTTCCCAATAACGTATTTGGATTTACTAGAAAACTGTGTGGAAAGTCACCAACAGCTTTGGACTTTTAATGACAAAAACCTTTGAACACAATTCCTCATGCCGATAAGAAAGTAGTCGCTTGATGAGTTTGAATTGTACACCATCCAATGCCGTGCTTCAACACGTCTTTAACTGTTTTTGTTCAAGATGGCACGACAGCGTCTCGTCTGTCACCGGTTCATCCGTCTACATCAGAGATGCAGAAAACTTGCTGCTGAGATTCTGGGAAAAGCTTCTCTCGAAACTGATGACTCTTCAACTGCTGATCCTATCGCTCCACAGATCAACACAGACGCGGCTTCTGTTTGTGTGTGTGTTTTGATGTGTCCACCGTGGCGGAAAGTAGCCGAGCTGGTGGAACGACACAGAAGGAGACAGAAAGTGTATGTGGGAGGGTGATTGACAAATTCTGGCCAAACCACTTTGTCCTGTTGGCTTTTCGCTACATGTGGCCAAATCCAGGGACAGGACACCCCGTGTTGCGCTGCCCTGCACTAGTAAAATTCTGCCAAACCGACAACGCTTACATTTTACAACTGTTGTGAAGTCCGGCTAATCCTCCTGCAGGCGACTCTTTAGATTTTGAGAACGTCTAGGGTTTACAGTCTGTTGACAATCGGAGCTTGTAAACGGTGAATGCAACATGGATCTTGAGTTTTGGTTCATTAGAAACAAGGCATTCTGGGTTTTGTTGTTGTTGTTGTTTTCCATCCACAATAGGCTCGGCTCTCTCTCTCTCTTCCAACTGTCCCCGAACATCTCGTCTCCTCTGTGTGGCATCACGCCCACTCAGTTTTGTGTCAGCTGCATAATAAACCAGCCTGGAGCTTCAGGTCTTTCTTCAATTCATCATTCAAACACTCCAGAAAAAAAACCTGACAAAATTTAACATTCGTGCCATGTGGAATAAGTTGAAGCTTTTATATGTTCTGATTTTTGTGTGAGTGTGTGTAAAATCACCATATTCATTCTCTGGACATTCAGCCATGCGGGTTATTAAAGGCCAAGCAGTCACTCGTTCCATCCCGTTGCTACTGCACGAGTCTTTGGAGATGCCACAGTGACTGATGGGGTGGGAAAGGTTCAAGATGACGTGTTTGCAAAAGTGCACCACCGCAAAGTATGCACAGAAAGAATCCCCCTTTCATTCTGCCACGATCATCAGGCAGCAGGGAATCACAAGTTAAGATGACAGATGTTTTCCAGGAGTTACCAATACAGAGTTGATGTATCTCGTTTGCATGCTGACGGTCGTATGAAGGAAAATGCTAACTGTGGTTGGCGTTGCCATTTACGGTCTAATCTTTGTAAGAGGGAATCGTATGAACCGGAGGGAAAAAGGCCTTTGCAGTTAATTCAACAGAGCTGTTATATCTTCATCGGAAAAGATTTAATCAGTATAAAGATTTGTACTAGAGCCCAACCAATTTGGACTTTTGGGGGCTGATACTGTTATTAGGGAGTAAACATTTTCAATATCAACATATGTACCTACCGATATATATATTATATTTTTAAAAAACTGCACACTTACTTCACTCAGATTTACATTCAGCATGTCTTATGGCTCAGCACTTGCATAAAATAGACTTCTTGTCTATTTGGCCACGCCCAGCTGACGGCATAGCAAAAACGTGTCTCTTGCCACTGTAAAAACGTCCACTCTGACTGAAAATGAATGACAGCTGGTCGCTGTGCCTCTGTCTCCAAGGGACTCTCTATGCAGAAAAGCACTTCAAACAGCCAGATTGTTTTTCTGCATTGTTGATTTGGTAAAATAAAGTTTTCATATCAGCCAAAATACAGCTGACATCGATATATTTGTGAAACGTTCATATCGGCCGATATTATTGGCCAGGCAATATATCAGTTATCGACCAACTGATTTATCAGTTCGGCACTACTTTGGACATGCAGTAACTGGTTTTACATAAATCTAGCATTTCCATAAATGATCCACCCCATAGGTCACCTTTAACGACCCACACACACACACACACACTCCTAAACAGCATGGAGTGTACTTTAATGGTTTGCAATCCATCCAATTTTCTGGATGCTTTGAGTGCAAGCTGTCAAATGCTGCAATAAATAAATAAATAAATAAATAAAAATGGCTGTGAAATCAGATGCACTCCCTATGGTCAGACTACCAGCATTTGACACAACAGACTTTCTGGCGTCACTGGAAAATAAATGAAATGAGGTGACACAGGAGTTATTCTGCTGGCTCAGTCTGCCAGAGTTTATTCCGTTTATCTGCAGCTGTCTGACGCTGAATCTGCGCTCATGTTGCACAGTTGTACTTCAGGCCTGCTTGCAGGATGAAAGATTTAATGGATTTGAGTATAATAATAACGCTGTTGTCGGATCACGAGAGCTGAAGCTGTTGAAGGAAAAATTTGCAACCTTTAAATGGGGAAAAATCACATTGAATGAATGTATTTCTTTGAGTTTCAAATGGCTTTTTTTTTTTTCTTAAATGGGTCTTATTAGAAAGCTAGCTGCTCGCTACCCCCCCCCCCCCCCCCCCCCCCCCCGTGCCTGAACACTAATATAGATTATCTCTTGCTTAAAAACAAGCTGAAGTAGGGTGACGACCCCCTTAACAGGAGACTAGTGACTTGCATGTTTTTCCATTTGTCCATCAGAGGGCGCTGCAGAAATGGTGACTGTTTTTTTTTTTTTTTAATTGTATGGTACTTTGCGATGAAGTCTTGCATTATCAGCAGACAAAACATTATTATTTTTTCCTCCACTGTCTCCCTGTTTCTGCAACATTGCGGTTACATTGAAGTCCTGCCAATCAGTGCTGGGCTGTTGGCCAGATTTAGACCAAGATGTCCACATAATAGACAAATCTGGAGCAGTTAACAAAGGCAGAGTTGAGTTGGAGTCATCCAAGCAGTCGTATCTCGTTCATCTGATCAATAATGACGGCATATTGCTCGTTGTTGCAGTTCCACAGAAATTGTGCTGTGTGACCTTCAGCTTATTTGACCACATTGCGTCAAGTTGTCTGTCATCGGCTGTTAAATGGGGCTTTAAGTGATGAAGCTTTTGGTGATGCATTTAGCAGTCACACTTGTTTGTGTCTAGTTGTCAGCTTGACATTTAAACAAGGCTTCATCTCTCCAATACTGAAACCATAACAGTTTTTTTCTTTTCGTCGTCTTTCCGTCAACGAGAACGATGCAAGTTTCAAACACTAAATCAAATTGTTGTTCAACTGCGTAAAGTGTTTGGTCAGACTCGATGTGGCACTGGACTGGATTTAATTAGCTTCCCACATACACTTTGGACCATTCATTGTGATTCTTCTTTCACGCTGCTGCTACTTTAGCGTGCATGCTCGCTCATATCTAAACAGACACACCTTTGATATAGGATGCATGCTACCTTGTAGCTAAGCAGACACACTGTTGTTACTCTGGCAGCTTGCATGGTAGCTCCCATCTAACAGACTCGCTGTTGCTACTTTAGCATACATGCTGCCACGTAGCCAAGAGACACACTTGCTACTTTAGCATGCATGCTACCTTGTAGCTAAACAGTCATCCTGTTGTGTTGATGCCTGATTTAGTTGTGTGGGCAGGTATGTACAAAGCTTCTTGTTGTAACAGTCATGATGTAATTCTAAAAGATCGAAATTGCTGGTGGCAGTCACACGGGGAGGGTCCACTGGTCCTAACCCTCTTTATATTAGATGGTGTATATTACAACCCCAAACTGATTTAAAGTTCACTCTAACCCCTAACCAGGACTAGTCCGACCCTAGGACTTATACCTAGGACTGCGGACTAGTGGGACAGTTCCAATTTACACACTCGACAGATTTTGCAGGGTATTTTCACACACAAAATAAAAATTTAAAGGATAATTTTAAGGGTCTTATGTGTAAATATGCACAGTCAGTACTTTCTTGGCAGTGCTGATGCCGCTGCATGTACTTTTAGTTCCTGTGCTGACCCCTAATATCACCATGTGATTTGAGTGTAACTGTTATAATACGGGCTGGCCACTTTATTTAAAATAATAAAAAAAAAACACTAATTTAACCTAACTGACTGGTTGACCTGCAGATTTACTGACTCATACGCTGCTGCTTCGACAAGCTTCGTGACTTCTGGGAGCCAAGCGGCGTGCAATGACAGGCTGGCACACTCTATTTATGAGCAGGGAACACGGTGACTTCAGATTTTAAACAGCCCCTCAATTGAGGCATCACACAGACCCAGACTCCCGTCATTACAGAAAAACACACGGCCCGTGAGAGAAAACACTTAGATCAGCTGGACTGGATGTGCAGAGGAAGATCACCTCATTTAACCTCTTGATTTCAGCAGCCTGCCAGCGACAGAGAAAGAAAGACAGACACACACGCACACAATCATTGCTGCGGTTGCCACCGTATTGATTATACCACAAATGGAGAAACAATACAAGGAAATGAATGAGATCGATAGACAAATGACCAGAGGAGAGTCTGAATGATGCACAGGCAAAACGACTGGATCTGATTAGGGTGGCCTGGAAACGATTCCCGTTCAGGATCACTGGGTTCCCTGCGTGCCCATACACGTGATGAAATCAGGCAGCGGACAGTTGTTGCTTGTCCTCAGGTATAATTAAGCATGTCTGTGGTTTGGAGAAAGGTCGTGATTAGCATAATTATAGGAGTTTGCGTGCTCGCGTCCGTGGCGGCGCACCGGCGGCGTGACCATGCTGTCTGATGTCGTCCCTTCGCTTGGCCGCCGTCATTGTTTGTGGCTGGTTCGATCTGTGGGCTTGAATGAGGGAGCCGACGTTATGCTTCAGCCCGTCACAGCTTGGCCCAGCATGGCGAGCAACATTTGTGCTAAGGGGTGGGGCTAAATATAGCTCACTGCAGCAGGAAGAAGACAAACTGGGGGGGAGGGGGGGCTGTAAATATAGAGTATCCTCATGGAATTACAGAGTCAAGTACTGCTGGGAAATTTTAAGAGAAAGATGAAAAAAAAAAAAACCCTACCCTGTTTGTTGTATTTGTTTCTTTTTGGCTGATCGCTGCCTGCATGTCTTTCCTGTGAGTCATCAGATTTGACCAAAAGTAACCTCATTTCAGCACTTTTGTCTAATAAATGTATTGTTTTAAGTTATTCTGCTTTGACTGCAATATCTAGAATCACAAACACTCGTGTCTGTTTAATTCTTTGATTCTGGTTTAGAGAAATGTGGGGCTGGAACGATGCACTTAAACTCTTGATACAATTGATATCGCAATGCTCGGGTGCCGATTCCATAGCATTGCGATAGATATACAGATGGATATTAACCAGTGGTCCGCGGGGGGGAGTTGAATAACCCATGTCTGTTTAAAAGAGAGGTGACTTTCAGATTAAGTCTACAACAGACACATTGTGCCCTCTGCTGAAATGAAAGGGGTCCTACATCATTACACTTTTTTATAGAAGCAGTTGAATTTAATGATCAATTATGGACTTTAAAAAATTAAGTTCTCATAATATCATGAGTGCCAGGTATTTTCCCCCCCCCTACAACAATGTAATAAATACATTCTGAAGCTTTCCTCACCCAATCTGCTCTGTAAAATGTGGAAGTGTGAGCTAGACAAGTCCTTTGATAACTTTAAAACAGTAAATGCCATCATCTTGTAATCACCAAATTAAAACTGCATGTTATGAGGACAACTCATTAAATCTGGTTGGGATATTGCATAGGCAGACAAAGTTGTTATTTTTTTATGGATTTGGTACACCAAGGTCACCAGATGCAATAGGGTTTGACCTCATTATATGTTCTTTTACTTTAGTGAGTGCAAGATTATAGCAATAATAGTTTTTAAGTTGTTATCTGTACAAGTTGGCAGGGTATAGACTCACTCATTCACCCACTCATTACATTTTTGCTGTTAAGCTCTGTGTTGTTAAAAAGAACATGAGGTGGGAGAAGAAAAAAAAACAGAAAACCTGCAAATTGTATTTTGGAGAAGTTGGAATGAGTTAGTTGGGCATTTTTTTACTCAACATATGACGTAGTTACTTGAGTCCCAAATAGCTGACTGTGCGACTTGTTGACCCGAATGACAGGAAGATGTTGCCTTGTTTTTAACATGTTTGGACAATGTCATTCTCCTTTGGAGCAGAATCAGCCGTGCTGCTGCTGCTAATCATATCAATTACCAAACACGGCCGTGAACGCCCCTCGTGTTGGAGAGATTAGACGTGTTGCTGTGTGGTACGGAAACATGAAACTGCCAGAATGTCTCGATGTGTTTTTCTGGATCAGTTTTCCCTCTTGTTGCACTCTGAGTCCGTGCCTGCAGCGATCGCTGTCCTCGCTTTCTGCTGCTGCTCCTCTTATCACTTTCTTTTGTCTAATTTTGTCTAAAACGGGTGAGTTTTTTCCCAGCTTGTGTTCTTTTTAGGGTCACAATGTTCCCAAGCGGAATAAACGAAACCGATATGTTGCAATTAATCTGATAAGATTGTCAATGTAAATAAATAGCATGTTTGTTTGTTCTATCAATTTCTTAAAGTTTTTTTTTTTTTTATATTTTTATGCCTTTTCCCAGAGTGCTGACGTCAGCTTGTGGTTCTTGGGGAAACGACCTCTTCAGACAGCTTCGTCGCTACGCCTCTTCCTCGCTGTGACTGCCAGGCCATATCGAACCAGCAAGTGGATGGGACGCCTGGACCCCAAAGCAGTTCCAATTAAGAATGGAGACCTCTTCACGTTCATCTGGTTGGTTATGGAAACCAAGTGTGCCAAATGACATTCTTAAAAGCTATTTGCTGCTCTCATTCCTTGAGTGAAAGCCAATCACAAAAGGGGTACAAAAACAAACCAGACTTTCTTTTTTTGTCGAGAGAGAAGAACTTTAATCGTAGCGATAATGGCTGTCAATTTAGAGTGTGAAAATATATAGAATACAGTAGTCAAGATTGGCCATGCTTGCCTTTTTTGTTTTGTTTTTTTCTATTCCATTTTTTGTGATAAGGAGTTAATTTTGTCAGTATCTCTACATAAAAGGTCATTTTCTTGCAGTAAGTTAATTTATCTTATTGCTGAGAAGATAAAGGGTCGATTTCTCAAGCTAATGAGAAGACTCTAAGGGTACGCCATCTGATATTTTGGCTCGTATCAGTCCGATATCGGCCAAAATTACTGGATCGGTTATCGGGAATTTAAAAAATAAAATCGGATCTGAGGCTTCTGTTGCACATCTGAGTCGTGTTGTCGGCTCTGTATGTTTTCCTTGAGGGGAGTTTGAATGTTTTGTTTCACAGTTTGTTTTGTTATTTGGCTAGGTTAGCAAAGTACAACCTGACAAATGTATTTATTAACAAATTATTTGTTTGTAATTCAGGGAATCCTATCAGATTGATATCAAAATCTGCATATACTGAAAGTTTGGGAAAGTTGGCATTGTGCCATCACTAGGACAATTTGTCACCAAAACAAATAAGATATATTATCCCGAGATTGTAAAACACTTAACTCACGATCTCTAAGATAACAATATTTTTTTAATTTTAAAGAAATTGTGAACGTGGCCTTTCTCAGCTTATGTAGAATTTGAGATCTACTCAGAAGTGCCTCATTTTCAGATTGTAGCCATTTAACGAAATCTTCAACCTTGCCTCAAATTAAACAAACTTTTGAGGTACGTTTTGTGCTCAACTTGATGTAATAACAGCCGTCGCAGCTAATTATATTGTTAAGGTGCATAGCACTGGTGTAAGCTTTTTGGTTTTGCTGATGATACTGGTACTAGCTCTCTGCTAGCCTTACTGTCTACTGTGAGAAATGTTAGCGTAGCTGCTGTTAGCTTCTTACTCATTAGAAGTTGTGCTGCTTTAGCCTCTTCTCAGTCCTCTCTTTTTTCATCACCATTTTATGTTTATTTAGCCATACAGGTAAGGTATTAAATGCAAATTTGAAACAAAGGGAACTTGTAGCAGGGAGTACTCCTGCTAGCTAAAGCCAGCTATGTCAGATTAACATTAAGTGCATAGGATGTAAATTCACCATCCTGCTGACTCCAGCTCATGATGAAACCCCAAGCAATCCCATTAGTGTTGTTAGCTTCAGGCACTGTGTGTCACGTAATTCCCCCTTCATCTCAGGATGCTAAATAACATACAGTACAGACTGCTAAGGATAGAGGCCCTATCAATAGCATGCTAATTCTAACTTAACAGCAGCACTCAGGTGGTTTGTCCTCGTTTCAGTAAAGTTACTCCAGAAAAATAGTGAACACATTTGTTTCTAATTGTTTTAAGGTTAAAAAGAGTTTTTTTACATTTTCTAAATCTTAAACGGCCACTGGCTGATTCAAAGCACCAACTCTGGTTTTGGACTCTGTTACTTCAATCTCCGCTATGCAATCAGCACTTAAGTGCCTATCTGTGTTTTGTTTTGTTTTTTTCCCCCCATTCTTCCTACCCCGTATTAGCAGCTAGCACTATTAGCGAAATGTATCGTATACAGTTCTCATTAAATGACCTGATTATGTTCATTCAGAGTTGCAGTAAATTATCAGATAATTTGACTGACAGATGTGACTCCACTTGGAGGACAGTTGGACAGTTTACTTTGCCTAGTAACAGAGGACTTTGTTCCTGGCCCTCGTGCCAAAATACAACATGGGACGTACACCCGTCCTCACCGGCGGCACCTTGTAATCCAACAACCAACAGTGCTGAAGTCTTGTTTTGTTCTAAATATGTAACCTTCTGGTTTTCCTCCCATTGTTTTCATAAGACGTGTGGAAAAACAGATAACAGCTTGCCTATCAGTCTGCTGATTTGACACATGGAATAAATGCTGTCGAGAAGACGTGTGCACTAACCTTGAATTTGGCCACCAGTTGACTAAAATACACCCTTGCTTGTTAGTACCTGTGCCTGAATTGAACTCCAGCAGATTGGGATCTGGATTTGGCATCAACCCTAATAGTTGTTACAAAGTGAAAAGTGGGGATGTTTAGTCTAGCACTTGTTGGACCGCCCATCAGACAATTCCAAGGTGGGGAGTTTTTTCCGCCCCCATATGTAGACTGACAGGCAAGCACATGGTTAACTTGTCAAGACTTGAAGACATGAAGAGTTTGGAACGCGCACAAACAGGGAGATGATTTCAAAGATGACATGCGACATTCTGCCGTTTACAGCCCACTTTTGAGCATCTCAAACAATTTATGTTGGGTTCCCCACTGACCCACTTTTTTTTTGTTTTATCAGGATTAGGGCTGCAAACAAACTGGTATTCTGTAATCAATTATTCAACAAAACAATCGGCTGTTTATTGATCTGATCGAGAGAAAATGGCGGAAAAAAGTTGATTGATATTTTCCAGGAGCCAAGACGATTCCTTCAAATGTCTTTTGTCCACAACACAAAGTATTCAGAAGTAGCTATTAAGAAGCTGAAATCAAAGAATTTGGATTTTTTTATTATTATTATTATTTTATAGGATAATGATCAAAATAGTTGTCTATTAATAATTGACTAATTGTTTGCAGCTCTAATATGGATTTAAAGAACTGTTACTTAACTACTTGTTGGGTTCAAGTCGTGTTTAGAGAACAAAGTGGAGAGAATCGGGTTCCCGACAGCGTGTTTGGATTTTTCAAAAATCCAAGGACTTTGTATTGGGTGACAAAATCCTCTCATTTTGGTTTTGTCAGCTGCACTCATCCTCTTAAAAGACTGGACTGGCTGCATATTTTTTTTGTTCTTCCAGGCCTGTATTGAACTTTATTTGCACCATTTCTCCCACAGGATGTGCATGAATGAAATAATAACAATGAAAAATGTATCACAACACACCATATTTATAGCCAATGTCCTTGGGTAATTTGACCCATTCTGTTTTTGTACTAGCCAAACAGTGGACAGGAACATTGACTATATGAGGTCTGTGAGAAAAGTATCGGACCTTTTTATTTTTTTCAAAAACCATATGGATTTGAATCACGTGTGATTGCATCAGCCAAGCTTGAACCTTCGTGCGCATGCGTGAGTTTTTTCACGCCTGTCGGTTGCATCATTCGCCTGTGGGCAGGCTTTGTGTGAGCACTGGTCCACCCCTCGTCGTTTTTCATTGTCAGAAGAATGAAGGACCTGCCGTTTGTTGCATTAAAATTTTTTCAGAAACTCTGCCAGACAACCAGCTGGAAACCATTTCGAAGATTCAATTGGCTTTCAGTGAAAATTTTATGGGCTTCAGAGAGATTGAGGATGGTACTGCCGCTTTAAGGACGGCCCACAGCGCCGGAGGGCGCACCCGTGCTCGGAGCCGCGATCGACAGGCTGAAAGGACTGAACACTTCCAAATTTAAGGCTCTGTTGATGCAGGACGTCGTGTAACTAGCAAGTTTCAATAGAGGTCGGGATCAGCACTTATCGGCACATTCCACTGTTAAGAGATGTGTAATGAAAGACGTGCGGACGGATTCGCGCGTCAGGACGCAGCCGCTCATGGCGCAGCCGTTCATGGCGCTCGACAAACAACACCTCCGTGTTGGAAGCCTTACAGGACAAGTTGGAACATGCCCAGCTGTTAAACATTTCTCTGATACTCACTCGACTGAAAAGCGATCGAAAAGCCGCCTGAATCTTAAGAATGGTTTCCAACACTGAGGTGTTTTTTTTGTCCCGCCACGCCATGAGCGCTGCGTCCTGATGTGCGAATCCGCCCGCACGTCTTTCTGCTAGTTACACGACATCCTGCATCAACAGAGCCTTAAATTTGGAAGTGATCAGCTCCTTTCAGCCTGTCGATCGCAGCTCGGAGCACGGCGCGCCCTCCGGCACTGTGGGCCGTCCTTAAAGCGGCAGTAACAATCCTTAATCTCTCTGAAGCCCATAAAATTTTCACCGAAAGCCAACTGAATCTTCGAAATGGTTTCCAGCTAGTTGTCTGGCAGAGTTTCTGAAAAAATTTTAATGCAACAAAACGGCAGTCCTTCAGACTTTCTTCTGACAATGAAAAAACAACGAGAGGGGTGGACCAGTGCTCACACAAAGCCTGCCCACAGGCGAATGATGCAACCGACAGGCATGAAAAAACTCACGCATGCGCACGAAGGTTCAAGCTTGGCTGATGCAATCACATGTGATTCAAATCCATATGGTTTTTGAAAAAAAATAAAAAGGTCCGATACTTTTCTCACAGAACTCGTATGCATGGAGGTTTTTAACACTTTGGACCATAGGTGCTAGATCACTCTATGTATGCTGCGTCCTTTTCAATACTTGACATTTAAGGTGGGAGCATTCTTCACAGGAGAGCCGTTTTGTCCTGCTTGAGCAAAAACAAATGTCCCTTTACAAGAGAATCATTGAGACAGAAGTTGGACTACCAATACGTAGACCTGGGTTTTATTCCGTCATGCTACCAATCTATGTCCTTTGAAGACTTTCATCTACCTATGCTACAGTATTCAAGGATACGCATCAACACCAGTAGGCCTTGGGGCCGATATAGGACTTATTTCTTCTCTTTTTCCAACTCTGTTCCATCATATTGGTACAGGCTTGACTGGATTAACTATGCTACCACCTTAAATGCAAAGCATGGAAAAAGTAGTAGCAAACTTTATTGTATGAAGGTCCTATGAGTACTTTGGTTGGGCTTGGAAGAAGAAAATGTCATTACAGTCCCAACTATGATTGAAACGTAAGACCAACACAGCTGCCAAAGTTTCGCACTTGGAAAAGTCGGAGATGTAGTGGGTGCTTCTCCATCCCCTTTTGTTTGTTTTTTTACAATCCGAACAGGCTGTGGGATGAACACTGTTGCCCCTTGAAAGACTGTAGCTTTAATCACTGTTGTGAGTTTAAAGATGTTCATAAAGTGGGCCGGAAAGTGCTTCCGTTTGTTGTATTTCTTCCTCCTGCTCCCCTCAGCGACAGCACTAAATGTAAATGTAAACCTCTTATTTGGTACTGATGTTGACAGTTTGATTTCTATTGCTTGGGGGGGGCAGAATTTGACTAAAAAGACAACATCCAACAGTCCAACAGAAGGGCTTATTTTCCTTTGTTTCAAACACTGGCCACAGACGGTGATGTAATTTGGGTAGTTGGTGATGGATAAGACGAGGAAAAAACAAAAGCTCAGCTCAGAGGAAAAGAGGGAAAGACGGTATGATTTTACAAGTCATGGCAAGTGGGAACATCTGCACGAAACGCCACATTGGAGCGCGCACACGTTTACTCATAACGGCTGCGACCACAGTGCAGATGTCGCACTATGAAGTGGGAGAAGGCGGGGAGGAAGCAGCCTGATCGTTATCCGCAAAGCTTAGTCACATTCACCACTCGCCGCGATAAGATCGCTTGCACTCCGTGCTCGCAGGTTGCCAGCAGAGTTAATCACTCGCCTTAGCGGTAATTTGACTAACTGCAGTTTGCTCGGGGAGCTGTAAGGCCTCCCTCTGTCTGATGCCATGCGGTCCTCATGCTGCGGGCGCTTACTTTAATTAAAAACGCTTTTCCATCCCGATAAATCTCTGATGTTTAATCTCCACGTTGTCAGCAGGTACCGGACCCTGTATCATGCTACCCATCGCCGTCTCATCTACAGATAGCTGAGAAACCTGATCTGAGACGGGTGTGATTGTGCGCTGAGGCACCGCAGGAATTTATAAGAATGAGGAGACGAGGCCGACACCTGCAGAGCCTCCCACTTTTGTTCCTGGGTGACGCGGATTAAAAAAAAGTCCTGGCAGCACCTGCAGGGGTAGAACAGACTGATGACTATCTTCCCCTATTTTTTTCTGGGAAGTATTCCGTGAGTCAAGCTCAAAATAGCACCGTCAAATCCCAAATGTAGTCGCTGTGGCTTTTGTTTTTCCGGTTCAAAACAAAAACAAATCCACGGGTTTGAAAGCCAAGATCTTGGTATCTGCTTGAACCACCACTCATGTTTAATCTCACCCACTAACTGTATGTTGGTAAGCACTGGTTACACAGCAGATTTTAGGCTGTTTTGATCTTTGACCCCACGTTTATCCCTGCTGAGGTTACAAAGTAGATTTTAATTTTAAAATTCCTCAAGATGCAAAGTTTGCACAAAATCAGATTGCACTTTTTAGTGAAACCATATGGAAAAGTTCTCACCGTACCGCTTAACTAGGACTTAAGAGCAAATTTTGGGTTTAAATTACTCATTAGCTAAAAATTTTCATTTAATTCACCTTGAAAATGAGAATTTTTGTTTGTTTTGCCCTTTAACCCAAATGAAACGCCAGTTTATACCAGTCTTTATGGCAACAGTGCAAAAATAGGAAGGTTTTCTACATTTGACATAAGTAGGCATGTCACAAATAGTCCCAAAATGTGTTCGGTGTGCAACTTCTGATCCAGCTGGTCGCATGGCGCCAGAAAATAATTTGATTCGATTTATTAGTTTAATGATTTGATTGAAGTCTGTTATTCTCGATTGTTGCCTTGGTGAGGGGCAGCTGTTGTTGGCTTGGTGAAAAGTAGGAGCCTTTGTGCCTCCAATAAAAAGAAGAGTGATAGAAGAGGAACAGTAGATTGGTAACACTGGAGGTCAAATGAGGTGTTTTGGCCTAGAGCCAGCAGGTGGCACTGTTGTGTCTGAGGCATTTTTTTTTTTTCTTTCATTCATAAAGGGCCAAATCACAAAGTTGCCTCAAGGTGCTTCACACAAGTCAGGTCTAACCTTACCAACCCTCAGAGCAAGCACACAAGCGACAGTGGTCAAGAAAAACTCCCTCTGATGATTTGAGGAAGAAACCTCAAGCAGACCAGACTCAAAGGGGTGACCTGCTTGGGTCATTCTACAATTTACAAAACAATTAACAAAACGAATGTACAGGAAATTTTGCTGGTGCACAGGACAGGAGGGTTACAAAAACGATACCACACCCATCTCTGGATGGAGCCGCCCCTATATTGAGTTCCACCTTGGAGAAGAAATCAGCAGTCCAACACTTAAACACCTAGTGTTGCTTCTAATGAGTCCAGAATGACTGAACAGTCAGTCATTCAACTAGTTGATTAAAAGAAACTTTAGAAACTAAATTTAATATATTTGTGTTTTGGACTATTGATTGCATGACTCAGGCAAAATTTAAAGATCCTTTAGGGAAGATTACTGGTCTTCATATGCAACTTAATTGAAAATAAGAATCTGCTACAACCATAAAAGTAGACTATTATCTGAAATCAAATGTAGAGTGGATGCACCTCATGATTGGAGTTCTGGAGGAGTTGTCAATTTTGGGATCTAGGTTTCAAAGGTATCCAGGTATCAAAGATCTAAGGTATCCAGGTACCTAGACTTGGCCCAATAGACTACAACTGCATAAATCTGTTTTTATGCATAAATGTTTTTGGTTATTGGGTCCAAGTGTGAAGCAAAGTGTTCAGCTCATATTGATGGTGAAAAACAGGATTTTATGATTTAGAATGTCGAGTACTGGTAACTCTTAACCCAGCAAATGCAACTCTCCCTACTGGTATAAAACTGCCAGTACCAGTGAAGTGTAAATGGGTGATTCTTAGACTACGGGCACTTATGTCCTTTGATCATACTGTATGAAAAACAGAAAAAAGGGGAAATTTCACACTTTTATAGTTATCTCTATACAATGAAAGTGTGTTAAGAAATTTGTTCTAGTAGTCTATGACTTTTCACATTTTTTCAGCATCATTATATACAAATATTGCCGTTTTGTGCTTGTCCCACATCCAGACTTTTGATCTTCAATGATAAAAATGAATGGTAAAGAAACGTTTTTTCTAATGTTTTAAAATATCTCAATAAAATATCAGTAAAATAATCAAAACATAATTGGGGTATTCAGTGTCATACAACTGTTGTGATTTTTTTTTTAACAAAATGTAGTAGTTCCACACTATTGCCGTAATTTCCACCACAACACTGTAATGTCCCTAAACAGTTTGTATGAAAGATTGTTTGGGTAGTTTCTATGGAGATAACAGTGACATCAGAGCACATGTATATAGCACCAAATCACAACAAACAGTTGCCCCAAGGCGCTTTATATTGTAAGGCAATGGTGTGGTGGGAAATTACATTTACAAGGCCAATAGTGCCCGTAGTTAAAGAATCACCCAAATATGTTGACCTTTTAAATGGCCCAAGCTGTTGGGATGGTCGCGGGTCAGCGACAATACAGGAAGTCCTCTTTTCTTTATGACTTCCTCTGTAGCGTAGACGACAGGAAAGTGGATGTTGGACACGGAAATGGCTTTTGCTCTAGAGGCAGATGTTGGGGAATGTTAATTTAGTCCATGTTCCATACTGCCAAATTGTTTCCTTCCCATCTCACATGCATTTGCTGTCCCTAAGAGACCAAGTGAAGATGTTTGAACCCCACGTAGGAAAGTAGCTGTGTATTTGATACTTCCATCCGGCCATAATAACCCACACCGCGTAACCATGCAGGTGTTTCGGTAAAGTCTGTGCTGGACAAGCCGGTAAAAACAGATGGGTTGGAGATACACACAACTTCATGCCTCAGTTTAAGTTTGTTCAGGTTGAATCCATTTGTGGACCACATGACCTGAGGGACTTGAATCCGCAAGTGTAGATCCAGTTCAATTTCCCCATCACTTTGTCTTTGAATTAGTTAAACAAAAAGCTGTTCTCCATCTTCCCCTCTTTCTCCTTCTGGTTTGCCACATGAGAAAATACTTGCCATGATTACAGGCTGTGCACGAAACTGGCTCGATCACTATGGCTGGTCTCAGAAAACCGAGGCTGAAACCCCCAAGAAACCCACCACACGGGCGGTTGCAAGGAGGGAAGGAGCAGGAGGAGGCGGGTTGGGCAGTGCGGACTGTAAGGCCTCTGTGCTTTATTTTCCTTGAAAGCTCCCTGAAAACCACAGACATGGTACAGAATTCCCCTCACAGTAGGGGGGGCAGCTTGCAAGAGAACACCACAGTGTCTGCGATAACGCACACACATGCAGGGGAACATTATAGGCAAAAAAATAAAAGATGGTCTGCAACACAAAAGGGGCTTTGAAGACGCAGTCACTGTGGCCTTCGCTTTGTGATCTCCGTCCAACAGGCGTGCCGGTACAGGGAAACCTCAAAACATCATCACCTAAATACCTCTGGGCTCTGAGGGCCACTTCTGTGGGAAAGTGGATGGTTCCACTTTCCACGGGTATTGGCGGGGGAGCTTTAATCCAGTGTACAATGTGTTTAACATCGACTGGCAGATCCATGGAGCCCTCCCACACTCTCCTCCCACTGGGGCCTCTTCTTGATGTAGTTTGAAGACAGGTGCAAGGAATTGGTGTTTTGGTCGGGTTGGGGGAAAAATGAAGGGCTGGGTGTTTTGAATAGACCTGTTGGGAGCTTTGATCTGGGATTAGTGTGAATTCGGGTAACTTGGCTGCAGCTTGACCCTATTTTGATCTCTGACTTAATGCAATTGTACTACTTTGATACCACACTTCAACATAGAACAACCATCATACAGGTGGGACAGTAAAATGGTTGAACATTACCATCTAGTGGTGAATCTGCTGCAACTGCAATCTGTCTAGATGCAATTTCTTTAGGTTTCCCCTATTGCTTAAGGGTGCCACATGAGATCTGTGATAGAACATCAACTTGGCACAGAGTTTATGTTGGATGTCTTTTGGGAAGCAATTCTTGATGGGCATAGGAGGGCTTTGAATCTGGGACCTACTTGCTGGGAAGCAAGAGAACTACAGGTTCACCACAATAGACAAATCATAGGAAATTCTGTTCCTCACAAAAAGCAGAAACAAGTCTTCTCCAGGTCCTGAGGCTCTTTGGGCAGAGGCATGTCCCCAGATACTCGAATCTAATCCTCTTACTGGATGGACATCAATCCTTGACAGATTACTTCCCCAGCCAAAGCCAGTCCCAGTTTACAGGTGGGTGGACTGCAGATGAAGTGTGTCCAAACACTAACCTGGAATCAAAGCCTAGTCTATATGGGTGATTCTTAGACTATGGGCACTTATGTCCTTTGATCATATTGTATGAAAAAACAGAAAAAAACGGGAAATTTCACACTTTTATAGTTATCTTTACAATGAAAGTGTTAAGAAATTTGTTCTAGTAGTCTGATGACTTTCACCTTTTCAGCATCATCATATGCAAATATTGCCGTTTTGTGCTTGTCCCACACCCAGACTTTTGATCTTCAATGATAAAAATGAATGGTAAAGAAATGTTTTTTCTAATGTTTTAAAATATCTCAAAATAATCAAAACATAATTGGGGTATTCAATGTCATACAACTGTTGTGATTTTTTTTTTAAACAAAATGTAGTTGTCCCACACTATTGCCGTAATTTCCACCACAACACTAATGTCCCTTTAACAGTTTGTATGAAAGATTGTTTGGGTAGTTTCTATGGAGATAAACAGTGACATCAGAGCACATGTATATAGTGCCAAATCACAAACAGTTGCCCCAAGGCGCTTTATATTGTAAGACAATGGTGTGGTGGAAATTACATTTACAAGGCCAATAGTGCCCGTAGTTAAAGAATCACCCATATATTGGTAATCAATCTTCCCACAGAGCTACTTGCTTTGATTACAAAAACATTTCTCATGCAGTTCTTGTATCATTCATGTAAGAACTGAACAGTATAGAAAATCATTTTATTCCAAGTGTTGAAACATACTGAGGCGTCCTTATTCGCTCCAATAGCAAACAAAAATCTTCATTGGCATACTGAACCGCTTCATGCCAATGAAAATATAGCATTTTATAAAAAGCTTCAAGTATGTCCCTTTAAAAAAAAAAAAAAAAAAAAGTGTCTTGATTTGAGTGACAAACCTACCAACAGAATTGACAACTTCTCTAGATAAAAATAGCTGTGGGATTGGATTTTGACTACCAATGTGTAGACCTGGGTTAGATTCCTGGTCACGATTCCTGTCTGTCCTCTGACAAGATGCTAGTTTCAGTTCATACAGCCATTAATAGGCACCATCCTTGAGAAGTCTAACCTGCACCAGGAGTAGTTTCCTCAGATACTTCACGCTGCAGAATTCAGGGAAAAGCTCCTGACCAGTGTGGCTTAGAGCTGATTTCTACAATACTGCCCACTTTACACACAAAAGCCTACCAGTCATGCTTTTTTTTTTTTTTTTTTTTACCATTTTTATTGCAAAGTACAGTCAAAAATTTCTTTCAACTGGACAGTTTAACAGAGTTAAAGGACATGTAGATAATCCAGTTCCAACATATTGTTACCAAGCGCTTATCTTTTTCCAACATTAGGTGACAGATCAGTCAAACTTGCACTTCTATCATCCAGGAATGCATTGGATGCTTTCAGTCCGCTGTTGAAGCCATCTTCAAATGTTATCTTTCAACGCCATGTGTGCTGAGGTATCTGCTTGTAGCTTCGATAGTTTCTAGTATGGATGCGCCGACCTCCCTGGGTTTTGACACACTGTCACCAAGTGGTGCTGCTTGCTTGGTCATGGCGTTTTGATAAGTACCAGCCCGTGTTACTTCTGTGACACTAAATTAAACACTTCCAACAATATCTGCATACGATTTGACTCCCGCAATCATGACATTGTCAAGATCAGGGCTATTTGTTGTTTCAAACTGTTGCCATTACAGTTATCTGAAATGCACTTGTTTGTCTCACTGTGTTGCTGGGGTTCCGAGGTCTAATCTTGGGTGTTGTCGAATCAGAAGTTGGTCGAGATTGCAAGATGATATCGCATTACTGTGAGACTGTGCTGCTGGTTTTAACAGATTCAAATCCTGTTAGAGTCTAGACTTTAGAGTTCATTCTCTGGTTGCCATTGATTTTGCCCAACTCTGATTGGTCCAACCAGGAATTCCGCTACTTCTGGGTTGCCGTGAATGCAACCATACCATCATACCACCTGAATTTACAGAACCGTTTGCCTGTTTCGAGCGAGCACCTCTCGGGTATGGCAAATTAAATCCTTTGAGACTGTATATTCTTTTGTAGCCCCAGAGCGGTCCATAATTTAGTTTGTTGTCACTCTCAATCGCACCCATTTCCTTGAAGTCTAGGTTGGACAGCCTTTTTGACGAGGACTGGGTGGCTTCGGTTGCAAAAGACGACACATCAGGAGCACTGGTAGGTGTCTCCTTAGTGTTTACGGCAACTTGTGGCATTGTTGTGATGGGTGCTGCTATCTGGCCAAGGCTATACTTGACTGAGAACGGGCGAAATCCCCTTGCACTTACCCTATAATCCATGAGTTCACCAGTTTTATACATCCCAGAACGAATAGACAACTGGACATTTTTGTTCACATCCAGCCTCTGAGGAGTTTTGAACCCTCTGAAACCATAGATGCTTAGGGATTTTTCAGCCTTATAACCACGCGTTAAACCCATTGTACTCGTATTAACTGAGCTTTGTACAACTTTGACATGACCAGTATCCTGGATCTCTACAAGTGGATGATTGTTGGTAAAGGTAGTGTTTTTGTAAGTGGGACCGGTGTGTGGGGCTAGATCGACATAGAGTGAACTACCATTTCCAAGAACATGTTGCACTTCTTTTGCTGGAGAATTCTTGTGCAGTTGCTGCAGTCGATTAGAATTCAATTCTGCGGAGGCTCGCTCTTGCTGGTGCTCTGGGAAAACTGTGCCGAAGGTCTTTTGAATACCAGCTTTGATCATCTCCTGTCCAGCAAAGGATTGCTTTTCCTGTTGCTTTGGGGAAACTGTGCCGAAGGTCTTTTGAATGCCAGCTTTGACCTTCTCACGTCCTGCAAAGGAGGTTCGAGAGTCCTTAAAGAGATGAGACTGGAAATTTTGTCTGTGCTTCTCCAAGGACTTCAATCCATTTTTGACTGATGATTCATCTGGGGCAGTTTGACTTGTAAACCCATGAAATGGACTTGATTGAATTATGTTAGATGCACCGTGTTCTGTGCCTGCAGGATGTTCATTTGTCTTCGTATCGCTGCTGTGTTGACTTGTTGAACTTGAGAGTGATTTACTCAGATATCTGCCAAACTGTGATGAAGAGCGGGAAGGTTTAGAAGATTTCCAAATTGTTTTACTTGTAGAATGATGCTCCTTTTCGCCTATAGACCCCCTTGCAAGCTTATATTCTGGAGTGTATTTGGGGTTCCAAATTTGTGAGACACTTGAACTTTGGGGAAACAGAGCCTTGGCAGGAGATTTTTGTTTAACCAACATGTATGAATTGTTATGCTTTCTAGTTTGTGTTAATCTGAGGGTGGGGCCAGGTCTACTGAGTTGAGCTTGCCATCTAGTCATGAATCCACTGTCCTCAGTCTTCACCTGACCAGGGAAGACACCGTTTGCAGGGTTATTGTTTCCTTTCTGAACTGTTGCACGTCCCCATTGGGGAGGTACATGATCCGGGCTGTTGTGACTATGTCTAAAGTTGCCGTTGGTTAGCTGCAAACTGTTTGCTCTGTCATTTGTGATTGATGGGGCATCAATACCAAAATCATTGGTGTAAGTTTCAGTATCTGTTGCAACAGCACTTTTGGTTGGGAGCCAGCCAGGAGACAAGGAGACATGCTGAGTATTTGATTTGTACATTCGTCTCAGGATGTTATGGTCCCGCACCTGGACTATTACATGTCTACCTGGAGGCAGAAAACAAGGAAACAATTATAATCCTTAGATGATTTTCAGACCAAATTATAATATTTTACAGATAATCCCTTAGTACAAAGAGGGCCTATAGGCAATTTTGACAGAAATCTTGAGAGATCTGTTAAGACACCCTTCCAACAATTTCTGATTTCTATATCTGCATCAATCAATTCTGGCATTAATGTTCTCCACAATGTAGGAAGGTGGAAAATTCCAGAAGTGCTCCCAGACCATCAGAATTCTACTACTATGCAAGACTCCTTAGAGTACTGTTCAAATTTCTAAACTATTTCTGAAAAATTAAATCCAAGCCACTTGAGAGTTCTTTTTTTTAAAGTTGTTAGCCAGCTGAGGCATCATCTCAGCACCGCATTCCAAAACCAGACGCACATCTTTATCAAAATGGCGATCAGTCTCAGAAATGCAAAATGTTGCATGTTTGTCCACTTTCGTAGACTTCACAGAACACCAACATCAAATTGACATGCGAGAGGCGTGGCCAGTGTTGTAGTTGTAATCCAAGCCTACCTGACTGAACCTATAAGTGAACCAGACCTGTTGGTGGAATTAAACTGCTTTCAAATGAACCACACATTTAAAAAAAATAAAAAATAATAAAAATAGTACAGGTCTGATTCACCTAGAGGCTGGTGCTGAGGTAGGCCTCGTCACCCTATGTATATGGTAGAGCTCTTGGATCAGGAAAAAAAGATGACTAAAATAGCTAGGATTACCCAATTAGCCACAGCCTTGACTTCCTGTTTGTGAAGTTGCTACATTTCTGATTCCATTTGGGGGTTGCACCCCAACTTAAATTATACTTGCTTCATAATTGTTCGTATTTTTGTAACATCACACCCACTATGCATGTGGCATCACCTGTCACTAAACACTAGAGGTGGGAAATACTGGGAATTTTGGTATTGATCCAATACCAAGTAAATACAGGCCCAGTATCGCCGGTATCGATACCGACACTTTCATATTTAAGCTTCATAGATCCAAAGGATCCAAAAGACCTAGGATAGAATTTCACCAAACATTGTACGTGACAACAAAATACTTTATCACAATCAAGATTTGTTTAAAAAATAACACTCAACACAACTTAAAATCTCCTGAGGTAGAGGGCTGACAGACCACAATACAAGGGTACGCTCCTCCGTGTTATGTCACACAGCGCAGTGCTGCTCTTACAGATAGAGAGTAGACTTATGAATCTGAGTGCTCAGCAGTCAGTGCGTGCGGGAGAGAAAAAAGCTTGAGTATCGATCTTTTTATACGAGGATCGTTCAATATCAATACCAGCGTTGGTATCGATATTAGGATCGATCCACCCGCCTCTACTAAACACTTTTATTCAATTATATTGCAACCATGAAGTCCAAGCATTGTTAAAACCTTGTTGAGTGCCAGAATAATTTTTCCCTATGTTGGGAATATTGCAATTGTTCCAGCAGCTGGAAAAATAGCTACTGCCTTATTAGGAACACCAGACTTGGAAAAAGTCAAACAGAAAACAGCCTACTCTGTTGCAATCTGTAACTTTATGGACACAAAGTCAAAAGCATTTGCTAAAACATTGTTAGTGTTTCAAGATAGGAAACACCAGCTGGATGATGGACACAGTGAAACTGGAGTACTGATCAGTTCCACATAACCTGCCAATACTCACTTTCTGCAGCATCTGAAAGCGCCACAGAGAATGTAGCAGCTGCACAAACCAGCACAAAGACAAACCAGCATCTGTGCAAAAGAAGCACCCAGTCAACTATTGTTGGAATTTACAGGAATCAAACTCTTTTCCACAGTGTGTGGTAAAAAACTGAAAGGACAATTACCTTTGACGGCGTGCCCAAGAGTTGGACATGACACACAGCTTCCAGCCAAACTGTCTAAACCAGACCTGACCATCAGTTCTGCTATTAAACCCCGTGACTCTGATGAGAGGTGATGCTGTTCACCTGGTCTCATGATTAGCAAAAGCTGTTAGGAAGAAAGATCTCTAATTTCAGCTTTGTTCAAATGATAATTTAAGATTTCTGATATTTTTCCACTACTTCAAATTTTCAAATGTCAAGATTTAGTTTAATGTAAAGCTCAACAGTGAATTAAATAAATTAACAAATGCTGTTTGAATAGCTGTGACGCTGAGTTTCTTCCAAAATGGGCTGGAGGTTTTCAGGTGAGAACCTGTTCAAATCTCACTAATGTAGATTATTCTTGTAATATATTCAGTGCATTCTTCATATTGGTTGGATGGTTAAAAAAAAACATCTTGGAAGGCATCATTCCTGCAAATGTCACAGGTAAAGTATTACCAACTGGTGGTCCAGGGGCCAGTTGTGGCCTGCATGCTGGTGTTTTGTGGCCACAACACTGTTTGATTGTGTATATAACCCTTTACCAAATGAGGTTGGATCCATTTATCAGTATCTCTTTAACTTGTCAGTCCTAGTTGTGTTGTTTTTGTTTTTGGGACTGGGCAACCTAAAAAAAAAAAAAGCCTTCATGTTACCAGAATAAATATTTCTATGCAACATATCCAATTCTGAAGGCAGGAAAAAAGGTGATAATCAGGGGGAGTTGAATACTTAGTAATAAATGTAATATTGTAATAATCCAGTTGCACAGAGTGTCAAGGCATTTATTTGTGCTCTATAAATGTAACAAAATAAATACAGATTATACAACAAATATCAGACATTATTGCATTAAAATAAAATATGCACTTTTCAAGTTTTCCTTACTCATTGAGTGTTGATTTATACTTGTCATTTCTTCTTCTTTGTCTTTCGGCTGTTCCCGTTAGGGGTCGCCACAGCAGATCAATCGTTTCCATCTCACCCTGTCCTCTGTATCTTCCTCTGTCACACCAACCACCTGCATGTCCTCTCTCAGCACATCCATGAACCTCCTCTTTGGTCTCCCTCTTCTCCTCCTGCCTGGTGGCTCCATCCTCAGCATCCTTCTCCCTATATACCCTGGGTCCCTCCTCTGCACATGTCCAAACCATCTCAATCTCGCCTCTCTGACTTTGTCTCCAAACCGTCCCACCTGAGCTGTCCCTCTGATATGTTCATTCCTAATCTTGTCCATTCTTGTCACTCCCAAAGAGAATCTCAACATCTTCAGCTCTGCCACCTCCAGCTCTGCCTCCTGTCTTTTTGTTAGTGCCACTGTCTCTAAACCATACAACATAGCTGGTCTCACTACTGTTTTGTAAACTTTCCCCTTCACTCTTGCTGATATTCTTCGGTCACAAATCACTCCTGCCACCTTTCTCCACCCACTCCACCCTGCCTGCACTCTCTAGTCTTGAAAAAAATTGTCCATCTCTCTTGCCTGCAAGATATAATTTCTGTTACTATTTAAACACTAATACAGTAAGTATCTTCACATTATCGGGGTGCGTGAGGCAGCAGGTTCCTCAGAACATGTAGTTTGCCATCATGGCGAGGCACCTCATGTCGTCACTGGTCACACAGTCCGCTGGAATCAAACAAGACAAAGGAGCAACTTAAATTTAGATACAATTTTTCAGCAAAAACAATATAAATCAATACAATACAAATAATTTGTAAAATTTAAAATTAACGAGGCAGATTAGATTTGGGCTGTTTTGTGCAAAAGTCACTTTTTAGGCAACTTAGAGGGTCTATGCAGTTGTATTGCACTTCGCTTAAATGTAACTGTTCACATCTGCCCAAAAAAATGCCCCCAAAGTGTATTATTTTACACTTAAATTGTTAAGGTTTCATGTCAGACGTTCTTTTCAAGTCAAAACGGCTGACATTAAGCGTAATTAGGTTTGAGCCAGCTCATCTGAGATTTATGTGACATATGTCACGCAACCATATTTGGACTTCCTGTCACAATGGGGAGGGGTGGGTGACTTGGAGCAGTTTCTTTCCATTTAAAGTGACAGAAACAGGGAAACATTTCTTCATATGGCATTCATCATTTCAGCTACTAATATCTATTTTTAGGATAGAACCTGTAAACTAATAAAAAAAAAATACCCTTTAAATACGTATTTGGAAGATTTTGGTGAAAATGATCAAGCTTTTACACACAAAAGCTAATTTAATTCTAACAACTGTGGCTTGGTGTTTTATTTTGAAAGGGCGTATTTTTTGAGAGCGAAAATAAAACATAAATGACTACTTTTTCTTTGTTTGCTGTTCTCACTTTTCAGCTCTGTCAGACTTTGTTTGTACTCACGTTGCTCTGAGCTGTTGCCGGTTAACATCTTCCACAGTCGTCTGAACGAGCGCCGGAAGCTTCCGCGTGGGGACGCCGGCGACGAGTCGCTTTCTTCGGCTTGGCTCTCGGTAAGCGCCGCCTCTTCCTCACTGCCTTTCTGGAGCTCTTCTTCTTCCTCCTCCTCAGAGAGAACCCCGGCGGCCAACATGCGCTCAAACGTGTCTTCGTTCAGTCTGAGCTCTTTTTTGATGTTGTCAAGCTGGGAGACGGAGGTGGCGCGGCGGCACAGCGGGCAGTCGATGCGGCAGGCCGGGGAGGAGGCGTCGTCGGCGGCGGCGGCGGGGTGACACAGCGCCCGCAGGCAGCGCTCACAGAAGCTGTGCCCGCAGCTCAGCTCTCTGGGACACCGCGCACCCCCGTTGTACAGCCGGTAACAAACCCCGCACTCCAGATCCGAGTCCATCCTGCTCTCAGTTCTGAGGAGAAGCTGAACCGCTCCCACATTTATACTGGAGGAGGAGAAGAAAGAGGAGCAGACAGATGTTTGATCATTTGCCAGATGCTCGTAGTTGCGGAGCCAAACAAACATGAGTCACCGATCTTCAAATAAACGTGATGTAAGGAAACTCAGCGATGACTCGTTCGACCCGATTACATCTAATTTACATAAATACCACCCACGGTTTGATCTCACTCACCTTCAACTGTTTACTGTTTATCTGAAAAATGAAAAATCAATAACTGTAATAGGGGAGACCGGGATTCAGTGCTACAAAGGCACTAGCATATTTAATAACCTCTACCAGCTAAGTTGGCTGAGGTTATGTTTCCACCCCTGTTTGTTTGACTGTTTGTGAACAGCCTGGAACTCACTTTTCATATATTGTTATGATTTTTTTTTTTTTTTTTTTTACAGGGGAATACATACATATTATGTATGTATTAGGACACTTAATTTTTCCGAACATTCTATGACATTACCCAAGAAGCGCATCAAAAAAGTCATATACGACGAATTATTTCCTTGCTTAATGCACACTGATTTTTTCTGACTTAATTACCAACTTTATTTATCATTTAAATTTCTCGAATCAAATAACAGTGAAATTTCACTACTTCATTACACTCTAATTAAGAACTTAAACTATTACTGCATTTACAATATATAAGAATAACTGTAATCGCGTATCATCTTATACCTGTCTGAGAGATCTCAGGTACATTTCTCACAAGTATCCCCAACCCAGAATGTGTTTAAGACACACTGCACACTTTACCCACATAGTACCCTTTATCCAAGCATGCCGAGCGTTCTCTCTACGGTACCTGGGGTGCAGAATCATCTCAGGAGCATCTCACCGATCATTGCATCACCTATGAATGCTGTGCTCCAATTGAATGGTGTTAACGTCGATTACCAATAATCTCGGCATGCCGAGCGTTCTCTCTAAAGTACCTGGGGTATTTTTTTTTTTTTTGGGTTTCCTTTCCCCCCCATTTCAGAGTGCAGAGCGTCAATGTTAATCAAGCTTGTACATTTTTTCTTGCATATGTAAGTACCTGTCATGCGCTTGGACTCTGCGACAAGGGATTGCATATATAGTTCTAGTACATAATACTTGCTTTTTCATCAATCATACCATTGTTTGATATCATCGTAAGATATTCAGATCAGTCAGGAACAAATATTGGAAAAATCCCGATCCTTAACATTGTATGGATTTTCAAACATTCATAACTCTGTCAAAAAATATGATAGTGTTATGTAGGATGGTATCCTTTATTGACTGACAAAGTCTGATCCAGATTCCAGATTTTGTGGCTATTGAAATCCCCATTTAATGTATATTTTACATTATATCTTAATCAAACGTGCCCCAATCACTCTCATATGTGAAAGTGAGGTGCACGATGGGACTCACTACCACCTAACAAAGTTTGATTCGGATGTGATCCAGATTGTGGATTTTGTAGACATTTGAATTTAATATTGAAAAGCCTATGTGGTGTACATTTTTGGATTATTGTCTCAATCTAAAGTGCCTCAGTCACTCTCATTTTTCTGTTTTGGATTTACCTACACCCAATTTTATGCCTTTTGTCTGTTTTCCTGTTATCACTCGGAAACCAAGTGCCAAAAAGCAATGACAAAGTATGCATCTATATACATAAAGGGCTACGTCTGTCTGTCTGTCCAGGATAAACTCCCAAACAATAATATATAGCCCTAAAAACTATCTATCTATCTATCTATCTATCTATCTATCTATCTATCTATCTATCTATCTATCTATCTATCTATCTATCTATCTATCTATCTATCTATCTATCTATCTATCTATCTATCTATCTATCTATCTATCTATCTATCTATCTATCTATCTATCTATCTATCTATCTATCTATCTGTCTGTCTGTCTGTCTGTCTGTCTGTCTGTCTGTCTGTCTGTCTGTCTGTCTGTCTGTCTGTGTGTATATATATATATATATATATATATATATATATATATATATATATATATATATATATATATATATATATATATATATATATATATATTCAGAATCCCCATGACATGGGCAACAAACTGGTACCATTTTTTAAAAAGTTGAACTGAAAATTACCCCAAAATTGCCATTTATGTATTTTTGGCATTTGGCGTATGTCTAAAACAGGTTAACCCGGGCAGCGCCAGGTACCCCAGCTAGTAGCAGATATAATGTTCTATGAAAATGATCTGAAAAAGAATTCAGAAACTGAAAAAAAAACAAAAAAACAAAAAACAAACCTGACATCACAAAAAACAAACTTTGATTCAAGTGCATGAACTAAATAATACTCCTGACATTTGATCACATCTAATTTAGCTTATGAAAAAGCCACTTCTTACAGGACTTTAACCTTCAAAAATGTTTCCAATGTAAAAATATGTGGAATTGGAAACTAGTGTTGGCGCATGTTTGTGCTCCACGAGTGCAGCGCTCTAGTTTGCATGATGTAAATTATATAATGATAATAGTTATTATTCCAACAATTTTATTGTTATTATTGTGACTCCTTTTGCTTCAGGGCCTTATTAACCACTGAATTCTCCCGATCACATATAGATAAAATAAACACAAAATGTGTTGCGTCGTCAAAATCCAGTGGTTCCCTCCCGACAGCCAACCTTCCAGTCACATTCACATAGTGATTAGTTTCGCTTTAGTATTCGTAATGTTTTATTTCCGTGTGTCGATAAGAAAACCCCGAAAGTTTAACCAATTTTTAGTAGTGTGACTATGAACGATTGGAGACAAAGCCATGCCAGGTGACTACAGCAGATGGCTAACTGTTAGCTCTCCCCATGCTAACTGTTAGCATTGATGTTGCTAGCAGTTAGCAGTGGTCCAAGCTAACCACAGTTCTCTTGTGAGAATGCTCCCTGGGTGTCATCTACGAACGTCTTCCAGGCATGCCCCAACCAGTCCCAGCAGAAGACTGCCCCTCCCTGAGCCTGGTTCTGCTGGAGGTTTCTTCCTGTTAAAAGGGAGTTTTTCCTTCCCACTGTGGCCAAGTGCTTGCTCACAGGGGGTCGTTTTGACCGTTGGGGTTTTACATAATTATTGTATGGCCTTGCCTTACAATATAAAGCGCCTTGGGGCAACTGTTTGTTGTGATTTGGCGCTATATAAAAAAATTGATTGATTGATTGATTGATGCCCAGGGAAGACTGGGACTTGGAAAACTGAGAAAATCTGCTAATATTTGAATAATCCTTTCACCCCTGAGAGTTGCCACACAGGTTCTTAGTGGGACACGAAACAAATAGCTTGAATTAAAAGATAAATCACTAATTAATCACATGTACCAACAGTATCCCACGAGCAGTGTCAGTAAATATTTGAATTGATTGATTTCTTTGAACCACTGTGCTTCCGAGAGTTGCGATACCTCTTTAAATTCACTATATCCGTCCTACCTCAACGTTATTTTTATTTTTTCGCCCACGCTGACATAATGACAGGGTGTGGAGCTTTGTGATGTCATCTCTTCCCTCTCCACGGTATTCCCCAAACATCCCTCCTCCTGACACAGTTGTCTCAGTTAAAATCCTTTCATGGTGATTTCCGTTGGGTTCTTTGCCAAGAAACACAAGCATGCACTCTGGGTTATGTTTGCACGTTGTACTTGTTTTTGTCTGATTATTTGCAGGTTTTCCTACTTATGCGCTTTGGCATTGTACTTTTCTTTCCAGTTTTTTTTTTTTAATCAAGCAAAACACAAACTTATATTCAATGTGTAATCTATTATAAGAACACCTTCTACAAATCAGTGACAATCTATAAAGAACTGTAATAAATGATTAGCTAACTGACCTATTAAACAATTGTATATAATGTGATAATGCCCTTATTTTCATATTTATTGAAGTATATTTTAATTGGATGGGGGAAAATTACAAGTTCACTTTTTTACAGCTCTAGTCATTTTAGCAAATTGTTAGTAATGAAGCCTCTGAATGCGAGAAATACTGTTTTAAAAAATTGCTTTTGGAGCCATTACGGGAGTAACAGAAATCTACAGAACCCATAAAAGAGCAAAGTCATAATCAGTGCTGCCACAGTTACTAAGAAAAGTTACTTGATTAGTTACTTTATACAGTTATTTCATTAGCAGCTGTGGAGAGCTTGTCAGCAGCTGCTGAATGTAACTAATAAAGTAACTAGAAATCTAACTCAGTTATTTTTAATATTGACTACTCAGAAAAGTAACCATTAGTTACTTTGCTGATGACTCAATCTTAAGATTAACCAAGTTAGATTACTAGTTACCTTATTAGTTACATTACTTATTAGTTACAAGTTGACGGCAGCTGCTAATAAACTTACTGCGTAAAGCTGCTAATGAAGTAATTGTATAAAGTAACTAATAAAGTAACTTTTTAAAGTAACTGTGGCAAAACTGGCCATAACACTGACAACCAATTTTGTAATTGTTATGTTCGCATTACGTCTGAAAAGTTTTAACAGATGAGTGAAGTTTTCTTGTCTACCAGTTTATATCAGCCTACATACATCCGTAGAAACTAGTACCTATTGATGTTATTGGAGATGTTTCACAAATATGTCCCGTTTTGATTTACTATTTTTAAACTTTAATCATGTTGGAACAATGTTTGAACAAATATGGCCAGATAAGATATACTGGGATGTCTTTTAAACATACTAATTGATCAAACCTGCATCAGTCTAAGACGTTAGCTCTTGTTAGCTTGTTTACCACTCATGCGTCACAATTACGTTGATATTGTGATTTATTATTTTTGAATTTTATATTCATGTGACAACAATATCAGAAGAAATATGACCAGATAAGTGTACTTTTTCTGTATACCAGTTTTTATCAATGTAGCATCACTTAGAATTTAGCTAGCTCCTACTCACTTTTTTTTACTGCTGTCATCTCACGTTTTATGACACCTTATGATTTCTTTTTAAATTTTATTTATTTGTTTAAAAATGTTAACGTTGAACACACACACAGACAGTATAGCAAACAGAGTAAAAAGTAAATCGGGCAGTTTAATTAACACAAGCATAAAATATGGTGCAAGGCACTGCAGTAATCTGGCAAAGGTGAAACTTGTTTACCGTTACCCAAACCAGCTTTTATATACACTCCCCCACTCAACTTTATTAAATGATGACCTATGATGAAGACGCTTCACTAGACATTTATAGTCCTAATAGAAATTTAATAATCTGTAATTTAAGATGTAAACCTGGAATCATAAAATGTAAGAATACTTCCCAATTTATGAGAGTTCGTTTCAGTCTCTGCTGCAGGCACCCCATAGATGGCTGTGAATTTCCTTTTCAGAAATTTGCATAAAATACAATCTCTCAAAAAATGCAAAAGTGACTAGAACACTCAGACTTTAATGTGTAGGGTTGTTAAAAAAAGGAAGCCATCCTTTAACGGGGCACTTTTATATTTAGGATATTAATATCATTCATAGTAAAGAATTAAAATTCTGTTGAAGTATTAATTGGCTCATCACAAAGATGTAACAATAAAGGCTGTCAATAGGACAATGTGAACTCATGCTGTGCCGCTACCCATGAATTGGTTTCACTGATGGGTTAATATTTGACAATTTTATTGTAGCACAAAGTACTCCTCAACAGGACTGGGATGGGCCAAGATCTGGATGTTCTCAAAGCTGCAGGTACAAGTTAACTTTTGGTACCTTCAGATGGGACATGATGTACTATAAATACACCATTTGGTTACCACGCTTTTATATTCAACTATAGTTTTTACATTATAAGCATTATTCTAGTAAGGAATATTGAAAAATGAACAAGTATAATGAAGTCTGATTTGTTGCCCTCACTGGGTGCATGTTTTATGTCAACAAATTGTCAATGTGCCTACTTTGAAAATAGTTATATCATGATTCACATTGCATGAGAGATTTTTAATATTTGAATTATTCAAGAAATTTGCTGGGATATTGCTGGGATAAATTTAAAGATCATCTTTTTAAATATACATCTTTGGAAGTGTTTTATTTTAACAAAGCAATGACTTATGTAGTATTTTTTCAGTCCTTGGCTATAATCTGAGTTATCTCACTAGCATAGGCAATGCCATATACGTATAATACATGACAAATTGGGCAGACCAGTAAGAGGGGTGGTAGGTGAGGTTTGTGGAGTAGTTTATTTTTTATTGAGGAAGTACAACTTTTTTGGGTCAGGTCTTTTAAAGCATGCTTGTTAGGTGATTGAACCCAAATGCAGGACGCACACAGGTAAACATGATTTATTTATTTATTTTTTACAGTGAATAATAATCTGGAACAAGAGCAATTGGAGATTTCTGAAAATTAAAGATATGTGATTCACATCGTGACCCAGACTTCGCCTGGATCCGGATTTCACAACACAATGAAATAATTGCATACTGATCCAGAATGGTCCGATTGATCAAGATGTTGCAATCTGATATGTAAATTCACAAGTTGAAACAAAATAGTGTCTTCCTGATCTTGGTTTTACATCGTGATGTTATATGTTTCTGCCGCATAACCTGCATATTGATCCAGATCACTACCAACATCCAACACTAAGGGTCTTCCGTAGTACAATCGCCACATATGATTTAAATTTTGTCAAGATCCATCAAGCTGATTTGAGATGATCCTCAAAATGGTGAAAATTTAAGAAATGATCCAGAATCAGGTTCTTGATCCTGATCCACTCCAAACTTTAAAAACTTTAACTTTTTTCCACGGCCTAATATCTATCTGTGGTGAAAATTACGTCAAAATCCGTGCAGTAGTTTTGATGTAATCCTGCAAACAGGCAGACAAATAAACACCAATGATTTTATTACGTCCTTGGCGGATGTAAATATTCTCAGGCATCAGGCTCAGGTGCTGAACAGACTGACAGATGTGATCCAGATGAGCACAATAGAACTGTGTACCAATGAGCAGATAGCTGGAAAAAACTGCAATGAGGGCAAGAAAACTGGGAGCAGATACAGAATACTGCTGGCATTATGAGTGGAATTAATAACAGGTGTGTGATTACTCACAGAAACAGGTGTGTAGTTAACGGAATAACAAACAGCTACAGAAACAGAGCAAAGACTCAGACTGAATGAATCATCGACCAGACAGATGGATACTGGTAAACAGCGACCAAAACACACAATAACAGAATAAAAATGAACCATCACTGTTTGGAAATGATTAATTTAACATTTCTTAACCCTCTGGGGCCTTACTTTTTTTTTTTTTTTTTTTTGCTGAAAAGTTAATTCCGCGGACTTTCGAGCCAGCCATCGGCCATCTTTGTACTCCTCATAGAAGCTGTGTGATGACGTGCGCAATGTGTCCAATCAGAATTGGTTCACCGTCACATGGTTTTCCAAAATCCAATCGTGAGGTGAATCGGCAGATTCACCTCACGTGAAAAGCCAAAGATCGTTTTCAGGAGTGATATGTTACTAGATGGCCCGTTTGAATAGCCCCCTGGGTGCTCCAATGAGTACATACTATTGGGCTCCAATGCGCCTTGCGCCATTATGCACAGCGATCAGTGAAAGCAGATGGAGAGCCTCTGATGACAATCTCACATGCTCAAACAAAGAGTGTGTAACTATCAGGATTGCTCCACTAGTTTGCATGTGAATGTTACTGGATAACTCTGTTGCTTTCTCAGCGTAAAGCACTGTTTACCATATCAGTGGAGCGAGGGGGAGGGCAGCTCCTCAGACTGTAAGGAGCCAAAGTGGGTCAAAGTGTGAATGAAAGCTGCTTTAGGAGCAGCACAGAACACTCCAAAACACAGTAGAAGTAGAAGTTTGTGATGTAACCTTTGTGTAATAGCAGACAGAAATTGCTTTGAGATAAAGACAAAAAAAAAAAAAACCACATAGACCATTTTGTATATATTGTTCAAAATGTGCATCTGTGTTTATTGTTTGAACCTTTTTGTTGTACAGTCTTTCACACAAGACCTCAAATTACCTTTATAAAGTGTCAAAACAGTTGTACTTGCTGTGTGTTTTGAATAAATGTGTGTAGAAAATTATTTCCGCTTTACTTTTTCCTTTATTTCTGATCGTAAACCTTTATTGCACTTGTAAAATACAACAAAAGCATATATATTATGAAAGCACAGGTTGTCCTGAAAAAAGAGAGATAAAACTTGATTGTGGGATGCAGGGAGAGCTATTAACAGCAATAATAAAACATTTATGCCAGGCGAGTGAACTGTCCAAAAAATGCCCTCGGACCCCAGAGGGTTAAAATAATGCAGGGAAGTAGGTACATTTTAAATGTTACATTTTTTTATACCTGGCGCCTATAGACCTTAAGCTATAATCACTGTAGGGTTAAAAGTACACACTGTAAATGTACCGCTTTTAATTTTCAGTCTGTGAAACAAAGTAGCCACATAAAAAGATCACTTTCACCACTGCAATTACAGTATGAGGATGTTAGCAATTAAATGAGGAATCTTTGTTTTATATCGCGTACGTGCTGACTGTCAGGAAACAGAATCGCGTGTGAGTGGGCAACGAATTCTGAGTGCAATCTGTCATTTTCCTGTCTTGTGCATTCTGGTTGCCTTCACATCACCAGGGGTTTAATTACTGCCAGCAAACCACAGAGGTGCCTCATGGGTACGTGGCGGACGGAGATGACTGGTGACATCAGGTGAGACGGAGCCAAAAGCAGGTTTGCAGGTGAGACAGTGCACACAACAAAACAATCACACAAAGGGATTAGTGTTACGAGGGCGGGAGATCTGTACCAACAGGATGAGAAGGAATTGTGTCGAATGTGTGCTCTGATCCGAGGGGTGTGTTGCGGGTAAGTGCGCGTCTTTTTTGCCTGTATGTCTGTGCCAGTTCCTCTACAGTTTGATTCCTATCTCACTTGCGTTGACTTGTATGGAGTATTCGGTTGTCTACAAATATTCCTCTTTCACTGCAGGTTCATCGTTATTGAGATTTGCACAAAATATTGTGCCAAAAAAAACCCGATTTCGGTTAGGTGTTACTCAAAGCAGACCCCATCTGCTATGTGACGATCCCTAATGTGCAGGAGTTGCCATGTTGTTGTCCTATGAGAGGAACAATGAGTGACAAAAGTCTCAGTAAACCAAAGCCAGTTCTTCTTGCAATAAGGGAACTTGATAGATCTGGATCTTAATCAGATCTTCAGAAAATTTCACCAGTTGGTTGATGGGATACATATGAGTAACAGGTTTCATGATCCATGTAATGGTTTTTAAGAAATGGTTCACCTAGTTAGAAAAAAAATGTGCCTGTTATTGTGATGTAAGTGATGGGCCAAGTGGCTAGTGCAATTGTTTCCAAAACAGAAGGTTACTGGTTCAAGACCACACATGCGCATTCTCCAGTGGTGCGCACAGTTCCGATAATTCGATAACCAATAATTATCGAAGATAATGTTTTCATTATCGGGTTATCTTTTTAGATAACTTTACAAACCATTATCGGACTAATTATCTTGTGATAAATTTTTGTCCGATACGTTTTAGACTGATAACGTGGTAAATAAAGCTGAACAGCTACAAACATTTATAAAATTTAAAATCAGTTGAGCACCTACCTGTTAAATGTTTTGTAGCTGATGTGTAGTTCTGCCCTCTACAAAACAGAGAAGAGCTGCTTCAAGAAGAAACCGCTCTATCCTCTGCAGGCAAAGGAGAACTGGTCCCCCCTCCCCCCCAAAAAACTCATTTCTTTTAACCCCATACTAATACGAGGTCAATATCACCCAAGTCATCCAGAGACATACATTTTTAACTTATAGTTCAACTTTTAATCAAACTAATATTGGACAAGTTATTTAAATTAATCAGTGCTGAGCACAGATAACCAAAAAAAAATAACTTCAATAACAGATAATCAGATAACTGAAAAGTTATCTTTGATAAAGATTAAACGATAAACCACCCAAAAATGCATCGGAAGTTACAGATAACCGATAAATTCCAGTATTGTCTCTGGTACATTTGCAACTACTAACAAGCTGAATTTGAGTTTTAACACCACGATCGCTTCTGGTAGCATCAAAAGCGACAACAGACCCAAACTTCTGTCTTTGAACATCTTGCCCCCTGCTGGAAGCTCTTGTTTACTACATGGCTTCCAGCACAGAAACAAGCTGAGAGGAGCCATGAAGCTCAACTCTCTACTCAGTTGCAACGCTCCCGTCAGGTGGAGGTCTTGGAAAATAAAGCAATGCTGAGTTATGGTTTGGTGTATAAATAAAATGAATACTGATAGAATAACTCCATTAATGTCAATTCTGTCATTTGTACAAAGTTAAAATATAACATATCATTTAATGTTGAATAATGCACTAATTCTGAAGTTTTGTAACAAACACAGATCGCAAAGGATTCTGGGTAAAATGTGCCTCCGCTAAACACTGATTGGTTGAGTTATTCATTCTCCATGTAATACAGAGTTGCGCCATGAGGGGAATCTAGTGTAAAATTTGCCAAATAAACAGCCCAGTCTGACTGGATTACGACAAAAACATTAATCTGTGGGTTCGTGACGGGGGTACGAAAATGGGGCGTTTTTCGTAACGGGGCACGGATTCAATTCATGACGGGGCCACAAAATGTGGGGTGAATGCGGGGGGGGTGTCATGGTTAACATTTGGGGAGGGTACACAGTTATGCTATGGTTATGGTGAGCATTAGGAGAAGGGGAAGATTATAAATAGCAAAATTAAAAAAAAAAAAGCGTCACGAAAAGCGGGTACTTTTTGTGATAGGGGCACGGAGAAACAAACAAACTTGAGACCCGTGTAACAGATCTGGTGTGGCGATCCCAAGTGTTTAAAAAAAGAAGGGGAAAAGCCAAAAGAACTTATTTTATTGCTGTGAAAGTCTAAACCTAATCCTCATCTAGATTCCGAACATCATAGAGATGTTGGGTGGGATCATTCTCCCAAGTTTCATGGAGATCAGCTGAAATTATTTTGCAAAGTTGATCAGAATCTCACAAACTACCTCGTATTAGTCTGTGAATGATGTATGATGAAGTATCGATTCGGAATTGACATCCAGATTCCAAACAACATGCATTTCGTGGGGTATTGTGCTCGATAAGCTCGATCGTTCAACCACGTTTCACGGACGTCAGCAGAAATAGTTTGAAACACTGATATCAGAAAATGCCCCACGTTAGTATGGAAAGTAATGATCCAGAATCCGCATCCGAATCTAGATCAACACCAGAAATTAAGACGGTCTTTGTGATTTCAAAATGTTTTCAGTGATCAAACTTTTGAAGTCAAAGAACGCCGTTGATGGTGTTCTTTGACTTCAAAGAACATCATCACTTCAACCTGCTTTGCGATGTTCAAAAAAATAAAAGAACTGTTACAGAATTTATATCTGAATTGTGAGCAACACCAAATTTTCACGGTGTCTTCAACTTGACAAGGTTGAGCATTAGACCATGTTTTATCGAAATTACTTAAAAACGTTTGGAGTTGTCCTACTGCGGATGTTAACTGATGAATTATCCGTTATCCTTCTGTCACCATTCCAGTTAGGATTGTGAACTAGCTCGACTCCGTCAGACCCAAAGGCATTAAAGTTGAACTTGCTTATTCTATTGAGGTGGCAATTCCTTGGTGTGGAGTTCGTCTGGTGCCTGTCGTTTCAAGTGTTCACTTCAAATGACTGAAATCTGACTGCAGATTTATAGGAAGGTGATTTATTAGCTCCCCTGAAGCCCTTCTCTTGTTTTTTTTGTTTTTTTCTCCTTATCTTAACTTTCCAGACGTCTGCTGATTGTGAAAACGTGTAAGGGGCAATGTTTGGAAAGCTGACTAAGTGGAAGTGGAAGAATACTATGACTCATAGTATTTTATGACTCTATGACTGACTCTTTTGTGGAATCTGTTTATAAAAACGGAGAAGAAAAATACAGCAGCATCCCAGTGGGGGCACATCCTGACAGGAACTTCCACTGTTCCTTTTGTTGGGGTTTTCTCTGTCGCTGGGTTTTTAACTTCTCCTTGGATGTGTTAATAAGTCCTGGTCACCTGTCCTGTCCTGTGTCCCCCTTGTCAGTGGTGTGGTGTGTGAATGTGTGTCCTCGTCACTTGTCATGTCGGAGTCTGTGCCACCTGTCCGGTTCTGCAGCCCAGTGCGGGTGGAAATGAGCGCAAGTGTGTGTGGGTGAATGTGGGAGTAAGTGCACCAGCATGCGCCTCCCCTCTACATGCCTCAGTCCTGTGTTTGTGTGTGTGGGTGAGTAGGTGTATGTGTGACCATGGTTGTTTTCGTGTGTGCCTGCTGAGTTATTGGTAAGGGTGGCTCTGTCTATATGTTTGTTTGTGTCTCCTGTTTGTCGTTCGCGAGTGTGGTTGGATGTGGATGTGGGCGCGTGACCCCATGCCCATGTTCATGTGGGTCTGGCAGGGGTGTGCATCTGTGTGTGGGTAGCGTGGTTGAGTCCTGTGTGTGTGTGTGTGTGTGTGTGTGTGTGTGTGTGTGTGTGTGTGTGTGTGTGTGTGTGTGTGTGTGTGTGTGTGTGTGTGTGTGTGAATGCGCCCCTAGTGTTTGGGTGTCTCGGTATGTCCCAGTCCCTGTGTGTGTGCATGTGGGTGCAGGTGTGTGTGTGATCCTTGTTGTCTCTGTTCTTTGGTTGTGAGCAGTTGTCTTGGTTACAGCTGTGCGTGGCAGTTGACAGCTTGTCTGTGCCTGTGGGCCCCGCCCCCTGTGATCTGGTTATGTTTCCTTGTTCTTTGTTCACTATGATGTTGCTCTGTTCTTTCTGTTGTCTTATCATTTTTGTGTTCCGGTTCGGGTCCCTCTTGTATTTCTGTTTATTATCTTACCTGTTAGTTCCTGGTCTGCGGTTGAGGTTGGTTGTCAGGGTGACGCCTGGCAGATGAGCGTGGCGTTTGTCCAGCTGTTCACGGCGAGGGCTCCGCCTCTCACATACTTATTTTTGTTTCACCCTTTTGCTTCTTGTCTTTTATTTTCTCTGAGCATTTATTGTATTTATGTTGTTCACCATTGTGCCATTTCTTGCTAACGTTGTTATGGGTTGTCATTTCATGATATGGATTTATGTTTCCTCACCCCTCAGGTTGTCCCATTTATTTGTCATCTCTGTGAATTCCTTTATTTTTCCCATGTGTCCCTGCATTTCCATTTGCTCTCGTGCACATGTGTTTATTCAGTTGTGTACTTAAGCCTCTCCCTCTTCACTGTTTGTTGCCAGTTGTTTACCTATGATTCTCTGTGTCTCACATTTGTTCAGCTCCTGGTTCTCCTGTTCCTCCGCACTTGATGCACCTTATTTTGTAAGTTGCCATTTCGCTGTGGTTTTTGTTAAACTCAACGTTTGTTCTCACCAAGACTTTAGTAGTGTTTTTGGATTTTTGTTACGTATAGTCATCTTTGTTATCTCTACCACTTTTGGATTCTGGATTATTAAACACCTGACATTTTGCACCTCATCTTGCACGTTGACTGCCTTGCACCTTGGGGTCCAGTTCCTGCTCTCTGTGATGCTAACCACAACACCCTCATCTTACATTGTTGAGTTGATGATGTTCTCTCTTCTTCTTTTGATTTGACCAGAATTGGCACCACACTATGAGTGGAGACCAGACCTCAGCTTCCCAGCAGGGACAACCAGCTGTGGTAGCCCCCATCCTGAGTATCAACCCTGGGGAACCAGTAGACATGGAATGTCCTATCTGCTATCAAGAGTACAACCAGTACAACAAGTGCCCCCGGACGCTGGAGTGCCTTCATGTCTTCTGCACCGAGTGCCTCCAGAGGATCGGACTATGCCTTTCTGATCCGTCTGATCCCAGGAGCCTGTTAGCAATCCCTTGCCCCCTCTGCCGACACCTTACCCCTCTTGAGTCCAGGAATGCTCTCTCCCTGCCCTACGACTCCCGTACACTGGCCAGGCTGTCCGCCATGACCTTCCGCGTGCCAGTGGCCATTGCAACTCGCCTCAGCATGGTCAACCAAAGAGTTGCAGTCTTCATGGAGGATGACAGCAGGGATACCCACTTCATTATCTTGCCTACAGTGAGCCTACATGTGCAACAGATGTATCCAGATAGGCCATCTGGCACGGCACCAGGCCTGGTGGGAGAAGAGGAAGTTGTCCAGCAGAGTAAGAAGACCCTTGTTTGTGTGCAGCTGCTGGCCCTTGTCTTCTGGGTGTTGTTTGTGGTTGTCTGTGTGATCGGTGTAGTGTTTGGTCCACATTACTTTAAAAGGAAATTTTAACAGGAATTTAAAACAGTCAGAATATAAAACACAATGAAATGGTTTTAGGCACTTTCACACTTTGCCTTCAAAACAGCATCAGTTCTATGTACCTGTACATACTCGTAGATTTAGAGGGATTTAGTTGGTCATTCTAAACAACAAGAATTAACCATGGCTTTGTGTGTTCAGTGTGACTCAGTTCCATCTGTCTCTCCATGTAATCCCAGAATACTCAGGATCAGGACTCCTTGTGGGGGGTGACATCATCTCTTCCAGGACGGAAATGGGTTCTGCACCATTACTTTAAACCGTGGCCCCAAGTTCTGTAAAATATCAGTTTGTCTCCCAACCCTCTTGTATGAGTTCAGAGGGCACCACCCTTGACCTACTTTTTCTGACCATAATTAGGGACTCATCAAATGTTAGGAAGTTCCCAAATACTACTCTAATCTACAAAGCTGGTACCTCATTTGGGGTAGCAGTTGGTTACCATTATGTAGACCTGGCACACTTCAGTCATGTCACCTTGTTTTCATTTCAACTGCATGGTTTTGACCATTAGAGTTCTAAGAAGGCCACCTTTGACTCTATTTCTCTGGTCTAGACAGAGTTATCAAGTTCCTACTGGTTTCTGCATGGTTGGAACACATGGGCCAACTGTCAAGAGAAGCTGGTATGATAGGTCTTTCATCTGGTACACTGACTTTGCTGGCAGACTGTGGGCCTCGGTTTTTGCCTGCTTCTTTTTGCTTCCACAGATGAGCTTGAACAGCACAAGTAGAAACAAACACCTGTAAGACCTCGTTGAGGCACCAAAATCAATGTGTCTCATAACTATGATGGAAAAACTGTTCGTCAATGCTACTTTGTTGCTTGAGTTAACAGATGTGTCTGAACCTACATATTGTTGATCGCTGGTACCTTTATGTAAGTGGAACTCCAGCTGAGGGAACATGAAGCACAATTGGAAGATCAGGCGTCTACAATTTAGTGGGTTTGATACCTGGCTCATTGTCAGAGTGTCCCAAAGCAAGACACCAAACTCCAAAACTGACCAACCTTTGGCAAAAATATTTAAGAAGAAGATCATTAATACCTGTTTGGAATATTTATTTAAGGACTGGCATATATGCCTATAAATTCACGACTCTCTAGATGTTTGTCCGGAAGAATCTAAGCTATTTCAAATGCGCACATTCACACAAACTACTGATCTAATTTATTTATTTACATATTTTGGGTGAGTGTGTGTGGTGTGGTTATGGACTTTGATCATCATTGTTAAATAGTCATTCCACTAATGTTCCAAGCTTTCCCTCTTTACAGCATTTTTCAGGCATCTAAAACTTTTGCACAGCAGCTGTATGTGTTTATTGCTTTGGTGTTGATTCAGCTTGCAGTTTCTCACTATTTTGTGAAAACTAATCACCTCAACTCCTAATATTCTCAAAATGGGATATTTGTTTCATACTGATAAAGAGCTCCCCCTAGTGGTTAATATGGAAATCAATGAACTGATCCTGGGTTGTTTTAATTGGCTTTAAACTTTACATATGTTTCTTTCCAAGGTTTTGTATGTTTATGTTGTTTGCAATATTCCTCTGTACCTGTTGGAAATTTTTAGTAGACGCATTTTAAGTGTATGTACCTCTGGGTGTGTGTGTTTTTTTTTTTTTTTTTGACAATAAATAAACTAATTCCTGCAGATACCTGGTGACTCATATTATCTTGTAGTAAATGTGTATAACATAACTAGTACTGGATTAAAGTACCTCTGGCACATGGACTACACTTGTCATGGAGCCTTAAAATCACTTTTAAGTAACACAATGTAGGTAAATAATGCCAAATTATAATATTCCAAACAATAATAATTTAAAATTCCTTTATTAAAAGTTACTAACGAGGCATGGCAGTGGAGATTTTGCTTTGGCTAATTGCATCGGCATTATGGGATACGACTAACTTATACATATGCGGGAGTGGCAGCTTTGCTAATAACGTTAGCCTGTAGTGATACTCACAGTCAATATCAGTGGTCATCCCTGTTTTCAAGAGGTCAGATAATAAGAAGGCCCATAGGATTAGGGGTTACGTTTTCGAGGTTGGGTTTTGATTTAGAGGTTAGGGCTAAGTTTAAGGTTAGGTGAATTGTTGACTCTAACCTGACTAAAGGTCTGAATTAATTTGTCTTTCTATTTGGGTTGGCCCTGCAGTAGAGTGGCAGCCTGCCCACGGTGTACCTGCCTCTTGCCCAGTGATAGCCCGGATAGTCTACAGTGCCCCCGTGACCCTTAACTAGAATATGCGAGATGAGAACATGGATGGATGGGTACCATTTGGTTGAGGGTTAGGGGTTAGGTTGACTTTTAGGTTCAGAGTTTGGTTTTGGAGTGCCAGTTAGGATTAGGAGATGGAAATATTCAAACCTGTCGTTTCTTTCCAAAGTCCTGCAAAAAGTTGTAGCAGCCCAACTCCACAGTCATCTTCACATCCATAATGTGTATGAAAAATTTCAGTCCGGTTTTCGATCAGCTCACAGTACAGAGACAGCCCTGGTCCGCGTCATGAACGACTTGCTTATGACTGCGGACCAGGGCTCACCATCACTCCTCTTACTACTGGATTTATCATCTGCTTTTGACACCGTGGACCACACCATCCTACTTCATCGCCTCCAGTCTATAGTTGGACTTACTGGGACCACACTCAACTGGTTCATGTCATACCTCACGGGCAGGACAGAGTTTGTGACCCTAGGACAGTCCAAATCATCACCTCATACAGTTAGCTGCGGAGTGCCTCAAGGGTTGGTCACTATCTACATGCTCCCACTCGGTCAGATAATCAATAAACACAAGGTTTCTTTTCATTGTTACGCAGACGACACACAGCTGTATATAAAAATGGACCCCACTCCCACCACAGTTCTGCCATCTGCACTTCACTGTTGCCTGGAGGAGATAAGGGCATGGATGGCTTACAACTTTCTTCAACTGAACAGTAGCAAAACAGAAGCCATCCTTATTGGTACCCCTCACCAAACCCAGTCCTTCTCAAACCTAAACAGTATCTCGATCTTTGACCATAACATTTCCCTGTCCTCATCCGTTACAAACCTTGGTGTCAGATTTGATTCACATCTCACATTCGACTCTCACATCCGTCACCTCTGCAAGGTCTCTTTCCTCCACCTTAAAAATATCGCAAAACGCCGCCCCTCCCTCTCCCAATCCGACGCAGAGAAGTTGGTCCATGCCTTTGTCTCCTCCAGATTGGACTACTGCAACGCCCTCCTCGTCGGGATCCCCGGCAAAAGTCTACAAAAGCTGCAGCACATTCAGAACTGTGCTGCCCGGGTCCTGACGAGGAGGCGCAAATATGACCACATCACTCCAGTCCTCAGATCCCTTCACTGGCTGCCCATTCAACAAAGAATTCAGTACAAACTCTGTCTCCTTACACACCAATGCATACATGGAACTGCCCCTGCCTACCTTAGTGAACTCCTCACGCCACACACCGCCCCAAGAACCCTCCGCTCCACCACGTCCACCTACCGCTTGCACCAGCCCAGATCCAAGCTCTCCACCATGGGAGACAGGGCCTTCCAGGTAGTCACCCCACAGCTCTGGAATGCCCTTCCAGAGACCCTGAGGGCCCCACAGAGTGTGGGGGCATTTAAAAAAGGCCTCAAGACAATTTTATTTAAAAGGGCCTTTTAAAATTTTAAAATGTTTGATTTTATCTGTCTGGTTATGTTTTATGAATATATTTTATTGTTTTTGACCCTGTACATTGTTTGTTTTAGTCTCTGCTCTGTAGCACTTTGAGATTCCATGAATGTAAAGTGCATTACAAATAAAATGTATTGTGTATGTATTTATTATTAAATAGTAACTATGTTTTGGGGTTAGGGTTGGAAAATCAGATCGAGTTTTGGGTTAAGGTGTGGAGGTAGTCTTATGGGTTAGGGTTAGGAGTTATGATTCGGGTTGGGTTTAGGGGTAACAGGTAGAGTTAGATTTTCTAGACTCAGGCTTTTTGAAATAAAGTTGTTCCTTCAATGTCAGAAATTGCCGCAGACTCATTCCTTCTTAAAACCTGTCCCAACTCTGGACTGTTTTGACTGCTCAGACATGAGTTAATTATATGAGGCACAACCACAGACACCAGTTGTGTCAACAATGACGAGGCAGATTCGTCAGTTATTTATATTAGTGATTTATACGTGAAGTTACATTATGCAGACTTAAAAAAAACAAAAAAACAAATCTTAGTTACTGTTAAAAAAAAAAGCCATGTAAAATGTCAAAACAAAATTTACATGAAGTTAAAATATTGGCAAAGATGTGTTTAATAATTTTTTTAATTTTACTTTATATTTTTTAACCTTTCTATAATTCGGTATTCTTATAATAATCCATTGAGGTGTATTTTAATTTGAAAATAAATAAAGTAATGTTAGTGTTTAGGGGCATCGATGGGACAGTACGTAAAGTGGGGTGCGTGATTACGTCACACGCCGCGTTGGCTCGTAAAAAGTGGTGAAAAGTTTTTTGGACCCCCACCTCTCTATGTTTTTGTTGGGGGCTAAAAGTTGCTAATGCTCGGGTTGTGTTAATGTAACGCACTCGGAGTCGGAGTCTTTCTCCCTTCGGTAACAGGGAAATGCGAGTTTGTCCGTCGCTGAAGTCGGAGCAAGCTTTGGAGCGGCTTTTGAGCGTTTTGGGTCGTCCGGCTCGGAGAGAGAGAGGAAAAAAAAAAGTCATCGTTTCACCTCTGCCGTCTCGTTAGCCACCTAGCTAACTTCGCTGCTACCTCGCCGACTTCCACTGCAGAGGGGCGGAAAAAAAACGACAGCAAAAGATGGCAGAGACCAAAATAATTTATCATATAGACGAAGAGGAGACGCCGTATCTAGTCAAGATACCAATTGCTGCTGAAAATATCACTTTACTGGATTTTAAACAGGTCTTGAACAAGCCAAACTACAAATTCTTCTTCAAGTCTATGGACCAGGACTTCGGGTGAGCTGCAGTGATTTTTTCCTTTCACTAGGTTTGCCTGCAAAAGAGAGAGAAAAAATATATTTATATATAAAAGACGGATTTAATAAGTAAAATCCATTAAGAGAAATTATGCAAACAAAGATTCCAGTTTGATCATTGTCAGTTATTATGAGCTGTCCGAGGTTATCTCGAACAAACGAACAAATAAATAAATAAAAATCCAGGTTTGCAAAAGAAGACATGAGGCTCATTTGTGGCAAAAACAATTCAGTCTTTTCCTGTGTTTAATATTTTTGTTTGCCTTGATGAGGAGTGACAATCAACATGAATGAGCAAGACAATGTAAATAAGTTTTAGGTACCTTTAAAAATGCAATTGGATTTATTTTTTCTTTAGCCATGTCAAAATGATAATCCTTTATGAGCAAAATTACCCCCCTCCCGCCCCTTATTTTGTGAAATCTAATCACTTCAACTCCTAATATTTTCAAATAACTTGTTTGTAAGGTTAAGGCCTGGTCCTTTACTACACAAAGATAACTACTAAATACTCAATATTAATTTGAGATTATTTATAGAGGTCCAGTTACTGATGTCGTCATATCTCTGTTATTTTCCCCATTTGGACATTTGCAGTGGATTGGATATTGGCCAACACTTTACCATGTACAGGTTATTCTTCCGGTTGCCATGTGCATTACACAGTGTTTACATGATATCACGTCAAAACTTGGCCTAATGAAATAAACCAATTCCTAGTTTTGAGTGCACACATACTATGTGCCTTGAATTTGAATTCTTACACAATTTTTTTTTTTCCACAACACGTGCATCTGCTGATCGAGCTGTGGATGAGAGTATATCAGCTGCTAATGCAGACAGGTTGACCGTAACCTTAACCTCTTCCACACGTTAACTATGTGCCATGCAAATGGTCTGACAAAGACACTCAGCCTAGGGTCATGAGTGTCATGAATGTTTTGTAAGCGTTAAATGCGGGCTCACCTGTTGCTACCCTAACCACACTATATGTGGGCACATTTGGTGTTTACATGTTTTTCTCAAGTTGTTTCCTTGTTGCTTCCAGGGCTCAGTTCATTTTATTTACACAGCGGCAGATCACAACATAAGTTGCCCCAGGGCTTTTCATGCGAGTAAGATCGGACCTTACAACCCCCCTAAGCAAGTACATTGTCAAGGAAAAACACCCTCATGTGCTTTTTTTTTTATTTTAGTATGAAACCTCAAGCAGACCAGACTCAGAGGGGTGACCATTTTCTTTGGCCATACTAACAATAACAAAATAATAAATAAAAGAAAGTGCAGCAAAGAATTGTCAGTCATGCAAAAGTCAGAAATGTTGCAGCTCAGCAACCACAGATAAATAGAGTCCAGTGATCGCAATGACCGATGGCTTTAAAGACATCCAAAAGGTGAAGAGCAGATTCTCAGAAAATAGGCTTTTAATGGGGTGTCAGAGATCAAAGCCAGGTCGGTCATAGAAAGAATGGTCTTCAGAATTCATCACTATAAGATGCTTCCAGAAGTCCTCAGCACACCTCCAGTGTCCATCTTGCATGTCCTACTCCTGGAAGGATCTTGGAGGATCAGACGGACCACCTTCTCTGGACCAGTGGTCCACCTGTTTATCATGAGATTGACTTCAGACAGAGAACAAAGCAGAAATCAATCAGCCAGAATGAACAGTTCACAGTAACACCATATTACAACAGCAAACAAACAAAGTGTGAGCATGTTCCTCAGCAGCATCATTCTATATTTCACTAACATTCCCAAGAATTTGTATTTGTATCTTTCTCCACCAACAATTAAAGTTTGAGGGAAAGACTGTGATTCAATAAGAATAAGCCTATTAATTATAAGATAAAGAGAACAGATGAGTCTTTAATCTAGATTTAAGTAACTTCACCAAACCAGACTGTTTTAACCAAGCAGGCATATTATGCCACAGAAAAGGTGCACAATAAGAACAACCTCTGTGGCCTGCTGACATCTTCTTGATCTTTGGAACACAGAAAAATCCTGCATCCCAAGAAAGCAGAATTTGAGCCAAAACATAAAGTTCAGTTAGATCTGCGAGATAAGGAGGTGTTAGTCCATGTAGGATTTTGTGTTTTAATAACAAAACCTAAAAAATATCACCTCAATCAGGCAGAATCAGAGTCTTTTGAATCTGAAATCTGAACACTGGGTGCTAATTGGCTAAAAGCTCCTACGTCATGGCAGCGGAGTTGTTACACAAGCAGGCAGTCTTGGAGGAATCATGTTTTTGTTTTGTTTTTTGGCATTGACAAAGCAAGACTCTAACAACCAAAGCGTCCGTGAGACAGATCTCATCACAACCTTCATAATCAAAATCCATCAAGAACTATAGGACAAGAAGCACTTCCTATGAACTGTGGACAGACACTTTGTCATGATATCATTTCATCAGTCCATTGGTCTAGAGGGGCTAAAAACTCAAACCATTGAAGTTTTGTAACGCAACAACTACATCACCACATCTACAGCATGTTCTGATGGTCGCATGTGTCACCAGGTCTGTTGTGTCCGACTCTTGTGGAGATCTCATAGACTAGAGGCGAGACCGATTCCTCACAGCATAACCTATGTTTGCTTAAAAACAAAAATGACTCATTGGATGAACTCGGTTCAGTTTTGGGCCTGAGTTCCATCCAATGCATACATGTAGTCCTCTAATCAAAGTAGGGTACATCCATGCAATATGATTGGTTTGGGGCTACATATGGTCATTGGATGGAAATCCTGCCTTAAACTGAGCTGAGTTTTTCCTGTGAGTGTTGGTGCCGGATCTGAAGCCTGCAGGTAAACTGATCCCCCTGCAGATCTGCACTGTGCATATTCACTGGAAATAGCATGAACATTCAGGAACAGTCACAAAATCAAACTTGTAGACCCTTTAACAAAATTATTCAGAAAAATGATTTAAATGAGACTTTATATCTTTTTTTAAAGCATAAAACCCCAACTTTTTTGGTGATGTCTGGTTACACATTTCGCTTCATAAATTCTTGGATTAAATGTTTCTAGAACTTTAGAATATTTCAGCATTCCCTAAGGTATGTAAGCTTGAACATTTTTCCCTTCAACATTGTCACAGTAGGAGACATTCTTAGTCTGTGCTGCTTTTCTTTAACCTAATCGTCATCCCTCCCTTCTTCAATCCATCATCTTGTGAAATCCTCGTCTTTTCTTTCTGGTGGGACTGAAGCCAGGGTTTTGTCTCCCCTCTTTAACACTTTTGGACTGCCGACCATCCTTTCAGTCCCTCGTTTCCTCCTTTTTTCTCCTAATTCACTCCTCCAGAAAGAGCTGTCTGCTCCTGTATATCAATTAATCTTTTTGTGTGTGTTTGTCTGCTGTGTATGTGCCTCCAGTGGAATGTGTGTTTGTGGTTTAGTCACCCAGTGAGACCCGTAGGGCTTCTGTTAAATACATTGTAGTCTTTGGATGAGTACTGAGGCTTGATTATGTGCCTCTCAGATGGCATCGTTTAAGCTGGTGCCAAAGAAGCTGCATTATCTCTTCTGAAAACTCCAAGATAACATGGATGATATGGTGTTTCATTCAGTCTTGATAGGTCTTGATTGTTTTGTTAGTCATAGCAACAATGTCCAAATGTGTAGACACATTTTGTGGTTCTAATTCTGTGTGAAAATGCTCTTGGCGCGACTCAAATTTGAGTTTATGCTGTTAAAATTATGGGATGAAGTTCTTTCATTGATTGGAAGCTCTTTGCTTTTCTGCAGTTCGTATCAGTAATAGGTATTTTGTCAGACCATAAGGGCGATGCTGCAACATGACTTGGTAACATTGATTTTAATTATTGTATTTTCTGGAGTATAATATTTTTAATTTTGTTTGGAAGTAAGCTAACTTGGACTATGTGAAATAACGAGGGCGGCTCTTTTAAGAGTCCTGCACAAAAACTAAACAAGAAAATTGGCAGTGAGTTTACCTTTTACAAATGTACTAGCAAAGAGCATCATAGTTGCTTTACCTTTGAGCTGCGGTGCCCGTTTTTAAAGTACATCAGCACTCTCCTTTAGAAATCTTCAGGTGTTAATATAATGCAGAGTTGTGTTTTCACCCTTGAATGCTGACCTCGAAGGGTATGCTTAATACACTGGACCAAATTTTTAAAGAGTAATTGGATTTTGATCACACAATTTGATCAATTCTTAATATTTTGGCTTGGATCTCTGGTGGTACTAGAACAAATTAAACATAAATTACTGTGTCACCACGGTGCATTCCTCATCTGAGACCAACTGGATCAGGATGTCTTTATTTATTTTTAGGATTTTTTCCTTATTGTGATTTGATATTCTAGCATCTTTAAATAAACACATAAGAGGTCCAACTAATCTCCAAGGGGATCTAAACCAGGTTATTTGTACAGTACCATCCAAAAGTATTGGGCCACTTGATATTTAACAGATTTTTTTTATAGCCTTTATTGTCATTGTACATACTACACATAACACAACCCCTGTTGGGAAGAAATGTGTTTTTCAAAGGTTTCAAACCTTCTAACCAAAGGTGAGGATTTACCTGGGAGGTGGGTCAGAATCAAACCTTTTCTTGGGTAATGATTTGTCACATTTAAAATAAATGCAGTCCTACAGAGAATGTACGTAAAGTTATGTATATGTTCCATAATGGCAGGGAAAATGAGTGTTTTGCACCTGATACTTTTCAGAAAAGGAGCCATCCCACGACCTTCTTGATGTTTCTGTGTAGGCTGGTGGTTTCCATAGTAGAGAAGCTTGAATCTTCGACTGGACTGGGTTGCTTGACGCGAGGACGTTTCGCTTCAAATCGCAGAAGCTTCTTCAGCTAAAATTCTTGCTCTGGTAGTCTGACTTCTGTCTTGACTCTTGTAGAGAAGAAGACCTTCTTGATGCTCCGTGTCATCAGCAAGTGTTGTGGTCTTTACAATTTCTTACGGTATCTTGTTTTTATTATGAATAACCTCACCATCAATGCAGGGAATGGTTCTTCCTTAACCAGGCGTGCATGATTACATTTAGACCCTGTGTGCTTTTAAGGAAGCAGTCTTAATACAGTAACCTACATCATGGGAAAAGTGTTGTGAGTATACGACTGGGAAAAATAAATCAAGGTTTACACACAAAGTGCACAACCTGGCGTCCCACTTTCCGATTCTGATTTGAATACCTCCAACTGAGTTCACATGAGAAATTTCAAACATGAGTCTGAGTCAGCTGTCCAATCAAACAAGGGATGTTTCCCCCCTCCCAATTCGACCCAGGAGATGGGTGTGTAGTAATGTGTTTTCTTTCGTCCTGGTACGAGGCCAGCTGTCGACGAGAGCTGTGTGTGTGGTATGGGGGGAGAGTGCAGGACCGATGTGAGGGAACCTGGGGCCAAATCTGCAGGGAGAAGAAACTGGAGCAAGAGTTTGGAGCTGGCATAGAGAGTTTTGGATTTTCTGTTCTTGGATTAGAGAGCTGCGTTAGTAAAATTAATGAATGATTAGAAAAGATGCTTTGAGTATGAAGAAGTGGGGGTGAAAATGTGGTATTTTGCAGGGTTACTTGTACAGTGCCATCCAAAAGTATTGGGCCGCTTGATATTTAACAGATTTTTTTTTTTTTTTGTAGCCTTTATTGTCATTGTACATGTACTACACATATACAACAAAAGTTGTCCTCTGCATTTATTAACCCGTCCTAAGTACAGTTACAAACAATCCAACTGCTAGGAGTAGTGGGCAGCCAGAGTCCAGGAGCCAGAGTTGACCCGTTGACCAACTCCAGATGTAGAGACGCTGCCTTGGTCAGGGACAGAGAAAGGAGCAAACCCTAAATAAGCATGTTTTTGATTGTGGGAGGAATCCAGAGTGTCCAGAAGAAACTCATACAGACACGACTCATACAGACACGGGGAGAACATGCAAACTCCACATTGAAAGGGGGGAAATGATCCCACGACCTTCTTTCTGTGAAGCATCAGTGCTAACCGCTAAGTCACAGTCTGTATGCCATTTCAAATACAAAAAATAAATCAGGCTAATTAATATAAAAATTACTAAAATTATCTACCTTAAATTCAAATTCAAAGTAAATCTCTACAAATTTATAGAAATTAATTAAAAATATGAGAGGCAAAATGATGGGTTGCATAAGTAATTGGCCACTTTGGTATAATATCTGTAAATAATCAGTTTTATTGCCAGTTTTCTTCAGACACATCAGGGGATGGATACATGAACATTTCCAAGTCACTGAATATGTCTTAGACTTTATTTAGTTGAACAATATGGCACTCTATGATAAATCTGTGTGGAGTAGACAGTTCTCAAAAACTGAGTGACTGTGCAAGAAGGAGAAGAGTGAGGAAAGACACCAAGACACCCAGATGTCCCAGAAGAAGTTACAGGCTTGTGTGGCTGTGATTTAAAAAATTATGCATGGTCCATATTTTGCATTTTCTATCCCCAGTTATACAGCTTCATGATGAAGTGGTACAGAGGATGAGTTTTCTTAAAAAGATGACCTGAAAGTTCAGCTGCAATTTGCCAGAAGCTATATCTGAGATGCCAGCCTAGAGTTGATGTATTGGTGAAAGAGAACTCTTGAGTGTGGTCTCTTGTTTGTTTGGAGTGCTGCTGAATGAACACATGCTCTTTAGAGAAGAATGCTGTATGTGTCTTTCACAGTACCCTGCGTAGGAAAAGTCAAGTGGTAGTATAATTTAACTGTTAACTTTTCAGTTGTTCATTTAATCACTGAGAAAATGGATAAACTGATGTCAGCTTTGATTCAAAGTGAAAAAATCATGTCAGCTCCACCCGCTCATTCATTTATTTTCTGCCGCTTATCTGGATAGCGGTGGGTGCAAAACCAAGCAGTTCATCACACACTTCCCTATCCTCAGCCAAGTCCTCTTAACTCTTCCTGGGGGTTCCCAAGGCGTTCCCAAGCCATTTGGGAAATTTAATCCCTCCAGCATGTCCAGGGTGTGTCAGCTTATTTATTTTGGTGGCGGTGCAAAATTGTTAAATTGTGCATAAATGCATTGCCTGTGGGGATCCAGGGGTTCTAGATTGGGTAATGTTTATAAAATAGGTAGCTGACATTTTTCAAGGGTGGTAATAAATTGTTGAAAGTTTCTATAATGAGTTGGAATGGCGTGTGAGTCCAGAATGTTTTTAGGACCTTAGACCTCAACAGTTGTTGTTGTTGTTCTTCTTCTTCTTATTATTATTATTATTTGATTTTTAAATGGATCACAATGGACATAAGCATTTTCACTTTCTTGTGCCATCCATATATTTTTAATGTCCTTACATTGAACTTACTAAATAAAATCATACATGCACAAAGTCACAATTTTAATATAAAGGTGATTTATGGCCCCCTGCTGGAATGGTGTCTTAGTCCTGAATGTAATTAGCAATGTTAGCTATTATCTTTAGTTTCTCCAAAAATATAAGTCCTATCAACAATCTGTTTTGGAAGCTTTCATCCTTGACTCAAAATACATAAGCATACCAAACAGCAAATGCCAGCTCTCCTTAGTTTGTCCGTGGTCAAAAGTGTACACGCGCATGCACAGAGAGGTTCTTGTCTTTTCTGCATTCTTTTGCAAGCTGGTGCTTCTCTTTTTAGGCACAAACAGAGACGATGGCGGAAGACATCAAATGCAATCCACATTTCACTCATGGTAACAGCAACATGACACTTAACTAAACTGACTAAACCAACTGAACTACAAGAACACAATAAATCAGTAACACTAACACTGTAAAACTAACATGAGCCACCATAACAAAATTTAAAATCCCAAAAACCTAAACTCCCATGGTGCATTGCAGCACAACGTCCATTGTTTACTGGTTAGCTAAAATCACTAATTTCTCAAAAAATATTTGTCCTGTCAACTTTCCATTTTTGCATGTATCCTTGACCCAAAATACATGAACATACCAAACGGCAAATGTCAGCTCTCCCCAGTTTGTCCGTGATCGAAACCATACACACACATGCACACAGAAGCCACTTGGCTATTGCAATATAGATAGACACTTCACATGTTGCCATAATTAGAAAAAAGGTGAAATATGACTGTTTGTGCCTGTAGCGAGGATCAAGCTAACAGTACTGGCTGTGTAGCAGCTGATATTTACCACTAATATTGGTGGCCAACTCGGTGCTGGTTTTTGGTGTCAAAATGGGCACGCATCCCCTCTCTCACTTCTACATCATGAAGTAAAAATCTTTTCTTTTGGAGGCCGTGTATTTAGCTATATTTTGATGCAAATGTTGAATTTATCATACTGTGTGATTGAATGGTAGCTCAAATGATGCTCAGTTTTATTTTTATATTTTTTTAATGCATGTGAATATTGGTATTTGGTCAGTCTTGCAGTAAAGTCAACAGTGGACGTGCAAGTGCCTTTTTGCAACAGTTAACTTTATGTGTCGCTGTTCCGTGAACGGCTCATGGCTGAAAAGTTTAGATTTTTTTTTTTTTTTTTTTTATGACTTGTTACTCAAGTGAGTCTTGGAAATGTTTCAGTCTGACATTAAGCAGTCAAACACTAAGGTGTCCTGCACCGAGTCCCCAAAACAATCTGGAGCTGGATTTGTGGGTCCCATGAATCCATCTCTCAACATCTGCTTACAAAAAGAGCAGTGAAGCCTGACCAAGTCTCCTGCACATAAGAGGCGGCGCGCTCACAAATGACGCGCAGTGAAACACTTATGGAGTTAAAGTGTCCTTCCGCCTGCGTCTCATGACTGTAATAATAGGACGTGTTGGTGGTGGTGGTGGGGGGGGTAGAACCACACAGCTGAAGTTGTTTGCCTTTTTTTTTTTTTTTACAAACATGGAGGAGTGAAGAAGAACCAGGCGGATGTTTTGCCTCTGAAGAGTTTGCCACTACATACACTGTGCCCTGGATGTGTGTGGGTTTTTGTTTGTTTTACTGATTTAACTGGATTTGATTTGCATGCATATTTAGTTGAAGAGGTTGTGTAATTTTGAAGCACGCATTAAGGCACTAAGAATGTGTGCTTTAGCTCAACACTGTGACTAAAGAAATTCTATTTTGGGTGCCACTTTAAGGAGGAGGCAAATTAAGAATGTTTGCTGTTGATGCTGAAATCCGTCCTGGTGATTTATAGCTTTGGGAAGGAGATTTTTACCACAGCATTTAGTATTGTTTACAAAGGATTTCAGTCAGATTTATTTATAATTACCCAAAACAAAAAAAGTTCTTCTTCCTGCAGGAAATATCAAAAATGTAATTTTGTAATTCAGGATATTAAACAATTTAGTTTTAATTTTGTGATATGTTTTTTTGTGACAAAGTGGTGTTTGGAAGTCGAGCATGAGCTAATGCGCAAAACATGCTTGTATGTGGAATTTAGGACAAACGTTCCACTTTTGAGCAGTCTGTGAACATTAATAATTTTCCAATTAATTTTATAAGTATTCATTTCTCTGTGAAAGGGTGTACTTGTATTATCAGATGCATAAAAATAAATGTAACACAATGCTAAAATGCTGTCGGCCATATGAGCATTGTCTTGTTTATAATTTGTAGTTGTTTAATTGGTATCCCAGTGCAAAGTATGTATGTATGTATATGTGTGTATATATATATATATATATATATATATATATATATATATATATATATATATATATATTTACATTAATTATTAAGATCCTGTTGTCTTATGTACAATTTGTACATGTTCAATAAAGTCCCTCAATCAATCATAAACAATATTTATGTTTTAATGGTGTCTCCAGGATAAAGTGCATGTGACAAGAGTGGAAGTTAGCTTTGAGTTAGTGGAAGGTAGCGCACACGCTGATGTCCGTGAAATGTCTTGTAAATCACTCCAGAGGTGTTATCGGGTTACAAAAACAGCATTTTCAGTTTTAGAAGTGTTTATTTCTCGATAGATTTTACATAATATATGAAAAATATGTTATTTAAATGCATAAACGAAGAGGTTTTGCGTCTTTGAACTTGTCCATGGTCTGTTTCCCAGTAATGTTCCCTGTGTATTTGAAGACTCTGGCAGTAATATGACTGGCCTTATGCTGAGCACAGACAGGCGGATGGATGAACGCAAAGTCTTTGCAATGCCTGATGGCCATATTTGATGGCCTCTGGTTATAAAATTACTATTGTACATAAAAAACAAACAAATAAGTAAAAATGCTGGGACAACAGCCAACAAAAATAGATGTTAATGTTGTTTCGTCAGACAGCTGTATGTGAGTCGTGTTACAGTGGCAGTATCCACAGACAAATCAACAAAAAAAAGGCACTTTTTCATAAGAAACGTTACAGGGTTTTTTTTTCTTGTATTAGTAGGCCTTGGTATTTTTCAGACTATATTCTGCCATCTCATCCAGGCACTAAGCTCTAATGTTGTGAAAGAAGAAAATCTTATACCTGCCAGGGCTAATTCTGTTTTTTTTTTTTTTTTTTTTTCTTTCCAGGGTTGTGAAGGAAGAGATTTCCGATGATAGCGCCAAGTTGCCATGTTTTAACGGCAGAGTGGTGTCATGGGTAAGAAACTTATACTTAATAAGTACTAACTAGTAATAACTTGATAACATTTATGATTGTATCCAGTGAGCAGCAATAACCAAAGGAATACACAGTCTCATCAGCCGCTGTTTGCACTTAATAGTTCATGTGTGTGTGTGTGTGTATATATATATATATATATATATATATATATATATATATATATATATATATATATATATATAAAAATGCTTTGTTGCTCGGCTAATAAATGCATGATGATCACTAGTAATGTGGGTAGGAGTGAAGTCTGATTCTGTGAGTTATTGCAAGAGATTACCCGTAGTTTTTGGATGCAAACCTCTGTGTTGGTGTAATATAGAAATGGATATTGCTCTCAAGTACTGCTGGTGAGTTTAAGAAATATATTGTCACTTCATTTACAAAATGGTTTACATACTGTCATGTGTTTCATGTTCTCTAATTTTACTTGGTTTGCATTGATGGTGGATTAACACGCAGCCGGTCAGCGCTGGATATAATTGCTCATCATCACTTGGTCACATATTTCATACCACATGGCTGTTCTCTTGTGGGAATGCTACTAGTCAAATGCTGAGACAGTTTTCCATGGATTGATTACACTTTGTGTGTGTATTCTCACCTAACGCTGTCTGGATAGAGGGAGACATTTCCTGGAAAGCACGCAGTCTGGAAAGCTGAATAATCTTTATCGGTGAACAAACCTGCGTGCTCCAAGCAGTTTAATATGTTTATCACCGGTTACAGAACAGTGATTTTTCCAGGTCCGTTTTTCATACTTTCCATGTGTTGAAGTCTTGGTTTCACCCCACCCTGCTGGTTACATTTGAATAAAGACAAAACACGGGGACCTGGCCCAGATAAGCAGGTTTGAAGCCGAAGCATCTGTTAAGTACATAAGAATGAGGGGAAAGCATTAAGAGAGCAGGAACAAAGACGGAGAGCCAGAGGGACTGATATGTGATCTGCATGCCAAGACAGATGGAGGGATCCCACAAGACGAGTGTTTCATAGGCTCACAAGCATTTGTGGGAAGGAGGAAAAAGTACAGAGTGACTCAGTAACCAAAGTCGATTACTAGTGCTTTCACATATACCTTGCTTGATCCAGACCTTTGGATGTTTAAATATGGTCCAACTCAAAATAATAGGTGTGAAAACTGGTCTCCCCTAAAAATCGGTCCGCTTTTTGCATCTGTGCATGTGTCATTAGCCGCGGTTCACGGATTAAAACCTTGTTTCTGCTTAAAACTGCACTCCAGTCATCATCTATCTCAGCAGCAGATATCTGAAGATTTTCTACAACAATCATTTCCACATAAATTCTGCATTAATTCATCATAAAAGGCGGCGGAAGCGATCAGAGCGCCGTGGCTAAACGAGCTGCTAGCTGATGCGTTTGCTACGCATCGGCCATTTCAAAGCGTCACGGGATTTTGCCAAGTTTCTTCTTAAAACTGACTGACTTTAGAATAATTTAAGAGCTTTTACTTTGTCACCTGATGGTTAATAATCCCATTAATCCATTTGTTCACTTTGGGTGAAGAGACTCTGGCTTAGATGAGCGGCAGAGCTCCAAAATGATGCAGATGCAGAAGGCGGACTGATTTTTAGGGGTGGACCGTTCAGTCTGCGACACTAGTCTGGACCAAATCACCAAAATTTGGTTTGACCAAAAGAGGTGGTGATCCAGATCAAGCTAAACTGTGGTCTGGTGTGCTTGCACTGTGAAAATCCTTTTTTTATGGTTCAGACTTTTTGACAAATTACACAGGCTTGTCATTTAAACGTGGCTCTGTGAAATTTTGTGTGTTGAATCAGGTTTGTTTGCGTCACACCCCGATTAGCTGTTGTCATGTCCTCACGCAGTGATTTCCGGCCAACTGAATACATGAGATCTACTTTCGAATGTTCCGAGGTTAAATGGCTCAAAAGTAATAATAAATATAAGTTAATGAATTTGACTGATCATAACCGGGTGACTCTCTGTGCTGCTGTTAATCATTTTAATGCAGGTTTTATTCTGAACTTTATGATCCTGCACATGATCCTCTGAGCTCGTTGACTGGACTCAACCTAATATGTCTGGAGGCTCACAGCAGACAAAAGCAAAGAGTCATCATTTACCCAAATGATCTACAGAATCCGTTCATTAATTTTTTCTTCTTTCAAAAACTAGAACAATACGCACCAAATTCACAACAAGATGATATCACACCCATATGTATGTCCACAAGCCAGTCGGTGTCAAGTATGGAGAGATGTAGCCTGTATATATAATACAAACATGAACCTTGGTTCAGACTACGTTCTCCCAATGTAGCCTTGTGTATAATTAGAACTTTCTTGTCAGTCTGTCTGTTGTATGCTGCTTAGTTTTTAGCCTGATTCTTGATTTGCGTTGCCTTGTGTTTTTGTCCTATAAGGAAGCGAGGCGGCTGAAGTGTAGGATAAAGTTTCAGTTTGCCCCTGAGACATCCGTCTGAACAGAGTGCAGTTTTTGTTTGTCAAAATAATTGACATCTTAACCTGTTTTTCCTCTTTACTCCACACCTATTCCTTTCATTTTTTTTCTGGCCTTTTCTGATTTGTACATCTAAATCACTTGTGCCCATTTCTTTCCTGTTCTCATTTAACTCCCCCCCCCATGTTGTCCGTTTTTCCTCTTGTTTTACTGTTTGTTAGTTGGTGTCTTCAGACACTCCAGTAGCAGAGCCACCGGTGGCCGTGGTTCCCCCCGTGGAAACGTCTGTCCAGCCCTCACCCCCTCCACCACCTCTGCCACCTCCACCTGTTGAAAGGACGGGGGGCATCGGGGACTCCAGACCGCCCTCCTTCCAGTGAGTGATGCTGAAGTGGTTACTATGTGTTGGAAAGGGGAAAAATGCAGCTATATTTTATCCCTCCCACAAAAAACCCCAAAAAAGAAAACCGTTCTATGCTTCTCTCACAGCCCATATACACTACGATTTTTCAGTATATCCCATAAGCTCTCTGTGTCATATTACAGCAAGAATAGCAAGAAAGTACTGCGTTTGTAAACCTGATCTCAGCCGGGGGCCGCCCACTGTTATTCCCTCAACTGGCCGCGCTAATACTTCTGATGTAGTGAACCTCCAGCAGGTGTCGTGTATCCAGTGCTGTCCATCATTTAGCTGACTTATTTACATTCACATACATTCTCTGGAGTTCTGGTGTTACTTACAGCCTGTTAGAAGAAAGTAGATCTGCTCTACCTTCAGCCCACCCCAGTTTAGCTTGTCCATTGTTTAAGTGTGGATTTTTTTTTATTGATTCATATTTAAATACATTGCTATGTAGAGAGTTGTGTAACATCGCGTACTATACAAAGCCATGTAGATGCTATCGGCTGCCGTTTTGTATTTTATCTGTTAGAGTAAGTTCTATTGATTATGAAGACAAGCTGGTTTGTTTTTAGCGTTCCTCTTAAATGTTGTTTATCTTTTAAAATTAATTTTAAGAGTGCTGTGAATCCAGTAAAATTTGTATAAAGTACTGGGAAGATATGATTGTTTGAAATCATGTGATGATCAAAGTGTAAGTGCGCCTGTGGTTTTTTTTTTTTTTTTTTTTTTTACAGTCCCAATGCTACAGGCAGTGTGGAGACGTTGGATGACCAGACTGAAACAGAATCTGTAGTTTCCTTCAGGAGAGAGAGACCTCGACACAGAGAGAGCATGGACCATCACGGTGAGGAACCGCTGATGAAAGGATTTGCTACGCTGTGAACTTGCAAGAATATACGACGATATGATCAAAGACGGATGGGACGTGAGCGGCGTTTGTCATGCTGAGCACTGACTTGAACAAACATGAAAATGTTGTGGATCTCCTCTCTGTATCTTTTAGGGCCACGTATGAACGGACAGAGTCGCCTGGAGCGCCACCTGGCGGGATATGAGAGTTCCAGCACGGTGATGAGCAGCGAATTGGAAACCACCAGCTTCTGTGACTCTGACGATGACGACACAATGAGCAGGTCAGATGTTAGAAACAAAGGGTGAAAAGGTCACCAAACATGTCGGTTGCTTCACCAGTTACCTTTACTAATGGTGGAAATCTTGCAGCTCTCCTGTAGAAATTTGTGTGCTCAACAAAATTTTTTAAGTTAAATCGTGACATTAAAATAGTGTACAGTTTACTGTTTTCTGTGCACTGCAAAATCTCAGGCTTTAAAAAATGTTCCATTGCTGACTGTTGATTATACTAATTTAATATTTAGATAAGGCCCCATTTATAAAAAAAAAAAAAAAAAAAAAAAAAAAACCCCATCCCTATCATCCTTGACACCAGAAAAAGTGATGAGGCAGGGTGGATTTACTGTTTTGTTTGAAACGCGAGAGGCGTTACTGATCCGTTAGGACGTTTGCACTAGATGCCTCTGTTTTCGTAGGATTTAATGTTGTATGTTAATGGAATTAGCACTTTTAGCAGCTGCCGGTAGCTTCACCAGTTACCTATGCTAATGGGGTTAGTACTTTTAGCAGCTGTCGGTAGCTTCACCAGTTACCTATGCTAATGGCGTGAGCACTTTTAGCAGCTGTCGGTGGCTTCACCAGTTACCTATGCTAATGGGGTCAGCACTTTTAGCAGCTGTCGGTAGCTTCACCAGTTACCTATACTAATGAGGTCAGCACTTTTAGCAGCTGTCGGTAGCTTCACCAGTTACCTATGCTAATGGCGTCAGCACTTTTAGCAGCTGCCGGTGGCTTCACCAGTTACCTATGCTAATGGGGTCAGCACTTTTAGCAGCTGCCGGTGGCTTCACCAGTTACCTATGCTAATGGGGTCAGCACTTTTAGCAGCTGTCGGTAGCTTCACCCGTTACCTATGCTAATGGCGTCAGCACTTTTAGCAGCTGTCGGTAGCTTCACCCGTTACCTATGCTAATGGCGTGAGCACTTTTAGCAGCTGTTGGTAGCTTCACCGTTACCTATGCTAATGGCGTGAGCACTTTTAGCAGCTGTCGGTAGCTTCACCCGTTACCTATGCTAATGGCGTGAGCACTTTTAGCAGCTGTCGGTAGCTTCACCCGTTACCTATGCTAATGGCGTGAGCACTTTTAGCAGCTGTCGGTAGCTTCACCCGTTACCTATGCTAATGGCGTGAGCACTCTTAGCAGCTGTCGGTAGCTTCACCCGTTACCTGTGCTAATGGCGTGAGCACTTTTAGCAGCTGTCGGTAGCTTCACCCCGTTACCTCCACTTAATGTATGATTACTGGAAAAAAATATGTGGCTTCTAATGTTTAACGTCCAAAACAAAGTAAACCATTGGGAGAACCACCGTGCAGACAGCAGACATGGGGTCAAATACTTTGCATTGTATTTAAATACAAATACAAATAGTTTAGATTTTCAAATTCCAAATACCAATACATATACTCCGAAAAATGTATTTAAGTATTTTCAAATACAAATACTTTTGTATTTGGCCCCATGTCTGGCAGACAGTCCCCAAAAATATGATTTAATAAACACCTGAAGTCAGGTGTTTATTAAATGGTTTGGATTTCATAGAGAGGCATGTTCGAGCGTCTAATTGTCACACGTAGCGCCACGCACGTGCCACCCCTTTTTATGCTTTAATGAGCTCTGACTTTCTGATTGACTGAGAAATGCACATAATGCCCGAAGCTTCCTATGAAAAAAAAAAAAAAAAATGCCGCGACCCTGCTCTGTGAACTTCGGCCATCTTCAACCAAAGCATATTCACCACCTAGCAGTCATACCATTCTGCTGTACCACCGTCAATGAAATTCACCCCAAAAAACAAAACAAAAAACATTAATGCAGGCCGATTTCAGCATGCGGGCAGGGATGATATACTGTTTTTTATGGGGCCTAATCCTATTATTTACATTTCCAATGTGTATTTCAAAAGCCCTGTTTAATGTTTTTGAATAATCCCCAATTATAATCATTAATTGATCTCAGCTTTGTTGCCAAACAATATAAAAGAAAGCTGGGTGGAGAAACAGCTCAGTTAAATGTTTGTTGACCTTTCACCCTTTGTTGACCCTTGAACTTGTAGGTTCAGCAGTGCAACAGAGCAGAGCACGGCCTCGAGGCTTCTTAAACGGCACCGCAGACGCAGGAAACAACGCCCCCCTCGTCTTGAGAGGGTATGTACTAGTGATAACGAAGTCGTAGGCATTGTTTTTGTCCTATCTGTCCGTCCATCTGTGAAGTTTTTTGTTTCAGCACAATAACAAAAAAAAAAACATCTTATCTGATTGAAACCATTTCTTGGTGGTGAGATGAAGGTTCCTTTTGAAAATGAGGGTCAGTACCCCAAACATACCAATTGTAAAGCGGAAATCTTTCACAGTATCACTTGACGACTATGTGTTTGTCAAATGCTTCTTTTTGAATTAACAGCAGTATATGTTAAAAGCTTTAATCTTTATTATGCATTTAAGTAACTTCTATGCAGTAATGTTGTTTTTTTTTTTTTTTTCTTCACTCCAGGCTTCCTCCTTCAGCAGTGTGACAGACTCCACCATGTCTTTGAACATCATCACCGTTACACTCAACATGGGTCTGTCACTCCCTGATTCATCCTCGTCTTCATATCAGTCTGCCTATAATGCGCTAATTGCATGTTTTAAATTGAGAATTTTGTTAGTGTTGGTTCACACTCTGGCAGACTTGCAAATCAAGTTGTTTTTTTTTGTCAAAAATGTGTATCGCAATGTCAGTACTTTATTTATTCATTCCCTCCCCAACATCACAGAGAAGTACAACTTCCTGGGCATCAGTATTGTGGGCCAGAGTAATGAACGGGGCGATGGAGGTATTTACATCGGCTCCATCATGAAGGGAGGAGCTGTGGCCGCAGACGGACGCATAGAACCAGGAGACATGCTGCTGCAGGTAGGGGGGTGAAAAATCTTAAATGGCTGTAGAAATACTACTACAATTGATGGTTTTAAACATTTTACAATCTGTTCTGGAAGATTTTCCCGCTGTATGAATTGATTATTCCATTTTTATTTAACTTGTTGTTAGATTACACTAAAACCATGTTTCGACACTGATGTAGGTGAACGACATTAACTTTGAGAACATGAGTAACGATGATGCAGTGCGGGTACTGAGGGAGATCGTGCACAAACCAGGGTGAGCTGTTGGGGTCGTCATTTTGGACGTTATCAGTTGGTTGACAAGAAGTGGCTCACGTGTGCGTTTTTTTTTTTTTTTTTTTTTTAATCTTGTGGTGTGTGACAGGCCCATCATCCTCACTGTGGCTAAGTGCTGGGACCCGTCGCCTCAGGGCTACTTCACTCTGCCTCGCAGTAAGAACCGCACAGCTGCTGGCGAACCGCGTTTGTTCGTCGTGAAGCTCTAACGTTGCGGGTCCGTAACGATCTGTGACTGTGTTCTTTGTAGATGAGCCGATCCGACCCATTGATCCTGCAGCGTGGGTCAGCCACTCTGTGGCAATGACGGGGGCTTACCCGCCGTACCCAGGCAGCTCCTCTCTCAGCACCATCACCTCCTCCTCCTCCGTCACAGAGACTGAACGTGAGCATCTCCTTCACTCTCACACTGGCTGTGCTCTCTGATTATTCAGAGTCTTATTAATGTGAAGTTCCTCCCTGCTGTTAATCTCACCGAATGACATTTGTTCAGTAAAAATTTTGCATCTTTCTGCCATTGTCGTTGCGTGCAGCAATAAACGATGTGTGGAGTTTTCCTCCCTTCAGTTTCCTTTTCAGTGTTTCATTCTTTGCATTCTTGGGTTTTGAGCCAGATCTTTCATCTACATTGTTTTTTCTTTTATCTTTGCATGTCTACAGCTGTTCCTCTGCAGCTTCTCTAACGTGCACTTCCTTCCCCGCCCCCACCTCCAGGTTTTGATGACTTTAACCTATCGCTGCACTCTGACATGGCGTCAGTTGCCAAGGCCATGGCCTCGCCAGAATCAGGCTTGGAAGTCAGGGATCGTATGTGGCTGAAGATCACCATCCCCAACGCATTCCTGGGTAAGAGGGAAGAAGTGACAACTAGGTTCATGACCTTCTCTGTGACGGTCAGGATTTTACCGAGCAGGCATTACGTTCCTAGAATGAAAACCGCGTGACTTGTGGAAAGAAAGGAAAAAAAGGAAAAATACCAAGGTACTCAATTGTTTTTCTGTTTAGACTGAGAATGTTGGGAAAATTGGTGACTGCTGATCTTGAATCTCGAGGCGTAAAGATGCCATTTTTATTGTTCTTCAAGGAACTTTTAATTTTTTAAAAGTTTTGTGTGCAGAATTCAAGATGTTTAAATATTCAATACTTGACATTGTCCACAAAGCTTTTTCTCGTTACCTCTGAGCCCAGAATCAAATCAAATCAATTTTATTTATATAGCGCCAAATCACAACAAACAGTTGCCCCAAGGCACTTTATATTGTAAGGCAAAGCCATACAATAATTACGGAAAAACCCCAATGGTCAAAACGACCCCCTGTGAGAAAGCACTTGGCGACAGTGGGAAGGAAAAACTCCCTTTTAACAGGAAGAAACCTCCAGCAGAGCCAGGCTCAGGGAGGGGCAGTCTTCTGCTGGGACTGGTTGGGGCTGAGGGAGAGAACCAGGAAAAAGACATGCTGTGGAGGGGAGTAGAGATCAATCACTAATGATTAAATGCAGACTGGTGCATACAGAGCAAAAAGAGAAAGAAACACTCAGTGCATCATGGGAACCCCCCAGCAGTCTAAGTCTATAGCAGCATAACTAAGGGATGGTTCAGGGTCACCTGATCCAGCCCCAACTATAAGCTTTAGCAAAAAGGAATGTTTTGTTTTATGGAGTTCCACAAGGTTCTGTGCTAGGACCAATTTTATTCACTTTATACATGCTTCCCTTAGGCAGTATTATTAGACAGCATTGCTTAAATTTTCATTGTTACGCAGATGATACCCAGCTTTATCTATCCATGAAGCCAGAGGACACACACCAATTAGCTAAACTGCAGGATTGTCTTACAGACATAACGACATGGATGACCTCTAATTTCCTGCTTTTAAACTCAGATAAAACTGAAGTTATTGTACTTGGCCCCACAAATCTTAGAAACATGGTGTCTAACCAGATCCTTACTCTGGATGGCATTACCCTACTGTGAGAAATCTTGGAGTCATTTTTGATCAGGATATGTCATTCAATGCGCATATTAAACAAATATGTAGGACTGCTTTTTTGCATTTGCGCAATATCTCTAAAATTAGAAAGGTCTTGTCTCAGAGTGATGCTGAAAAACTAATTCATGCATTTATTTCCTCTAGGCTGGACTATTGTAATTCATTATTATCAGGTTGTCCTAAAAGTTCCCTGAAAAGCCTTCAGTTAATTCAAAATGCTGCAGCTAGAGTACTGACAGGGACTAGAAGGAGCGAGCATATCTCACCCATATTGGCCTCTCTTCATTGGCTTCCTGTTAATTCTAGAATAGAATTTAAAATTCTTCTTCTTACTTGTAAGGTTTTGAATAATCAGGTCCCATCTTATCTTAGGGACCTCATAGTACCATATCACCCCAATAGAGCGCTTCGCTCTCAGACTGCACACTTACTTGTAGTTCCTAGGGTTTGTAAGAGTAGAATGGGAGGCAGAGCCTTCAGCTTTCAGGCTCCTCTCCTCTGGAACCAGCTCCCAATTCAGATCAGGGAGACAGACACCCTCTCTACTTTTAAGATTAGGCTTAAAACTTTCCTTTTGCTAAAGCTTATAGTTAGGGCTGGATCAGGTGACCCTGAACCATCCCTTAGTTATGCTGCTTACCAGAAGGTAAGATGTGCTTGTTTCTGTTGCTGTGTTAACAGTTGCAGTCACTTAATTGTCTGCTAAGCCCTCATTTGCCTGTTTAACCTGAAGCTACCAAGTGACATGTTTACTTCTTGACAACGACGGACGACTGTTTGCTTTTCTGTAATGTCACGCAAGCGTACAAGAACCAGGCAGGGCTGAATTTCAGATGCAAACATAATGGTTGTAATAGGATTTAGTTTTATTTCTATGGTATTTTCAAAGTGGTAAGAAAATACCTTCTGATGAAACAATCGTCATCAAACAGTAGCACAAAGAATGACTAAATGCTGCGTAATCTCTGGAGCATTTATTAGGAAATATCATCCCTTAAGTCAGAGGTTACTTTTTGGCCGATGGGCGACTCCAGTAGAATTGTAAGTGGAGACTGGACCAATCTGGCCAAAATGATTAAAATGATCATTTTTTTTCATAACATAGGGGGCTGTGAGTGCTTAAAAATGTTTTATTCTTCAGTCACTTTCACTTCAGAGTTTAAATATGCGACTTTGTTTTTAAACTAAACTGTGATTGTAAAGCCTGCGGAGCCCACATGGTTTGCTACTTAAGATAAGAGTTGACGAGCGTGATGTGGTGTCAGTAGCTTCACCCGTTACCTGTGCAAATGGCGTTGGCACTTTTAGCAGCTGTCGGTAGCTTCACCAGTTACCTATGCTAATGGCGTTGGCACTTTTAGCTGCTGTCGGTAGCTTCACCACTTACCTGTGCTAATGGCGTTAGCACTTTTAGCAGCTGTCGGTAGCTTCACCCGTTACCTATGCTAATGGCGTTGGCACTTTTAGCAGCTGTCGGTAGCTTCACCAGTTACCTGTGCTAATGGTGTTAGCACTTTTAGCTGCTGTCGGTAGCTTCACCAGTTACCTGTGCTAATGGCGTTGGCACTTTTAGCAGCTGTCGGTAGCTTCACCAGTTACGGTTCACACGGTAGCTTCAGCTGTCATGATCACTTGCCTGAAAGTGATCATCATAATGATCACTTTCAGGCAAGAGATTTCAAACTGCTCACCACAATGAAACTGAAGAAAACAACACAGCAGTTAAAACAAACTTCAACCATCCATTAGAACAAATTGACAGCCAGCATCAAATACACACACGTGCTGTGAATACTTTCCGGATGCACTGAAAGTGGGTACGCAACATTTAGAGCCTCATATGTGTGCACCAGATCCTTCAAATCTGCTCTTAAGTTGACAGGAAGCCAGTGGAGCGAGGCTACAAACCAGTGTGATGTGATCAGTCGGAACTTTAGCAGCTGTATTCTGATTTATCTGAAGACGCTGCGTGCTCTTATGGGTTGAACCACAAAGTTCAACAGTACTTGAATCTTTGTCCAGGCTCTGATGTTGTGGAGTGGCTGTTTCACCACATCGAGGGTTTCCAGGACCGCCGCGAAGCCAGGAAGTACGCCAGCAACCTGCTGAAGGCCGGCTTCATTCGACACACTGTCAACAAGATCACCTTCTCTGAACAGTGCTACTATGTTTTTGGGGACTTGAGTGACTGTGAGAACTGTAAGTCACCCTACGTTATGTCCACTATCTCATCCACACAGACTTATTTTGGCGTAATCAGTCCCGTAATATATATGTTCATGGATTTTTGTAACTACGAGTGCATATTGATGAACACGGTCTTTATTACCACCTGTTGTTTATCCCTCTCTCACCCTTCCAGACATGGCCAACCTCTCCCTGAATGACAACGATGGTTCTAGCGGAGCCTCGGACCAGGACACTTTGGCCCCCCTGCCCCTCCCAGGTGCCTCTCCGTGGCCCATGATGCATACCTTTCCCTATCAGCCCTACCCCACACACCCCTATTCCAACCAGCCGCCTCCATACCACGAGCTCACCAGCTACACCTACGCCCCCGGCAGCACCGGCAGCCAGCACAGTGAAGGTGAGCGCAGACCTCATGTTTCATCGTGGTAGATTTCGAGATCTGTTCTTACATTTGCGCATGTCTGCCTTCAGGGAGCCGAAGCAGCGGGTCAACGCGGAGCGAGGGTGAGCGGCGCCGCAGCAGTAAAGGTGCCGGCAGCACTGTGGGCGGAGGGGAAAAATCGCCCTCCGGCGGGGGTGGAGAAGGTGGCGGTGCTGACTCGCGCTCCGGCAGCGGCAGTGAATCAGAATACTCCACTCGCAGTAGCCTGAGGCGCAGCCACGGCTCCGCTGCCCCGAGCGAGCACAGCCACGCCTCCTCCCAGCGCTCACATCACCACCGCTTGCCGCAGCTGCCTCACATGTCACCCTACCCTCCGGGTATCCCGCTGCCTTACAACCCCATGATGGTAATGATGGTACCGCAGCACCCGCACCCCGCTATGGCAACCGCTCACGCTTTGCCGCACACACAGCAGCTACCCACGGCCCCTATGCACCCAGCCTTATCCCTGCCCCCCTCCTCCACACCAGGGGGACCTCCTGGTGCCCCGCCCACTCGTGACCTGGGCTCTGTCCCCCCAGAGCTGACTGCATCCCGCCAGTCCTTCCATCTGGCTATGGGCAATCCTAGCGAGTTTTTTGTGGATGTTATGTAGTGCTGTTGTGGTTTTTTTTTGTGTTGAGTGACCATACATGTGAAGATTGTGCTCGGTCCCCGTGCGTTCTGACCAGGATCTGGTGGCAGCTGTTTGAACTTACAAGAGCCTATTGGATTAACGGCACTTGTAATAAATTTGGTGAGAACAGGGTTTAACTTTGACACACAAATTGGATGATATCAAAAAGTATTGCCATGTGGCAGCGCTGTGTAGTATTTAAATTTTCCACCAAAACATCACTCTTTTCAAATCCAAAAATTAGGACAGTTTTGGCTTTCTGATCTCAATATCACCCCAGTCTGAACTGTGAATTTGTTGAATTTGTACCTTCAGTTTTCTTAAAAGACAGAGTTGTCAGTCTCTCTGTTCAGGAGATCACAGTTTGGTCCATAAGTAATAAAACACTTAAAAAATAAATACATAAATAATTCTGCCTCTGTACACCACCACAGTGTCTTTGAAATGAACCAGTCAAGATGTGCTTGTAGTTTAGAATTTTAGCTTTAATTGAAGTGTTTAACAAAAACAGTCACATTTATCAGTTCGGAATTATGTCTGTTTTTATGCATAGTCCCTCTATTTTTTTTTTTTTTTTTTGAGGGGTCATAAATAATTGGACTAAGTATTAGGCTTATTGTCTCATCTCACCAGGACACTTGGTACTGTATGAGAAGCTTGTCTGGAGAGACCATGCAAGAACAAAACTCGTGAGGGAAGCCACCAAGACACACCATTACAACTTTGAAGGACTTTACGGGCTTCTATGTCTGTGACTGGAGAAATTAGACTTCTTTTTGTAACATGTAAAAGTTGCATGTTGCGCAGTTTATCTGTTTGCAGCACGGAGGCCTGTGGCTCCTACGGAGTTGTGTGCATCTTGATGGCTTCCCTCACTCCAGACGGATTTACCTTACAGCACCATGATGTATATATTTGTTGTTATACCCTTTGAATTAAAGAAAAAATGTTTCTATTTCAAACAGATAATTGTTTCATTTCAACTCAACTCCACTGTGAAGATGTCACACAGAGGCCAAACCTTAAAAATTATAATTGTCCAAATACTTACGGACCGGGCTATTTTTCAACTGTGTAAAACTCTTAACAGATTGTTTTTCCCCCCTTTGCATATTTAGAAGTGACCGTCTAATATCTAAGCTCCAAGCAAGAAGCTTGCGGACCACAGTCTAACACTCCGTAGTGCCAGGTACACTGTGTACTTGAGAAGAATACAGTCTTGTGTGTAATTATCTGGATCTTTTTTGCCAGATTTGTTGGCTGCACAGGAGCATATTCCTTAATCTGCATTTTTTAGCTGTTCTCACCCTGTGTACACAAGATTTGACTCCTTTTTCAGTGTAGTTTGATGAATTCTTTGTATATATTTACTACTACAATGTAAATGTAACACTACAGAATGGCAATATAAGAATAAGAATGTGAACAATAATAAGTCCAAAAAACATCACTCTCTACCTGGGGGGTTTGGGGAAGGGGGAGGGTGGGGAAGTCGTAAATTTTTGTTTTTGGCCATGTTTTCCTTTCAGGGTGGGGCTGTAGAGGCATAAAGGTACATGCAGGTGAGGAGTAAAGCAGAAACGGTACTTTTTGAATGAACTGTGATCCAAATTCCCGCTCGCCGTACATATTTGTATGTTACTGACACATTATTCACACTTTTTATTTTTATTTTCCTGTATGAGTGACTATATAAATCTTGTATAACCAAACTATTAAGGTGCTAAATGAAGAGTGGACATTTCAAGAATAATGACATTGTTACGTTGTTTGATTTCATATCGCCACCATTGCTTTTTTTTTTTTTTTTTCTTTTGAGAATAAATTTGATACTTGTAAAGTGTTCAGAGTTGCTTATTCTAAATAATAGTCTTAACAAGCCAGGGTTCTTCAGAGGGCGGAGCTGGAAACACATTGAGGTTATAATGATGCAAAACCCAGAATTTTTTCTCTGCATTGCCACAATGAGATTAAAAATGTCGTTTAAATGGAGATTTCTTTTTGCGGTAAGTAAAAGGTGTCGGAATTATGCTTGTGTGATCGATATGATACTATCAACGAATTTATGCAATTTCTCTGGAAAAACTACAAATCCCGTGGCGCAGCACGGGAATATCCGGTGATTCGAGGAAAAGGTTCGTGTGTCATTCAGTTGGTATAGTTCAGTGGTTGAACCACTGTTCGGACTAGAAGTTAAGTTTAAGTTGTTCATGCTCCAATGAATTTTTCAACCTTTCAACGGGGAATTGCTGTATATTTGTGCAGGACAACTATGACAATGGCTTCGCAGGTAGAGGGGTTATTTAAAAATCAAAATGATTCAAGCGACGAAGCTGCCTCAGAGTGCTCCATAGCGTCGTCTGCTGGACTAAAGGGAGATCTTCAGTCTGGTTTTGTTTATCGCTTTAATTCAATTTTCAATTTCAATTTTTTTTTTTTTTTTATATAGCGCCAAATCACAACAAACAGTTGCCCCAAGGCGCTTTATATTGTAAGGCAAGGCCATACAATATTTAATGTTTTATTTTTATTTGGCATAAAGTAAAACTACATATTATGTAATATCTATAAAATAATGCTTGATTTAATATCTGGATTACAATGTAAAAATGGTTTTGTGGGGCAAATGACGTCACATTGGAACGTCAAAGCAAGTCTCGATACACTGCTTCGTTTTTTGGTACGCGCCTCGTTCGTACGTGCTGTGTATAGCTAGCTGCTAACCTCTCCGCTTTGTGCAAGTTGCATGTATCTGTAATTTATCCTCAGTCTTTTAATTATATCCTCTGCTTTTTTTAACCCAAGTGTGCGAAAATGCTTCGTAAAGCCGGTCAGTCTTTCGCATTGTACAGCACTGTAAGGATTCGTTCCAGTTTATGTCGGTACGTACTAAGTTGCTAAATCCAGATTTGTCGTTTCTGTCACATCAAAATGTTGTAAATATTTATATCTTGTCTGTAATACAGAGGTAATCGTCAGGCCTTGGCTGTGTTTGACGTACAGAATGTTCGTTTTTACGCAGACCAGTCTGCCCAGGTACTTTAAATTTTCACAGTGGAAATTAGTTTTATTCTTTATTGCTTTATTTGCTCAGCAATGGTTGTTTTGTGTGTTTTCTGTGCATCTGCTTTTGGTTTTTGTCGGAATTTCTTGGTGTTGACACCTCTAGCTGGAAGTAGGGCAAAGTTCAGTGTCACGTGACTCTGCGTCATAAAGGTGACACTGTTGATGCAGTTTCTTAGTGCTACATATCAACACCTAAATTAACAAAAAAAAAACGTAAATTTGTATTTCATTTGGACTAGGATGTCAGTGTTATTTGACCCACTTGCCCATTGACGTTTTTTTTTTTTTTTTTTTTTTTTTTTTACTTTTGTTGGTCCAAAAGTGTTCCTTGTGTAGTTTCTGATTTGGTCTTTTATTCTGTTTTGTAGTTACTAGCGGATATATTTATTCTTCTAGGTGGTGTTGGAGAAGCCAGCAGCTGTAGGAAGTGATGCAGCTTCCAAAGCGGAAAAGAAGGCAGTCGTGACTGTATGTTATGTTTGTAACCATTTTTATGTTGCCACCTGCATTTGGCTGCAAATGATATGGTTTGTGTCAGATTGCATTGCCTTGCTGCTACTCACTAATTTTTTGATTGTCATAAGTGTGATAGATTTCCTAACCCCAAGAGAGCAGAATTACAAGCAAAAAAGTTGAGATAAAATAAAACTTTATTGATCCCACATGGGGGAAGATCACTTGTTGTAGCAGCAAGAGTCCTGCAGTAGTAAAGAAAAAGAAAAATATTTACATTAAAGAAAGGTGACTCAAGTATATTGCGATGTTTGCTGGTGGGTGAATAAATACTGATGTGAACAATAGAATATAGCGAGTATAAGTAGGTATAGATATGGTAAAATTATTGCACAGTTGTGCATGTAATAAAGCACAAAAGCTGACGGTAGATGTAGTTGATAGTGCAAAAACAGCAGGTGATTATGGTGCCAGAAACATTTTGAGGTATTATACAGTCTGACTGCAGTTAGAATAAATGACCTGCGGATGTGTTCTGTTTTGCACCAAGGGTGGAGGAATCTCAACAGTTTCATGTAAGGGGTGATGCCGCGTTCACACCGCACAAGACGTGACGCCACAAATTCGCTTCCTTCACCTGGCGATGGACGCGCCACCATCCCCCGGGGTGTGACTCTGCTTGCGGAAACTTTCGCTGAGAAAATTGGCCTGCGTCATCAAATAGGAAGAGCTTCCATTCCGCTCGCCGTCGAGTCAACATGCTGGACCTTGATCACACGGAGCGAGTTTCTGTGCTCTATTTGTTGTGGAAAGCTGACAAACGTCGCCAGCGGCGCCGTCGCTGGGTTCACAATATCCTCATGAGACGTTCCCAATTCGGGGAGTTTGATCATTTGCTGCAGGAGCTGTGTCTGCATGACGGCCACTTTCAGCGGTACTTCTGCCTCTCCAGGACCCAGTGTGAGGACCTCCTGTCCTGTTCACGCACGCACATACGAACAAAGAAAAAAACTGGCTGCCGCTGTGGTTCCTCGCTCTCTCTCCCCTCCCTCTCTGTCGTCATTGTGTTATAAACCAGTCACCATTTGTTTTATTATGCATCTGTGTAGAAAATAAAATTATCTTCACGGACGATTCGTTTGCGCGCTCCCATATAAACAAAGAAAAAAAAAAAACTGGCTGCCCCTGCAGTTCCTCACTCTCTCTCCCCTCAAACTCTCATCATTGTGTTATAAACCAGTCACAGTTTGTTTTATCATACATCTGCGTAGTTAATAAAATTATCTTTACAGACCATTCGTTCGCGCGCGCACGTGGGGGAAAAAAAAAAAAAAAAGCTGCTGCTGCTGTGGTGCAGCTGCTCCCTCTCCCCTCAAACTCTGTCGTAACTGAAATAAAGGACAAAAGGGACATAAGTCCTGCTCACAGGCTGGCTGCCAGACACAGGACACGTCCACATCAAGTATATACTCCAGACATCTCCACATCACTACATATCCAGTCCCTCATTGGTCATCACGACACGACAAGACGAAAAAGTTCAGATTTTTCAACTTGGGGAGGAGGGCGACGCGATATCGCACTACAAGCGCACCAATCGCTCAAAATTGCTTCATTCGTGTCCGTCGTGTTGCGTGGCTTGAACTTGTGTGGCGCCGCAACGCATCCTTCCATAGGGATTATATGGCAACCTGTCACCACCGTCGCCCGCGTCGTGTGCGGTGTGAACGCGGCATGAGAGGTGTTGTCCATAATTTGATGTCAGCTTAGCTAATATCCTCCTCTCACCCACCACATCTATGGGGTCACAGTGTATTCCAGGACAGAGCCAGTCAGCCAGCCATGATAATAATGTCTTTCATTATCACATGTAGTTTGTTGGATATGGTCATTCATGTATTTTAGCTGCTGACCTCTGATTTGCCCTTGTCCTCAGGCCTATGACCGTAACATGACCTTTGTTTCAAGAAGACAGGCCACTGAGTTTATCCACCAAGTTTTATTGAAATTGACCTGTGATCTGTGTTATGAGAGTACTGTTTGCTGAGATTATGCACCAACTTCAGTTGAAGTTGCACTTTGCATTTTGAGGGCAAACAGACATGAAGTTGACAGTCGGTTGCAAATATATCATTATGGGTTTTATATATATATAAAAAAATGTATTTTCGTACAGGAATCCACATCATTTGCTGTCAACATTTTTAAGGGGCATCTTAATACAGCTCAGGTGTTTCCCTTCCCCTCAGGTAAACCCCAGATCTATAGTTGTGAAAATATGACATATGGAAATTAAATAATATTGTCACATAAGCACTTTTTTCTGCATCGTAGTTCTCAACGGGGAGCAGGAGCAGTTTCTTCGAGAGCTTGTGGGGCCTGTGAGCAAATTCTTCGAGGTAAAATAAGTCAGCTTGAGTTCTTATGTACGTAATTTTGTAGTCAACACATTGTATTACCCTTGACTATATCCAGAGCTTTATCAATAAATTATTGAATTGATTCACTCATAGACAAATTATCAGGAATTATTTTGGTGAAAATCACTTTCTCGAATGTGAGACTTTGCCCTGTATTTCATTTGGATTAAGGTGTTAGACTGGTTTTAACTTCTACAGCAAAGATGAACCCAGAATGCTGTTCTTATTCTTAGTAAAATATCTTAAAATGACTTCAAACTGGCAACATCTGAGGTCATCATGTTTTGACTGTTTTAATCTGCTCGAAACCAGTGCTAATTTGGGTTCAACTGGATATAATTAGCTAAAAGTGATGTCAAAAAGTATTGACTGGCTGTCAATAACCAGCAGAATATGTTGTAACTCATTGATTTTTCAGAGACTATCAGGAGTGCTTCCACAATCTTTTCAAGTATTTCATTGCTGCCATTCCAACTTAAACCTCATCTCCTTGTTTTTTTTTTTTTTTTATATATCTATACTGATCTTTCACCCTTGTTTGTGTTTCATTTGGTCAGGAGGTAAACGATCCCATGAAGAACGATGAATTGGAGAAGATCGAGGATCAAACCATGCAGGGCCTGAAGGAGATGGGAGCTTTCGGTCTTCAAGTGCCAGCTGAGCTGGGGGGCCTCGGCCTCACAAATACACAGGTATTTGAACATAGGTTCTGACATCAGTCAGGTCAGGTTTGGGAGCATCCACTACCACTTAACCACACTGTTCCCTTCTGATTGGTTTTTCTCCTTCTAAAATGCTGTACTTGTGGGAAAATACTCTTTACAGTGGTCCCCCTCCTCTCGTTAGCACATCTTGATCTTACTGATCAAGGAGCAGCATGACTTTAAAAGTGTCCACTGATGTCTGTGTCACTGCAGTCAGAGCTTTCAACAGAATGTGTCGGGCATCAGAATCTAACATCTACGCCACAGATTTTGACTAGCAAAAAAAAAAAGAAAAAGCAGTTATTAGCGTCTAACATCTTGGCGTTGGAGGGTGTTTGTAGCCTAAGGAGTTCTGGTTCTATGCTGTTCTTATGTAAGATACAGTGTTGGATGTTCCACATTACAGTACGCCAGGCTGGTTGAAATTGTCGGCAGCCACGACCTCGGCATTGGCATCAGTCTTGGTGCTCACCAGTCCATCGGCTTCAAGGGCATTCTTCTTTTTGGGAATCTGGCTCAGAAGGAGAAGTACCTGCCCAAGCTCGCCTCTGGTAACACGGTCACAGATATGCTAGTTATCCACAAAGGCACAATTCTATTTACAGAAATAAACGCGGGTCTTGCTGTTTGATGCGTTTAACTTCCAGGCGAGCACATTGCTGCCTTCTGTCTGACGGAACCATCCAGCGGTTCAGATGCCGCCTCTATTCGAACCACCGCTGTCCGGTCACCCTGCGGAAAGTACTTCACCATGAATGGAAGCAAGCTCTGGATCAGGTGAACAGACAGCACATGCATGCACAGTTTCTTTCACCACAAGGTGGCAGCATTGCACAGTAGGTTCAGTTACATGACACTATGCTGCCTGAATTGTTCCCAATTTGTTTAATATTTTCCCCCCTCCCTGTCAGTAATGGAGGCCTAGCTGAGATCTTCACTGTGTTTGCCAAGACACCGATGATGGATCCAAACACGGGAGAGTCGACAGACAAAATAACAGCCTTTGTTGTGGAGAGGAGCTTTGGGGGAGTGACGAGGTGAGCACACTTTCATCACAAAAAAAACATAAACATCCTCTCGGGTCTCACCGTCTCATTGTTTTTCCCAAGTGGTCCTCCAGAGAAGAAGATGGGCATCAAGGCGTCCAACACGGCGGAGGTCAGTTTCGATAACGTCCGCGTGCCGGCTGAGTGCGTGTTGGGCGAGGTGGGCAGCGGCTTTAAGGTGGCAATGAACATCCTGAATAACGGACGCTTCGGTATGGCTGCCGCCCTATCCGGCACGATGAAGGGAGTCATCGCTAAAGCCGTGAGTAACTCCTCCCACCAGACAGGAATCAAAGGACTGCACAAGGATGTTTTTTTTTTTTTTTTAAACTTTATAAAACATCTCATATATCCTTGGTTGCACCATAGGGTTTTTTCCCATCTTCCAGAGTCATTTATGTAACCCCCCCACCCCCACTAGTGTGTCAGTCGATTGCAAAAAATTTGGGGGGGAAATTCCCTTTCTGTCTACTTCGAGGTAACTTGGATCCCACTTGTGTTTTACCACATCCTGTTGATGTGTCAACACACTCAGAATTATTTTTTTTATTTTTTATTTTTAATTGAGTCTTTCCCTCCCCAAAACTGTCTGTTTTTAAAACTGTCTTTTCACTCTTGTGATGCTGATATTTTTTGGAGCAGCACGTTGTGTGATGCAGGCAGAAAATTTGCATTTACATAGTGTTCAGAATAATAGTAGTGCTATGTGACTAAAAAGATCCGGTGACGTTCAAGACATTGTTCAGAAGAACAGCGTAGTTTGATTGGAGAGGGGAAAACCTATACGCAGGTGCAAAAAATTAGGCTGTTCATCTACAATGATCTACAATGCTTTAAAATGGACAAAAAAAAAAAAAACAGACGCGTGAAGAAAATGAAAAACATCTATCAAAATGGATAGAAGAATAACCAGAATGGCAAAGGCTCACCCATTGATCAGCTCCAGGATGATCAAAGACAGTCTGGAGTTACCTGTAAGTGCTGTGACAGTTAAAAGACGCCTGTGTGAAGCTAATTTATTTGCAAGATTCTCCCGCAAAGTCCCTCTGTTAAATAAAAGACATGCAGAAGAGGTTACAATTTGCCAAAGAACACATCCACTGGCCCAAAGAGAAATGGAGGAATATTTTGTGGACTGATGAGAGTAAAATTGTTCTTTTTGGGTCCAAGTACCGCAGACAGTTTGTGAGACGACCCCCAAACTCTGAATTCAAGCCACAGTTCACAGTGAAGACAGTGAAGCATGGTGGTGCAAGCATCATGATATGGGCATGTTGCTCCTACTATGGTGTTGGGCCTATATATCACATACCAGGTATCATGGATCAGTTTGGATATGTCAGAATATTTGAAGAGGTCATGTTGCCTTATGATGAAGAGGACATGCCCTTGAAATGGGTGTTTCAACAAGACAATGACCCCAAGCACACTTGTAAACGAGCAAAATCTTAGTTCCAAACCAACAAAATTAATGCCTCGCAGATGTGAAGAAATCATGAAAAACTGTGGTTATACAACTAAATACTAGTTTAGTGATTCACAGGATTGCTAAAAAAAGCAGTTTGAACATAATAGTTTTGAGTTTGTAGCGTCAACAGCAGATGCTACTGTTACTGTGAACACCCCCTTTTCTATTTTTTTTTTTTTTTTTTTTTTTACTAATAGCCCAGTTTCATAGCCTTAAGAGTGTGCATATCATGAATGCTTGGTCTTGTTGGATTTGTGAGAATCTACTGAATCTACTGGTACCTTGTTTCCCATGTAACAATAAGAAATATACTCAAAACCTGGATTAATCTTTTTAGTCACATAGCACTACTATTACTCTGAACACTATTGGCTTGCCTCTACTGGTGGTTGGCTCTCACTGCGGTATTGTATCACTTCCTGTTCCGGAGCACAGCGGTGTTTTGCTGTATCTGTTAGCTGTTTAATCTGCGCAGTTAGATTGATCTAGTTACCTAGATAACGATTTGCTTCACAGTGTAATCTTCACGTGCCTTAACTAAAGCACTCCCTCTGCTGAATCACCTCTAAATTATTTACACATTATTCACTTTGTGTGTTTTTAGGACTCCGCTAGCTTAGCACAGCTACTAGCTCTTAGCCGGTTTAGCATGGCGGCTTCTCCTGTCTCTCCCGCACTTTTCTGCTCTGGGTGTGAAATGTTTAGTTATTCCTCGGCCTCCTTTAGCAGTAATGGTACTTGTAATAAGTGTAGCTTATTCGTAGCTTTGGAGGCCAGGCTGGGCAAATTGGAGACTCGGCTCCGCACCGTGGAAAATTCTACAGCTAGCCAGGCCCCTGTAGTTGGTGCGGACCAAGGTAGCTTAGCCGGGAGTGACAAGCCGCATGTTCTCCTTGAATTGCTGGCTGTCTGAGTGGTGTCCAAAAAATGAGGTGGGCTTCATAGATAATTGGCAAAGCTTCTGGGGAAAACCTGGTCTTGTTAGGAGAGACGGCATCCATCCCACTTTGGATGGAGCAGCTCTCATTTCTAGAAATCTGGCCAATTTTCTTAAATTCTCCAAACCGTGACTATCCAGGGTTGGGACCAGGAAGCAGAGTTGTAGTCTTACACACCTCTCTGCAGCTTCTCTCCCCCTGCCATCCCATCATTTCCCCATCCCCGTAGAGACGGTGCCTGCTCCCAGACCACCAATAACCAGAAAAAATCTATTTAAGCATAAAAACTCAAAAAGAAAAAATAATATAGCACCTTCAACTGCACCACAGACTAAAACAGTTAAATGTGGTCTATTAAACATTAGGTCTCTCTCTTCTAAGTCCCTGTTAGTAAATGATATAATAATTGATCAACATATTGATTTATTCTGCCTTACAGAAACCTGGTTACAGCAGGATGAATATGTTAGTTTAAATGAGTCAACACCCCCGAGTCACACTAACTGCCAGAATGCTCGTAGCACGGGCCGAGACGGAGGATTAGCAGCAATCTTCCATTCCAGCTTATTAATTAATCAAAAACCCAGACAGAGCTTTAATTCATTTGAAAGCTTGACTCTTAGTCTTGTCCATCCAATTTGGAAGTCCCAAAAACCAGTTTTATTTGTTGTTATCTATCGTCCTCCTGGTCGTTACTGTGAGTTTCTCTGTGAATTTTCAGACCTTTTGTCTGACTTAGTGCTTAGCTCAGATAAGATAATTATAGTGGGCGATTTTAACATCCACACAGATGCTGAGAATGACAGCCTCAACACTGCATTTAATCTATTATTAGACTCAATTGGCTTTGCTCAAAATATAAATGAGTCCACCCACCACTTTAATCATATCATAGATCTTGTTCTGACTTATGGTATGGAAATTGAAGACTTAACAGTATTCCCTGAAAACTCCCTTCTGTCTGATCATTTCTTAATAACATTTACATTTACTCTGATGGACTACCCAGCAGTGGGGAATAAGTTTCATTACACTAGAAGTCTTTCAGAAAGCGCTGTAACTAGGTTTAAGGATATGATTCCTTCTTTATGTTCTCTAATGCCATATACCAACACAGTGCAGAGTAGCTACCTAAACTCTGTAAGTGAGATAGAGTATCGCGTCAATAGTTTTACATCCTCATTGAAGACAACTTTGGATGCTGTAGCTCCTCTGAAAAAGAGAGCTTTAAATCAGAAGTGCCTGACTCCGTGGTATAACTCACAAACTCGTAGCTTAAAGCAGATAACCCGTAAGTTGGAGAGGAAATGGCGTCTCACTAATTTAGAAGATCTTCACTTAGCCTGGAAAAAGAGTCTGTTGCTCTATAAGAAAGCCCTCCGTAAAGCTAGGACATCTTACTACTCATCACTAATTGAAGAAAATAAGAACAACCCCAGGTTTCTTTTCAGCACTGTAGCCAGGCTGACAAAGAGTCAGAGCTCTATTGAGCTGAGTATTCCATTAACTTTAACTAGTAATGACTTCATGACTTACTTTGCTAATAAAATTTTAACTATTAGAGAAAAAATTACTCATAACCATCCCAAAGACGTATCGTTATCTTTGGCTGCTTTCAGTGATGCCGGTATTTGGTTAGACTCTTTCTCTCAGAGTGTTCTGTCTGTGTTATTTTCATTAGTTACTTCATCCAAACCATCAACATGTCTATTAGACCCCATTCCTACCAGGCTGCTCAAGGAAGCCCTACCATTATTTAATGCTTCGATCTTAAATATGATCAATCTATCTTTATTAGTTGGCTATGTACCACAGGCTTTTAAGGTGGCAGTAATTAAACCATTACTTAAAAAGCCATCACTTGACCCAGCTATCTTAGCTAATTATAGGCCAATCTCCAACCTTCCTTTTCTCTCACAAATTCTTGAAAGGGTAGTTGTAAAACAGCTAACTGATCATCTGCAGAGGAATGGTATATTTGAAGAGTTTCAGTCAGGTTTTAGAATTCATCATAGTACAGAAACAGCATTAGTGAAGGTTACAAATGATCTTCTTGTGGACTCATCTCTGTGCTTGTTCTGTTAGACCTCAGTCCTGCTTTTGATACTGTTGACCATAAAATTTTATTACAGAGATTAGAGCATGCCATAGGTATTAAAGGCACTGCGTTGCGGTGGTTTGAATCATATTTATCTAATAGATTACAATTTGTTCATGTAAATGGGGAATCTTCTTCACAGACTAAGGTTAATTATGGAGTTCCACAAGGTTCTGTGCTAGGACCAATTTTATTCACTTTATACATGCTTCCCTTAGGCAGTATTATTAGACGGCATTGCGTAAATTTTCATTGTTACGCAGATGATACGCACCACTCTGCATTTAATCATTAGTGATTGATCTCTGCTCCCCTCCACAGCATGTCTTTTTCTTGGTTCTCTCCCTCAGCCCCAACCAGTCCCAGCAGAAGACTGCCCCTCCCTGAGCCTGGTTCTGCTGGAGGTTTCTTCCTGTTAAAAGGGAGTTTTTTCTTCCCACTGTCGCCAAGTGCTTGCTCACAGGGGGTCGTTTTGACCGTTGGGGTTTTTACGTAATTATTGTATGGCCTTGCCTTACAATATAAAGCGCCTTGGGGCAACTGTTTGTTGTGATTTGGCGCTATATAAATAAAATTGATGAATTGATGATGATGACTACTGTACAACTTAATACAGAGCTCAGACACGCACAGCACCTTGCAAAATATTGCGTTTGTAATGTTTCAACATTGGTTCCCGTTTGAAGCGCTCATCTTAGAGAAATCAAGATGACAAAATAGAATTTTTTTTTTAGTCTGTAGAGTTTCTTTTGTTATGCAGTTTTACAGTTTCTAAACTACTTTAACACAACCATCTCTGATTTCCTGTTTGTACAGACTAATGACATAGCCGTTGCATGTTCGGAAGCCCTCTAAATGAAGCTGTTAATACTTTGGGTTTAACTCTTTAACTATGAGGAAATAAAGAGGGCCTCAACTTCTACTGTCTCTGTTAGTGTGATGGATTAATTACAAAAAAAAAAACCCTACTGTCTTGTGTGTTGGTTATCCCCCCCCCATCAGGTCGACCATGCAGCCAACAGAACTCAATTTGGGAACAAAATCCACAGCTACGGAGTAATCCAGGAGAAGATGGCACGTATGACCATGTTGCAGTACGTGACTGAGGTCAGTCAAACATAACTGATCCTAAATCAGATCGAATGCTCAGTTGAGCCTCACTGCTCAGTGATATATGTGGTTTGTTTTTTCCCCTCTGCATGCAGCCCAACTTGGCATTTGTTTACTTGTTCCTGGATTTTTTTCTTTTCGCAGTCGATGGCCTACATGATCAGCGGCAACATGGACAGTGGAGCAACTGATTTCCAGATAGAAGCTGCCATCAGCAAGATCTTTGCCTCTGTAAGAAACCTGTTTAGATTCCCCTCCCCACCCCCCGCGCTTCAAAAGCGAATTGTTTACTCGGAAGGACCACGTGCACAGGTGGTCTCAGTGCTGTGCCATCAAACAAGAGCTGCACCACAGATTTGAACAACATCAAAGCTCTTAGATGTGAACATTTAAAATTAAATTTGGGGGGTACTGCAAGGCTGTAGTCTCAGACATTTGGTTTTAATCTCCGTCTGCCCTTGCTTTGCACCAAAGCAGTCAGGTGTGAAAGCAGATCTACAGTGATGTCAGAACTCCTTTTCATGTATTATTATTCCAGGACTTGGTTAAAATGGGGGGAAAATGTTTTATTGGCAGTAATTTAATAAAATAAAATTTTCATTTGTTTTGATTTTTGTCAGGAAGCAGCATGGACGGTGACTGATGAGTGCATTCAGGTTCTGGGCGGCATGGGCTTCATGAAGGTGAGTTTTCATTGTTGACGTTTGACAACCTGGCCAGATTCTTTTAAAAGAATAAATACATAAGATAACTGTGAGTTGGTAGTAATTCCTGTTGGTGATTTTAGATTTTGGGCTCCTGTTTTCTTGCTTTGCAGCGTATCTTTTTTTGACATGCATCAGATTTTGTCTATGTCGCGGAAGGCAGATCAGGTCTCGGAACTAGTGTGGGTTGACGTATAGATGATATCTTGACAGTCATCATGTGTCAAGGTGAAACTTGATACACAAGCTCACCTCACAAAAACCTCAGAGGTTCACTGTTAAGCCACCTTGACACTTGTGTGAATTTGATCCCTGCATTGACACACAATTACGCGTGCCATTAGATGGTACGCTTGAAAAGCCACCTTAACACTTGCACAAATTTGATCCGCACACTGGCACATAAATCTTGTGTGCCATTCTGAGTAAACTCATTGTCAAAGACTGTAAATTGTATGAGGCCCTGCGCGCAATGACACACAGTATTTGCGAACAGGTTGCACAGTGTTCAATCAATCAATCAATCAATTTTATTTATATAGCGCCAAATCACAACAAACAGTTGCCCCAAGGCGCTTTATATTGTAAGGCAAGGCCATACAATAATTACGTAAAAACCCCAATGGTCAAAACGACCCCCTGTGAGCAAGCACTTGGCGACAGTGGGAAGGAAAAACTCCCTTTTAACAGGAAGAAACCTCCAGCAGAACCAGGCTCAGGGAGGGGCAGTCTTCTGCTGGGACTGGTTGGGGCTGAGGGAGAGAACCAGGAAAAAGACATGCTGTGGAGGGGAGCAGAGATCAATCACTAATGATTAAATGCAGAGTGGTGCATACAGAGCAAAAAGAGAAAGAAACACTCAGTGCATCATGGGAACCCCCCAGCAGTCTAAGTCTATAGCAGCATAACTAAGGGATGGTTCAGGGTCACCTGATCCAGCCCTAACTATAAGCTTTAGCAAAAAGGAAAGTTTTAAGCCTAATCTTAAAAGTAGAGAGGGTGTCTGTCTCCCTGATCCGAATTGGGAGCTGGTTCCACAGGAGAGGAGCCTGAAAGCTGAAGGCTCTGCCTCCCATTCTACTCTTACAAACCCTAGGAACTACAAGTAAGCCTGCAGTCTGAGAGCGAAGCGCTCTATTGGGGTGATATGGTACTGTGAGGTCCCTAAGATAAGATGGGACCTGATTATTCAAAACCTTATAAGTAAGAAGAAGAATTTTAAATTCTATTCTAGAATTAACAGGAAGCCAATGAAGAGAGGCCAATTTGGGTGAGATATGCTCTCTCCTTCTAGTCCCCGTTAGTACTCTAGCTGCAGCATTTTGAATTAACTGAAGGCTTTTCAGGGAACTTTTAGGACAACCTGATAATAATGAATTACAATAGTCCAGCCTAGAGGAAATAAATGCATGAATTAGTTTTTCAGCATCACTCTGAGACAAGACCTTTCTAATTTTAGAGATATTGCGTAAATGCAAAAAAGCAGTCCTACATATTTGTTTAATATGCGCTTTGAATGACATATCCTGATCAAAAATGACTCCAAGATTTCTCACAGTATTACTAGAGGTCAGGGTAATGCCATCCAGAGTAAGGATCTGGTTAGACACCATGTTTCTTAGATTTGTGGGGCCAAGTACAATAACTTCAGTTTTATCTGAGTTTAAAAGCAGGAAATTAGAGGTCATCCATGTCTTTATGTCTGTAAGACAATCCTGCAGTTTAGCTAATTAGTGTGTGTCCTCTGGCTTCATGGATAGATAAAGCTGGGTATCATCTGCGTAACAATGAAAATTTAAGCAATGCCGTCTAATAATACTGCCTAAGGGAAGCATGTATAAAGTGAATAAAATTGGTCCTAGCACAGAACCTTGTGGAACTCCATAATTAACCTTAGTCTGTGAAGAAGATTCCCCATTTACATAGCCAACTAATAAAGATAGATTGATCATATTTAAGATCGAAGCATTAAATAATGGTAGGGCTTCCTTGAGCAGCCTGGTAGGAATGGGGTCTAATAGACATGTTGATGGTTTGGATAAAGTAACTAATGAAAATAACTCAGACAGAACAATCTGAGAGAAAGAGTCTAACCAAATACCGGCATCACTGAAAGCAGCCAAAGATAACGATACGTCTTTGGGATGGTTATGAGTAATTTTTTCTCTAATAGTTAAAATTTTATTAGCAAAGAAAGTCATGAAGTCATTACTAGTTAAAGTTAAAGGAATACTCGGCTCAATAGAGCTCTGACTCTGTCAGCCTGGCAATTAGTGATGAGTAGTAAGATGTCCTAGCTTTACGGAGGGCTTTTTTATAGAGCAATAGACTCTTTTTCCAGGCTAAGTGAAGATCTGCTAAATTAGTGAGACGCCATTTCCTCTCCAACTTATGTGTTATCTGCTTTAAGCTGCGAGTTTGTGAGTTATACCACGGAGTCAGGCACTTCTGATTTAAAGCTCTCTTTTTCAGAGGAGCTACAGCATCCAAAGTTGTCTTCAATGAGGATGTAAAACTATTGACGCGATACTCTATCTCACTTACAGAGCTTAGGTAGGTACTCTGCACTGTGTTGGTATATGGCATTAGAGAACATAAAGAAGGAATCATATCCTTAAACCTAGTTACAGCGCTTTCTGAAAGACTTCTAGTGCAATGAAACTTATTCCCCACTGCTGGGTAGTCCATCAGAGTAAATGTAAATGTTATTAAGAAATGATCAGACAGAAGGGAGTTTTCAGGGAATACTGTTAAGTCTTCAATTTCCATACCATAAGTCAGAACAAGATCTAAGCTATGATTAAAGTGGTGGGTGGACTCATTTACATTTTGAGCAAAGCCAATTGAGTCTAATAATAGATTAAATGCAGTGTTGAGGCTGTCATTCTCAGCATCTGTGTGGATGTTAAAATCGCCCACTATAATTATCTTATCTGAGCTAAGCACTAAGTCAGACAAAAGTTCTGAAAATTCACAGAGAAACTCACAGTAACGACCAGGAGGACGATAGATAACAACAAATAAAACTGGTTTTTGGGACTTCCAATTTGGATGGACAAGACTAAGAGTCAAGCTTTCAAATGAATTAAAGCTCTGTCTGGGTTTTTGATTAATTAATAAGCTGGAATGGAAGATTGCTGCTAATCCTCCGCCTCGGCCCGTGCTACGAGTGTTCTGGCAGTTAGTGTGACTTGGGGGTGTTGACTCATTTAAACTAACATATTCATCTTGCTGTAACCAGGTTTCTGTAAGGCAGAATAAATCAATATGTTGATCAATTATTATATCATTTACTAACAGGGACTTAATAGACCACATTTAACTGTTTTAGTCTGTGGTGCAGTTGAAGGTGCTATATTATTTTTTCTTTTTGAATTTTTATGCTTAAATAGATTTTTGCTGGTTGTTGGTGGTCTGGGAGCAGGCACCGTCTCTATGGGGATGGGGTAATGAGGGGATGGCAGGGGGAGAGAAGCTGCAGAGAGGTGTGTAAGACTACAACTCTGCTTCCTGGTCCCAACCCTGGATAGTCACGGTTTGGAGGATTTAAGAAAATTGGCCAGATTTCTAGAAATGAGAGCTGCTCCATCCAAAGTGGGATGGATGCCGTCTCTCCTAACAAGACCAGGTTTTCCCCAGAAGCTTTGCCAATTATCAGTGAAGCCCACCTCATTTTTTGGACACCACTCAGACAGCCAGCAATTCAAGGAGAACATGCGGCTAAACATGTCACTCCCGGTCCGATTGGGGAGGGGCCCAGAGAAAACTACAGAGTCCGACATTGTTTTTGCAAAGTTACACACCGATTCAATGTTAATTTTAGTGACCTCCGATTGGCGTAACCGGGTGTCATTACTGCCGACGTGAATTACAATCTTACCAAATTTACGCTTAGCCTTAGCCAGCAGTTTCAAATTTCCTTCAATGTCGCCTGCTCTGGCCCACGGAAGACAATTGACTATGGTTGCTGGTGTCGCTAACTTCACATTTCTCAAAACAGAGTCGCCAGTAACCAGAGTTTGATCCTCTGCGGGTGTGTCGCCGAGTGGGGAAAAACGGTTAGAAATGTGAACGGGTTGGCGGTGTACACGAGGCTTCTGTTTAGGGCTACGCTTCCTCCTCACAGTCACCCAGTCGGCCTGCTTTCCCGGCTGCTCGGGATCTGCCAGAGGGAAACTAACGGCGGCTAAGCTACCTTGGTCCGCACCGACTACAGGGGCCTGGCTAGCTGTAGAATTTTCCACGGTGTGGAGCCGAGTCTGCAATTCGCCCAGCCTGGCCTCCAAAGCTACAAATAAGCTACACTTATTACAAGTACCATTACTGCTAAAGGAGGCCGAGGAATAACTAAACATTTCACACCCAGAGCAGAAAAGTGCGGGAGAGACACAAGAAGCCGCCATGCTAAACCGGCTAAGAGCTAGTAGCTGCGCTAAGCTAGCGGATTCCTAAAAACACACAAAGTGAATAATGTGTAAATAATTTAGAGGTGATTCAGCAGAGGGAGTGCTATTACACTCTGAAACAAATCATTATCTAGGTAACTAGATCAATCTAACTGCGCAGATTAAACACACAACTAGTTCATGCAAGTGGCATAAAATTTATGCGTTCTAGGAATTTTTAACATTTTGAAATTTTCTTTGCGCACTGGCACGCAGCCTCGCACAGTTCACGCCGAATTTACGATGAGTTTAGTCATTGGCATGCAAGATTGCGTGCCAGTGCGAGGCTGGAATTCGTGCAAGTGTCAAGGTGGCTTTAGGTGCATTTTGGTTGCATTTGCAGTCATCAGGGGGTGGAGTCTCGGAAACCTTGTTTACATGATATCTTGAGTTACACAAAGTCGCCTCAAAACGTGTAGCATATTTCAGTTTTAACTTTGGCCACCAAGGGGCAGATTCTCAAACGTAGTATATGGAGAAAACTACATGGTCTTCATGGATCATGATCATAGTTGCTACTGTAGATTGAGACCTTGCAAAAGTTCAGTCATTAATGCCTTTTGTTATTTTAGCAGTGCTTGAATCATTAAAAAATATATATATATTTTTTGTTTGCCGTTGTACACAATCAGGAGCTATAAATCAACATTGTGGAACGTGTGTGGCTACAAGAGGGAAATACACATTTGGTCTGCCAGCACAAGTCACGCTGTCTGACACGGCAAACAAACCTGATGACATATGTACTGGATGAACTCAGTGACCCCCGCCGTAAGAGGGGGTCACTGAGTCGTTGTAATGACAATTATCATTGTCATTACAACAATGAGATTTCCGCACTCACATTCCACAGACAAACAGCAATTAATCCATAATTATTACTTGTTTACCGTAATAATGGCACACATCAGAATTAGGACAACACATTGACATTGTTTATGTGCACTAGACTTGATCCTGGTCAACCTGAACAGGAATCACACACAGGAAGCTGTTTAATGGCCTCCTTCGTGAGGTGTTTCTGTACGCAACAAGTTTGCAGTTTGACTCTTTCACTTCACCGAGCCTGTTTTTTTTTCTGTCTTTCTTTCCTCTCTCTGTGGTTTACGTGAAAAATAAATTCAGAAATGTGTTTTTCATACGACGCCCCTTTTGTTTCTCAACATTCTGCTGAGACGAAGTTGCTGCACAGAGAGGTTTGTGTCTAAGAGGGGAAAAAATGCATCTGTGTTCCCGCAGGATGCCGGAGTAGAGAGAGTGATGAGAGATCTGAGGATTTTCCGCATTTTCGAGGGCACCAACGACATCCTCAGACTTTTTGTGGCGCTCAACGGCTTCCAGGTAACACAACAAGCAAGAGAAACCGTTCTGTTTGAAATCGACGATCTCGGCAGCAGCGGATCAGACAGGAAGTGTTACCTGATCGCGGTCTGAAACCTCATCTGTGAAAACCACGTGCTTATCTCAGTGTAGAACAACTTGCAAGGAAATTTTTTTAAATGGCTGATTCAAGCGGGGTTTTCTCACATTCTTTAATACCCAAGAATTCTGTATTTTTCAGCTGCCTGCTAGGATTTAATTTCTGTGGTAGAAATATTAAATACTCATGACCGATGCGCTGTGAGTCGTGTTCTGGTGATGATCTCACTGCTTGTCCTTCCCTCCAGAATGCAGGAACCCAGTTGAAGAGTTTGCAAAAGGCCATGAAGAATCCACTCGGCAACGTCGGGCTGCTCACCGAAGAACTCTCCAAGAGAGCCAAAAGGTTCTGTTTCCTCCCATCTGTCACAAAGGCAGCCATTGTTTAAATCCAAACAGTATGACGCATTAAAAAGATGTTTGTGTCCACAATAGCCAGAAGACACACACACAGTTTACCGATGTGGATTCTGATTGATACCTTTCAACAGCAGTTTGTCCTCTGAGTCAGAATAAAGTTCTTAATTTCTCACGGACCCAAACTCCTAAAACTGTAGACACTGATGCAGTTTTCTAAAATAAACACTTGTCTTCCGGTTGTTGTTGCAGGAAGGTGGGTTTCGGATTGGGTGTGACTCTGCAGGGAACTGTACACCCAGAACTTGTGCAGAGTGGTGAACTGGTGCGTAGTTAAGGTTTTTCTGCTGGAAGCAGGAGCTAATTGAAGACAAATTCTATTTTTTTTTTTTTTTTTTTTTTTCTTGTCTTCAGATTGTCAGATGTTGTGTTTTCCTGCTTTCCAGACAGTTAAAGCCATCGAGCAGTTCGGAGCCATAGTTGAGGACCTGCTGATCAAACACGGCAAGAAGATCATCGGCAAGTTTGCGCATTTGAGATTAAGAGACTCTTTGGCAATGTTTGGTGATGCGATGGTTTTCAGGAGAATGAGGCTCCGTGTTTTTGGGGTGCTGGTGCTTCCTGTCTTACTGTATGGTTGTGAAACTTGAACGCTAAGGTGATGACAATACGTCTTTGGTACTAGGTCTCTTTGCTAGATCCTTGAGTATCGGTGGAATGACTTTGTGTCAAATGAGCAGTTACTTAGATTGACTCAGATGAGGGAACATCACTTGCATTGTGAGGGAACATCAGGCTGTGGTAATTAAGTGTTGGAGTGTTGGGGGTGGACCAGCCTATGTGTTTGCCATCCAGGACCCAAGTTGGATCAGTAGTGTGGCAAGATTTAACAAGGCTAATTTGAGTAATGATGGACCATATTAAAGAAGAATGTTATGGAGCTATAAAAATGGAAAAAAAATTCAGTATTCCCACAAAAAGTTTTAGGATCAATTTTGGGAATGTCGTCCATTGGGTACATATGATAGATAGATAGCTTTTATTATCATTGTCATTACAACAACAAGATTTCCGCACTCACATTCCACAGACAAACAGCAATTAATCCATAATTATTACTTGTTTCCGTAATAATGGCACACATCAGAATTAGGACAACACATATACATTTGACATTGTTTATGTGCACTAAACTTGAAACAGTCCATTTTCCAAATTGAGGCGATGTGAGTGTGTTGGTAGCCGCTGCAACTGAAGTCGTGCCGCATGCCAGCTTGGAAAGAATGGGGGCCTGCCGCGGGGGGCAGGAAGAGAGGTAAAAGGACAAACTGGAGCATGCTTCAGTCCATGTGTAAGTCAGTTATTGTCTTTGTGGGTTGAGATAAGAATGGAGCCGAATAATCTCACCAAGGCCAAGAAGAGCATCCAGTGTAAAAAAAATTTTTGTCAAATCAACATGTGGATCCATACATAATACACTATAGCAACCCAGAGCAAAATAACTGGAAAACCATTTTAGTATTTTGACCTGTTTGTGTTACAGTACAGCGACAAAGTACCTTAACGCACTTTCTGTGGTGACATCATAAATTACGTCTTTGTGTAGGTTGGTGGGGGGGGGTATACCCTGCGGTTAGCGTTGTCATAGGCGGTGTGCTTTGCATGCATTATCACGTTAACTGCGGTTGTTATTCCTTTAGACCAAAGGCCACAGGACTAATGCCAACAAGATTCTGCTGATTTATCAGAAAAACGACTTGTAGAATTTCTCTGAAATTTGGTACAAGCTATCTTTAGCGGACTGTCTGATTACTCCAATTAAGGGTCACAGGGGGCTGTTTTATTGGGGGCTGTTAACTTGGGAGCCTAAATGTGAGGCGGGGTACATCCTGGACCAGACACCAGTTGGAAATTCTGATTGAATCCCTGTGGGCCCTCAAGAAGGCCAAAAAATGCCTTCTTTTTTTCCCCCCACACTTCTCGATTTATTCAAGGAACTCTGTTGAATAACTTTTCCTCTAAATTTTCATCTAAAGGTAAAAACTTGTAGAATTGGAAACTGGTGTTGGTGGAGGTTTGAGCTCTGCGAGCGCAGTGCTCTAGTTGTTTTTGCAACCATTGAAATCAAGACCAATATTTTTGTGGAGTAATTTGTGCCAACCAAGAACAGTCCTTAGATCTTTCTTGCTCCCCCATGGGATTTTGCACACTGCTCGGTAACTTTTTCTTTCTTTCCTTGCTATACCATTTATTGACCTTGAGTCATTCTAAATGCCCTCCATGGTCCACTTGAAGCTGCTGATTTTAACTGTTCAAAATCACTATTCAGTGAATTTTTCTGAAATGATTCCTTCAGTGATTATAAGTTGGACTTCCCCTTTGAATCTCCATATGGTTCCTAGAGGGGTCAACAATTTCAGGCGAATACATACAGAAGACTTGTGAGAGTCTTGTGACTCAGATGAAAGCCTCTTGACCCTTCTTTTAAAATGTTTATTAACGATGTCTGCTCTAAACTCTGATCTCTGGAGTTGTGATGGAATTCTTCAGGAATAACAAGAAAATGTGTATATGATGATATTTTCTTTTATTGCAGATGAACAGTTTGTCCTGAAGAGAGTTGCAGACTGTGCCATTGACCTTTACGCCATGGTGGTTGTCCTGTCAAGGTATGAAAATGTGACAAACATCTCATCCTTTGTCTCGCTCTCAGTTTCACCCCCTCTGTGCACACCCACGTGAGCACTGTTGTCTACTTTTGTTCCACACACACGCACACACACACACACACACAAACACGCTGCCATGTCACTCCTACGCAGCTTGAAGCCACATCATTTATGTGTCTTTTTTTGTTTGTTTGTTTTTTTTTTGTGCCTGCTTCAGGGCTTCGCGCTCTCTGAGTCAGGGTCATGCCTCAGCTCAGCATGAGAAGATGTTGTGTGAGACCTGGTGCACGGAGGTAAGATCCTCCACAGTGACACAAACATCTGCATTTAATCTGATGTCACTCACCAGAAGAAAAACACCAAACTGACTGATCTTAATTTATACAGATGATGTTTCCTTCAGTACCTTCAGTACATGTATTTATGTCATTTTTTGGGGCGGGTGGGAAATAATTCTTCAGTATAAATTATAATAATGATGTTGATTCTCCCGCAAGAGGTTATTTCTTCCGTGAAGTAGTTGACTTTTTGTGGTGTCACCACAGTTTTCTACCGACCTTGCAACATAATTTAGCTTATGAAAAGCCATTTCTAACAGGACTTTGAACTTGAAAAATTTTTCCAAGGTAAAAATTTGTAGAATTGGAAATTAGTGTTGGTGGAGGTTTGAGCTCTGCGAGGGCGGTGTTCTAGTTGTTTTTGCAACCATTGAAACCAACACCAGTATTTTTGTGGAGTAATTTGAAATACAGAAATTGTTGCATTCATTTCTTTACATCACTTTTTTTGGATTCAGTGTCTTACTAAAGTAGACTTTGAAACACAGCAGCACTTGGGGATTCAATCTACCAACCATCGAGTTGATTGCCCATCTTGCTCGATCAGCCGAGCTGCAGTCGCCACGGGGGGGGAGTGTCTCAATCCAGTGTGCAGTATTTGTAAATTCTGTTACATTGTTGGAGCCTTATTTGTTTTCCCAAAACCTCCATCCTGCAGGCCTATGAGCGAGTCATGCGTGATATCAGCAGCCTGCACTCCAGTGAATCCAAGAAGCTCTTCAAGAACCTGCAGGCCATCTCTGCAGCTGTGGTGGAGAACAGAGGTGTGGTCTCTCCTCACCCTCTCGGTTTCTAAATCAGGACTTCCTGAGTCCTGATCCTTGACCTGACGTTTCTAGTAAGACCTTAGATCTTGACAGTTTGTGCCAGCACACATCAGGATTTTAAAATCTGCCTTTGTATAAATTAAGTTTTGGCCAGTCCCCCTGTTGAGTAACGTGGAAGTCCAGGTAGTCCCTAGAATTTTAAATATCAACGGGCCTTCTTTTCATCCTGGGAGCATTTAATTTGATTAATAAAAGTGTCTCTGTGGCTTCATAGATAATTGGCAAAGCTTCTGGGGAAAACCTGGTCTTGTTAGGAGAGACGGCATCCATCCCACTTTGGATGGAGCAGCTCTCATTTCTAGAAATCTGGCCAATTTTCTTAAATCCTCCAAACCGTGACTATCCAGGGTTGGGACCAGGAAGCAGAGTTGTAGTCTTACACACCTCTCTGCAGCTTCTCTCCCCCTGCCATCCCCTCATTACCCCATCCCCGTAGAGACGGTGTCTGCTCCCAGACCACCAATAACCAGCAAAAAATCTATTTAAGCATAAAAATTCAAAAAGAAAAAATAATATAGCACCTTCAACTGCACCACAGACTAAAACAGTTAAATGTGGTCTATTAAACATTAGGTCTCTCTCTTCTAAGTCCCTGTTAGTAAATGATATAATAATTGATCAACATATTGATTTATTCTGCCTTACAGAAACCTGGTTACAGCAGGATGATTATGTTAGTTTAAATGAGTCAACACCCCCGAGTCACACTAACTGTCAGAATGCTCGTAGCACAGGCCGAGGCGGAGGATTAGCAGCAATCTTCCATTCCAGCTTATTAATTAATCAAAAACCCAGACAGAGCTTTAATTCATTTGAAAGCTTGACTCTTAGTCTTGTCCATCCAAATTGGAAGTCCCAAAAACCAGTTTTATTTGTTATTATCTATCGTCCTCCTGGTCGTTACTGTGAGTTTCTCTGTGAATTTTCAGACCTTTTGTCTGACTTAGTGCTTAGCTCAGATAAGATAATTATAGTGGGCAATTTTAACATCCACACATGCTGAGAATGACAGCCTCAACACTGCATTTAATCTATTATTAGACTCTATTGGCTTTGCTCAAAATGTAAATGAGTCCACCCACCACTTTAATCATATCTTAGATCTTGTTCTGACTTATGGTATGGAAATTGAAGACTTAACAGTATTCCCTGAAAACTCCCTTCTGTCTGATCATTTCTTAATAACATTTACATTTACTCTGATGGACTACCCAGCAGTGGAGAATAAGTTTCATTACACTAGAAGTCTTTCAGAAAGCGCTGTAACTAGGTTTAAGGATATGTTTCCTTCTTTATGTTCCCTAATGCCATATACCAACACAGTGCAGAGTAGCTACCTAAACTCTGTAAGTGAGATAGAGTATCTCGTCAATAGTTTTACATCCTCATTGAAGACAACTTTGGATGCTGTAGCTCCTCTGAAAAAGAGAGCTTTAAATCAGAAGTGCCTGACACCATGGTATAACTCACAAACTCGCAGCTTAAAGCAGATAACCCGTAAGTTGGAGAGGAAATGGCGTCTCACTAATTTAGAAGATCTTCACTTAGCCTGGAAAAAGAGTCTGTTGCTCTATAAGCCCTCCGTAAAGCTAGGACATCTTACTACTCATCACTAATTGAAGAAAATAAGAACAACCCCAGGTTTCTTTTCAGCACTGTAGCCAGGCTGACAGAGTCAGAGCTCTATTGAGCTGAGTATTCCATTAACTTTAACTAGTAATGACTTCATGACTTACTTTGCTAATAAAATTTTAACTATTAGAGAAAAAATTACTCATAACCATCCCAAAGACGTATCGTTATCTTTGGCTGCTTTCAGTGATGCCTGTATTTGGTTAGACTCTTTCTCTCAGATTGTTCTGTCTGAGTTATTTTCATTAGTTACTTCATCCAAACAATCAACATGTCTATTAGACCCCATTCCTACCAGGCTGCTCAAGGAAGCCCTACCATTATTTAATGCTTCGATCTTAAATATGATCAATCTATCTTTATTAGTTGGCTATGTACCACAGGCTTTTAAGGTGGCAGTAATTAAACCATTACTTAAAAAGCCATCACTTGACCCAGCTATCTTAGCTAATTATAGGCCAATCTCCAACCTTCCTTTTCTCTCAAAAATTCTTGAAAGGGTAGTTGTTAAACAGCTAACTGATCATCTGCAGAGGAATGGTCTATTTGAAGAGTTTCAGTCAGGTTTTAGAATTCATCATAGTACAGAAACAGCATTAGTGAAGGTTACAAATGATCTTCTTATGGCCTCAGACAGTGGACTCATCTGTGCTTGTTCTGTTAGACCTCAGTGCTGCTTTTGATACTGTTGACCATAACATTTTATTACAGAGATTAGAGCATGCCATAGGTATTAAAGGCACTGCGCTGCAGTGGTTTGAATCATATTTATCTAATAGATTACAATTTGTTCATGTAAATGGGGAATCTTCTTCACAGACTAAGGTTAATTATGGAGTTCCACAAGGTTCTGTGCTAGGACCAATTTTATTCACTTTATACATGCTTCCTTTAGGCAGTATTATTAGACGGCATTGCTTAAATTTTCATTGTTACGCAGATGATACCCAGCTTTATCTATCCATGAAGCCAGAGGACACACACCAATTAGCTAAACTGCAGGATTGTCTTACAGACATAAGGACATGGATGACCTCTAATTTCCTGCTTTTAAACTCAGATAAAACTGAAGTTATTGTACTTGGCCCCACAAATCTTAGAAACATGATGTCTAACCAGATCCTTACTCTGGATGGCATTACCCTGACCTCTAGTAATATTGTGAGAAATCTTGGAGTCATTTTTGATCAGGATATGTCATTCAAAGCGCATATTAAACAAATATGTAAGACTGCTTTTTTGCATTTATGCAATATCTCTAAAATTAGAAAGGTCTTGTCTCAGAGTGATGCTGAAAAACTAATTCATGCATTTATTTCCTCTAGGCTGGACTATTGTAATTCATTATTATCAGGTTGTCCTAAAAGTTCCCTGAAAAGCCTTCAGTTAATTCAAAATGCTGCAGCTAGAGTACTGACGGGGACTAGAAGGAGAGAGCATATCTCACCCATATTGGCCTCTCTTCATTGGCTTCCTGTTAATTCTAGAATAGAATTTAAAATTCTTTTTCTTACTTATAAGGTTTTTAATAATCAGGTCCCTTCTTATCTTAGGGACCTCATAGTACCATATCACCCCAATAGAGCGCTTCGCTCTCAGACTGCAGGCTTACTTGTAGTTCCTAGGGTTTGTAAGAGTAGAATGGGAGGCAGAGCCTTCAGCTTTCAGGCTCCTCTCCTGTGGAACCAGCTCCCAATTCAGATCAGGGAGACAGACACCCTCTCTACTTTTAAGATTAGGCTTAAAACTTTCCTTTTTGCTAAAGCTTATAGTTAGGGCTGGATCAGGTGACCCTGAACCATCCCTTAGTTATGCTGCTATAGACTTAGACTGCTGGGGGGTTCCCATAATGCACGGAGTGTTTCTTTCTCTTTTTGCTCTGTATGCACCACTCTGCATTTAATCATTAGTGAATGATCTCTGCTCCCCTCCACAGCATGTCTTTTTCCTGGTTCTCTCCCTCAGCCCCAACCAGTCCCAGCAGAAGACTGCCCCTCCCTGAGCCTGGTTCTGCTGGAGGTTTCTTCCTGTTAAAAGGGAGTTTTTCCTTTCCACTGTAGCCAAGTGCTTGCTCACAGGGGGTCGTTTTGACCGTTGGGGTTTTACGTAATTATTGTATGGCCTTGCCTTACAATATAAAGCGCCTTGGGGCAACTGTTTGTTGTGATTTGGCGCTATATAAAAAATTGATTGATTGATTGAATGTGAATGAAACTCTCAATTCTGTTAATTTTATACATTAAAAATCAGTCCGTCAGCGCAACTTTTATTGAGGCAGTAAACAAAAGATGTGCCAAACTGATTTTTGCACAAATGTATTTTAAGGACAATTTTTTTTTTTTCTTCTAATTTGTAGCATTATCTCGACTGTGTACAGGGGAAAATGTGATTAATATCATGTGGTATTTATGTATTTCTCTTTCTCTGGAGCGCATCCAAATGTTAAGGAGCAGCGCGCTTTGCCTTACAAACAATTTAAACAAAAAAGAAAAGCTGTTAAGATTTCCTGTCATGACTTGAGCCAAACTTGGACTGGTTTTACTTTGTGGCTGCTGCATCAGTTTTCTCCGTGAACTGCAGAAAAGGTTGTGATGTCTAAACATTAACCGTTAGGCTGCTCCTCTTGTTGAGATTTGAATCGGTTGAAAGTTATTGTGTCTGTTTAGGAAATTGTAAATCAGACAGTGACTAAAAAAAAGTGCTCACTCCATTGAACATTTTCCATTTTTCTTGTTTTTATGGACCTATAAAATTGGGGGAAAAAATTCAGTATTTCCACCAAAATTTTTAGGAACAATTTTGGGGATGTAGTCTGGAGCAGATGTACCCAAGAAGTCTTTAAGAAGAGCATCCAGTGTAAAAATTTGACAAATCAACATGCGGATCCATACATAATACACTGTAGCAACCCGGAGCAAAATAACTGGAAAACCATTTTTGTATTTTTGACCTGTTTGTGTTAAAATACAGCGACAAAGTACTTTGACACACTTTCTGTGGTGAGATCATAAATTACATCTTTGTGTAGGTGGTGGGGGGGGGGGGGGGGGTTACCACGCTGCATATGCTGTTGTAGTCGTAAAGTGTAAGAAACATGATACAACTTCAGTTATAGGTTGAAAGTGCCAAAAAAAAGGAAAGATGGCAAATGTTGCCTACATGTTACCTACCAGGGCGCCTGTTGGGAAGAATTCTGGATAAAATCGGGGTAAATTTTTTTTCGTAGGTTTTGCAGGATATCTGCTGGGACTGGTAAGATGGCACTCACAGGTCTGCCGTGTCGGTTGTCAATACTGACACTGGTTTACAATTATGTTTTTTACTTGGTTTGCCAACATAAGTGATTTGGCGCTATATAAAAAAAATTGATTGATTGATTGATAAGATAATGGGGAGACTATTGTTTTATTGTAACTTTATTGCAAGAGGCACTTCTTTCTAAATGAGTGCAAGGGAAACTCGCTATATTTGCCATGCCCCACCACCACCAAACAGGAGAATATCACCAATAAAATTGCTTGTAATTTGATGACACTACAGAAATGTAAAGGTGCTTTACAAGAACTACTTGAAATAAATTGTCAAATTTGTGTAAAGGACTACAATACAAGTTAGATTATTGTTTATACCTTGAGATTATGAGCGTACCTTAGATAATTTTTGTATAAAGTCTTTATTTTGTATAAATATAAAATGTAAATTTCAATGGGTGTGGGTACTTTTTATAAGTACTGCCTAATTCAGCTTGCATGTGTTGTTGCCTTAATACTGTTTAATTGCGTGCTGTTAACCTGGTAACCTAAATGTGTAATAAAGTTTTCTGATGAACAACTTCTGCAGATTTTATCTATCTGCAGAAATTGCTATCTATTTATTTATCTATTATCTATGAGCCGTACAAAGTAAAAATACATGGTCAGCTTACATGTTTGCACAAGCTTTTCTGACAAAGGTTGACGCTTCTCCAAATATACTCAAGGCATACTTTACTGGTGTCTTTAAAAAAAAAAAAAAAACACTTCCTATCTCTGCAGCACTTTCAATAACATACAAGATAAGTTTCACTTCTGCAACCCAGTTCTTACAGGCCAAAGCATTTACCATAATGTCGACATGACTCCTGCACTGCATTGATGCAACTATGCAAAAAAGAAAGGGGGAGGCGGACAAACCTGGCATGTTCTTCTTGCGGTCTTCACATTCACAGCAGTAGATGTTATGCTGTAGGCGTGATGCCAGGATTGGTGCACTGTGGTTATAAGTGCTGAGAATTCCCCCGGCATCTGGTAGGGGAAGCCGGGGCAAAGTGGGTCAGAAATGTTGTTTTGTGGCAGCATAAACACATAATGCATAGGTTTAGGTCATTCTATTGTCGATTTAAGTTATTGTTTATAAGGCTGTGTTATTTATGTCTTCCCATGTGTAATTTACAGGTGTTTAAAATCAGTTTTAAAATTTTTGGCCTTGCCGTGCCACTTACGTGTAGAAAGTTCTCTAGATTCTCTGAATATTCTGATTATATTATGCTCCAAGTGAATCAACTTAGAATATAATGAAAAAACACGATTATAAAGATTTCTTCAAAATTATTAAATATATGCTGATGCATATACAAACCAATAACCACAGTTATTGTGGTTATTGGTGGTTAGCAGGTTTACATAGCAAACCAGCTATATAATAACTATTATAAATGCAAACAATAGCAATAAATGTAAAAACTGTTGTTTATATACATAAATTATAGAAATAATTCATGGAAATATTGGGGATGCTCCAACACCAACAAATGCTCCTAAACCCAACCCTTTTTGACATTTTTAAATGTCAATGGTTAAATAAATGGATAAATAAGTTTTATCGTTAGTTGTAAACAAAGACCAGTTCTGAAACTTTTGCCATTCACTTGATATTGGGGCTTAGCAAATCACTTTCTAGACTAAGGGGTTCATGTTCGTTAATGCAGGAATAAACATGAACATTATGAAAACATGATGAAAGAGGTTTACCAGTGCAAATGTTTAGTAATTTATTAATAATCATTATGTTTATAAATTATTAAATGTATAAATTATTTATCATGAACACCCGTCATAAATTATTACTAGGCAAAGGTAACTCGATTCACTTAGTCAAAGCATAATACATGAATTAATTGTACTCTTACTGTAAAGCATCAAAAAATAAAATCATTACATGCTTGACAATAGTTTTCTTTGTGACATAAGGACAAGGTTCTTTATGGCATCACAAGGCAACACTGTTGGATTTGACAAAAGTGAACAAACTAAATCAACATCTGGCTCCACCAGACCGCACTGAAAAGTGTTTGTGCACGCAGTACTTGAAAATTTGAACCCAGGGAAGTGTTCTGGGCCCTACTCTATTCAATACTGGTATATTATCAGTGACTGTGAGTGATTATCATTGACTTGGGAATCGATGGACAGCTTGCTCAATTAGCCGAGCTGCAAAAAAACATTAACCATTTCTTATCTCATGATCGTGTCTCTTACCTCCTCTCAACACAAAGCTCAAGATCCACACCAAAAACTTTTAAAACTAAATAAGTTAAACACATGTTGTGTTCATTCTTGACACTTTTATTGGGAAAAGTAATGCCAAGTTGTCTTTCAGGAAGTGATCTTGGGACCTGAAGATTGTTTAAATCCATGGCCCAGCCAGGAGAAGATGAAGCAGAAAACACGGGACATGTTGTTAATATGGATCTGGTAGAAGACGCTGCTCGTGCCCAGGTGGCTCATACTGCAATCTGCTCACTGTTCCATCAAACTCATACAAGTTTTACACCAGATGTCCTTCCTGATGTAACTCCACATGAAGAAATGTGGCAGGGGTGGGGTTTGAACTGAGAAACTTCCACACTGAAACCAAGTGCAAGAACAAATTGGTCACCTCCTCTGTCAAAAATATCAGTAAGATGAGGTTTCAGTTCTGTAAATCCAGCTCTGAAGGGCCCCTGGTCAGGATGAGCCTGGTGTTTGTCTGTCCAACGCGGTTCCTTTTAGTATGTGCTTCTTCCCTATCAGGCATCGTCTGTGTAAGCTTGGCACAGGTGTAGGTCGTGTGCAACGCTGCTGACTGACATCGGCCTGGCTTCCTCCTCAGGGGTGTATGATACCTCTCTAGAGATCATCGTCTGGGCCGTCAGCGTTCGCTCCCTGGGAAATGTTTGAAAAGAACCATAAATAACACTGTAAAAGGGTAAAAAACACATCTTCTATAATGTGTTTAAAAACGTGTTAAAAGGGAAGTTTTGTTTTCAGCTGTGGTGTGATCGGGGCGAGATGTAACATGACAAGGAAGTGTCTGGAGTTGATAAATAACCAGGGTCGCAATTTCCAAAGAGGTGCAGAACTCAAAAGTCAAGCCTGTGTATTAATTTTATATACCTTTATAGTTTTGTTGGTTTTCCTTTGAAATCTGATGTTGCTTCAGAAACCGATCTGGCTTTTCAAAACATTTGATACTCTAACTAGCTTTATGCTTGCTTAGCTTTTTTAGGTCGCCATCAGATCTGTAACAATATAAATAATGTAATAGTCAATTATTGACTATTACAGAAATCATAATGCAAAAAAATAGAAGATGCTCTCACAATCATTATGTGACTATGTAAACTTAAAACATTGCTTTGGATACTTTTCCATATTCATGTTGAAAAGAATTTTTCCTAACATTAGCCATCAACTACTCACAAATAACTATTATTAGCTAGTACACGTCCTGGTTTCAGCATCCAAAAGTAAGCTGCAATGAATGTGAGATACAGATCTGTGTGCTCAGATCAGCAACGACATCGACAGCGGGCGCCGTTCTTCCTCTCCCGCTCTCTGCCTCTGCTACGCTCGCTGTTTTAATGCGAAGCGGCCGGTACACCTGTTGCTGCAAGGACAGACTTCTTGCGGCAAAATCCACAGCACCGCACATCTCGGCAATCGGAGCCCCAGAGCTCCATGGACGCTGAGAGAGGTTTATATATTTTTAATGACTGGGATTCTTTGCGGGTCTCGTCTCCATATCTCGCGATGGTACCGGAGGCGAAAGACAGTAGATATTCATTGCGACACCACTCAATCAAACAGGCGTATGAAAAAGTCCCCCAAAATAATTTTCAAGCACAAATAAAAGAAATGTGTACTCACCAAACGTGCCGCAAGACAATATGAAGTTTTTAAAAAAGTATATCCTTCCGTATAAGACAACAAAAAGGTGCAGATGCAAACTGACATAAATCCACAAATTACAATTGGCGCAATGCATGCTGGGAGAGGGTCTTGTCCGTGACGTCTCGGCAGCGTCCATGATGAGAGGGACAATTTGAGGAGGGCTAAATGTTAGCTGTAAATTTGTCATTTTCAAATGAAGATTTCTCCGTTGATTGACAGATCTGGGCTTGCAGATTTACTTTACTACATTCAGAAGGATCTCAAGTGTAAATGTAAGTCATTTTTTGTTCAAAAAAATCTGACTGCATTTTTTTCAATGCAGGTCCCCTTTAAGCTGTCAGTGCTTTTAATTCTGTACGTTTGTTCCGTCAAACTCCTACAAGTTTTACACCGGATGTCCTTCCTGAATGGAAGGACATCCGGTGGACATCTGGGCCCGTTTTTAATGTGTGTGTGACTTTTTAAAATAAGTCATTGACTTTTTAAAAAGTCTTTTTAAAACTTTTTAAGGGTTCTTTTTTTAATGTGTGTGACTTTTTAAAATAAGTCACTGACTTTTTAAAAAGTCGAGTTTTTTTTTATTTTTTTTTACTTTTTTGTTATTCTTTTTATGTCATGTCTGTAATTGTGCTTATTTTATGCTGCTGCATGTCTTGGACAGGTCGCCCTTGAAAAAGAAGTTTTTAAATGTCAATGGATAATAAATGTAAATGCACATTATCGTTAGTTGTAAACAAAGACCAGTTCTGCAACTTTGGGTTCTGATGGATACATGTGATGACCAATGAAGTTCTAATTTTGGGCCATGTTGACATCTTTTAACATGCAAAATTACCATAAGATAAAAAAGCAGGCCTGTCAAGATGATTGTCAAGCTTTAATTGCATTTTTCTGACGGCCACTAGAGGCCACTGTTGCTTGTGTTCAGTTCATACTATGTTCAGGGTTTTTAACATTAAGCACAAACTAACTTGGTTGAAATGAGACATAATGCTGCCTTTTGTTTTCATTGAGAAAATTATACGCAATAGTTGTGTTGGCTTTTCTTAGAAATCTGATCTTGCTTCAGAAACAGATCTGGCTTTTCAAAACATTTGATACTCTAACTAGCTTTATGCTTGCTTATCTTTTTGGGTGGCCGTCAGATCTGTAACAATATAACAACAATGTAATAGTCTGTGGTTGACTATTACAGAAATCATAATGCAAAATCCAGAAGATACTCTCACAATGTTCAATTCCTGCTCCAACTAAACTTAACATCACATTCGATACTTTTCCATATTCATGTCGAAAAGAATCTTTCCGAACATTTACTAGTTATTAATATCAGCTAGTTTTTACATTATATTAATATTAGCTATTTTTTTCCATTTGAATGAGTTTAAATCTAAACTTAGACTTAGCGGAAGCTTCTTTAAGCTGTCAGTGCTTTTAATTCTTTTCAATTAACTACTTTTAAAATGGTTACTGATACACTTTTTATTGTATGTGTTCTTGTGATGTTTTTCTTTTTATGTCATGTCTGTAATTGTGCTAATTTTATGTTGCTGCATGTCTTGGCCAGGTCGCCCTTGAAAAAGAGGTTTTTAAATGTCAATGGTTAAATAAATAGATAAATAAATAAATGCATGTTATCGTTAGTTGTAAACAAAGACCAGTTCTGCAACTTTGGGTTGTGATTTATACATGTGATGACCAATGAAGTTCTAATTTTGGGCCATGTTGACATCTTTTAACATGCAGAATTACCATAACATAAAAAAGCAGGCCTGTCAAGATTGAAAAAAAAAAATGCAATTAACAAGCTTTGTTAATTGCATTTTTCTGACGGCCACTAGAGGCCACTGTTGCTTGTGTTCAGTTCACACTATGTTCAAGGTTTTTAACATTAAGCAGAACTTGGTTGAAATGAGGCATAATGCTGCTTTTTGTTAAATTATACTCAATATTTTTTGATGTATGTTTATTACTGCTCTGTACCGTGTTCTGTGGCGGGTTGATGTCCAGTTGGCGCGCACAGTCCAGCCCAAGACTTGCTTTAAGTAGCGGGAGAAGCAGGGGAACCGCAGACTCAGCTGCTCCAGAAGTTCCTCTTTGCGCAAACCGTAAACAACAGGCGCAACGCACTGCGCCAAGCTGAAGAAGGCAAAGATGACCACGGCGGCCAGCTCCTTGGTTTCCGGCCGGATCAGGCTCCTCTTGTGCAGAACCGCCAGCACGAAGTTGACGAAGTTGGGGAGGATGTAAACCGTCAGCTGCGTCCCGTGCAGCGCGATGGTCCGGCACCCGGCACGGTTGCGCCGGTTGAGCACCCCTAAGCGGCGGCCCTCCAGCAGGATGCGGACGTAGCTGTAGAGGATGACGAGCGCGCACAGCCCGATGAACACCACTTTGTGAAGCTCGCCCCTCTTCAGCTGCTCGCGCCCGCACTCCTCGTGCGCACCGGCGCCGGCGTCCGCCTGGAGGAACAGACTGAGCGGGATCAGGAGGGCCAGGAGCCACGTGAGCGCCCCCAGGAGCCAGGGCCAGTGCCCGCGCGTGCACGCCGAGGTGTAGCGCATCGGGCGGCACACGGCGCAGTAGCGGTCCAGCGCCATGACCGTGAGCGTGAGCAGGATGTTGGAGGCGCTGCTGATCAGAACCGTCACCAAGGCCACGCACGCCGAGCGGCCCGGGCGCGCGTCCAGGTGGATCTGATAGTAGAAGACGCTGCTCGTGCCCAGGTGGACAAGCGCGGACACGAGCAGGTGGAAGATCAGCACGAAGCGTGCGTGAGAGCGCAGCCGCTCCTCGCGCACGATGGTCCAGTTGATGATGAGGTTGAAGAAGAGCAGCACCGAGAAGGACGCGGCGGACACGTAGAAGCGCACGCAGGTGTACGTCACCTCCGAGCCCGTGACGTTATCGGATGACATCACTCCTCGGATGGCTTCGGGAGGATCATGGGAAAAGTTAGGAGGACGGAAACGTTTGTCTGCTGCATGATCCACCCCGCGTGTGTCCTCCACGAACACTCACTCCAAACTGACTCATTCGCTCACTCACTCGCCCCTCCCCTTCTTTCTCATTGGTCCGACAAAATGTTTCTTCTTTTTTTAAGGTTAAAACTACTTGGGTTTGTTGTAAGAAGTTAAAAATGTTTTCTTTGTGATGTACTATGTTTGCAGGCTTTAAGATGGCAACAACATGCCGGGGAGTTGAAGCCACAACATCGAAACGACAGCAGTGGTCCAACACACTACACCATGCAGAGATGCACTGTGTTGCTTTTTTTTATTGTCAATCTTTGGGGTTATACTATGTTTGTCTTAAAATGTCAACAGCATGCCCAAGATTTGAACCTACAACATCAGAACTACAAAACTGTTCAAGCACATTACGCACACGACAACACGTTGTGATGCTCTTTTGTTGTATCAAAATTTGAAGTGTACTATTTTTGCAAGTCTCAAAATGTCAGTAACATGCCTGAGATTTGAACTCACAATAATAAAACTACTAAGCAGTGATCAAACACTGCGCTACCTGGAAGTGGTTTGTTTCCTTCTTTCATTGGCTCAAACTTTGAGGTGTTGAGATCAGTGTGTTTGGACAGCAGTTAAAATAAACAGTATAAACACACTCATTAAAAAGTCAGTTTAAAAAGTCCATTTTTTAAGGGCCATTTTTAGTGTGTGTGTGTGACTTTTTAAAAATGTCATTGACTTTTTAAAAAGTTGAGTTTTTTTATTTTTTAAGGGCCATTTTTTTAATGTGTGTGTGACTTTTTAAAAATAAGTCATTGACTTTAAAAAGTCGAGGTTTTATTTTTTTTAAGGGCCATTTTTAAATGCGTGTGACTTTTTAAAAATAAGTCATTGACTTTTAAAAAGTCATTGAGTTTTTATTTTTTAAGGGCCATTTTTAGTGTGACTTTTTTAGAATAAGTCATTGACTTTTTAAAGTCATTTTTTTATTTTTAAGGGCCATTTTTTAAATGTGTGTGAATTTTTTTTAAAAATAAGTCAGACTTTTTAAAAAGTCGAGTTTTTTATTTTTTAAGGGCCATTTTTAAATGTGCGTGTGTGACTTTTTAAAAAATAAGTCATTGACTTTTAAAAAGTCGAGTTTTTATTTTTTTAAGGGCCATTTTAGTGTGTGTGACTTTTTTAAAATAAGTCATTGACTTTTTAAAAAGTCGAGTTTTATTTTTTTAAGGGCCATTTTTAAATGTGTGTGACTTTTTAAAAATAAGTCATTGACTTTTAAAAAGTTGAGTTTTTATTTTTTAAGGGCCATTTTTAGTGTGTGTGACTTTTTAAAAATAAGTCATTGACTTTTAAAGTCATTTTTTATTTTTAAGGGCCATTTTTTTAAATGTGACTTTTTAAAAAATAAGTCATTGACTTTTTAAAAAGTCAAGTTTTTTTTATTTTTTAAGGGCCATTTTTAAATGTGTGTGTGACTTTTTTTGAATAAGTCATTGACTTTTAAAAAGTTTAGATTTTTTTAAGGGCCATTTTTAGTGTGTGTGGCTTTTTAAAAATAAGTCATTGACTTTAAAGTCAGTTTTTTAATTTTGTAAGGGCCATTTTTATTGTGTGTGACTTTTTTAAAATAAGTCATTGACTTTTTAAAAAGTAGAGTTTTTTTTATTTTTTAAGGGCCATTTTTAAATGTGTGTGACTTTTTTTGAATAAGTCATTGACTTTTAAAAAGTTTAGTTTTCTTAAGGGTTATTTTTAGTGTGTGTGTGGCTTTTTAAAAATAAGTCATTGACTTTAAAGTCACTGTTTTTTAATTTTGTAAGGGCCATTTTTATTGTGTGTGTGACTTTTTAAAAATAAGTCATTGACTTTTAAAAAGTCAATGAGTTTTAATTTTTTAAGGGCCCTTTTTTAATATGTGCGTGACTTTATATAAGTCATTGGCTTTAAAAAGTTGAGTTTCTAAAATTTTTAAGGGCCCTTTTTAATGTGTGCGTGTGACTTTTAAATAAGTCATTGACTTAAAAAGTCGTATTAATTTTTTAAGGGCCATTTTTTAAAATATGTGACTTTTTAGAATAAGTCATTGACTTTTTAAAGTTTAGTTTTTATTTTTAAGGGCCATTTTTTAATGTGTGTGTGAGACTTTAAAAAAATAAGTCATTGACTTTAAAAAGTCAGTTTTTTAATTTTTAAGGGCCCTTTTTAAATGTGTGGCTTTTTTAAATAACTCAGACTTTTTAAGTCATTGAGTTTTTAAGGGCCCTTTTTTAATGTGTTTGAGATTTTTTTTTAAATAAGTCATTGACTTTTTAAAAAGTCAAGTTTTTTTTTCTTTTTAAGGGCCCTTATAAAGTTTTTTTAAAGGACTTCTTAAAAAAGTTGATGTTTGGACAGTGGTTAAAACAAACAGTACAAACACACACACACACATTAAAGTCAACTAAAGTTTGATGAACAATGATTTTATTTAATGCATACAAAAACTGTATGATAAAAAGGAGCATGTCAGTTACTTTTTTAATGCATACAAAGAGTATAACCTCAAAAGTTTGATTAAAAAAAGAGCAGCACAAGGTGGTGTAGTATGTTTGAACAATGATTAGTCATTTGGATGTTGTAAGTTCAAAACTCAGGCATGACAATGATCTTTATTTAATTAATACAAACACAGTATAACCTGAAAAGTTTCATAAAAAGGAGTAACACAAAGCATTTCCAGATGGTGTAATGTGGTGGAACACTGATCAGTTGCTTGGATATTGTAGGTTCAATACTCAGGCATGACAATGATCTTTTATTTAATGAGTACAAACAGTATAACCTCAAAAGTTTAATAATAAGTGTGTGATAAGTGTGTTTAACATTGACTGAAGCAGTGATTACTTTGATGTTACAGTTACGATTCTCAGGCATCTCATTGACATTTGGGGTCTAACACATTCACTAAAAAAAATCTCAGGCTTGAGAAAAAGAAAATGTAATGTGGTGGTGTAGTGTGTTTGAACAGTGATTAGAAGTTTTGATGTTGTGGGTTCAAATCCCAAGAGTTCAACCTATATTTAAAAGTCAAACAAATAGTTAAAATTCAAAAGACTCTCAAAAAGAGTTTTGGCATGTGTCTGTAGGTGGTGCAGCAGACTGGGCCAGTGTTCAGAGATTTCAATGATTCGGGTTCCATTCCCAGCTGTCTCAAAGATTTTTCAACTCTAGTTCTGAAAGTGTGAAGATACAAGTGCCCAGAGAAGAGGTTCATGTGTGAAGGGTGCTTCGTGCAGTGGGATAGTGGGCAGATGGACAATATGTACATGGCAGGAATCCAGGAGGATCAGGATTGAGAACCACTGACAGAGCTAGAACAAAGTCAACATAAACAGCAAAATTAAGCCGAGCTTACTTAAGCCAAACATTTTAACACCAACAGATGAATGTAGCAATTAGCTGGCAAACTATTTTTTACAAAATTAAGATGAACTTTTTGTAGAAGTTAGCTGACGAGATCTTCAGACGTCATCTTGACAGTTAACAGATTCTGAACACAAAACTAGATCTCAATCTGCAGGGAAGGAATAACCAAATGGTCCGTCCAATCAGAGCTGGACACCCGGATCTGGAATTTTTCTGTTCCAGTACATTTCTGTATCCAGCAGCGTCTCGAACCAAGAACATCTGTTTATGAACAAGAAACAGGAGGAGGGAAGATTAAAGAAAAATAATTAACACTAATTATTAGGAAAAAAAAATTATATGAAAACATGAGTGAGTCAGAGGCGGAGCTCGGATCGTTTTTCTTCTTCCTTCTGTCCATTAAGTGTTGACATTGTTTGCTTTCAAATGTTTCGAAACAATGAATTTAGCAGTTGCTAAATTAGTGTTTCAAAAGTGTTTTGAAACAGTGAATCATTTCACAAAACAGTTCTCCAGCTTCATGTTTCAATCTTTTCAACACAGTGAACCATTTTCTAAAGCAGTTCCAGATTGAGGGATTCATGAAGGATGAAACACTGAGGTTGCTACAACCCCTGGCAAAAATTATGGAATCACCGGCCTCGGAGGATGTTCATTCAGTTGTTTAATTTTGTAGAAAAAAAGCAGATCACAGACATGACACAAAACTAAAGTAATTTCAAATGGCAACTTTCTGGCTTTAAGAAACACTATAAGAAATCAAGAAAAAAGATTGTGGCAGTCAGTAACGGTTACTTTTTTAGACCAAGCAGAGGAAAAAAATATGGAATCACTCAATTCTGAGGAAAAAATTATGTAATCACCCTGTAAATTTTCATCCCCAAAACTAACACCTGCATCAAATCAGATCTGCTCATTGACATTGACCCTATGTGTCTTTTTGCAAGGAATGTTTTTGCAGTTTTTGCTCTATGGCAAGATGCATTATCATCTTGAAAAATGATTATCATCCCCAAACATCCTTTCAATTGTCCAAAATATCAACATAAACTTGTGCATTTATTGATGATGTAATGACAGCCATCTCCCCAGTGCCTTTACCTGACATGCAGCCTCATATCATCAATGACTGTGGAAATTTACATGTTCTCTTCAGGCAGTCATCTTTATAAATCTCATTGGAAAGGCACCAAACAAAAGTTCCAGCATCATCACCTTGCCCAGTGCAGATTCGAGATTCATCACTGAATATGACTTTCATCCAGTCATCCACAGTCCACAATTGCTTTTCCTTAGCCCATTGTAACCTTGTTTTTTTCTGTTTAGGTGTTAATGATGGCTTTCGTTTAGCTTTTCTGTATGTAAATCCCATTTCCTTTAGGCGGTTTCTTACAGTTCGGTGACAGACGTTGACTCCAGTTTCCTCCCATTCGTTCCTCATTTGTTTTGTTGTGCATTTTTCGATTTTTGAGACATATTGCTTTAAGTTTTCTGTCTTGACGCTTTGATGTCTTCCTTGGGCTACCAGTATGTTTGCCTTTAACAACCTTCCCATGTTGTTTGTATTTGGTCCAGAGTTTAGACACAGCTGACTGAACAACCAACATCTTTTGCAACATTGCGTGATGATTTACCCTCTTTTAAGAGTTTGATAATCCTCTCCTTTGTTTCAATTGACATCTCTCGTGTTGGAGCCATGATTCATGTCAGTCCACTTGGTGCAACAGCTCTCCAAGGTGTGATCACTCCTTTTTAGATGCAGACTAACGAGCAGATCTGATTTGATGCAGGTGTTAGTTTTGGGGATGAAAATTTACAGGGTGATTCCATAATTTATTCCTCAGAATTGAGTGATTCCATATTTTTTCCTCTGCTTGGTCTAAAAAAGTAACCATTACTGACTGCCACAATCTTTTTTTCTTGATTTCTTATAGTGTTTCTTAAAGCCAGAAAGTTGCCATTTGAAAAGACTTTAGTTTTGTGTCATGTCTGTGATCTGCTTTTTTTTTTTTTACAAAATTAAACAACTGAATGAACATCCTCCGAGGCCGGTGATTCCATAATTTTTGCCAGGGGTTGTATGAGCATTTTGAGTGTTTTGAAACTGACTTACTGTGGACAAAAACAGGAGTGAAAACGAAGCCTCATAATTGCACAATGCACATTTTATATTTACAAAATACTCCATAAGCCCACAAACTGCTTCAGTCAATGTTATATAACATGTGGATCAGTGAGATTCTGTCCAAAAATGTGAGACTTACTTCAGGGGGTTACGTGCTTTCCACCCTCCAGGTAATGATGGGTTTGGCACTCCCTCTTGTGGAAGTGCAGATAATGACACCCAGTCAAACTAATCCCTGGGAAAACAGTCTTCCCAGATGATAAAAGATATGAATTTTTTCTTGGATAACTGGACCTGGTTCTCCAGCTGAGAACCAGCAGGTGCCTGAGGAGGACCAAGACCACAGTCAGAGCGTCGATCCTCAATCCAGTCGGTGGGACTGACAACATCCAGCACCTGCTGCAGGAAAAATGAAAAACAATTTGAGTTTGTCGACTTCGCAAATATAAGAAGAAATTTAAAGCTGAAGAAAAGCAAGTTTGTTTTGTTGAAAATAACTGTGTTCCACATGTGGAACTGAGGACATGACCCCATAACAGAGACACAACTGAATACAACATAATAAATAAGTAAAATATAGATAAAGACCATCGGCGAGAAATAAAGAATTCTGACAGTGTAGGAATTTCGTCGAGTCTGAGTGAGTGACGCCTGAGACAGCTCGTCTGGAAACATTTATAACTTGATTTTGTCGTTGGATCGCAGCATTCGGTTTCAGTAAAAATTACATTTATAATATTGGGTTTGTTGTGTAATTTTTAGAAATAATGGTGAGATTTTTTTTAATGCTGAAAATCACTCCACTCCACAGTACGAGTGGAGTGTTCCGATCACATGTACTTTAAGTTAGCCGAGTAGAGATCCTTGCAATGATCCAGATCCATTTCAAAATTTTATGAGTTCTTCCGTGGCCTTTGTCTCACCTGTCCAGGACGTTTCATTTAAAATGGTTCATTACTTGTTGTGTAATCCCGTCAAACAAACAAACCAGCACACACTTGTGATCACATGACCTCCTTGATGGAGGTAATAAGGGTCAAAACTCAGGAATATCATCCAAGATCAGTAATCAGGATAAAAGATGAAGGTGTGAAAACACCTTGATATAATCCCACCTCCACCCCCTCTGTCACTACTGCTGTCACTCTGTCCTCATACAGATCCTGCACCACCCTCACATACTTCTCTAATGTTTTGTCCTAACTGAGGATGCTTCTGGCAGATCTTCTTCCACCTCCCCAGACCCCCCACCTTTTTAAGCATTTTCCTTATTTTGGTGCGTGAAAATCCCCCTTTGCTTTCCACCAGCATTTTTCTTTTTTTGCTTTTCAGCTAATCCCCCTAATTACATCTCTCTTAACCCCCTGCCACTTTGAGCATTTTTTTTTATTGTAAATGCAAATTAATATTCAAAGTTTTCAGCTAGTTGACAGTAGGGCTGTACAATATGGCCAAATTATCATTTCTCAATATTGTCATAAATTGTCATGCAAATGCTGTCCATATTCTTGAGCTGCTTAGGTGGGTAGAGAGAGTTCCCATGGGCTAAAAAAGCTTTTCAACCGACCATCCCTGGTTCTCAAGACCAGGCACCTAAGTGGCTCTAATCTATTATTTTTATTTTTTTCATTAAAGATATTTAGGTGTACCTTAGTAAACACTAGTAACACCTTAGATTTGGATAAATTATAATATAAGATATACCTTACTGAATTTTCATATTAATATATCCTTCCCACTGTCACCACGTGCTTGCTCACAGGGGGTCGTTTTGACAGTTGGGGTTTTTCTGTAATTATTGTATGGCTTTGCCTTACAATATGAAGCGCCTTGGGGCAACTGTTTGTTCCGTCAGGATGAGATCAGACAGGAGTCCCCATGGACTATGATGTTTGCAGATGACATTGTGATCTGTAGTGAGAGTAGAGAGCAAGTTGAGTCTAGTCTGGAGAAGTGGAGATATGCTTTGGAGAGAAGGGGAATGAAAGTCAGTAGAAGCAAGACTGAGTACATGTGTGTGAATGAGAGGGAGCCCAGTGGAATAGGCAGTTACAAGGAGTAGAAGTGGTGAAAGTAGATGAGTTTAAATATTTGGGGTCAACTTTTCAAAGTAATGGAGAGTGTGGTAGAGAGGTGAAGAAGAGAGTGCAGACAGGGTGGAGTGGGTGCAGAAAGGTGGCAGGAGTGATTTGTGACCGAAGAATATCAGCAAGGGTGAAGGGGAAAATTTACAAAACAGTAGTGAGACCAGCTATGTTGTATGGTTTAGAGACAGTGGCACTAACAAAAAGACAGGAGGCAGAGCTGGAGGTGGCAGAGCTGAAGATGTTGAGATTCTCTTTGGGAGTGACAAGAATGGACAAGATTAGGAACGAACATATCAGAGGGACAGCTCAGGTGGGACGGTTTGGAGACAAAGTCAGAGAGGCGAGATTGAGATGGTTTGGACATGTGCAGAGGAGGGACCCAGGGTATATTGGGAGAAGGATGCTGAGGATGGACCAAAGAGGAGGTTCATGGATGTGCTGAGAGAGGACATGCAGGTGGTTGGTGTGACAGAGGAAGATAAAGAGGACAGGGTGAGATGGAAACGATTGATCTGCTGTGGCGACCCCTAACGGGAACAGCCGAAAGACAAAGAAGAAGATAGTTATCTTTATAATGAAAGTGTGTTAAGAAATTTGTTCTAGTAGTCTATGATGACTTTTTCACCTTTTTTCAGCATCATTATATGCAAATATTGCCGTTTTGCGCTTGTCCCACACCCAGACTTTTGATCTTCAATGATAAAAATGAATGGTAAAGAAATGTTTTTTCCTAATGTTTTAAAATACCTCTGAATAAAATATCAGTAAAATAATCAAAACATAATTGGGGTATTCAATGTCATACAATTGTTGTGATTCTTTTTTAAACAAAATGTAGTTGTCCCACACTATTGCCGCAATTTCCCACTTCCCACTGTAGCCAAGTGCTTGCTCACAGGGGGTCGTTTTGACCGTTGGGGTTTTACATAATTATTGTATGGCCTTGCCTTACAATATAAAGCGCCTTGGGGCAACTGTTTGTTGTGATTTGGCGCTATATAAAAAAAATTGATTGATTGATTGAATTTCCACCACAACACTAATGTCCCTAAACAGTTTGTATGAAAGATTGTTTGGGTAGTTTCTATGGAGATAAACAGTGACATCAGAGCACATGTATATAGCGCCAAATCACAAACAGTTGCCCCAAGGCGCTTTATATTGTAAGACAATGGTGTGGTGGAAATTATATTTACAAGGCCAATAGTGCCCATAGTTAAAGAATCACCCTTATATCAAGTTGTAGAGATTTGCTTTCAGTTTGAGTTAAGGAAAATAATTTTTGGGGAAAAAAAGTATTTGAAATGGAATAAACAAATTAAAATGTGTGAAATACCAAGTGTTCCAATACTTGAGGGCAATTCTGCAAATGGTGATACAAGCATCAAATTTGGCACAAATAATCCATGGACATTAACTCTTTTGAAAAAACTGATTGGCCACTTGAATTTTCAATAGGCAGCCAGGTAGGGGTTAACTGAAGAATTGCACAGGGGTCAAAATTAAAAGATGCTCCATTCATATAGTAAACTACACCATATTATTGTACTTAATGTTATAGAGTTATGAGGTAAAAGCAGCATTAATGGTGACAAAGGTCAGTTTCAGTTTGTGCAGGGGTCAAAAGTTAAAGTTGCTCCATTAATTTTGCTCCAGCTGTATTTGTGCTTAATTTGATGCTTGTACCACCATTTGAAGGATTGTTTCAGTTGTCCGCTACACTAATAAGCCAACAGAGAATGAAGCCTGTTAGCTTAAACATGTGTATATAAAGTAACGTGAATTAAAGAAGAAATGCTGCTTTTTAACAACCTGGACCCCATTTCTGACATAAAATACAGCCATTTACTCACCAATATAAGTTTGGTGTGATTAGAAGTCCATGGTTCAAACGACAAGTTCAGTTCAAATCTGTAGAAAACATTTTTCTTCTTCTACTCAGGTGGATTAGAACTTTTTGTGGTACACAGCACCAACTACTGGACAGGAGGAACCTAGCAGTCAATATGACTCACTAATTTCAAAATGCAGGTCACTCAACCAGACATGTGGTGCCATGTGGTGTCAATCATCTGTGTCCAATCAGATTTCAGGGGCGTCCAGTGAAACGCCACCATCCACTCTAGCTCCACCCATGCCAGGAAGTGTTTAACATTTGACATTTCCTGTTTCACTGTGACTGAAAATTTGGCACTTCCTGTTTGAATGTGAGCTTGCTACTGAGGTCCCGTGAGATTCCATGGGATCTTCTCTGTCAAGCCAGGAAGTGTTTGACATTTGAACATTTCCTGTTTTACTTTTTTTTTCCCTTTCAAATCTTTATTTCAACAAATACAACAAACAAACAAACAAAACATAAACCCAAAGAGATATAGAAAGGAAAAAGAAGAAAAAAGAAGTTCCTTTTTTTGGTAATATTTAAAGTAAACTATACATGAACATCAGAATGCCAGGGGGAGGCAAAGGCAAAAGCAATTATATATAAAATATAAACGCAACACTTTTGGTTTTGCTCCCATTTTGTATGAGATGAACTCAAAGATCTAAAACTTTTTCCATATACACAATATCACCATTTCCCTCAAATATTGTTCACAAACCACTCTAAATCTGTGATAGTGAGCACTTCTCCTTTGCTGAGATAATCCATCCCACCTCACAGGTGTGCCATACCAAGATGCTGATTAGACACCATGATTAGTGCACAGGTGTGCCTTAGACTGCCCACAATAAAAGGCCACTCTGAAAGGTGCAGTTTTGTTTTATTTGGGGGGGATACCAGTCAGTATCTGGTGTGACCACCATTTGCCAACATGCAGTGCAACACATCTCCTTCGCATCATCCGTGAAGAGAACACCTCTCCAACGTGGCAAACGCCAGCGAATGTGAGCATTTGCCCACTCAGGTCGGTTACGACGACGAACTGGAGTCAGGTCGAGACTCCGATGAGGACGACGAGCATGCAGATGAGCTTCCCTGAGACGGTTTCTGACAGTTTGTGCAGAAATGCTTTGGTTATGCAAACCGATTGTTCCAGCAGCTGTCCGAGTGGCTGGTCTCAGACGATCTTGGAGGTAAACATGCTGGATGTGAAGGTCCTGGGCTGGTGTGGTTACACGTGGTCTGCGGTTGTGAGACTGGTTGGATGTACTGCCAAATTCTCTGAAACGCCTTTGGAGACAGCTTATGGTAGAGACATGAACATTCAATACACGAGCAACAGCTCTGATTGACATTCCTGCTGTCAGCATGCCAACTGCACGCTCCCTCAAATCTTGCGACATCTGTGGCATTGTGCTGTGTGATAAAACTGCACCTTTCAGAGTGGCCTTTTATTGTGGGCAGTCTAAGGCACACCTGTGCACTAATCATGGTGTCTAATCAGCATCTTGGTATGGCACACCTGTGAGGTGGGATGGATTATCTCAGCAAAGGAGAAGTGCTCACTATCACAGATTTAGACTGGTTTGTGAACAATATTTGAGGGAAATGGTGATATTGTGTATGTGGAAAAAGTTTTAGATCTTTGAGTTCATCTCATACAAAATGGGAGCAAAACCAAAAGTGTTGCGTTTATATTTTTGTTGAGTATATATATATATATATATATATATATAAAAACATACATTTTTTTGTGTAACACAATGGAAGAAAAAAAAATGTCTATACAATATGAGATCAAGAAATGTTGACTATATTCAGTGACAAGCAGCTATTATATGTAAGGATTGCTTTTTGACTTGAGCTCTTTGCTATGGAGGACAAATACATTTCAATTTCTTTTATAACAACAGGGAAAAATAAAGTTGTGTTTGAAAATTTACATTTGTCTATGTAAAATTTTGAAAAAAAACAACAATTAAATTTAAAACAATGTTTTTGTTTCTGAGGAGATTCGTGTGAATACCAAAAATTACATGTTCAAATTTTAATAAAAAAGCAGGATCAAACTTCCTGATAAATTGCTGACAATCTTTCCAAAAGATTCTCATGACTGGACAGCTCCAGAAAAGGTGACTAATAGTTTCAGGAGTTTTTTTTTTTTTTTTTTTTTTGCAAAAAGAACAGCTGGGATCAATAGTTTTGAGAAATTTTTACCATATATTGATTTGTGGGGTAAATTCTATGCAAAAGTTTAAACGCTACATCTTTCATTTTGTTATTTATCATGTTTTTGGAGGATGGACCAGCTCTGGTTCCAGATATCATTTACAAAGTTTCGCCAGTAAAAAATTACATTGGGCACAGATATTATATCCTGTTGAAATAGGGCACGAATTCTTTTGTTATTTTTACGAGCTTTAGATGCAAAACAAGTTTTCCCAACAGCAGTGTCAGTTACACATGATACAGACATCGTTCCATTAAAGTAATTTGACTTGAACAGTTCACAAGTTTCTTTGGAAACCGCATCAAACACAATTGCATATTCCTTCAGTGTTACAGCAAGATTATACCTTTTATTGAATTTATTGTACCTCAATAAGAGTCCATCTTTATCAAAAAGTTGATCCACCAGTTGGATATTCTTGTTAAACCAATGCGGAAAAAAATAATGATTTATTCTTATAAAGTATAAATTGGTTATTCCAAATAAAAAAAAAATGAGGAGAAAAATTATGTTTATATAAAAGTGCCCATGCTAATAGTGATTGTTTGTGAAAAGCAGATAAATTTGCTGGAATCTTGTCAACATTGTAATTACAGAGGAGGAGGAAATTGAGGCCACCAACCGACGAGAATATATGATGAGGAAAAATATTCCAAATGGAAGTCGGGTTTTTGAGATAAGACTTTATCCAGTTTATTTTGAAGGTATTGTTTAGAGTTGTAAAGTCCAAATAAAGTTGAACAGTATCTGGTTTATAGATTTAAGGGTAGGATTGTCTAAATATAGTGATAAGACAGAATAAGTAAGCCGTGAGATTCCTTCTGCTTTAGTAAGCAGAACTCTGCCTTTCAGACTTAGATCCCTTTGGAGCCACTGGTTGAAACGCTTCTTTGTTTTATCAGTTATGGGACCAAAATTTACAGCACATCTCTCCGTATAATTTTTACAAATAATAATGCCCAAATATGTTACTCTTTCTTTTACAGGGATGTCGCAAATTGAGTCTAAATCACAATTCTTTATTGGGAGGAGTTCATTTCCTGTTTTACTGTGGATTTGAAATTTGGCACTTCCTGTTTGAGTGTGAGCTTGCCAGAGTTCCCACGAGATTCCATGGTATCTCATCTGTCAATCCAGGAAGTGTTTGACATTTGAACATTTCCTGTTTTACTGTGGATTTGAAATTTGGCACTTCCTGTTTAGGACGCCCTGTACCATGAGTGAGCTTTGCATTTTTCTTTCTTCTGGATCGATACACGAACATTTCCAAGTCAGTTTTTACTTACATCCCTGACTGGTAACAGTATCTGCTTTATTTTAATGAAACTCACATAACAAATTTGAAAATAAAAGTAAAATATTGAAATGTAATAATTTCGAAGGGTTGTGTAATAAGTAATGATGCACTCATGTTTATGCATCATTTTCATGGTGGAAGTACATTTATTTAATTTGTATGCACTGCCGTATGTACTAGAAAGTACTTTATTCTGTAAAATAAAACACATAAGCTAATGTGTGTCTATGTGTACTCGGTGTGCAAAATATGCATCTTTGGTAAATAAACACTGTTGCAAAGTTCAATATCTGCATCTTAAATGTTTGTGAATTCTAATGCAGCATAAAATTAAAATGCACGCATAAAATAAATCATACGTTCGCGTGTAGGTGCGTGAAAATCCCCCTTTGCTTTCCACCAGCTTTTATTATAGCGCCACCAACAGGGCAAACTTAAAATTTTCCCCACTTGATACAAAGCAGTGTCACGCCTATGCAAGATCCCTTAATAATTTATAAGCTTCTTGCGACACCTAGTGTAGAATGACAGAATTACAATATATTTCCATGAAGCTTTAGAGGAAAAACGGAAAATTCAAATTAGACTACATGTTTTACTTTCCATATAGAGGAAAGTAAAACATTCATATGGTAAATTAGTGGCAGTTAGGTTGCCATTAAATTACTATATGTTTATCAGACACAATAAGACAGCAACAGCTAGCTAGCGCTGTACAATGACCTTAGACAGAATAACGGCTGAAGTTGGCTCCACTTTCATCGCCAGCTTCACATTCACTGATCCATCTTATATAGTTTAGATACATTCCAGTTTAGATTCCACCTTTAAAAATAAAAATACGTGTTCCGACCACACGGTGGGGCTGTTTACCATCATGGATTTGAGATGTGCTGTGTGAGTGCTGCTGTAAACTCTTAATGAAAACAAGAATTGTTAGTTTTGTTTTTTTTAATATTTCAATAAGTTTAATTTTTTAAATATGGCACTTTATTGTTGTGCATTTTATTTCTGGCAGTTTTAGTTCAACTTTTAGTCTGGTCTTTGTGCTACTGGAAGATCTTCAGAGAGAGCTGCTGACAAGTTGTCCACAACTGCTAATGAAGTAACTGTAAAATACAACTGTATAAAGTAACTAATGAAGTAACATTTCAAAGTTACTTTGCCAACACTGAATTTGTAATGAAATTCCATCTTGAAAATCTTCAAAACATTTCACCATATAGGCTGATTTCAGAGCGCCCTCACTTGGTCAAGTGTCAGTTGGCCTTAGATTTGACACCAGATATGGAAAGTGGACCTTCCCACCTTTCCACATCCCTCATGCCAGATTCCATGATGGAAAAACTGAGAAATTTCTGCCAATAATGACACTTTCACATTTTCATAAAATTCTGCTGTGCTGTCTTTGAAGCGCCCCCTATTGGTTAAGTGTTAATTCGCAATAGATTTGACACCAGATATGGAAATCTGCTGCACCACCTTTCCATCGACACCATTCATTGCCAAATTCCATCGTGGCAAAATGGAGAAATTTCTTCCAAAACTGCCATTTTCATAAATCCTGCGATACTTTGAGTGTTAATTGGTGTTGGACATGACACGAGATATGACACCAGTGGACCCCCCCCCCCCCCCAAAGACATTGAGTTATCACCTCAGAGTTCAAGTCTTACAATTATACAGTAAGATAGAAAGCACCAGCACCCCAAAGACTTGGACCTTCATTCTCCTCCTCCTGATCTCATGACTCCATGAGCTTTTCCGGGTTGTCTCTCAATCTCAGATCGATCTCCCAGAGTTATGAATGTCACTGCCAAGATAAATTCAGACTCTGGCTGAGTCTATAAATCACTGAAAATCTTTCTTAGTCTTGATGTAGGGCAACTGCAATCCCACTCAAACTCCTCACTCAGCTTCAGGTTTTGCACACAGGACATCCAATGATTCAAAAATAAATAAATCGCAGAATCATCCACAAAGTCGAGGTCAGTGAACCTTTCTTCACCAACGAGGATACCCAAGTCCTATGGACTGCATCGCCGTACCCAGCACCCAGTCCATGCAAACATTGAACATAAGAGGATCCTAAACATGTTCCTGAGGAACACCAGAATTCACTGGGAAGAAGTCAGAAGCTCTGCCTCCACAGGACTCACCGTAACCTGTGTACCAATACTTTTGATGTTCCTGACCACACTACAGATATTCCTGCTTGTGTTTAATGAATACTTGCAGACCTGGATCTTCTCGATGAGTCACTTATTGACTGTGAAATGAGACTTCTCTAGTTGCAAGCATCTGTCACTGAATCCTAGTGAGGATGACCCTTGCAAGTCCCTTAGTCAGCACAGAGAGCAGAGTAAAACCTCTGTAGGTGGTGCAGTCTAGGTCATCATCACCCAGTCTTTGAGGCACATTTTCCAAATGAAAGCAAAGAGAACATCATCACTACCCGCCTGAAGTACTTCAGCCCTGAGTTCACTCGGCTTTACACACACTCAGTCAGCTGAGAGATTCATGGCAAATCCATTTTAACTGACCAACATCCAAGACAAAAAAAACAAAAAACAATTATGTATTGAAAAGATCGACAACCTCCACGTTGATCATGTAGGTCGCCTCAGAAAGCAGTCAAGAGGTGACCTACATGAACAACACGGTGACTGTCAACAAGAACATACTACAGAAGCAGCAAATGTTTCCGATTGACAGACATTAAAGATAACACTTTAATTTTCTAACGGGTGGCTTTCCTGGCAGCTGCTGTATTGTTTCCGTTACTAACCACAATGCAAATCAGCAAATTACAACATAAGAAATAGCATCAATTACTGAACAACAATATTCTCTGGGTTGGCATGATTCCACACCAGACAGCCAATCAGCATCCACCGATAATAGCGACTATCGGTAGCAGGGAAAGGAGATTTAGATATAAACAATTATTCTTGGTATTTGATTTTTTCGAAACAATTGTTGATATACCGCTCAAACTGCAGAAATTTTTTTAAGATCAGAAGAGCCAAATTTTTGTCATGAGGTCACCAAGACACCACACTTTAGCGTCTATGTAATAATTGGACTACCACACAGTTTCTCCAGTTACTACCACAGAAGAAGCCTATAACTCCTTAAGAGTTGTCCAGCTGTCTTGGTGGCTTCCCTCACTCATCTTCCAGCATGATCACCCAGTTTTTGAGAACTGCCCACTTTACCATACAGTACCACACTGTCTGTACTTCATAATATGTTGGGCTCATGCAATTAAATGCTATGAAATAGAAGTCAAAGTAGGTGTTTTGAATTTTCCATCCCATCCCAACTTTTTCCCATTTGGGGATGTAAGGTTATAATATTTTACAGTATTTTGTACAAAAAAAAAAAAAAAAAAAAAAAAAAAAGTTGCAGTAATTGTGTACTGTAGTTTTCCCTGAAAAAGTTTGACACATTTTACTTTGTGTACTTTGCAGTTAACCTCCTTGCAAATATTAAATGCTGTTTAACCGTACAAAACGCTAATTTTGTGCATTTTCTTTTTTTCCACTCAGCAAACAGTACTACGTTTTATTGGGTCTCTGTGTGTGTGTGTGTGTGTGTGTGTTGGAGGGGATGGGTGGGTGTATTTTCAGAGAAAATGAAAGTTAAACATTATTTCACCACTTTTTTTCACTGCTTTCCAAAAACGACATCCTGCTTCTGAGGTTTCAATATTTACTCAGAGCAGCAGGCGTGAGGTAAGAACTTTACTGCTTCAACTCACTTTTTCATCCTCTTGTAGTTGTGTGAACGCGTTTTATTTTACTTTGGTGCATAAACGCACGTGCACTTTGCACCGATGCCGCTTTTCAAAAAAAAAAAAAAAAATAATAATAATAATTTAACGTTCACACGTTGAGTTTAATGTGTTTATTTCTTCACAAACCATCTGGTTACTTTTGAGCTCCTCTTTTTTTGTATAAACAGATTCAATTGTTGACTCTTGATTTTAAAAATACTGACTTAACTCCTCTTCAGCAAACACTTTTAACTCTTCAAATAAAACTCATAACGAACATTTAGTTCGTTATGAGTTTTAAACAGACCTAAAAATTTAATCTGGATCAAAAGTTTAACTTGGAACAATTAGTTCTTTTATTTGAAAATCACCTCAAATGGGCATGAACTCTGGCAAAATTGAATGAACTGCCAGTGGGGGGCGCTGTCCAGACAAGCTACACATAAAACCAACAGATGTTACGTAAAAAAATAAATAAATAAATAAAAAAAAAATAAAAAATTTTTTAAAGCTCAGAAGAGCCAGAAAATTTCAGTTAATTGACAAATGTGTCATGGTGCTAGAAACAATATTACTTACTTTAGAAGTAACGATTTGAGAAAAATGTTTTACGAATGTATATGTACAGTGGCTGGCAAAAATATTCAACCCCTTGGTATTTCGCACATTTTCATTTGTTTATGACATTTCAAATACAAAAAGTAAACCAGGCTTCTCAATATAAAAATTTCTAAGATGATCTTCCTTAAACTCAAACTGAAAGTAAATCTTGACAACCTGACATAAATTAAAAAATATAAAAGCCAAGATGATGGGTTGAATAAGTAATGGACCCCTTTGGTATAATACCTGTAAATAATCAGTTTTATTGCCAGTTTTCTTCATGAACATTTCCAAGTCACTGATTATGTCTTGGACTTTATTTACATCAGTTTTGAAGAAATACAAACAGTATGGCACTCTATGGTAAATCTGTGTGGAGTAGACAGTTCTGAAAAACTAAGTGACTGTGCAAGGAGAAGAGTGAGGAAAGCCACCAAGACACCCAGACAACCCGGAAGAAGTTACAGGCTTCTGTGGCTGTGAGTGGAGAAACTGTGCACAGTGCAAGTTTTGGATTTTCTATCCCCACTTATACAGCTTTATGATGAAGTGGTACAGAGGAGGATTTTCTTAAAAAGATGACCTGAAAGTTCACCTACAATTTGCCAGAAGGTACATCTGAGATGAAAGCCTAGATTTGATGTTTTACTGAAAGAAGACCTTCCTCTATACCACTTCATCATGAAACTGTATAACTGGAGATACAAAACGCAGAATTTGCACTGTGCACAAATTTCTTCAATCACAGCCACAGAAGCCTAAAACGTTTTCTGGGTTGTCTGGGTGTCTTGGTGGCTTTCCTCACTGTTCTCTTTCTTGCACAGTCACTCAGTTTTTGAGAACTGTCTACTGTCACAGATTTAAAAATGAGGTGGGCTTCATAGATAATTGGCAAAGCTTCTGGGGAAAACCTGGTCTTGTTAGGAGAGACGGCATCCATCCCACTTTGGATGGAGCAGCTCTCATTTCTAGAAATCTGGCCAATTTTCTTAAATCCTCCAAACCGTGACTATCCAGGGTTGGGACCAGGAAGCAGAGTTGTAGTCTTACACACCTCTCTGCAGCTTCTCTCCCCCTGCCATCCCCTTATTACCCCATCCCCGTAGAGACGGTGTCTGCTCCCAGACCACCAATAACCAGCAAAAAATCTATTTAAGCATAAAAATTCAAAAAGAAAAAATAATATAGCACCTTCAACTGCACCACAGACTAAAACAGTTAAATGTGGTCTATTAAACATTAGGTCTCTCTCTTCTAAGTCCCTGTTAGTAAATGATATAATAATTGATCAACATATTGATTTATTCTGCCTTACAGAAACCTGGTTACAGCAGGATGATTATGTTAGTTTAAATGAGTCAACACCCCCGAGTCACACTAACTGTCAGAATGCTCGTAGCACGGGCCGAGGCGGAGGATTAGCAGCAATCTTCCATTCCATCTTATTAATTAATCAAAAACCCAGACAGAGCTTTAATTCATTTGAAAGCTTGACTCTTAGTCTTGTCCATCCAAATTGGAAGTCCCAAAAACCAGTTTTATTTGTTATTATCTATCGTCCTCCTGGTCGTTACTGTGAGTTTCTCTGTGAATTTTCAGACCTTTTGTCTGACTTAGTGCTTAGCTCAGATAAGATAATTATAGTGGGCGATTTTAACATCCACACATGCTGAGAATGACAGCCTCAACACTGCATTTAATCTATTATTAGACTCTATTGGCTTTGCTCAAAATGTAAATGAGTCCACCCACCACTTTAATCATATCTTAGATCTTGTTCTGACTTATGGTATGGAAATTGAAGACTTAACAGTATTCCCTGAAAACTCCCTTCTGTCTGATCATTTCTTAATAACATTTACATTTACTCTGATGGACTACCCAGCAGTGGGGAATAAGTTTCATTACACTAGAAGTCTTTCAGAAAGCGCTGTAACTAGGTTTAAGGATATGTTTCCTTCTTTATGTTCCCTAATGCCATATACCAACACAGTGCAGAGTAGCTACCTAAACTCTGTAAGTGAGATAGAGTATCTCGTCAATAGTTTTACATCCTCATTGAAGACAACTTTGGATGCTGTAGCTCCTCTAAAAAAGAGAGCTTTAAATCAGAAGTGCCTGACTCCGTGGTATAACTCACAAACTCGTAGCTTAAAGCAGATAACCCGTAAGTTGGAGAGGAAATGGCGTCTCAATAATTTAGAAGATCTTCACTTAGCCTGGAAAAAGAGTTTGTTGCTCTATAAAAAAAGCCCTCCGTAAAGCTAGGACATCTTTCTACTCATCACTAATTGAAGAAAATAAGAACAACCCCAGGTTTCTTTTCAGCACTGTAGCCAGGCTGACAAAGAGTCAGAGCTCTATTGAGCTGAGTATTCCATTAACTTTAACTAGTAATGACTTCATGACTTTCTTTGCTAACAAAATTTTAACTATGAGAGAAAAAATTACTCATAACCATCCCAAAGACGTATCGTTATCTTTGGCTGCTTTCAGTGATGCCGGTATTTGGTTAGACTCTTTCTCTCCGATTGTTCTGTCTGAGTTATTTTCATTAGTTACTTCATCCAAACCATCAACATGTTTATTAGACCCCATTCCTACCAGGCTGCTCAAGGAAGCCCTACCATTATTTAATGCTTCGATCTTAAATATGATCAATCTATCTTTGTTAGTTGGCTATGTACCACAGGCTTTTAAGGTGGCAGTAATTAAACCATTACTTAAAAAGCCATCACTTGACCCAGCTATCTTAGCTAATTATAGGCCAATCTCCAACCTTCCTTTTCTCTCAAAAATTCTTGAAAGGGTAGTTGTAAAACAGCTAACTGATCATCTGCAGAGGAATGGTCTATTTGAAGAGTTTCAGTCAGGTTTTAGAATTCATCATAGTACAGAAACAGCATTAGTGAAGGTTACAAATGATCTTCTTATGGCCTCGGACAGTGGACTCATCTCTGTGCTTGTTCTGTTAGACCTCAGTGCTGCTTTTGATACTGTTGACCATAAAATTTTATTACAGAGATTAGAGCATGCCATAGGTATTAAAGGCACTGCGCTGCGGTGGTTTGAATCATATTTGTCTAATAGATTACAATTTGTTCATGTAAATGGGGAATCTTCTTCACAGACTAAAGTTAATTATGGAGTTCCACAAGGTTCTGTGCTAGGACCAATTTTATTCACTTTATACATGCTTCCCTTAGGCAGTATTATTAGACGGTATTGCTTAAATTTTCATTGTTACGCAGATGATACCCAGCTTTATCTATCCATGAAGCCAGAGGACACACACCAATTAGCTAAACTGCAGGATTGTCTTACAGACATAAAGACATGGATGACCTCTAATTTCCTGCTTTTAAACTCAGATAAAACTGAAGTTATTGTACTTGGCCCCACAAATCTTAGAAACATGGTGTCTAACCAGATCCTTACTCTGGATGGCATTACCCTGACCTCTAGTAATACTGTGAGAAATCTTGGAGTCATTTTTGATCAGGATATGTCATTCAAAGCGCATATTAAACAAATATGTAGGACTGCTTTTTTGCATTTACGCAATATCTCTAAAATCAGAAAGGTCTTGTCTCAGAGTGATGCTGAAAAACTAATTCATGCATTTATTTCCTCTAGGCTGGACTATTGTAATTCATTATTATCAGGTTGTCCTAAAGTTCCCTAAAAAGCCTTCAGTTAATTCAAAATGCTGCAGCTAGAGTACTGACGGGGACTAGAAGGAGAGAGCATATCTCACCCATATTGGCCTCTCTTCATTGGCTTCCTGTTAATTCTAGAATAGAATTTAAAATTCTTCTTCTTACTTATAAGGTTTTGAATAATCAGGTCCCATCTTATCTTAGGGACCTCGTAGTACCATATCACCCCAATAGAGCGCTTCGCTCTCAGACTGCAGGCTTACTTGTAGTTCCTAGGGTTTGTAAGAGTAGAATGGGAGGCAGAGCCTTCAGCTTTCAGGCTCCTCTCCTGTGGAACCAGCTCCCAATTCAGATCAGGGAGACAGACACCCTCTCTACTTTTAAGATTAGGCTTAAAACTTTCCTTTTTGCTAAAGCTTATAGTTAGGGCTGGATCAGGTGACCCTGAACCATCCCTTAGTTATGCTGCTATAGACATAGACTGCTGGGGGGTTCCCATGATGCACTGTTTTTCTCTTTTTGCTCTATATGCACCACTCTGCATTTAATCATTAGTGATCGATCTCTGCTCCCCTCCACAGCATGTCTTTTTCCTGGTTCTCTCCCTCAGCCCCAACCAGTCCCAGCAGAAGACTGCCCCTCCCTGAGCCTGGTTCTGCTGGAGGTTTCTTCCTGTTAAAAGGGAGTTTTTCCTTCCCACTGTAGCCAAGTGCTTGCTCACAGGGGGTCGTTTTGACCATTGGGGTTTTACATAATTATTGTATGGCCTTGCCTTACAATATAAAGCGCCTTGGGGCAACTGTTTGTTGTGATTTGGCGCTATATAAAAAACTGATTGATTGATTGATAAATGTAATCTGGCCAAAAAGATTAACATGGAGTAGAGGTTTGAAATGGACCAAAAATTAAAACCGTGGATCAAACATTTCACATGGATCAAAGTTTTAACTTGGACCAAAAATGTAATCAGGAATCAAAACTTTAACCTGGTTCAAAGAGTTTAACCTGGATCAGAGTTTTAAACTGAATCAAAAATTTAATCTGGATCAAAAGTTTAACCTAAATTGGACCAAAACATCAATCTGGATCAAACGTTTAACCTGAATCAAAAGGTTAATCTAAACTAGAGGTTTAAATTGGACCAAAAATTTAATCGGGATCAAACATTTTGCATGGATTAAAATTTTAACCTGGATCAGAGTTTTAAATTTGACGAAAAATGTAATCTGAAATCAAAACTTTAACCTGGAACAAAGTTTTAAACAGACCTAAAAATTTAATCTGGATCAAAAGTTTAACTTGGAACAGATATTTAAAATGGACCAAAAATTCAATTTGGATCAAAGGTTTAACTTAGATAAACCTTTGATCCAATTGGATAAAAAATTTAATCTGGATCAAAAGTTTACTCTAGATCAGAGGTTTAAATTGGACCAAAAAGTTAAGTATATCAGTATATTGAGTAAAACGTATAGTTTTAAGTATTGCATAGAATATATTGCACAGATGTGCATGTAATAAAGCACAAAAGGTGGCGGTAGAGGAATCAATATTTTTCACACAAGTACATATTTTGTGTTCTTCAGAGAGGTCAGAAGATCAACTTCCATTTTGTTCTGACTGAGGGATCAAAGCAGCAGTGCAGTGAGGCTTCCTAGCAGGAACACTTTCACAATGTGCACATGCAGAGAAAAAAAAGAAACAAGACAGCTCAAAGTGCAGAAATTTTTTTAAGATCAGAAGAGCCAAATTTTTGTCATAAGTTCACCAAGACACCACACTTTAGCGTCTATGTAATAATTTAATTTAGTTGGGGCTACATATATTTATTATATGGAAATCCTGCCCATAATTGAACTGAGTTCATCCAGTGAGTCACTTGGTTAAGTAATACACTCAAAAAACTGACTCATTGGATTGGATTTCCATCTAATAAATATATGTAGTCCCAACTAAATTAAATTGCAGTATCTTGCATGGATGTGTTTTATTTGAGTTGGGGCTACATATATTTATTAGATGGAAATCCTGCACTTAATTGAGTTCATACAGTGAGCCATTTTTTGACTGTACCAACTTTTGACTGTACCAACAAAGATGAATCAAGACGTTACTATGACTCTTCAAAATGTGCCCTGATTTGCTGGTGAGGATTAAATGGGAAATAACGGCGCTCTGTCTTGTGTCCTTCAGAAATGGCCGTCCAGCAGCAGCCAGCCCCGATGGTTACTATGGTGACCACCACGACCCACACCTCAGGGCAATGGAGCACGACCCTCTGCGACTGCTTCAGTGACATGGGCACCTGTAAGACAACAACACTAAAAACAACAACAAAAACGCCCCCTTCATGTGTCATTGGTTACCTGGTTGAGTTTTTCTTTCCTGCTCTTGTATCTTTTTAAGGTTGCTGCGGTCTTTGGTGCTTCCCGTGCATGCAGTGTGAGACAGCCAATAACTTTGGTTGGTGCTGCTGCTCGCCGATGTGCGACGTCTGCTTCGTGGTGTCCTGCTCGCTCCGATCTTCCATAAGGGAGCGCTACAGCATCCCTGTAAGTCTGGTGTGGAAGACTCAAGACATTTAACATAAAGCGGCGTGTCCGTATGCTTCCTGCTTGTCACAGCTCTCAGTGCGTTTTGGGTTTGAAATGACCTATATTCATATATCACTTAAAAGCTGGTAACACAAATCCGCGTGCAAAACGCTAATGTCTGGTTGACAAGTCCAAGGGTTGTCACAATATTAGAATTTCAAACTAAATATCGATACCACTAAAAATACTTGATACCATGGTGGAATATTTTCTAAATAAACATTTTAACAATACATGCATTAACGCCAATTTCAGCACAATTTTTAAGCTGTCTGAAAGTAGTGTAAAATAAAAATACAGTTATATATATGACAAATGATTTGTGGTTTATTTTACATACGTCATGCAAAACAAGCAAACAAAAAGGTCTATTTTTAGGTTGTTTGAATGAGAATGGTAAATGTATTTGTTTGAGGTAGTGCAAAACAACTTATTTACATTTTTTTTAAAGACAACAAACCTCAAATATGTTATATGCATTCATATTGTTTTCTGGGTCCATCAAGTTAATCCAGTTTTTGGAAGTTTACAACTTGCCATTTCTGAGTCATCTTGAATGCAGAATTACTATAGTATGAATCTCAGCATATCTAACACTGCTCCGTGACTTTTTTCTTTGGCCAGCTTTCATTTTATTATCAATGGGTTGCAAATTAGTATCTACCTGATACTAATAAATCTGTTTCCGTTGATTCACTGATGATCCTGTGTACATGTAGTCATCGTTGGGCCTTGTTATGAAGTCTTTGATTTGTGGTTATCCTCCCATGCCCCCGCTTCCAAAATTATGTTGTTCCAAAGTATAATTTTTTTCAGTGCATTTTTGCACAAAATAGGCTGCTATGCATTGTGCATAGCAGCCTATGCACTCATGCTGTGATCCCAGTGCACAATTCACTTCACAAAAAATGTGAAATAATGAAATTATCACATGAAATTTGTTTACATGGGACACATTTTTCAAATTTTTAAAATGCAGATTAAAAAAAAATCTTTTTTAAAATTTATGGATTCATTTTTATCTTGTGTGACATTTATAGTCTTTCTGCTTTAGTTCACTGTGTTTTCATCTTAGTTTTCAGTTGGTAACAGGAGTGACACCTCATTTACTTTAAAAAACAAACAAACAAACAAACAAACAAACAATCAGAAAATTTGAGACCCCATGAGACATCAGACGTGGAAACGCGCATTTGCCGTTTGGCCAAAGCACAAATTAAAGATTTGAATTATTCATTTTGTTGCACGTCACCACTGAATCGGCTGAAATGAAGCAAACATACGCACAAAAAAGTTCCATATTTAATTGTCCTGATCCGTGTGGACATCTTGAACAAATTGAGGTTGTGTGTCTCTTTTGCAGGGTTCGTGTTGTGAGGACTGTTGCACAGTTATGTGCTGCTACCTGTGCGCCTGGTGCCAGATGAGTCGGGAGGTGAAGATCAGGAAGGGAACACCGACCCATGCCTCGGTGATTACCACCCAAGTCAATGTCTGACAAAAACAACAACAACAAAAAGCAAACCAACAACAGTTTGTTTTATAGAGTGAACCACAAAGGTGTAAGTGCCTTAGTTTGGATTATCAAGCCACCGTTTGTAGTCGAGTTAAACTTCACAGTACAGTATTATGTCAAATCAGTTTTTTACTGTTCGACCTTTGATTCACGCTGGCTAATAAAGTTTTCTTAATTATACAAGAAGCTCAGTCCTGTGTTCATGTGTCTTAGTACAGAGACATATTCTTACACTTTATGTGTTGGTTTCCCAGACAGGCTAGAATAGGCATTAATCTAGAAGAGTCAATCATGGCACAGATTAATTAGAGATTACCAACACTTGGACTTGAATTAAAGCAAACAGGATTAAATAGACCAGAATGAACATGCTCAGCGGTGCATAAACGTCACTCAACCAATCGTGAAGTCCCACTTCTGTTATTTTCGTGGTAGGCAAATCGTTAACCCAGATTGCAACAGTATAGGATGATGCTTGTGTTACTGACCAGCAAGATGGGCAAAAATGACCATTTGGACTGGAGGAGACTGGCTTGTTGTAGCTGACGCGGTAAGTCAGGTTGGTCCGTGTGGCTCTGGGCAGCTTGAGATGGGCGGAAACAGGATTAATGACTTAATGGTCCAACGAACCTGGGAGTAAGCTTCTTGCAGTTCCTGGAAAGCCAAACCTTCTGGCCAGGTTCATAAGTGGGAGCGGTTGTTGTTCTACGGTCGGAAGTAGACGTGTATCCTGCGGAGGACTTGAGGCGTGCCTGATGAGCCCGGTCCCAGGTTCTTTTGCATCGGCGCACCACAACCAACGCAGATTGAACTGTGGAATCTGTGACAGAGGCAGAGAATAATGAGGATTGAGAGCCATAACTACATGGAAGGGAGAGAAACCAGTAGATGAGTGAGGTAAATTGTTGTGTGCTAGTTCAAACCAAACCAGCTTGTTGACCCAGGAGGCTGGATGTTGAGAGGAGAGGATCCGCAACCCTTACTCAGGTTCTTGATTTACTCGCTCCGTTTATCCATTTTTTGATTGTAGATGAAAACCTGAAGTGAGACTTACAGAAGTGCCAAGCAATTTACAAAACTCCTTCCAGAAATGTGACACAAATTGTGGACCTCGATCTGAGATGATGTCCTGAGGGAAACCATGCAACCGGAACACATTATTCAACATGACCTCAGCCAATTCTTGGGCTGAGGGAAACTTACAGAAAGGTATGAAATGAACCATTTTGGAAAACCTGTCGACAACAGTAAGTACCACCGACTTGCCCTTGGAATCGGGAAGACCTGTAACAAAATCCACTGCAATATGTGTCCATGGCTTTTTCGGAACAGGGAGAGGCAGTAATTTACCATGGGAGGCCCCCGATTAGAGGTCTTGTGGAATGCACACACACACACACACACACACACACACACAATTTCTGTGATGTCCATTGACATCTTGGGCCACCTCAAATGCAATCACAAATGCAGTCTTACCAAGACCAGGATGACATGAAAACCAACTGCTGTGAGCCCACTGGATGGCCTCCCCACCTTAGGGCATCTACGATGAATAATTTATTCCAGGGACAGTCTGCTGGAATCAAAACCCCTCTAAAGCTACTTGAACTCTGGTTTCAATGTCCCAGGTAGGAGCGGAGACAAATATGATGGGGGTAAAATAGTTTTAGAGACCGGTGTGGCAATGTCAAGACTAAACCGCCGGGATAAGGCACTGGATTTGCCATTCTTAGACCTGGGGCACAAAATTGTATTGACCGAAAGCACTGAATCTCTTGGCTGATTTAAGATACTATAGGATCTTGTGGTCAGTCAGAATCAGAAATGGGTGCGGCACCCCCGCTAACCAGTGACGCCACTTCTCCAGGGCCACGTTGACAGCCAACAGTTCACGGACACCAACGTCATAATTGCGTTCATGGGGTAAGAGTTTCTTTGACAACAACAAAAAAAAAACCACACGGATGCAGCTTACCGTCTGAGGTACAAATTCGGTATAAGACGACCCCAATGCCAATGTCAGATGTGTCCACTTCATCCATGAACTGCTCGCTGGGGTCCAGGAGTAGTGGAGGAAAATCACTGCTTAAGTTTGCAGAATGTGGACCTGTGAGAAGAGGTGAGGTTATGAAACAGAGAAGCCACAGAACTGAAATTTCTAATAAACCTTCAATAAAAATGAGCAAACCCCAAGAATTGCTGCACCTCCTTGCGAGAATGGGGGGTGGGGGGTGGGGTGTAGGCCAATCTGGCTCCACCTTACATGGGTCCATCCTGACCTCCCCCTCAGCTAAAACAAACCCCAGGAATGACACTGAGGGTTTGTGGAACTCGCATTTCACACTTGCATGTTGAGTGTGGGTGTCCTCACTGGAAGACAAGATCAGGATGTCATCTCGAAAGACAAAGCGATTTAACATGTTCGCAACACACCATTAACAAATCCCTGAAATACTGTTGGAGCATTAGTTAACCCAAATGGCACGACCAAATACTTAATATCCTGATGGGGTGTTAAAGGCCGTCTTCCATTCGTCCCCCTCCCGTACATGGACCAACTTAGTGGGAATGTTGGCTCCATGTAAATGTTTGTGGGCTGAGGTGATCAAAGGGAGGGTGGTACAGATTCTTGACAGTGATGTTATTTAGGCCGCTGTAGTCAATGCAGAGCCTGAGGGACTTGTCCTTCTGCACAAAAAAGAACCCAGCTCCTGCCGGCGAAGATGATGTGCGGATCAGACCCGCCTCCAGCGACACCTGTATGTACTCCTCCATTGCCTGACGTTTGGGTGCAGAGAGTGAGCAAAGCTCGCCTCAAGGTGGCATGAAACCAGGGAGAAGGTCTATGACAGTCTCCAATGTGATAAGGAGGTAAGGATTTTACCTTAGATTTACTGAAGACTTGAGCCAAATCATGATAACAAGCAGGAATGGAGGAGATATCAGAACTGGGAGCAGCCACAGGAGTAGAGTCCTTCTTGAGCTTCATTGACATAGTCCAAGTAACCCATGTGTCTTCTAAGTTAATCTTCCCAATAGCGTTTCAGAGAGTTATAAATCTAAAAATTTTCCAAGGGATAATGGCCCCGGTCTCCACTACAAAACTCAGTGCCTGGCGCTTGCTGTATGGCAGAACGCGGCTATGAGTAGCACTAATCCAGGCATCCAGGAGTTCCAGGAAATCATTTTAGTTGAATCAGGACTAGGCTAAATCTAAGACTATTTTACACCATGACTGAGGAACCAGATTTCTGTTAGCCTGTGTTAAAAGGCCATTTAAATCTAGGACTAGTCTTAATCTCTCTCTGGGAAAATGACGGTATAGATCTTAACTGCACTTTTTCTGTTCTCACTTCCATTTCTGTAATTGTGACCAAAGAAAATGACAAATTTATCAGATGGAAGTGAAACGTCTGCTCACAGCTGTTGGGAAGACTGAACCAAAAAAAAAGAAAAAGAAAAAAGGAAGTAGTGGTTACTATGCTATAAACAGTCTGTAGTGGTTGCTAATGCTGGCTAACAAGTCTGGGTGTTTTTGTTAGCTTAGACTGAGCTTTGTGGAGGCTGTTGTGTTGGAACACCATGGGGGTATAGTAGCCCAAAAGAGAGATATTTATGCCATCTTTTGCATTTCTGCAGCGTGGCCAGAAGACAAGAAAAAAAGAGGAATCAGGCTGCTTTAGTACACACTGTCTACTGGTTGCTAATACAGGCTAACAAGTTTGAAACTTTAAAAATACATCAGATCTCAATGGGGGAATCACGCTGGATATCTTTCCTGATATGGACTGGGTAATGTATTAGGAACAAAATGATGTCGTATCGTATGATGGGAATGAAAACTGTCAACCTACAAGGGCTGAACTCAAAGACACCTGAAAATCAAAGTGAAGAAATCATGAGGCAGGCTTGTCCATTTTGCCAAAATTTCATTGCAGCAACTCAAAACGGTACTCAGTAGTTCGTATTATTTCTACCCAGTTCTTTCATGTAATTTACTGCCCTTACCAAGAACCAAACCTTTGTATTCCTCATTTTTAGTTTATTAAAGGTCATGTTAGAAACCAGGCCTGGGACCCTCAGTGTCCATCTTGTGAAGGCTTGTACAACACTTTTATACAATGTGGGTGTTAACAGCAGGTGTGGTTTAGTCTCACATTTCTAATGTCACTGGATCTCCCCAACAGGGGATGCTTTTCCTGTGTCTGAAACTTTGACATATGATGTAAGTGAAACTTAACATATTTCTCAGAACTTCTAAACAAATAACATAAATACTTTATCGCTAACATAAAATAAAGAATTAGCACAGATATTATGGTCCCATGTGCTTGTATGCACGCCTGACAATGTCGGGACACACACTGAATGGGGCAACAAATAGTGTTCTGGGGGATCTCCTAGATCTGGACCAGGACATCACTTTGCTCCTGGACAGCATGAGGTGCAACCTTGTGGCATCAGATGGACCAAAACACAATGTCCCAGAGGGGTTCTATTGGATTTAGGGCAGGTGAGCGTGGTGGACAGTCAGTGGTATCAATTCCTTTATCCTCCAGGAACTGCCTGCATATGCTCACCACATAAGGTGAGGCTGAGCATTGTCTTGCACCAGGAGGAACCCAGGACACCAGTGAAGGGTGTCACAGTGGGTCCAAGGATTTCATCCCAATACCCAATAGCGGTCAGGGTGACGTTGTCTAGCCTTTAGAGGTCTGTGTGTCCTTCCAGGGATATGCCTCTCCAGATCATCACTGACCCACCATCAAATCAGTCATGGTGAGCGATGTTGCAGGCAGCATCTCCAGAGCCTTTCATGGCCCACCTACAGGAGGTTGGTCCCTTAGGCTACTCTCATGCAGTCTGTTTCTGATTGGTCAGTCAGAGTCACATTAGTGGGCTGCTGGAGGTCATTTTGTAGGGCCCTGGCAGTAGGGCTGGGCATTGATTCAAATTTCAATAATCGATTCAATTCCGAGTTATTTCAATTTGATTCAGTCCTATACTGATTTGGGTTAGTATTATTCAAATCGGCATAACGATTGCATTGTCTTGTTATGCATATTACATAAAATATTACATATTAGTATGACTTCACAAAAATTGGCCATCAAAATGCAGGCAACAGTGTTAAGGGATAATGGCCCTTGTCTCCCCTACAAAACCCGCGTCTGTGGCGCTTGCTGCATGGCAGAACGCGGCTATGAGAAAAGTTCTTCCACAGTCAGAGTACCTTTGTGCGCTGTCCGACGGAAAAGGCACATTATGAGGAACGACAACAAAAAACTACTGTGGGAATCTTTTCTTGCCCGGAACAACAGACAATTAAAGTGACATCTTTAAATGGATTTGACAGAGGTTGATAAATACATTGCAGATGCGCTGCTTCTAAATCAGAACCAGTGCGTCCACAACCAATGTAGAGAAATGAGCATTTCATTTTCCCCATTACACACCCTTGAAACAGCGTAAAAGCTCAACTGCACACTGTTATAGCGCTGGTGAGAAATGCAAATATATATGTGTTGTCCATTCAGCTGCTCCCATTTTGTTCAGGGTTGCCACCGCGGATACAGCCAGATCCGCATTGGCATTTGGCACAAGTTTTAAACTGGACCGGATGAAACACCAGTGTAACCTGGAGAAACATACACACACACATATATATTAAATTGATCTTTAGATGTATGAATCAATCTGTGGAAATTAAAATAAGAACCAATTTAAAGTTGGTGAATTGATCTTTTCAACCCAGCACGACCTGGCAGTACTCACCCTGTTCCTCCTTGCACAAAGTAGCAGATACCAGTCCTGCTGATGGCTTAAGAACCTACTACGGCCCTGTTCAGCTCTTCTACAGTTTTGTCTGTCTCCTGGAATTTCCTCCACAGTCCCAAGACTGTGGACCGGGAGACACACAAACCCTTCTGGCAATGGCACATATTGATGTGCCATCCTGGAGGAGCTGCAACCTCTGTAGGGTCCAGGTACCGCATCATGCTAACGGTAGTGAGACAGAGCCAAATGTGAAACTAGTGAAAAATCAACCAGACAAGATGAGGAAGGAAAAAATGTCAGTGGCCTCCATCTGTAAAACTATTCCTGTTTAGGGTGTCGTCTCATTGGTGCACCTGTTGTTCATTTCATTAACACCAAAGCAGCTGAAACTGATTAACAACCCCCTGTTTGGATTTCTGACCCCTTGTGAGAACAAAAGAGAGCTGAGGGGCTTTCAGTTTGACAAATTTCATTCACTTCCTTCCAAATACCCAATTCAATTTTACTCACTTTTCTGTGGCTGTGAAGAAAATGAGAATTTGTTCTTGGACTTCTTCTTGGCTTTAAAATTGAACCGTCACAACATCCCTTAAACTTAACCTTTAACCACATAAAACTTTTTCTGAAAAGAATTAACCATACATGTGCTTAGTTTGTAGAAAAAGGAGGCATCACACTCAAAATTGTCCTCAAAAATAGATTAACAAGTTACTTTTTTGCCGCCACTCGCACACGATAGAAATATTCGTGCGGCACTGCCACCTGCTGGATACCAGGATTAACAGCAATGTTGCCTTCTAGTGCTCGCAGAGGTACTGGAGAAGGATGATGGAATTAAAATAATTTTAAAGAGTTTTATTTTTTTTAAATTAGTGGTTCATTGTGTAATGTTTACCAAATTAATGTTTTGATTGTTTCCTATGTAGGAAATGTAGTCTTGTCTTTTTTTCCTGCTTTTACAGTACTGATTGAAATATATCTAATAGAATTGTTTTTATATAATTACTTATTTATTTTATAAATTAAACCATAATACTTCAGTTTTAAAGTAGATTTGACCTGAACAATCCAAACATAAGACTGACCCAGTGTTCCCCTTGGAATTTTTTTTTTTTTTTTTTAAACACACGTATGATATGATTTTGTGTTACATGAAATCTTTATACACACACACACACATATATATATACACACTGATATTGCAATATATATGCATATTACATATATTATATACGTATTACATTGTGCATTATGTATTTAATAAAATCTTATGTGCACTCATAATGTAATATACTGTAGTTTTGTGACTTTTATTTAAGACCGATTGTTACTGCATTTTTAACCCACACTGTCAAAAAGGTTCTTGAAATGCTTGTTGTCCAAGAGCATCCCAGCAAACACATGAAGGTCAGACAATGTCAGGTCCTGGAACTTCAATTAAACATCACGAAAGTCACAAATTGATGTCAAATAATGACGTCCTGACATTATGACATGTTTCATCAGGCCGTGTCATCATACACGACATCCAGCAGATGTCATGCAAACCTTGCAAGATTGATTGGTTGTCTTGTGTTTTTTTCAACAAATAAAAGAATCGGGCATTGGGAAATGTAGTCCACAGTGCCTCATTTCTGTAAAAAAAAAAAAAAAAAAAGAAGGATAAATCAGTTTGCAAGAACATTATGTTGTGTTAAAAACATAACAGGACTGTGACTGTAAGGGAAGTATTTTTATTTACTTTCATATTTTTTTTATTGGTGGAGTAATGGTCACAATACAGTAGCTGCAATGTATCTTGGAGTCTACATAGTTACATCATGGCAATGTTACTGTGTAAATATCATGTGACCAAAAAGTGATGTTTTCACATCATACCAGTATACAAATGTTTACTGGTATTAGCTCAAAAATGGCCAGCTAATGGAAATGTTGTGGAACAAGATGAAACTTTCAGGATAGGTCCAGAAAAATGTGTAGAAATACATAGTATGTGTAAAAGTCCTAAAAACAAAACAAACAAAAAAATGAATAAACACACACACACACACACACACACACTAAAAAAACCAAAACAACAACAACAAAAACCTAGTGGCTTTTTCAAAATCCAATTTGGCATGAGAAACTTTTTTTTACCAAGATTATCTAGAGCATTTAAGTATGAACTCCATTAATATTTGTAATTTAAGAAGTGTCTTGAATTCTTGTACTTATGTTATTATAATCAACATCATAGGCCAAAGCACACCATAAATAAAGTCCCAATGGGGCTTCCATAAACCTAAGCTATTCTTTACAACTCTTCAAACATTGGTAGTATGGTGTGTGTGTATCTCAAAGAAGGAATAATCTAAAGCTGAAATTAAATGCAAGAAAGAATTCACCTAAATTGCTTTAAGATTTATTGGTTGTTGTGCGACTTTTTGTTTTGTCCTTCAAAATGAAATGATGTCGAGGATTCATGAGATGTACAGTAAAACCTAATTTATATGGCAAAAATATTTGATGTATATCAATCTCATGATTGCTTTGCTTTACCCATTTATTGGTCATTTTTATGCCATTAAGATTTTTTTGTTTGCTTGTTTGTGACTGTGTAGTTTCTCATGCCTTAAAACATGTATAAAGATACTTAAATCAGGTATCGCACCTTTCTAGATGCAAAAATGTGTGAACGATCAATCAATCAATCAATGTTTTTTATATAGCGCCAAATCACAACAAACAGTTGCCCCAAGGCGCTTTATATTGTAAGGCAAGGCCATACAATAATTATGTAAAACCCCAACGGTCAAAACGACCCCCTGTGAGCAAGCACTTGACTACAGTGGGAAGGAAAAAATGGCAGCCACTTAAGATTCCAATATGGCTGCCACCTTAGGTTCTGACATTTCTAATTCTCGAAACTTCTATATAATGATTGTAAAGAGTTTATTATGCCTTAATACATACATTTAGAAAGTTAAATTAGGTTTTATCTTTTTTAGAATCAAACACATAAGTGAAATGGTGGCCATTTTGAATGCCATCTTGGATTTTGAAAAAGCCACAAGGGGATTTTTAGTGTACTTTTGGTGAACCTTAAAGGTGAAAATTCTGCAACCTCAATGTTATTAACATTTTACACTTCAATACAGTTGAGGTTTCATGATGAACATCCCCCCAAATCCTTCAGTTAATACACTTATGTATGTAGAAGCTATCTCAATTTAAATACATCTTAGGCCTGAAACATCTTATTTTAAACTAACATGACATATGTCACAGATGTTCCAGTGTGCTTTAAAGTAACAGGCACATAGTCAGATCTTAAATATCTGATTATTTGTTGTAGGATGCATCACCTCACTGCCCATGGTGTATGCTTCTACAAATTTTAATATTTATTTTAAAGCAGCCGCTATGTTAGCTTCCTGAAAATGCTCATGATCCTTTAGTTTTACAATAAATAAAGATGTTAACCTTTTGCAACTTCATGCAGAATAATACAGTTCATAAAAAAAAACAACAAAAAAATAAGTAGTAAAGTGGTCACCTTTGGAATAGAAGTCTGCATGTTTTTACACTTTTGTTGAAAGTGAAACGGGGTTATATTTCAGGTGTCAGGTCCGGTTGACTTTTGGTCGAGCAGAGAGGAAGTTGTTTTTTCCCTTTTAGGCGGCCCGATGAGAAAGGGGAAGTTTTGAAAAACCAGTTGGGTGTGTTGACACTTACAGAGTTTCAAGTCCTCAGTGACTACAAAACGTCTGATGGATGTGTACCAGGATGCCGTGGATTACCTGGACTCAGGTCACATCGCAGGTCAGATCAGGTGAAAACAGAAAGTAATGTACGGAGGTCATTTTGTACAAACATCACGATGCTTTTGTGTGTTTTTGTGTAGCAGACCCTGACATCTTAGACGAGTATGCGTCCAGCGTTCATTCTCCACTCCAAACGGAGAGCATGGACTTCCCAGAGGCCCCTGTGAGTTCACTTTCCTTCACAATGAAAAATGACAAAAAGAAACGATATTCAGCAATTCACTCATGCAGCAGTTTGATTTATATAAATTGTACCCCAAAAAAGTTATTGATATAATATACTGTGTGTGGACTTGACCTGCATTTGGATTGGCACTCTCAAAGTTCATTTGCACTTTTATACTACCGTCACACCTCTAGTCTTGGTCAACAGCATCTGTCCTGCCACCCCCCAGGTACTTTAAGGCTGCAGGTCTCAGAGTCATGTGTGTTGTTGTGTGTCTTTGATTCAGGAGTGTTGCATCCCAGAGGAACCGATGGAACGAAGGCTTCTGGTGTTGAAAGGCTTCCTAGAAAGTGAAGAGCTTTATCTCAGAGAGCTGGAAGCACTACTGATGGTAAACTACTTGCACATCTCAATGAAAAAGAAAAAAAAAAAAAAAAACTTTCCTTGGTACAGTTTTAATAATAAAAAAGCACCTGTTTAACCTGTGGAGGAAGATGGTTGATACTGAAGACAGGAGTGTTCGGCCAATCAGAAACTGGAATACGCCTACTCTCAGTATATTTAAAATGTCCACTTTAGCCTAAAATTTATTCGAGCTTCGAGGAAAAAATTAACTTGTTCTTTTGGAAGGAATGGTAAAGTCTTATGTTATTCTGTTCCATTTTGGAAAAGAAATTACCAAACAAATTTAAATTCTTTTCAGTGTAATTCGCTCTGGCCCATAGATTCACAATTATACCATATAAAATCGTTCACTTTAACATGGGTAAAAACTGAACAAATGTGTCCATGTCCACTAAATCACAAGTTACTACTGCTGTTTGTGGTGGCAGACATACTGAACGAATACGGGACAGTATATCCACCCTGTTTTCAGAAGGTCCGTTAGATTCAATGGTTAAGGATTGCAACTAGGGTTAGCGGCTAAGGTTAGGGTTTGCTGTTAGGGTTAGTGGATTGGGTAGTAGTTAGGATTAATGGTTAGAATTAGTAGCTAGGCTTAGTTGTTAGATTTAGCACTGAGGGTTAGTGGTTAAAGTTAGCAACTCCAGCTAGTTGATAGGTTTACCACCTAGAGCTAGCAGTTGTGGTTGTAGTTGGGGCTAGTAGTTATAATTAGCGGCTAGGGTTAGTTGTTAGATTTAGCATCTGGGGTTAGTGGTTAGAATAAGTAATTAGGGTTAGTGGTTAGAATTAGTTAGCTCAAGTTAGTTGTTAGATTTAGCTCCTAAGGTTATTGGTTAGGGTTGTAGTTAAGGTTAGCGACTGTAGTTAGCAGCTGGGGTTAGTGGTTAGGGTTAATGTTTTGGATGGTAGTTAGGATTAGTGGTTAAAGTTAGCACCTCTACTTAGTTGATAGGTTTAGCACCTAGAGCCAGTTGTTTTGGTAGTAGTTAAGGTCAGTGGTTAGATTTAGCATGTGGGGTAAGTGGTTTTTACTTGGCCTTCTGAAAACAAAAAAGTGTCACAGTTCAAAATAATGACTGACTATCATTTATAGACTATTTATATTACAATTTTGTTAAATTCTTCCCGATAAAATGATACTGTTCTAATCCATAGGGTTTGGAGGCAGTTGTTAGACAATACAAATAAACACAAAGTCACATTTGTCATTGTTCTTACCATCTGGTTGTTCTTTTGCAAGCTAAGACCTTGCTAACATAATAGCTGTAGCACATCCTGCAAGATGTGACTACGCTAACTGCGTCACTAAAATTCTTATTATTGTTGTCGTCTTTATCGTTTGTGTATTTCTGATTTCAAGCGCTCACGTGTGTTTCTGTGTATGTTGTGTAAAATTGTGCTGTTGCTTATAGTTCCGTAATTCATTTGCTCCCTTTTCAAACCACAAATGGTCATTCTGTTCTTCTCCTTCAGACACGAGGTTCCTCTTTTTCACCCTGTGCAAAATGTGCATGATATCCATTTATAAAAAAATAAAAAATTAAATAAATGGCTGGCATTAATGTTTCAACTGACAAATGACACCAGAAAAGAGAACAAACTTACCAGACTGATGTTGAATGCTAGTAGGCATTTTGAGGTAGAGCTGCAACGATTAACAGATGATAATTGACAAATTTTTTAATAACCGTTTAACTGCTTTGAGAAATTAAAAAAAATCTAAACTCTTTGCTTTCAGCTTCCTAAATATGAATATTTTCAGTTTTATTTTACTTGCTGCTTTTGAATATGGACACAAAACAATTTAAGGCTCCATCTCAGGCTCTGTTAAACATCATTTTTCACATTTTTTTTTTTTTTTTTTTTTTTTTTTTTTACATTTTATGGACCTAACAACTAAAAAAAAAAAAAAAAAAAAAAAAAAAAATCTATCATTGAATCAATGATAAAGTTAATTTTCTTAGAAGCCCTTGTTTGAGGAAACACTGAGGCAATAGTGACCTTTTTCTCTTATTTTTTTTCCTCTGTGACAAATGCTTCTGAATTTTATCACTCATTTAAAGGAAACTTATACAACCATTCAGCAAGATAACATCACTGTCTTAAAAACAATTATTAAAGTGTAGAGTAAAAAAAAAAAACAACCTCATATACACAGAGGTGATGATTCTTTTAAAAAAATAAAAAATATTAAGCTCTCTGAGAGACCTGTTTCCATACCTGTCACTTTAAGTGGAAATGAACTGCTGCTAGCCACGCCCCCTCTCTCATTAGAGACAGGAAATCACTTTTCTCTCAAGTGTCGCCCCTGAACCATCCCTTAGTTATGCTGCTATAGACGTAGACTGCTGGGGGGTTCCCATGATGCATTGTTTCTTTCTCTTTTTGCTCTGTATGCACCGCTCTGCATTTAATCATTAGTGATTGATCTCTGCTCCCCTCCACAGCATGTCTTTTTCCTGGTTCTCTCCCTCAGCCCCAACCAGTCCCAGCAGAAGACTGCCCCTCCCTGAGCCTGGTTCTGCTGGAGGTTTCTTCCTGTTAAAAGGGAGTTTTTCCTTCCCACTGTAGCCAAGTGCTTGCTCACAGGGGGTCGTTTTGACCGTTGGGGTTTTACATAATTATTGTATGGCCTTGCCTTACAATATAAAGCGCCTTGGGGCAACTGTTTGTTGTGATTTGGCGCTATATAAAAAAAATTGATTGATTGATTGATTGAGTGTGTCCCACAGAGCACTGATTTACTCAGTTGGCATGTCAAACTTTAAACAACAGTAGAAATCGACGTCTGTTACGTATGTCACAAGTTTAAAACAAGCCGTCTTCAGCTTAAATTTCACTGACAGCAGAATTTCTCCATGCACAGGCATAGAATTGTTGGACTCTTGGTACATTTTAAATGAACGTCCAACCATCTGTCACAGGAAGATGTAAATTAAAAACATGATTTTTCGCAGTCTGATTCCTTTAATGTTAATATGGAAAAACAAAATCAAACTTTTTAATATGGGACTTTTTCCATCTCTGAGATGTTTTGCAATGATTCATATAAATAAATATATATTTTTGCTGTTGCAGCAGCAATCGAAGCTGCATAAATGTTTTACAAAGGAGAACTTCTGGGTAGAACATTTGTGAACTGTGCTGAAGTTCAGCCTGTTTGCTTGTGACATCGTTTCTATTTTTGCCACTTTGACACCTTTCTATGTTACCTTGTCTTTTTTTCCCCTCTCTTTTTAGATCTCATGTATAACATTTTTTTCTGCCCCTTCTCTCTGTGCAGCCAATGAAGGCTCTGTGGGCTTCAGCCGGTACCTCCCAGCCAGTTCTGTCCTCTCAGCAGGTCCACACTGTTTTCTACCAGGTGCCGGAGCTCAGAGACATGCACCAGACATTCTACTCAGCCCTGAAAGCCCGGCTGAGTCCACACTGCTCCACAGAGCGCGCGTCTTTGGGGGAAGATTCAAGCTTGGAGAGCAAAAGTGGTGAAAAAGCAGAAACGAGACACAGCGGCTTTGAGCTGATGGTTGGGGACGTATTTCTGAAAATGGTAAAATATGTTAAATCTATTCCTCAGTGATTTCATGCGATCAACAAAACAGTCTACCACCATTTTTTTAGGGATGCACCGATTCACATTTTTCACTTCCGATCCGATCCCGATACCCTAATTTGGATATCTGCCGATACGATACTATTCCGATACCAGAGCTCTGTTTAATATTATTATTATTGTTATTGTTGATTTTATATGAGGATATTTTGTATCTCCAGTTACACAGCTTCATTATGAAGTGATATAGAGTAGAATTTTCAAAAAAAAAAAAATAAAATAAAATAAAATTGAAAGTTCAGCTACAATTTCCCATAATCAATCAATCAACTTTTTTTTTATATAGCGCCAAATCACAACAAACAGTTGCCCCAAGGCGCTTTACACTGTAAGGCAAGGCCATACAATAATTATGAAAAACCCCAACGGTCAAAACGACCCCCTGTGAGCAAGCACTTGGCTACAGTGGGAAGGAAAAACTCCCTTTTAACAGGAAGAAACCTCCAGCAGAACCAGGCTCAGGGAGGGGCAGTCTTCTGCTGAGACTGGTTGGGGCTGAGGGAAAGAACCAGGAAAAAGACATGCTGTGGAAGGGGGCAGAGATCGATCACTAATGATTAAATGCGGAGTGATGCATACAGAGCAAAAAGAGAAAGAAACAGTGCATCATGGGAACCCCCCCACAGTCTACGTCTAAAGCAGCATAACCAAGGGATAGTCCAGGGTCACCTGATCCAGCCCTAACTATAAGCCTTAGCGAAAAGGAACGTTTTAAGCCTAATCTTAAAAGTAGAGAGGGTATCTGTCTCCCTGATCTGAATTGGGAGCTGGTTCCACAGGAGAGGAGCCTGAAAGCTGAAGGCTCTGCCTCCCATTCTACTCTTACAAACCCTAGGAACTACAAGTAAGCCTGCAGTCTGAGAGCGAAGCGCTCTAATGGGGTAATATGGTACTACGAGGTCCCTAAGATAAGATGGGACCTGATTATTCAAAACCTTATAAGTAAGAAGAAGAATTTTAAATTCTATTCTAGAATTAACAGGAAGCCAATGAAGAGAGGCCAACACGGGTGAGATATGCTCTCTCCTGCCAGTCCCCGTCAGTACTCTAGCTGCAGCATTTTGAACTAACTGAAGGCTTTTTAGGGAACTTTTAGGACAACCTGATAATAATGAATTACAATAGTCCAGCCTAGAGGAAATAAATGCATGAATTAGTCTTTCAGCATCACTCTGAGACAAGACCTTTCTGATTTTAGAGATATTACGTAAATGCAAAAAGGCAGTCCTACATATTTGTTTAATATGCGCTTTGAATGACATATCCTGATCAAAAATGACTCCAAGATTTCTCACAGTATTACTAGAGGTCAGGGAAATGCCATCCAGAGTAAAGATCTGGTTAGAGACCATGCTTCTAAGATTTGTGGGGCCAAGTACAATAACTTCAGTTTTATCTGAGTTTAAAAGCAGGAAATTAGAGGTCATCCATGTCTTTATGTCTGTAAGACAATCCTGCAGTTTAGCTAATTGGTGTGTGTCCTCTGGTTTCATGGATAGATAAAGCTGGGTATCATCTGCGTAACAATGAAAATTTAAGCAATACCGTCTAATAATACTGCCTAAGGGAAGCATGTATAAAGTGAATAAAATTGGTCCTAGCACAGAACCTTGTGGAACTCCATAATTAACTTTAGTCCGTGAAGAAGATTCCCCATTTACATGAACAAACTGTAATCTATTAGACAAATATGATTCAAACCACCGCAGCGCAGTGCCTTTAATACCTATGGCATGCTCTAATCTCTGTAATAGAATTTTATGGTCAACAGTATCAAAAGCAGCACTGAGGTCCAACAGAACAAGCACAGAGATAAGTCCACCGTCCGAAGCCATAAGAAGATCATTTGTAACCTTCACTAATGCTGTTTCTGTACTATGATGAATTCTAAAACCTGACTGAACCTCTTCAAATAGACCATTCCTCTGCAGGTGATCAGTTAGCTGCTTTACAACTACCCTCTCAAGAATCTTTGAGAGAAAAGGAAGGTTGGAGATTGGCCTATAATTAGCTAAGATAGCTGGGTCAAGTGATGGCTTTTTAAGTAATGGTTTAATTACTGCCACCTTAAAAGCCTGTGGTACATAGCCAACTAACAAAGATAAGTTGATCATATTTAAGATTGAAGCATTAAATAATGGTAGAACTTCCTTGAGCAGCCTGGTAGGAATGGGGTCTAATAAACATGTTGATGGTTTGGATGAAGTAACTAATGAAAATAACTCAGAACAATCGGAGAGAAAGAGTCTAACCAAATACCGGCATCACTGAAAGCAGCCAAAGATAACGATAAGGTATCTAAGATGCAAACCCAGAGTTGATGTTTTGGTGAAAGAATTAAGTCCTTTTATTTATTTTTTGGGTGGTTTCTTGGTCCATTTTGGAAATGCACTCTTTCCTCAAAATAGTACATGTACTTGTACGCAATTTTTGGTGCGCCAAAAATTGGGGTGTCAAAAATTAAAATCCATCAAATCTTGATTATTAAACGGCTGGTCTTGGAAAAAACATACTTTATACTGACATGGGAAACATGCATTTACACTGTCAAAGTAAGTGTTACATAGAGAAGAAAAAAAAAAGAATTACAAATATGTACATACAGATAATAGTCTACAGTAAATAAATGTGTAAACAGGAGATATTGGATTGAAATAATAGTAAAAATTGTGCTTTCAGTGTAAAAATTGGTATTGGAACCCGATACCAATATTGGATCAGATCGGCCGCATCCCTATCCCCCCCCCCCCCCCGTTTTCATGTCAAATTTTCAAAATTTATTTTAAAAAAATAAGGTAAAAATGTTTAATTTTGGTTCAAAACTTGACCCCTTGCAGAGCTACAAGGTGCAAAACCAGTAATGTGTTTTCTACAACTTTTTCCAACAGTGGCTTACCTTATCTCAGGTTATGTTCAAGATTCGCTTTGCAGAAAAATGGCTTTTTTGTGGTTATAATGAGTATAGTCTCTTAATGTTGGACAATGGCCCATGTGGGTTTCTTGCTTCAGCTTCAACAAAGCAGGATGAAGTAAGTCCTATACAGGATATCTGTATATCACCACCTATATAGGGGGTGGTATTTTTATGTAACTCACCAGTGGAAGTTGTTTTAAGCCATAAAAATATAAATAATTCAGGGGTGGTCACTTTGGGTCAAGGCCATTGGTGTCTGTGCTTATTCCGTGTTTCTGGAGCATGAAGCTTTGAGTCCCCCTGGATGGGCTGCTGGTACCCATTTATAGCCTGGTGAACTGGGATGATATCAATGATAAAATAAGGCAAGGCTGCCTTGCCTGTTGTATCTGACTTACAGGCTAACACTGGAGAATAATGCTGGAATTTCAGGACTTGTGACTTGAACTGGAATTGAGGTTTGAAGACTTGGACTTGAATTCGGACTTGACAGACTGCATTCTAGATGGGGTACTTTTCGCAATAGGCCATGATTTGGCATGTCATTGTTAACAATATTAATTTTAATACTGCAAGGGGGATCTGACGGACTCTTTTTCAGAAACTTGGACTCGAGGATTGGGAACTCAACAACAAATCTACATGCAAGTTGTCTTGTCCAAGGACACAGAGAAGGAGCTTGTCTAGAAAGTTTACCAAGATTGCCCAACATCTTATCCAACTGAAATCCCTGCTTTAATAAAATATCTACTAATATAAGCAATAGGTTGATCGTCATCCTGTCTCAAGGTTCTTGAAACAGACATTTATCATTAACGCGGGTACAAAAGAATTTCATCAGGAGCTGTATTTGCTAATACTTTTAGATGCATGTCGTTAATTTTGATTCCATTTTTTTCCCTATATTTTTCCTTTGAGAGCTTTACTCCATACGCACTCAGAATACTTTGTGTTGCTCTTGCAGATGAGCCACATTGGTGTTTATGGCGGTTTCATTCAAAACTACGAGGAAGCCGTCGCTGTTGTTCGCAAGTGCACTCAAGCCGACCCTCGCTTCCGAACTCTGGCCCAGGTATCACAAACTCACTGTGCACTTCCAGAAGAACAGATCACCTATAGGTTCTACTCAGTTCCTGTCACTTGATTTTTTTTTTTTTCCTCCAGAGTATGATGTTAAACAGTGGTCCAGACAAAGCTCGGACCACATACACCTTTGAAGGTGCGGATTATCTATTTGGTTTTTCTTTGAATGACTTGTCGCACTTCTGATTGCTGTCTTTATCTTTGTAGCTCTTCTGTACAAACCTCTTGACAGACTAACGAAGACCACACTAGTGCTGCATGTGAGATATATCAGAAAATTTGATTTAAAATACACCCATGTTTTTGCACACCAACAAAAGTGTCACCTTCTCTGATTCTGTAGGACCTCGTGAAAACGACTCCAGAAGAGCACAAAGATTACACGGCCCTGCAGGAAGCTTTGAGACTGTCCCGGAGCTTCTTGGCTGGTGTCAATGAACGTTCACACTGCAAGTGGGAGGTCACGCTCAGTCACGGAATGGTGAGTTTCTGGACAGGCGTGCAGTCTTTGCACTATTCTGGAAGGGCACAGGCATCCAGCTATTATGGCTACCTGGGATTTGTGGAAGGTGTGCGAGACAGGCAACATCTAACAGCAACCTCCAGTAGCGAAAAATGAAGCCAATGTGGAAATGCCAAAGCTTCCAATTCCTTGAACTGGAGGCCTGAGGGTGGCTCTAAAAGCAAGTTATTCCCTGTAGAGGCCCATGTTACAATCTCCAACTTTGCTGCAAAAATATGTCTATAACCTGATACAAAAATGCATTTTGAGTTCTCATGCTAGCTAGCTACCCTGTTTAGGACAACTGTATGGGGGTGAGATTGCAAGTTGCTATGGACTTGCCCAAGCTTTTGGCCAAGTCTTTTCTTTGCATTTTATTAGAAATATGTGCAATAATATGGCTTGCTGTGTGGTTAATTGTAGAAAGTGTAATTTAAGAACTCTGTCTGCCAGTATTGTGACTGAGTGAAATTTTAGGGTTATTTATTTTGCATGTCAGCATTGTTAGCATATAAATAGCTTGGTGATGTTAGCTACATGAAGGGTAACAGTTATTGAAGCAACTATGTGGTTTAATATGTGGTATTAAGGCAATGTAATTTTTAATAACAACACCTAAGTCCCCCATTATGCATTAATCAAACACCAAATCAAAGTTAGCCTGTTAGTCTTAGCTTGTTCAGTAAGTTCATGATGGCGGGGGTTGTTCAGGCTTCATTCACCCCTCCCAGATAATGATGGCCTTGCTCATGCTCCACCTCTTTAACCATATATGAGCTGACTCGGAACTAGGCGGAGTCAAGAACTGGCAAGATGGCAACATTTGAAGCCATCCCAGGTGAACGTCAAACCTGCTATTCAGAAAAACTATGGCCGACGTCATGGAGGGTTTCTCCAGTGTATGGTAACACCAACAATTTGAGAAATTTGGTCATTTTTACATATATATAGTGGCAAACGTTTTTCAGTTTGAGGTTAGTTTTATAGAAAAAGTCCCAAAATAGTCGCAAAAAGTTCAACATTAAAATGGGTTATGAGCTGGACTATGCACAGGCTTTAGCGATAACGCCCTGTTGTTTGCGTGTACTCCAGAGGCGACAGCTGATGCGTGATGGCTTTGTGGTGGACACATGCGAGGGACACCGTAACCTGCGCCACGTCTTCCTCTACACCGACCTCCTGCTGTGCACCAAATTCAAGGCTGCAACCAAAGGGTGAATAGAAAACATTGCACCTTCATATCACCATGGAGACCTTTATTTTGGACTCCACGCTAAAGTTCTGAATACAAGAAAATAAAAGCAACACAAATACATGTTGTGTATTGTGAAAGTTAAAGAATTTAATGAAAATTATTTAAAATACTGTCACAAACTGGCGAAAAAGCACAAACCTCAACTGCTCGCAACATGAGCTCTGGTCTAATGGTTTCTGAAATTCTTACTTCAAATTTTTCTTGTAATTCTACAAAACTGTTGGAATGTTCCATATGCATTATAATTTAGCCATTCTTGTGGCAACACAAAACCCTGAGATATAGTTCTGGTGTCGCAGACTGAACTGTTCCCCTAAAAATCGGTCCAACCTGATGACGCGGTTCACGGATTAACGCCTCATTTCTGCTTCATCTAGCTTAGCGACAGATATCTGAAGCTTTAGTACAACAATCATTTCCACATAAATTCAGCATTATTTCATCATAAAAGGAGGAGGAAGCGATCAGAGCGTCGTGGCTAAACGAGGTGCTAGCTGATGCGTTCACTGCGTGTCGGACATTTCAAAGCATCACAGAATTTTGCCTCGTTTCTGCTTAAAACTGATTTCAGAATGATTTAAGAGGTTTTAGCTTCATCATCTGATGGTTAATAATCCCATCAATCCATTTGATCGCTTTGAGTAAAAAGATTCCCTCTCAGACGTGCTGCTGTGGTCCGAAATGACGCGTTCGCAGATGCAAAAGGCGGACCAAATTTTATGGGCGGACCGTTCGGTCTGAGACACCGGCAACACACTAGAAGGACGAGCTTCTCACCTATACAAGCGACTAAACATGCGCAAATCCTCAGGATTTGAGCATGAAGGTCATTCCCAGCAACAATCACATTTTATCATATACAATCCCGAGTGTCACATTCATGTTCAGGTTACTTTTGCCATTTTAAAGTGACACGCTCACATCCAAAACTTGCTACATTGAAGGTAGCAAGCAGAGTGGATAAGGAGCTGATCTACTAAAACGTAAGCCTGGGTTTGAATCCCATTCATGCTACCTGTCTGTATCCTTGGACAAAACACTTAGCCTACACTGTCTAAGTCCACCTAGCTGTAAATGGGTACTTGTCTTGGCTGGGGAAGTAACCTTCGTTGGACTGGCGTTCCATCCAGGGGGAATCGTAGATGCTCATCTGTTTGATGCTATAGAAACTTGACGCAAGGACTTGTACCAACAGGTCTCAAGGCCTATATAGCACTTACATTGTAGGTGTGCTAGCTTATATGCTCTATAGCTAGGATAAATCTCATGGGTTGGGTGATAGTGGATCGGCAATAGACCATAGTAGGACTGTTGCTAGTGGTCAGACGCAAAAGTGTTTGTTTGAACCAGTGGGCAGGTGCCGTCATGTATTTGAAATTGGATTTAAGGGTCTATTGAGATTTAAGTCCACGATAATCCAGGAGAATCATGCCGTCCACAGCAGCACCATGTGTTTCATGTCAGTTTCCTTTCAGGAGGCAGGACCAGTACAGGTTCTGCTGGTTTCTACCTTTGGCTGGTCTCAAACTGCACTGGTTTGCAGATCAGGAACGACCACCAGACATCCAACTCCGCTTATACACCATCAAAACTAAGCTGTATCTCCTTCGACAGCAGTTGCAACAACATGAGGTGCGTAAAAAGCAAATATCAGAAAAGCCGTCATCAGAATGACAAATAATACATTTGTGTATGCCTGTCAGAAGGTGGGATCCAGGAGCTCTGTCTTACGGCATCGAAGCAGGAAGAAAATGGAACAGCTGGAGCTGATGCTGCTCACGTATTCCCCTGTTTACAGACTAGAACTGCACAGCCCCAGTGACAAAGTACCCACACGCCAGCATAAAATCCATTCTGTCAGTAAACAGACCAAATCGAAAGCCGTTTTCTGTCTCTGCAGAGCCACTGCCTCCTCTTCTCCTCCCTGTATGAGCTCGAAGAATGGAGAGACGCGATCTACAAACTCACAACAGACAGTACGTTTATGGCAGTCCTTCAACTGATTGCTTGAAACATAGCTACCGTATTGACCCAAATATAAGACGACCCTGATTATAAGACAATTTTAATGGGATTACAATTTGATTTTATGTAATTAAAGTTATTTTGAAGCTAAATATATGTCTCAGGGTGACCTTACTTAACTTTTTCCATTCATCAAAAGTTCAAATTGAATAAACTACATAATAATACTTTGGGTATGAATACAGTAAAGGCTATGGCCCATGATGACCTTGACCTTCACCCAAGTGATTAACCTCTGGTTGACCTTGTCTGTCAGGGGACTTTTAAAATCCAAGTCACCTATCAAATTCTTCAACCTTTACCAAAATCAGGTTTTTAAGAGTACTCTTAGGATCAACCTTCATGAGTATTACCAAGGTTGTTAGAAATCATCAAGAGAACTTGGAGGGAGTAGGGCAACAGACAGTCAGACATGACCTTAGCTTCACTGGCTGACCTTTGGCAAATCTGACTTTGCTAGACAATTCTACAGCCAACCTCCAAATGTGTGTCACATTTAGTGGAAATCAGCTTGAATATCCAATCCCTTGATCTTCACCCAAATTAAGTCTTTAAGGGCAATTTCACGGTCACCCTTGATTGACAAACCAAGTTTGGTTGAAATCAGCAAGAGGACATGGAAGGAGTAGGTCAATAAACAAACAAGCAGACATTACCTTGGCCACAGTGGTTGACCATGAGCAAATTTGGGCTTGCTGTGAAATTCTGCATTCTATCTCTACGTTTGCCAAGTTTGGTCCAAACTGGAATGAAAAACCTGAATTTTGACCTTTGGCAACAATGACCTTGAGTCCACTGACTGACCATTTAATGTTGCATGGGCAATTTGAAAACTTTTTTTTTTTTTTTTTTAGCAATACCAGGGCAGACCTTCATCCACATATTTGGTTTGGTGAAAATCGGGCCGAGGACCTGAGAGGAGGAGGGGAACAATGACGATGCCCCTGGCAGGGGGTCTAAGGGGGGTCTCCCCCAGAAAGATTTGAAATCTCATTCTGCATTCTGGTGCATTTTCAGGTCTATTAACCATCAAAAAATATATATATATTTTTTGTTGGGTCAGGTCAATTTTTCCACCCCCATCTGTTCACACAACTTATATTGTGCTACTCATATTTAATCCAAAAAACATACATTGTGGCTCACAGTACACAATAAAGGAAATGACAGTTCCAACAACTCAAAAATAATAATTCTAAGTATCAGGTCAAATGGAAAAATAGGAGTCTTGATGGCACATTAATGCATCAACTTGTTCAACCTTCAGTCACTTCTGAGTTTTCCTAATTTTGGCAGGATCTTTGGAACTATTGACAATCTCTTTTTAAATTCTTGGCCACCTTAAAATCCATACAAAATGTGTTTTTACTTCAATATTAGTTTCTGATTACTGTATATTTTAGTTAAAAATCTTTTCTTACAATAGAAAACTTGTAATTAAAATAGTTTTAAATAAAGATTTTTTAGATTCTATGATGTAACTTATCTGTTGTTTTTATACTCTATAGTATAAAAAATGTAAGTTATTTAAAGTTGAGACTTTTCTTGCAGTTACACATTAACAATTAAAAAACTGTTTAACTTTGATAAAAAATAAAAAGCCGAGCAATTTACAAATCTGAAACGTTCAATCAGCTCGACAGTGATTGATTCAACAGCTTGCAGCTAAAAGGCTAACGTTAGCCGATAAACTTAAGCAGAGCACTAACGTCACATATTTTCAATTAATTACTCACCTCAGACACATTTGCAGAAGCTTCATTGCTCAAACTCAGTCTTGTGGTTATGAATCACAGACAGAGTTAAACTGTCGTTTGTATGCTAACAGCGTTAGTATTTTTAGTTTCACTCGCTAACTCCACTTAATGCAAGATTACTGGGGGGAAAAAATGCAGCGCAAACTTTTAATGTCTTCAACAAAGTAAAACGTTCGGTGAATCACAGCGCAGTCCCCCAAAATATGACTTAATAAACTCCCTTAACCCCAAAAAAAACTAACCCTTCTTTGGAGATTATTAACTGCTTGCAAACCAACACAGAGCATTACCGCCACCAACTCTTTGGGCGTGGAACTGAATGAATGGATTTTGACGTATGTTCTCAAAAATAACCCGGAAATTTTCACCACGCAGAGTAAAAACCCGGAGTTCCGGAAATCTATCACCACTGCTAAAATTATGGTATGATTTAAATGGAATTTGCCTGTTGATTGGTGTCTTTGTGTGCCATGTGTTGTGTGCTAGCTATAGAAACCATCCCTCCAGACTTGCTCACCCTCACCGGTGCATGTGCCAAACTGAGAATGACCCAGCAGCCACCACTACAAACCACAAACACGGGTACAACCAACTTCCTTTATTTCTCTGCAGACTCACATCCTGTCTGAAACAGAACGCAAACAGTCTGAGCTGTCAACTAGAGGTGGGCAGATCGATCCTAATATCGATACCAACGCTGGTATTGATATTGAACAATCCTCGTGTAAAAAGATCGATACGCAACCTTTTTTTTCCCCTCTACAAGCACTGACTGCTGCGCAGGCAGATTCATCAAAGTCTACTCTGTTTGTAAGCGCAGTGCTGCGCTGTGTCACACAATACGGAGCAGCGCACCCTTGTATTGTGGTTTGTCAGCCCTCTACCTCAGGAGATTTTGTTTTAAGTTGTGTTGAGTGATATTTTTTAAACAAAAATGTTGATTGTGATGATAAAGTAGTTTGTTGTCACGTACAATGTTTGGCGAAATTCTATCATAGGTCTTTTGGATCCTTTGGCTCTATGAAGCTTAAAGATGAAAAAGTATCGGTATCGGCGATACTGGGCCTGTATTTACTTGGTATCGGATCAATACCAAAATTCCTGGTATGGCCCACCTCTACTGTCAACTTTGATCTTTCAGCGTTGCCCTCAACTATTTCTGACACTTTCTAAATGTCTGACTTGCTTTCACTTTGTTGTGCACGGCTGAATTTGCTATCTTTCTGTTTCCGTCCATCACCAGGAGAGGACAAGGAGTCACTCTGTGGAACATTGAGTGTAGCCATCCACTCGGCCTGTGGGCTGCAGCAGCCGGCCTGTATGCTTAATACTTTATTCGTAGGCTTGGGAAAAGCCTGGACATTTACCCTGTAAAATGCACCGAATCAATGAATAGAGGACAATCAATGAATGAACAGAATCAGAGAATAGAGGAAATAAGTGATCCAGATAACTCAAAAATGATAAAGCTATCATCTTGTACTTGACTGAATTACAACGCATAAAATGAAGATAAACAGCTTGTATATATATATATATATATATATATATATATATATATATATATATATATATAAAAAATAGTACCACCTGCTGGACATATCTAGTACTGTTACTGGAAATAACCTCGCAAATGCCTGATAGAAATTTGAAGTAGGTATGGTTAAAAATTAACATATTTTAAAATTTGTTTTTGGTCCTTTTCGTAAATTTTCAAAGATTAAATCTGGTGGTCGCCAAGGCCACTGGTTGTCATCATTGCTTTTCCCACCTGTAGTACATGGGGCATGTAAGTAAGTCCCTTCGGCTTCTCCCTTGTTTGCACTCGGGGTCGCCACAGCAAATCCAAGGTGGATCTGCATGTTGATTTGGCACAGGTTTTACGCCGGATGCCCTTCCTGACGCAACTCCACATTACATGGAGAAATGTGGCAGGGGTGGGATTTGAACCCAGAACCTTCCGAACTGAAACCAAGCGCATTAACCACTTGGCCACCACCCCTGCAGTACATGGGGCATGTGATGGCTAAAATTCTGTAAACAAAAATATTTAGGTTGCCGAGCACTAAAATAAACCAGGTAGTAGTCCCTGCATGCGTGCAGACAGTAATGGCTATGGCAATTTGGCATTTGAGCCCAATTATCTTGACCTTCACCCAAATGGTTGATGTCTGGCTGACCTCGCCAGGGCAATACTGGAATGGCGTCATGTATGTGCAACTTCACAATCAAATTACTTGACTTTTTTTTTTTTTTTTTTTGGAAAATTCATTTCTTGAAAGGCAATTTCAGTGTCAACCTTCATTGGCGAACCAAGTTTGGTATCAATCAGCAAAATGACCTTAGGGTAGAAGATTAACCAACAGACAGGTAGGCATCACCTTGATCTTTGGAAAATTTGAGCTTGCTGGGGAATTCCAGATCTCACCTACATGTGTTTGGTGCAAATCAGAATGAAAACCTTCACTGTTGACCATTGAGCCCAGTGAACTTGACCCCAGTGATTGAACAGTGACAAATTTGAACTTACCTGGGCAAATCCAGAACCTACCGACAGGTGTGACAAGTTTGGGGAAAATCGGAGTGGTTGGGTGGGAATCTAAATTTTGCCCTTCGATTCCAATAACGTTGACCAATTCTCAAACAACCCCCTTCAGATCAATTTTGGGGTTGATCATCATCCATATATCAACTGTGGTAGAAATGGACCAAAGGACCGAGGTAGAGTAGTAGGACAATTAAACTGATATTACAGTGTAGTTAAAAGAAAGATATTATTTGAAGGCTTTTGCTTGTCAACTTTAGCCCCAGTTTTTGTTAAAAATGGATATCACAACACAAAATTTCAAAAATTTCTGTTACAAAAATCCCCCAATTTTCCCCATTATTTTCATTGAAATCACCAATTTTGGACTTATCTTTATTTTAAATAATAATACACATCGGAGTTCATTTTTCTTTCTCTCATAGGTGTGTATGTGTGTGTTGAGGCTGACGGCTACGAGTTTCATGACAAACAGGCGCAGACGCACTCTTCAGTTCTCAGCATGAACCCGCACTGGGACCAGGTTGGACTCAAGTTCTGCTTCACAATAAACACGTTTTCCTCAAAGCATGTCAGTATATTTAGTTCTTGGTTCACGCCGACGTCTTCATGTCTAGACAGCATCCGACGTGTCCAGCTTTGCGCCATCTGAAAGTCTGCTTTAAACATGATCAGAGACATAAAAATCAACCCCCAAATCTGACTGGCGTTGGGATTGAAAAGCTTAAAAGAATTCTCTGCTGCCTTTGTCGCAGCTGTAGGATGTTGCCGTCAGTGTTAACGTCACGTTTGTCTTCAAACAGGAGCTGAATTTGCAGGTGGACGGGGCCCAGAACCTCAGAGTGCTGTGTGTGGGTCAGTATGATGGACAAGAGGACACGGTTCTGGGAAAAGTTTCCACTCAGGTACAAAATCAGGAAATAGATTGTCTGAAATATGGTCCCAGTGTGTGAGAGGATCTGGATCTAGTTCCAAGCTGGAAGTGGAACTCCCTATTGGAGCCTCAAAGCAGAAAAATTCTCTTTGCTGATGACGTTTGTTTTTCTTCAATTTAAGTGGGTTTTTCTAAAAGAGAGAAAAAAAAGCCCATTTAGGTTGAACTCCTCACAACTTATAGACAAACAAGAGCAATCCGAGATTTCTGACGTCCGCCACTCTGGATCCAGATCACCTCCAAATTCAATGGAGTCTTCTATATGCTAATATCTATCGGTGGCAAAAAATTTGTAAAAATCCACAGTAGTTTTGACGTAATCCTGTTAACAGATAGACAAATAAATAAACACAGATTATTTTATTACGTCCTTGGCAGATGTAATAAAACCAAAACTGGTGCAAGTAAAATACGCTTTTACCATAACACACGCACATTGATACACACAATATACTATTATTAGGGAATTATTCAGAAATTATCCAAAGGATGATAATGTGATGAATAATTTCATATATTATTATTATTTGTACGGCACTTGTACATACATCCGCATGATCCTTTCATTTATTACTGGTATTTACATTTTTTTGCATGTTTTCAGCCAGTTTCTTACAATACAACATAACATGTACAGTGCATCTGAAAAGTATTCACAGTGCTTCAGTTTTTCCACTTTTTGTTATGTTACAGCCTTTTCCCAAATTTAATACATTTGCAAAAAACCAAAAACTTTTTTCATGTTGTCATTATGGGGTGTTGTGAGTAGAATTTTGAGGGAAGGAATTAATTTACTCAATTTTGGAGGAGAATCTCTTAAAATTATTGATGTTTTGGGTTAATTGTGATTTTTTTTCAGCTGGACTGTCAAACCCTGACGAATCGATGGAGGCGACAGACTCTACACCTGGGCCAGGTGGATGTGAATCTGTCAATCAAGTACTGCCCCCACCCACTTGCCCCGCCAAGCCACACCCCTCAGCAGCAACCCCCAGTCTTTGGCGTCCCCATTGGAACTGTGGCCCAGTAAGTGTAAAATCACTAAAAATAACCCCTCCCCCATCAGCTCTGGTAATGAAACTCAAAGCTAAGGAATTAATTTCAAGAAGTGGTTTGTTTTGTGGGCGATCATGCTAAAGAGAAGCAGAAGTATGGCATGTTTCCACAAAGCGGCCCACGCACCAAACGTATGAGTTTCTTGTTTTCCACCAGGCAGGAAGGAGTTCTGGTCCCACATGTGGTGCGATGCTGCGTGGAGGAGGTGGAGAGGAGAGGCATGGACGAGGTCGGCATCTACAGGGTGTCAGGAGTCGCCAGTGACATCAACACCCTCAAGTCTGCGTTCAACAACAGTGAGAAAACAGTCTGCAAATGTTGCTTCATACGTTTAAAAATGTGTGGGAAAAAGCAGCGGGTTTTATCGCTACAATGAGCACGAAGCAACGCAGTGTCCAAATGTTTTATACCGAGCCTCCGCTGACATTTTATTGTGAATTTACATCATTCCTATAGGCACTGTAGGAGAGTTCAACCCTGCCACTTTAATGGAATAACTCAAAAACAATAAATGATGTCATTTCGTAACTCACCTGCTGCATAGTTAGTAGATGCAGGATTGGTGATGGATTAGGAGCAGGTGTAGTTGTCAGTGAGAAAGCCAAACAGTTTCCACACAGAAATATAATAAATCAGAGATGTAAACCATTACAAAGAGGCGTTCTACTACTACGATCGGCCACAATACAAAAAAAGTGCAAAAACGGCATGAAAAGGCTTAATCCGGGTTGCCTCCTAATAGGCTGTCTTATTAAGTGCAGACGTGGCAACCTGATGGCTTACAAAGTGCAGACCTGGCAACACCCCCCCCCAAAAAAAACAAAAGAAAGGAGCTGTGCCTTGGACAGACATGATCGAGCTGCTCAATTTCAAAAACTGCAATAATCTCTGCTTCAACTTAAAATTTTTACCGCGATGATGCATGATCAAACAACATTCTAGACATAGTCACTATGAATACCCCATTTAAAGAGTTGGGATACAATTTTTAAACAGTTGAAAAACTGGATCCTGACTGCAAATCTGTTGTACGTAGATGATGGCCGGAACTACTACGTATGTCAACTTTGTTCATGATTGATAAAGATGGATCAAGAAGTTACTATAATGCTTCAAAACAAGTGCACATTAATGGTCATTGACATGGTTCCTGTCTAAAAATCATATTTGTAGATTTGTTAGTTTGGAAATGGCGGCTATTTTTATGCTACAAACAGCCAATTTGGGTATTTGGACCCAATTTTCTCAAAAATTGTTCAATAGATTTCTTATAATTTAACAAGGGCACAATAATGGTCATTGACATGGTTCCTGTCTAAAAATCATATTTGTAGATTTGTTAGTTTGGAAATGGCGGCCATTTTTATGCCACAAACAGCCAATTTTGGGTATTTGGACCCAATTTTCTCAAAAATTGTTTGATAGATTTCTTATAATTTAACAAGGGCACAATAATGGTCATTGACATGGTTCCTGTCTAAAAATCATATTTGTAGATTTGTTAGTTTGGAAATGGCGGCCATTTTTATGCCACAAACAGCCAATTTTGGGTATTTGGACCCAATTTTCTCAAAAATTGTTTGATAGATTTCTTATAATTTAACAAGGGCACAATAATGGTCATTGACATGGTTCCTGTCTAAAAATCATATTCATAGATTTGTTAGTTTGGAAATGGCGGCTATTTTTATGCTACAAACAGCCAATTTGGGTATTTGGACCCAATTTTCTCAAAAATTGTTCAATAGATTTCTTATAATTTAACAAGGGCACAATAATGGTCATTGACATGGTTCCTGTCTAAAAATCATATTTGTAGATTTGTTAGTTTGGAAATGGCGGCCATTTTTATGCCACAAACAGCCAATTTTGGGTATTTGGACCCAATTTTCTCAAAAATTGTTTGATAGATTTCTTATAATTTAACAAGGGCACAATAATGGTCATTGACATGGTTCCTGTCTAAAAATCATATTCATAGATTTGTTAGTTTGGAAATGGCGGCTATTTTTATGCTACAAACAGCCAATTTGGGTATTTGGACCCAATTTTCTCAAAAATTGTTCAATAGATTTCTTATAATTTAACAAGGGCACAATAATGGTCATTGACATGGTTCCTGTCTAAAAATCATATTTGTAGATTTGTTAGTTTGGAAATGGCGGCCATTTTTATGCCACAAACAGCCAATTTGGGTCTTTTGACCCAGTTTTCTCAAAAAATGTTCAATAGATTTCTTATAATTTAACAAGGTCACAATAATGGTCATTGACATGGTTCCTGTCTAAAAATCATATTTGTAGATTTGTTAGTTTGGAAATGGTGGCCATTTTTATGCCACAAACAGCCAATTTTGGGTATTTGGACCCAATTTTCTCAAAAATTGTTCAATAGATTTCTTATAATTTAACAAGGGCACAATAATGGTCATTGACATGATTCCCATCTAAAAATCATATTTGTAGATTTTTTTGTTTGGAAATGGTGGCCTTTTAAAAAGACCCCCAGTCTCATATTTTTTGAAACGGCTCACGGCTTTGTTTTTTTGTGAACGAAACCTTGTGTTCACTGTTCTCAGATCTGCGTGAAGCGGTAACCAAGCTGAGAAGTGCTGGCGTGAATGTGGTGGCCGGCGTTCTCAAACTCTACTTCAGAGAGTTACCTGAACCTCTCATACCCGCTGAGCTCTTCCAGAACCTTTCCCGTACTTTGGGTGAGACAGACCATCATCACGCCATCATCGCTAACCATGTCCTTCAGTGTTTCTGACAGGATTTTCTCTTTCCTGCAGACAGCCAGGATTTAAACTCCCGCTTGGTCTCCGTGGTGTCCCTCCTGCAAGACATTCCGGCCCCCAACCGCAACACCTTCCTCTACCTCTTACACCATCTGCAACGGTCTGAAGCGCTAGAAACATGCAAACTACTCCCTGAGTTCATTATAACTATTAAATTGTCAAGAAAAATGATAAAATTGAAGCTAAATTTGATCTGATGATCGTGTTTCCTTTAATGAATCTTTTCCAGAGTGTCTGAAAGGCAACATATCAACAAAATGTCATTAATAAACCTGGCAACAGTGTTTGGTCCAAGCCTCGTACGCCCCCCTGTGGTTCAAAGTGGCCTTTCTGTGAATATCTCCCAGGAGGTGATAGTACAGGTGGGCATGATACCCCCCCTCCCCCCTCCAAAAAGTATTGCTAAAAGCCAATTTTTATGAGTCAGGCAGGTTGTGATAGTGACCAACTCAGATTTTGCTCAAATTTTGGTAACTGGATGCACCCTCCACCAAACGAACATACACCAAAAATTTTGGCCAAATTCCATACGGTGACCTTGCCAGGGGTCATCGAAGTTCACATCCAGTATGGCCTAAAACTGGAATTTGGTGGACAGGGAAGTTTTAGACAGCTCTAACATGAAATGCTTTCAATCCCCCAAAGTGCGTTTGTGATCTAAGTATTATAGGAGGACAGTTCTTCAAAATAATCAGTAATTTGGGTTGGGGGATTGAACGCATTGACTATAGGGGGCACTTCAAATTGACGAATTTCCAGAAATACTCTCGTATTTGTGAAGGCTATTACTCAATATGCGTTTAATCCCCAGCAAGATTTTTATTGTATTAGAAAGGGCAATACTTACCCTCTTTAAAACAACAAAATCAGTGGGGGGGGGGGGGGTTGTACACGTTGGCCACCAGGCGGCGCCAAAGTGGTCAAATTTGTGTTTTTCATACAACTTTGGCGCCCTCTGGTGGCCAACGCGTTTAATGAATAATCATAAACTTTGCATTTTTCAGAAGATTAAAATGTATTGTGTTAATATTCACTGAAACATCTTTGGGGGGGGGGGGGGGGTATCTCAATAAGCAATTACAATTATTTCACGAGATATTTAAGGATTGAACATAAGAAATTACAGCTAGAAGCCAAGCAGTAAAATGGCTTCCGAAGACAAGCACCGCCCCTTTGTATTGTTTTAAGAATTAATTAAGCAGTTATCATAGCCAACAGTAGATGGCACCACTATCTGGGCTATGCTAGGCCTAGACACAAAAGAAAGCTTTCAAGATTGCTACTCACCATTTTATCTTCTTCACGTAGGGCCAGTAATGCTTATGTCACCATGTAGTAAAATTCCCGTGCCAATAAAATGCTTTTTTAATCAAAAACTGGCAAGTCTCCCAAAGATTTTCCAATTGATTTGTCTAAAAGAAGGATTAGTCTCAACAGAAATGCAAAGTTTATGATAATTCATTAAACGCGTTGGCCACCAGGGGACACCAAAGTTGCACGAAAAACACAAATTTGACCAGTTTGGCGCCGCCTGGTGGCCAACGCATACAATCCCCCACTTTTTGTTGTTTTAAAGAGGATGAGTATTGCCCTTTCTAATACAATATAATCTTGCCGGGGGATTAAACGCATATTGAGTAATAGCCTTCACAAATATGAGCATTTCTGAAAACTTGTCAACTTGAAGCACCCCCTACAGTCAACACGTTCAATCCCCCAACCCAGATTAGTGATTATTTTGAAGAACTGTCCTAGAATACTTAAATCACAAAAGTACTTTGGAGGATTGAACGCATTTAATGTAAGAGCTGTCCAAATCTTTCCTGTTCACCAAATTTCAGTTTTGGCCATTCTGTGTGTGAACTTTGATGACCCCTGGTGAGGTCACCATATGGAATTTGGCCAGAATTTTTGGTGTATGTTTGTTTGGTGGTGGGTGCATCCAGTTACCAAAGTTTGAGTAAAATCTGAGTTGGTCACTATCACAGCCCCATGTAAACTGCCTGATTCTTATAAAAACTGGCTCTTAAACACTAATTTTATTTTATTCAATGTAATCAAAACCTGAAATAAAATGTAATTTACATATTTTTCAAATTAAATAAAAGAGTTAATATTTATTAGGGATTTGCTTCAGTAAAATTTCTATACGTTGATTTGCTGATGCACATTAAACAATATATTTTTATATAAAAAGTTTAAACAAAAGTGACAAAAATTTTGTCTTGCAAAAAATTTTGCCATGATTTGTGATTTTGATGGCTTAAGTATTGAGAAACATTTTATTTAAAAAAGGCTATGTCGAATTTTGTAGTCTTATTACTCCTAGAAGGATAATTACCTCAATATTGTATTTATTTAGGTGCATTGTTCTGTATTTCTATATAGGGGAGACCAGGGTTGTTGTTAAACTCATGCTTCATATCCTTAAGGGCTTTAAACAAATGAGTCTGGTAGTCAGAATTAGTCAGTGTGGGTCTTTTTTTGCTGAAAACAACATATTGATGAAAGAAGCTAGCATATCACATCATGAAGATACAGGTGGGCATGATATAAAAAAAATAGTTAAACGCTAATTTAATTTAATGTAATCAAAACCTGAAAAATTCCTTTTTTCAAATTAAATAAGAGTTAATATTTATTAGGGATTTGTTTCAGTAAAATTTATATCTCAATCTCAAGCTCAGTTTATTTATAAAGCACTTTAAAATGCACCAACAACCAAAGCGCTGTACACAACAAAAACAGGCAAGTTAAAATAATTTAAAAAGTTACAGTTAAAAGCAAAAACACAAACAGTGTCAAGCTGCGTTAAAAGCCAAAAGAAAAAATGTGCTTTAAGAGACGATTTAAAAGCAGAGAGAGAATCAGCCTGCCTAATGTGCAAAGAAAGACCATTCCACAGTCTCAGGGCAACGACTGAAAAAGCTCAGTCACCTCTACGCTTCCTCTTTGACCTTGGGATAACCAACAGTGACAAATCAGCTGACCTGAGTGAGCGTGAAGGGGCATATAAATGGAGCAAGACCATGAAGACCTTTAAAAACAAATAAAAGAATTTTAAAATCAATTCTAAAATGAACTGGGAGCCAACGAAGTGAGGCCAAAACCGGTGTAATGTGCTCGCACCTTCTGACACCAGCCAAAAATCTGTAGGCGAGTAAGCAGCGTCTGATTCAGCCCAATATAAAGTGCATTGCAATAGTTCAGGCGATTAGTGATAAAAGCATGGATTAAAATCTCAAAATGATGGCGTGAAAGAAATCGTTTCACCTTGGCCAGTTGTCTAAGTTGACAGAAACTAGACTTGACCACTGACCTAATCTGAGCATCGAATTTAAGATCACTGTCCAACTTTACACCCAGGTTTATTGCTGTCTGTGTCAGATACTGACTCATGGGACCCAGATCCACATTGATTTTGTAAGTGTCACTAGGTCCAAACAGCAACACCTCAGTCTTTTTATCATTCAGGTGCAGAAAATTTATGGACAACCATGCCTTAATCTCACCAATGCACTCTAAGAGATGGTTCGCAGAATATGCATTTTGCTGCTTCAGTGGCAGATAAATTTGACAGTCATCAGCATAAAAATGAAAAGAGATATGTCTCCTAAAAATTGATCCCATTGGGAGTAAATACAAAGAAAAAAGAAGCGGACCAAGTATGGAGCCTTGAGGCACCCCACATGCAAGGGGCGCTGCACAAGATTCAGCAGCTCCAATACAGACACAAAAGCTTCTCTCTGAAAGGTAGGATCTAAACCAATCTAAAACAACACCCTTAATGCCCACCCAGTTTTCCAGGAGAGACAAGAGGATCTGATGGTCCACTGTATCGAAGGCCGCTGTTAGATCCAACAGGACCAAAACAACACAGTGACCAGAATCAGTAGCTATACGAATGTCATTAAAAACCCGCAGCAATGCTGACTCAGTACTGTTATGGGATTTAAAACCAGACTGAAACATCTCCAGGGTGTCATGATTATTAAGAAAAGAACTCAACTGGCAGTATACAATTTTCTCCAAAATGTTGGAGAGAAAAGGAAATTTGGAAATTGGCCTATAATTGGACAATTCAGAAGAATCCAAGCCAGATTTCTTAATAAGTGGGGTCACCACTTATATAAATGTTGATTTTTTTTTTATACACATTAAACAATACATTTTTAATATAAAAAGTTTAAATAAAAGTGACAAATTTTCTCTCGTGATAAAATTTTGCCATAATTTGTGATTTTGATGACTTAAGCATTGAGAAACATTTTTTTTTTAAATAGGCTATGTCTAATTTTATAGCATTATTACTCCTTAATATTGTATTTATTTAGGTGCATTTTTCTGTATTTCTGTGTAGGGGAGACTGGGGTTGTTGTTAAACCTACACCTCATACCCTTAAGGGCTTAAAAAAAGTGATTCTTGTGGTTGGAATTAGCTAGTGTGGGTCTTTTTTGCTGAAAGCAACTTGATGATGAAAGAAGCTAGCATTTCTTGTCAGAGTTAAATTCTAAGGTACATCTTGCTTAAATGCTAAAAGTATGGAGGGAGTAGTAGCATCATTAGCCTCAGTGAAAAAAAAAAACAGTTTACTGTTTAATTCTTTTTGCCTGTTGACATAGCTACAGTGTGGAACCTGTGTGACAACCAACCTGGTCTCCCCTACACCTCCATTATCATTTTGCATGTTTGTAATTGTATACATTGTATAGGTATTGCAGCATTATTTGCACAAAAATACGGTCAGTATGTGGTAAACCTATTCTACTTTGTGCGTTTCTGTTTATTTGAAGGTTCAAGTGGTTTTCTTCTACCTGCAGTGTAATAACCTCCCCGAAGCTCAGACGTCTCTGTCACATGACTCAGATGATGACGAAGACACAACCCACGTGTGAAACAACCAACGGTGTTGTGTTTGGTGTGAAGTGTGTTTCAAAAAAAAAAAAAAAAAGAAGAAAAAAAATGAAGCTATTTATTGATTAAAGTGGTAGACACACTGTAAATGTGCAATTTGGTTTTATTTGCCAGATTTAGAAAACCTGCAGGTGATTATAGAACAAAGCTGCAAATATTGTTCCATCTGGTTTTGGGTTTCTTCAAAGACCTTTAATTGAAATCTTGATATATATATATTTTTTGATACAGCGGTGGACTTGATGCCACCTTTGTGAAGTTGAGGTGGTTGATGTGGTTGAGGAAACACCAGGAGTGCAGATGTTATAAAAAGGTCAAGGGTTACCGTCCTGAGCCTGAAATCAAATCGGTTACGGTTCAGATCCAACTAGACGGAGTTCACCGTGAAGTGCCTGTCCCATAAAAGTCATATACACACACATACCATGTGAGATGACTTCACACACATACGGTCCGTGTTCCGCATCACAGATGGTAGTCTGTCTTTCTCAGTGACACCACCTGGGTGGGGTTAGTGTTACGTCCAACATTATACCCCCCTACACCCCCCCTCGGCCTTTTGATCACTAATCCTGGATCTTGAGTGAACCTCTCTTGGTGCTGTAACTAAAAGACTGATGACTGGATGTGTGTGCCACAATATTAGGAACAACCCACAAGTGAAAATTCGCTGCCGTGCCCCTGGTGTCAGGAGTCCCCGCGAACATGATGGATTGTAAATCAGGTTCTGGTAGACAGCCACAAAGACAAAATGAGGTTCTAGTTGCAGTTTGCGAGAGTAAAAAAAAAAAAAAAAAAAAAAAAAAAGCTTATGAAGGCAGAGGATGTCCCAGAGGGACATCTGGAGCTCGTGAGAAGACATATTGTGGTCTTATGGCTACAAACAATCCAATAATAATTTCTCAGACCAATAAAACCAATTAACCTAATTGTTGCTATATTCACCTAGTTATAAAATATTTCATTAAAGCTAACCTATTTACCTTATTTCACCATAATACAAATGAGTAACTGTCCAATAATTTAATTTTGGCAGACAAGTTTGTGTCAATGTCCAAAACAATTTTGATACTGCTGAAATTGTGCTATTAGCTTAGAGTATATTATAAAATTCTGCTCTCCTCAAGAATAAACACATACTAACGCTATAGTTTGCAATTACTCAAACTGTGATAGTAGAAATGTCCTCTTTTTCTTGTTATTAACGTCTTATTTTCGCAGTTAAGTAGCTAGCTAGCCCAGACCAGTTAGCATAATGACTCTGCGCTTATCTGTTAGCTCGGCAGTTTAGCATTTAGCTGTCTTTAAAATGTATTTGAGATAATTTGTAAATAGCTCATATATGCTATTACCAAGAAGTGGTGTATTAAATAATTTAAGCTTATGGCTATACAATTATGCGTGGTGTTAATTATTGCGTTTCCACTTCCTAGTGTGACCGCATCCACCATATTTTATGAAATTGTTAGTCGATGTTCAATGCTAAAAACGAGAAGGCTACTCAGAGAACGCATACCCCCACCACAGCACCCTTAAATTTAACAACAGCAGTAACAGTTATTCATATAATACTTTCCAACCACATATGCAAAGTGCTTCCCAAATTAAAATACAATAAAATACAAAAGACCATGTATAACACACAACACTTTACAAATTAACAGGATTTTGAATAAAAGACGCATTTTTAAAATATAGCATGAGATAAAAAACAACCCAAAAACAAATTAAGATTAAAAACAAAAAATACCCACTATCACTGATTAACACCCAAGAACACAAGAGTCTTAGAAGTTAAGCCCAAAACCGAATTTCAGTTCTTAATCTACTCTAGCGCACTAATGTCTGAAAATATAGTTTCGTCCAAATCCAGTCCAGATCCGGATCATCTGCATCTGGATCAACCTAGTACTCTGACAGTCAACTGCGGGATCCTGAACACTCATCTTTGATTATAACCGTGACCTTTGATCCTGAGAGCTTACCTTTTTTGGTTGCTGACATGGGATCCTACCACGATCCTTGTTCCTGATCACTCATTGTTGACACTGGTATTTGATTCTGGTCACTCATATTTGATCCTGATAACTGAACTTTGATCTTGATCACTGACTTGTGATCCTGACCACTGAGCTTTAACCCTGATTGCTGACATTTGATCTTAACCATTTGTACAGCTTCAGTTTATACAGCTGATGATGATTGCAGGCAGGTGAGCAGATTCACCTTTGTCACGTGGCACTTTGAGGAACAGGAAGGGAGGGGGAGCGGAGCAGACACCAAAGCAGCACAACACATTGAGCTCAGTGGTTGAACTTGGATCCTGGTAGCTGAACTTTGATCTTGATCATTGACTTGTGATCCTGGTCTTTGAGATTTATCACTGAGCTTTGACCCTGATTGATGATGTTTGATCTTGATCATTAAACCTGGTGGTTGAACTTGGATCCTGATTGGTGAACTTTGATCTTGATCATTCACCTGTGATCTTGGTCTTTGAGTTTTATCACTGAGCTTTAACCCTGACTGATGATGTTTGATAGTGACAGTTAGCTTAGTCTGACTGATCTGATTGTTGAACTTCGATCCTGACTGGTGATTGCTTTTGATGCTGCATTCAGGATCAAAGTACAGGAACAGTTTTAAACTCCTGATTGTAACTTGTAACCAGGTTTTGGGTGGTTTGTAGTACACTTGCGTTGCACCTGACCAAACCCGGTTTTAAGACCAACATGCCAAGCTGAGCACCAACAAAGTGGGCATCAGGCACAAAAGTGACAGTCACGTTGGTTGGAAACTAGCCATGATCTTTGCGCTTGTGCACTACTTTGTGCCAGATATATTCAGCAACATAATCTTCTTTACGGATACAAATTTAAAATTTGACATGGTGCCTATTCAAGGGATATTATGCCGTTCATTTTTGCATAATTGTGGTAAATGCTGGTGTTACGTACATTTTTATTAAAACAATTCTGTAGCTGTGTGTCATGGCATAGCTGCCCAGAGTCATGCCATGCTTGATTATTTCTAATCCAACTTGGAGTCGGGTTGCTGTTTCGGCAGCATGTCTGTGTGGAAAGTATGCAGGCTGCGGATCACGGGGATTGACCCTCTACCTCTCAGGTTAACAGAAGCAGTGTGAGGGACCAACCTGGATGGGGAACTCTCAGAATTAAAGATTGGGTGTGAAAAAGTAGTAGAAGAGGAAGAGTCGTAGGAGCTGTGAGATGATGGTCATGTCAAATATGACACATGAGAGAGAAAATGAGAGAGAGAGAGAGAGTTTGCAAAAGGTCTAGTTGAACTTTGGCACTGGCTGCAATGCCAGAGGAGTCACCTCTCGTAAAAACGCGTCCTCGGCAGCTTGTAAACATAATACCACACATATGGCAGTGTTGCCTCGAGGGAGGGTCCAAGCCAGGCCAGGAACTGCCTGGAGACCCTCTGAAAGAAGAGCGTCTCAAAATATATTCCATGTAACAGGTTCCAAATTTGCAATGATCACCGTTGGGGCGGTAATGCCCCGGTCACGGCGATAGCTGGACGAAGGATAAAAAGTCAGCAATTGTTGTGAAAAGGTGGATGAAAGATCCTGCACTTTTCCTATTACAGAATGAAGCAAAACAGAAACTAACGAAAGAAAAACGAAGCGAACGTTGACCTCGATGCTTTAGACAAAATCAAAATGGAACATTCACGATGACGTGACCGAAAGCGAGTATAAAATCGAGCGCAGCCAGCCTTGTGCTTGTCAGCCTTAACCTTGTGCTTGCAGGTGCGAGATTTTGTTTGTCTTGTTTGTCGAAACAGTTTGCCTTGTCTAAAGAGTTCGCACGGCGTGTCTGTACTTTGTTGTACACTTTATCTGTGATAGTACTTGTCCTGAAGAGTATCTTTGACAAGTCCAAGGCGTCAGCCGAAGGCTACTCCCAAAGACGCGCACACGCAGGCCAGCCACAAATGATTGAAACGTTGACATGAAAACATTGCTTTTTCATCCCAAAAATGAACAATTTATTAGCGATACACAGATATTTCATTCAGCTCATCGAAGATTTAGTTATTGATTTGTTTAGATTTTGTTGCGTTCATCAACCTTCATTCAATACTTTGGACTTGGGAGGTTGAACGAAGTTGGGCGAAAGTCAAACAAAACGCTAACCCTACGAAAACTAAGCAAACGATAGGAAAACGTTAAGAACGAAAGCAAAACGAAATACAAATTGAGATTTTCGTCGGTATTTGTTCAAATTTTTCAAGTTTAGAAAATTCTGACGAAGCACCAGCTGCAGGAATGAAGTTGAATGATACCTCTGAAAGGCAACAAAAGTTCAGATTTCTTGTTTTGTTTGAGATTCGTTGTCCTTCGTTAGTGCTTAAGGTTTTATCCTTTAGATGGTTTTATCCTTTAGATGGAAGCCCGGTGCAGCTTTATTGCCATCATGTACGTGAGCAAGCCAACATACCCCTAAAATGCTCAAACTTGGGGCACGATGCCCACTTTGATCTTGCAGAAATGTGGGACAAACATGAGTACGATTAAAAATGTCTTACAAATAGAGCTGAAACAACTAATTGAGTTAATAGATTAAAATCGATTATTAAAATAGTTGTCAACTAATTTAGTCATTGATTAGTTGCTAAATAACTTTGTTTTACCGCAAATGTTTCGTTTCTTCCATATAATCAACCAAGCTTTGCTTTGAATCTTGAACCAATGAATGAGTGCTTCGAGCTGCTGCTTCATTGGTTTCATTTGTTTTATTTCGCTTTATCTTAATTTTTCCCCATTAAAACCCTAAAGGGCATATGTCTGTGAGGAATATTTACCTTTTTTTTATATTAAACTGACCTGTTATGGTCTTCTGAAACAGTTAATAGATGTATTTTATGCTAACGCCGATGCTAACGCGTTAGCATGTCTATGGCGTTTTCAGTGTTAAAGTTAGCATTAAGCTGCTGGCATTTCAGCATGTTTGTACATTTGTTTTCTGTATAATAATTAATGGCTCAGCGTTTGTTGTCGTAAAAGAGTCAAATGTATTTCAAATTATTATATTTCTTAAATTTATTTTTATTTATATATTAATAATAATAGCAACAATAATAATAGTAATAACTAATAATGCTACAATACAATTTTACAGAAAGAGACACGAGTCACATGTGTCTGTGAAATGACCACATAGTTTACAAGTTATACAGAGAATGTTGCACATATAATGAGTCAGGCTACAGTTTTTGATTTAGGTTTTATGGTTAACTGGTTATGCTAATTGCTCATTTGCAGCAACAAAAATACCTCTTTTTCACCATATATTTTATAACATTGATAACTTTGATAAAGCAATGTCATTTGAAAGAATTATTTTTGTTTTTTATTATAAACTGTTTTATTCTTTATTATTTTATATTTCAACAGCCAAGGGACATTTGATGATTTGTTGATTTTCAAGTATTTTAAGTTTTCATATAATGTTCTGTTGTTAAATAAAGTGATGGAAGGAGAGAAAAATTGTTTCCCTGGCACATTTTTAAAAAATTCCCCACTAATCCGATTAATCGATTGATCGTGTCGAAACCCCATCAGATTCATCGATGATCCAAATAATCGTTTGTTGCAGCCCTACTTACAAAACACTTGCATACTTGTCCTGTGAGTCACTGTGTCAAGTAGACAGTGAAAACTGAGTGACCATACACCAAGACATCGTGACAGTTCTTAAGAAGTTATAGGCATCTGTGGTTGTGACTGAAGAAACTGCACACAGTGCAAGTTTTACTGTTGCATCATGAGTTATACAGCTTCATGGCGCACTGACAGAGACAGATTTTCTTAAAAAAATAAAATAAAATGTGAAATTTCAGCTACAGTTCACCACAAAGCACATGGAGCTTAGATTTGATCTGTTTTGTTGTGTGAAAATCCTTCTCCACTATGAAACTATGAGTGGTGACGCCAATAAAAAACTATAAATTCATTCGGATTATTTTAGAAATACTTTTTCCCCAAAGTGCGAAAAATTAAAAAGCATTCATAGGGGGGGGAAAAAAAAAGCAAAAATAAATAAATTCTGAGACAAAAAACTACACAAAATAAATACAGTGAACACACTAACATGCAATCTATTAACAAATTAAGTATCTGAAATTTAAATTTTTACTTAGTCATACTATTCATCATAAAATCTCAGATTTTTGCAGTGCAATTAATTAATTAGCATAGCTAGAGTATTCAATGGCTAGCAGTGGAAATGTACATACTTGTATTATTTAGCAGTAAAACGTTGCCGCAGTGATTTACAGCTTAACATTAATGTTGTTTATTTTTTATAAGCCTGTAGGCACAAAAACAAACTGCTTTTGACGTGAAAATATACTGTAAAGATGCTACACTAGTATGCTAACTTAGCATACTAGCCAGTAGCATGCGCTCTCTTGAGTCTTGTCTGAAACACAAGAATTAGACACAATGAAGACTCTTAGTATTAAAGACAAATAGGTCAGAAGGTCCAAATAGTTACACTGCCGTTGCGTCGTTTTAGTGTTGGAGGGCCCCAGGATGTTTTCTTTTTCAGATGTTGGCGCACAGCAGTTGTGTTGCGCGGCTGGCCGTATTGGTTTTACAAAGCAAGTAGGTTTTGATTTAACTAGTTCCCACACTTTAGACACCCAGCTTTGAGCTTTTTAGGGTAAAGTCTCATTTTCAGCAAATCTAAGAGGCAGGAATCGCCATAATAAAGGGTTAACGTAAACATTGGAGCATACCACGCAAACTGGCGTCTTTATGTAATCGATAATATCGCTGTGGAGTTCCAGCCGTGCTTAAAAACGCCTGTTCTCAGTTTAGCACACACACGCACACACACAGTCGTGGAGGCTTAAGTTGTCCGTTGGTGTCGGTGTAAAGCGTTCATGTTCGGAGTGTCAGGATCAAACCGTCGTGTCCGCAGGGGCACTGAGGAGACGGCCGCTGACAGGTGCTTCCTGGAGCAGCACAGCAGGTGCTTTGAGCACACGCACATGATCGTGCACACTTGCTGTGCGTTGCCTTCCCCCCTCTTCCTCACATGAGTGGATTTTGCTGTTCTTGTGTAGACGTGACCCTTCATTCTCAATGCTGAACTCTGACCTTTGCCCTTTGAGAAAGCTTTTTTTGTGCAGCTGGTCTATAAATGTGACATGATTTGTACCATTTTCTTGTCATGCTGTAAAAATAACTAATTACGAGGGGTTTTCTTATTCTATTTTTGCTTTTGCTAGTTTTTCAAGGAGGTTACTGGACCTAAATCTAACGTTCAGTCCAACCTTACTTAGACTGTTAAAAGGGTCGTTAAAGGGACCCTAAACCCTTAAGTGAAAGGGGTTGTTTTGTGCACAATTGTTTTATCGTTTCTTTTCCTGTAGTTTGCATTTCATATGAAACATCCTGAATTTTCCATAATTCTACATTGTGTGTACAAATGTGAAACAATTCATTTGGGACAACTGTGACGCATGTTGCAGAAATCCATATTCGCTGTGCAAGACACATCTTCTCTGTGTGACACACCCACACCATTTGTCAGGGGAAAAAGATTAAATCAGCAGCTCCTTTCTATTTAAACATATCACTTCCTAGAGAACTTTAATGCACTTTTTTTTTAAATCTAAGGGTTAGTCTTGTTTAAAAAAAACTTTATTAGCTGACTTGAAAACACGCTAAGCTAACATGAAAAGCTAAACTGATATGACCCCTTTAAACACTGTCATTCTGTGGACCAAATTTATCCACGTAATGAATAATCTGCCCTATACCGTATATATTTTTTATTTTAAATTTGACCTTTTTGTGTTTTAATGATTTGTGCCTCAGACTTAATTCAATATAGAGGCTTAAGATTTTTTGAATGTGCATTATATATAAATGTGATTTAATATTACTGTGGGATTGCCATAAGGTTAACACTCTATGTCCACATATCATAATGATTTTTCTTTACAAATATGCAATTACTGCTTAAATTTTACAAAACAATCACTATATATATATATATATATATATATATATATATATATATATAGTGGCATCTGTTAATATAAAAGCAAATGGTTGTCAGATAAGAGAGAAATTGCAATGTGTTTTTCGGGCCCCGGAGGCTGCAGTGTAACATGAAGCTTTTTGAGGATGTGTGGATTTAATATGGAAATTGAATGCACACATGCTTAGTCCCACCGAGAGGTCGTCACTCAGCGGGTCTATTTTTCCTCTTTTTATTTTCATTCACAGCGGCACGGCCAATCACACGCAGCCGCTGCCAAAACATCGCGGGTCCTCAACAAATCGGAGCTCTTCCATCTGTCTCCTTTCCCCTTGGGCTCCCAAATGGAAGCAGAAGTCCTGACGCTGGGCCGGACCGATGCTTTTAAGATCCGTATCTGCGATCCGAAAAGTCCGTGTGAGAATTCCTGTACGTTAGAACCTGAGGTCACTGAGGTCAGTTTGGTCTCTGTGTCAGCTGTCCAATGAGGGAGCAGATTGGAGATAATGTAAATTTCCCAAAACTGTCAGAAATTAATTGAAATTTCAGATAAACAGACAAAAAAAAAAAAAAGCATTCGATAAACATCTGTAATTTTGTAACAGTTACAGATATTGAATGAATAAGTCTGTTGGAGTTATGAATGAGTCATTAATCTGAAGCTGATCAAAGCACTATACACATATTTATTTCATAAATTAGTTGAAATTGCAATTTTCAATATGAAAATGAAGAAAAATTTTTTTATACATTGAAATATGTAATTATAACATTGTACTTTATTAAAAATATTTTTTTATATAGGATTTGGTGACCTTTGTGAATATAAAATGTGAGGTAGACTACATACACTTGTGACTTTTGTGCACATTTATCCAAATTTGATATTAAACAGAATATGAATATTTCGATATGAAACAGCTGTTGCAAAAAAAAAATGTTTCATAAGACATGAGTACTGTGTTAATTTTCAAATATTCATTAAATACAAAATATTCCATTTTTTGTTTCAGATGGCACTAATTACCTCGGCATAGGGGCGGATCTTGGGAGTGGTCCTACTGTCACTCGTGCTTCACACTGAACCACTGGTTCATTTACTGTTTTGAGTGTTCTGAAACAGTGGATTGTTTTTGAAGCAATTGGTTCATTTCCTTTTTGCAGCATTTTTAAACTGAATTGTTTCATGAAGGTATTGTTACTAGCATTTTGAAATAGTGGTAATTGTTCTGAGGTTAATGAGTTTATTTATTAGTGGTTACAAAATGAAAATGTTTTTCTGACCAGTGGTCAAGCTAGCACTCCTCCATAGTAACAGTACAGAAAACTAGAATGCTAAGCTACAACACATAATAATATGCATCAGGCTATAGCAGAGAATACATATGAAACATTGATTTTGGTGCCAACATTTCTTCCAGTGCTCTAATTTTTGTATGTTAATTAGCAAATAGAGAAAGCATACAATTTTTTAGCAAGCTATCACTGATAGCGTAGTACCATTTCACTTGCGACACCTAGCCATTTTTGTTTTGAAGAGAATATGGCACTAACTTTTTCCAATGCTCTTATTTTTGTGTTTTAATTAACAAAAAGAGAAGGCATTTTCCACTATTGATAGAAAATTTCAGCAAGCTATTGCTGACAGCGTAGAATCACTTCACTAGTGAAGCTAGCCATTTTTGTTTTGAAGTGAATAGAATTTCTGGCTCTCTGTTGACTGCTGACCGCTAATATGTAAACTCAGCTTTGGTGTTTCAAGCATTCTGACCAGTGAATCATTTTGTGAAACAGTTGGTTACTTCCAACCACAATGTCCAGAATATTTTGGGAGGAGCCTAAATGTTAATTCACCCTCTAGCCACCTTTGGCTAGTTAGAGCTTTTGCATGTTTTCATCCTCAGTGAGTTTCACAACAGTTACAAGAGTGAATTTCTTCACATTACTTGATAAACATTTGAATATTTGAACATCAACAGTTTGGCTTTCAAAGTTGAGTTTCTTCAGAAAGCTTCAAATACTCAAGAACATCAAAGTGTGGCGGCTGAATGTTAGGATCTTGGGGATTTTTGTCTTTGTGGTTTCTGTCAGTCCGGACTTTGAGTGGAACACATCACAGGAGACGTTGCGGGTGACGTCAGTGTGACTTGGGTCGATTTCACATCTTCTGAGGGTTGAGGGTTGTCCGTGTTGTATTTCATGGAGTTTGTAGTTTTTGCACCACAAGACTCGGAGTGTTTCTCCACCAGCAGGTGAGGGGGGATGTACCCATGCTGGGGCTTTGTAGATTCCCCAGTACGCAGGGATTTTGGGGGGCAGCGACCCCTTTTGTCCTGTCCCCGGAACCCCTTGAGTTTGTGGCTCCAGTGTTCCCGCCACTGGAGGGCGAGGGTAGAGCGGTCGGCCACTAGGCGACTCTCCTCTGGACCCCAACTCCGCTCCTCCTCCTCTGCACCAATTAGAAGGAAAGTCCGGCCTACGTGGAGGGCGGGGCAGCCGCAGCCGAGGTCCCGATCTGGGACCCAGAGGGCGTGAACGCCTCTGCGGACATGGGAGGAGGAACCTGTCCTGAAGACGGTTTGAACAGAGATGGAGAATTGCCACCAGGGTCCTGAACGCTCCATCGCCCGCACGTGGACTTTCAGCACTGAGGACCAGAGTCCAGAAATATAAAATCAGCACAATTTCAATTTGAGTTTGAGTGAAAATACAACTAAGAAAACATGTTCACAAAATCATCAAGAAAATCACAGCAACCAACCGTAGTCCTTTTGACAGTAAGTCTCCAGGTTCATCCTGACTTTGAGCTGAGAGGGCAGGCAGTACGACATGCACTCCTCCGCTGGGACACGGACAGAATGAATGAATGAATGAATGCGTCACATGAGACGGGATCACTTCATAGCGAGCATATCGGCACATGTCTTCTCCCCTAATTACAATATGGCTGCTTATATTTGTCATCACAGTATCATGTGATTAACAGATGAGCTCCAGCGCAGCAGGTGGGACATTCCACCACTAGGAGGCAGTACTAAGCTGCTCTTAGAGAAGATAATTTATTTAAAATTAAGTTTTGTAAAATAAATAGAGGAAATAAACACGAAGATGAAACAAAAAAAATGGGCGATTACTATTATGAATCATTTACCATGGCAACTAAAGTATATTTTCATTATTGGTTATTTTTATTAGTTAGTAATTATTTAATCTGCAGAATGTCCCCGAAATAGTAAAAACTGCCCATTTTGTCAGTTGTCATCTTTAATTGTTTTCTTTGTCCAACAAGTAAAAACTATTTTTTTTTCTTTTGAAATAACAAATAAAAAAGAGAAAAGGAAAGGAGCAAATCCTTACACTTCAGGAACTGGAATCAGTTGAATTTGGGCTTTTTCCCCCTTGAAACAAATATTAAGACAAATAATGATTCATTAAAATTAGATATTTTTTCTTGTGACTGATTTTTCCCCTATCAAACAGTTATTCTTGAGAGAATATTATTTGTTGATGACATAAAATGCCAGAAAATGATCATTACAATTTCTAATAACACAAGGTGACAGCTTCAATTATTATTATTATTATACAAATAAGCCATTAATTGTTTATGTTATAGAATATCAGAAAATATTTTTAAATGACCAGAGCCATTCCCAGTTATACAATATGACATCTTCAAATCAAATGTATTACACACCTGAAGTGTGTTGTACACCCCAAACTCAAATATACTCAATTTAATCAGATAAACAAATAAAAAGTTAATAATCATATTTGAGAATATGAAAATTCTATTAAAAAAATTCTGTTCTCCCTGATACATGAATCAAATCAAATACCATACCAACTTTAATATTAAATCACTTTAACACAACTCCTGCTGGCACAATGTGCTGTATATTAAAACATACACTCAAATAAATTAATAAGAAATACAATTTAAAACTAAGCATTTCTGGGGCTAAAAGCCAAGGAGCAAAACATAGGTTTTTACTACTATAGTATACTAGTAAATAACCAGTAATGTAAATGTTGCTTATTATTATTATTGTTGTTGTTTATGCCATAAAATATCTTTTAAAAAACCATTAAAATTTCTTGTAACACAGATTGCCACCTTCATTTTTAAAATAAACTACATCTAGATATTCAAGTTATTGATGTAGAGCAGGGGTGGGCAATTAATTTTTACAAGGGGCCACATAGGGAACCTGAATTATGTCCGAGGGCCACACCATCGATAACTCGGCTGTCTCCATTACAAATAATTACCTATTTAATAGCTTTTATGGGTAATTTTTATTCTTGTAATAATATGTAAATATTTAAATATACCTAAATAAGCCTCTCTAATGATCTGCAACACACAAGCTTGACATTTTTAATATATGTAATAATAATGACAGACCTCATGAGGGCCGGACAGAGACATGCAAAGGGCCGCATGTGGCCCCCGGGCCGCAGTTTGCCCAGGTCTGATGTAGAGCATGAAAAGGAACAAATCAGTTTAACAAACAACAACCAGTTAATTTTTTCTTAATGAAAAAAAAAAAAAACAACAACAGTTATCAAACTGTTTTTGTTGATCAACTAATTTTCATTGTTAAATGTGTTGATTTTTTTTTCCAGTTATTCAATTATTTAGCCTAAACAATGTCAGGATATTATTGTAAAAGGACAATTTGGTATTTCACAAAATGACATTTTAAAAGAACCCAAAGATATTCTGTTTATTGTGATGTACAATGGGGAAAAACAATTATATTTTAAAACAATCTCAGGCATTTCTTCTTGATACATGACTTGATGACTGATCACTTATCAAAATACTAAATGATTTATTTATAAAATCATTGAACATGTATATAAAACGTACGTTTCTATTTGTCTTTAAGGGACTCACCAATGCTGTATTGAGGTTGGAAAACAGGTGTGGGAGCAACTTCTTGAATTCCTGCAAACACACAGAAAAGTGTCAAAGTGTGTGTATGTGTGTACGTGTGTGTGGTCCTGTTAAGGATTCACTGTGTCTGTCGCACATACAAACAGGCTTATTTTGGTCTTTTAATAAGGTCAAACATCACTTTTTGTATGGTTTTGTCTCCAGCGCTACGCAGATGAACTCTTGGCGCGTGGTGTAAAGTGAACAACCTGCCGGTGGCATTCGTAAATTACCCGAGCTTCTTGTAAAGACATGTGTGACAGTGAAGCCATATATCACCAAGCTCACACTTGTCCCCATCCTCGTCCTCTCTGACACAACTGGGCCAGTGACACCCGACACCCCCGCCCAGCTGACCGTGTCCACTTGTAAAAGGCGAGACGACAGTGTCTTTGTATGTACAGAACATGCGAGAGGTCAAACTGAACATAGGCAGATCCAAAACACTGAATCATGTCATATTCTCATTGGATTCTCTTTTTTCCCAGCTACCTTGAACTCATCATTTTATACAATCACTCACAGCTGTCCAGCATTTATAATTCTGGACAAATGCCACATTTTCCTTCAGTTTTGCACCACAATTTGGTGGGTTTGTTTGTTTTTTTTCCTGTTAGTGAAATTATTGTTGTTTTTCATAGTCAAGTATATCCACTCTCACCCTCTCACCTTAATGTTTTGTTCCTCATTTTGTCCTCTAATTTGACATCATTCTCTTTCTTCTCTCTGTTTTTACATTTCTGAGGTTTATTAAACAAATCTTAATGTTCAGTTCTTCAGCATCCTCTTGTGCCATTTAGGTTTTAATCCTCGCAAACACTGACTGAATCACTTTTTGAAGCAATTGCTTCGTTTAGTGTTCCGGATGGCACAGATTTACTTCCATACTGAAGCAGTTGTTTGACTTAATGTTGTTCTGAGCAGTTTGAAAACATGAATTTTCAGAAGGAAGTCTTTTTTTAAAATAATTTTGTCATTTCAAAATCACTTTGATATATATTTAGTGTGAAGCATTTCGCGACAATTAGTTTCTGAAGCATTTAATGCTCTGAGCATTTTAAACGAAAAAAAAATCCTGGAAAAATGTGCTTCCTTTTGTATTCTAAACATCTTGTAATTCATGTAATGTTTCATTCTGTTCCAAGCATTTTAAAGCAATGAATGTTAGTTTTATCAAACCAATTGTTTCATTTAGCATTGGGTGTTTTGAAATAATGAATCATTTCATGAAACAAGTTTCTTTTCATATTTTGAGCATTATCTATTTATAAGCAAGTGTTTTAGCATTCTGGGCTTTACAAAACAATGAATCATTTTCTGAGATGAGTGTCTTCTGCACAGTACGCAAACCAAAATATTCTGTAACTGGACCATATTGGAATTCTACAACCCCTGGCAAAAATTATGGAATCACCGGCCTCGGAGGATGTTCATTCAGTTGTTTAATTTTGTAGAAAAAAAGCAGATCATAGACATGACACAAAACTAAAGTCATTTCAAACGGCAACTTTCTGGCTTCAAGAAACACTATAAGAAATCAAGAAAAAAGATTGTGGCAGTCAGTAACGGTTACTTTTTAGACCAAGCAGAGGAAAAAAATATGGAATCACTCAATTCTGAGGAAAAAAATGATGACCCTGTAACTTTTCATCCCCAAAACTAACACCTGCATCATATCAGATCTGCTCGTTAGTCTGCATCTAAAAAGGAGTGAACACACCTTGGAGAGCTGTTGCACCAAGTGGACTGACATGAATCATGGCTCCAACACGAGAAATGTCAATTGAAACAAAGGAGAGGATTATCAAACTCTTAAAAGAGAGTAAATCATCACGCAATGTTGCAAAAGATGTTGGTTGCTCACAGTCAGCTGTGTCTAAACTCTGGACCAAATACAAACAACATGGGAAGGTTGTTAAAGGCAAACATACTGGTAGACCAAGGAAGACATCAAAGCGTTAAGACAGAAAACTTAAAGCAATATGTCTCAAAAATCGAAAAATGTACAACAAAACAAATGAGGAACGAATGGGAGGAAACTGGAGTCAACGTCTGTGACCGAACTGTAAGAAACCGCCTAAAGGAAATGGGATTTACATACAGAAAAGCTAAACGAAAGGCATCATTAACACCTAAACAGAAAAAAACAAGGTTACAATGGGCTAAGGAAAAGCAATTGTGGACTGTGGATGACTGGATGAAAGTCATATTCAGTGATGAATCTCGAATCTGCATTGGGCAAGGTGATGATGCTGGAACTTTTGTTTGGTGCCTTTCCAATGAGATTTATAAAGATGACTGCCTGAAGAGAACATGTAAATTTCCCCAGTCATTGATGATATGGGGCTGCATGTCAGGTAAAGGCACTGGGGAGATGGCTGTCATTACATCATCAATAAATGCACAAGTTTATGTTGATATTTTGGACAATTGAAAGGATGTTTGGGGATGATGAAATCATTTTTCAAGATGATAATGCATCTTGCCATAGAGCAAAAACTGCAAAAACATTCCTTGCAAAAAGACACATAGGGTCAATGTCATGGCATAGGGTCAATGTCAATGAGCAGATCTGATTTGATGCAGGTGTTAATTTGGGGGATGAAAATTTACAGGGTGATTCCATAATTTTTTCCTCAGAATTGAGTGATTCCATATTTTTTTCCTCTGCTTGGTCTAAAAAAGTAACCGTTACTGACTGCCACAATCTTTTTTCTTGATTTCTTATAGTGTTTCTTAAAGCCAGAAAGTTGCCATTTGAAATGACTTTAGTTTTGTGTCATGTCTGTGATCTGCTTTTTTCTACAAAATTAAACAACTGAATGAACATCCTCCGAGGCCGGTGATTCCATAATTTTTGCCAGGGGTTGTATTACTGTGTAAGATCTACAGAAGTGCACAAAGCTATGATCTAGAAGTAAATAAGTAAGTAATATAACTAATAAGGTAACTTGTAATCTAACTTGGTTACTTTTAAGATTGAGTAATCAGCAAAGTAACTAATTAACAAAGTAACTAATAGTCACTTTTCTGAGTACTCAATCTTGAAAATAACCAAGTTAGATTACTAGTTACCAGTGGTGGGCACACTTCCGATAATCCGATAACAGATAATTATCGAAGATAATGTTTTCATTATCGGATTATCTTTTTCGATAACTTTAAAAACCATTATCGGACCAATTATCTTCCGATTAATTTCTGTCTGATAACTTTTAGACCGATAAACAAAGTAAACAAAGCTGAACAGCGATAAGCATTTTTAAAATTTAAAAAAAGTTCAGTACCTACCTGTTAAAAGTTTTATAACAGATGGACAGTTATATCCTCTGCTAACAGAACAGAGCTGCTTCTATGAAAACCATCTCTATGCTCTGTAGACAAAGGAGAAACGGCCCCCCCAAAAAATAATTTCCTTTAACACCATACCAATATGCTGGCAATATCACCTAAGTCATCCAGAGGCATACATTTTTAACTTATGGTTCAAATTTTAACCAAACTAATTTTGGACAAGTTATTTAAAATTACTGTCATGTTTGAAGTTTTATAAAGTGAAAATATCAGATATATGTTTGATACATGCTGTGCCCAGTGCATTATGGGTAGGATGATGTAATCTCAGTACATTCACGACAGGACAAATGCATTTCAGACACTCTGTTCAGGCTCCACGGACAACAGCATTAAACTCTAGTGCCTAAAACTCTTGTGATTATATTCTCTGGGTTTACAGACGTTGTTATTGTATTTGTGTTTGTTAAATTCCACGCATTTTAAATGTAGCAGACAGGGATTATCTGGAATTTTGTTTTCAAGGCCTCTACTGCCATCTACTGGCCAGTAGTGTCATGGCAGTATTCGTCCTAAGTACTAGCGTCTGGGAACCAGTAGATGGCAGTGTTGTATTTGTTTTGACCCTTTTTTTTTTTACAAATGAAGTTTAAAAACAAAACAACAGCAAAATAATAATAATAATAATAATAATAATAATAACAACATTACTAGACAGCTCTGCAGTGTTTGCACAGGCACAGTGCGAGCAGTTGGATGCTTGTAGCTTTTCAGCAGGAGGATAACCTCACGACGGCCGACCAGAATAACAGGTTTGATTTTCATTCGACCATACGATCGCGATCAGGAGGTGGTCGTGAGATGTTAAAGCTTGTTACTCCATGACTACACGATGTAGGACGCGCGATTAACCTGAAACTCGATCCAAAAATTCCTGCATGAAAAATCATCTTGCACAGTGTAAAGCAAGTTTTACAACATCATAAAACGTGTGCACATTCTCTCCACATGCAAAACAATTTGCGATGACACTTCCAGGGCTCCGTAAAAATGCCTGTTTTTACAAATAAAAAATGAACACCAACACACGACAGACATCATATTAACGTGTTGGTTTACATAATGAATGACTGAACCAATCAGTGTTTAGCAGAGGCACTTTTACCCAGAATCCTTTGCGATTTGTCTGTGTTTGTTACTAAACCTCAGAATTAGTGCATTATTCAACATTAAAAGATATATGCTATATTTTAACTTTGTACAAATGACAGAATTGACATTAATGGAGTTATTCTATCGGTATTAATGTTATTTATAAATCAAAACCATAAGTCAGCATGACTTTATTTTTCAAGACCTCCACCTGATCCACAGTGTTGTAATTGATAGCGAGCTGGCTTTAGGGCTGCTCTCATGGTGCCTCTGTGTTGGGAACTCTGTAGTAAACAAGAGCTTCCAGCAGGGGCAGAATGTTCAAAGACAAAAGTGTGGTCTCAGGGTGTGGGTCTGTTTTTACTTTTAATATTAGTAGACGTTATTGTGGCATTAAAACTTAAATTTGTTTAAATGTACCAGAAACAATATTGGAATTTATCTGTTATCGGTTATCTGTAATTTCCAATACATTTTTTGGCTGGTTTATTGTTTTATCTTAATCGAAGATAACTTTTCAATTATCTGTTATCGAAGTTAATTTTTTAGTCATCTGTGCCCACCACTGCTCGTTACTTTATTAATTACATTCAACAACTGCCAACAAGTTGTCTGCAGGTGCTAAATGAAGTAACTTTTAAAATAACTGTAAAATGTAACTGTAAAAAGTAAATAATAAAGTAACTTTTCAAAGTAACTGTGGCAACACTGCATTTCAATGTATGTGACAGTTGATTTCACAATGCAGACACCAACTCATGAGAGTGGCAGTGTCTAGGTTTGTTAATCAAGTGCCATAACTCTGCCAAAATGTGTTAATTTTGTACAATATTACAATATGCATATTACCAACCTATAACAAGGAATTGTAGCAGGTTTCATGAAATTCCTTCTAAAAATGTGAGAGGAGTTGATTTCACAATGCAGGCGCCCACTCATAAAACTGACAGAGTCTAGATTTGGTAATCAAGGGCCATAACTCTGGTAAAATAATCCCAACTTGAACAATATGATAATATATGTATTACCAACTTATAACAAGGACTTGTACCACGTTTCACAAAATTCCTCCTAAAAATGTGATAAGAGTTGATTTCAGAACGTGTATACCCTTTTTGGGATGGACGGACAAATGGACAGAGAGACAGACGAAAATCGCTACGACATAACGCCCCTTCGAGAAGGCCAGCAGAGGATAAAAACTATAACCCTTAACCAACCTCTAACTCCATTTGCAAGATTGCAGCTGATAAATCAGGTTTCGAATCTTGTTCTAAAACCAAACGCGAGCAGCTCCCTCCCAGAAATGACTGTCCTTATTCATAAAAAAAAAAGAGCCAATTTTGTCCCAGTTTCATAATGCGTGGAACACATGTTTTCACTCTTGGGAACATTTTAAAACAATAAATCAATTCCTGAAACAAATGTTTCATATACGGATCCAAAAATTTCAGAGCAATGGATGACTTCATGAAGCAACTGCTTAATTTAGTGTTCTGGGGGTTTCAAAAGTAAGTCACTTAATGCAACAAGTGTGTGATTTTGTGTTCAAAGCACTTCAAAATAATGAATTGTTTTTAGGAAGCAAGTTTTCCAAGCATGTCAAAACAATGAATCATTTTCAGAAGCAAGTGTTTCATGTGGTGCCTGGAGCATTTTGGAACTTTAAATCATTGTCTGAAACCCCCAATGGAAACACCTGATTAATCTATGATTTGAAGATTGATGCACTGTGAAACAAAAACTTCACTTACGTCAAAGCTTTATTTCTGGAATAGCTATGTGCAAAACATATTGGAAACTGTTTAAAACTTAAATCTGCCACCTATGCACCCCTAATATTTCTTAGCTATACGTGGAATTGTTCATATGCTTGCTTTAAAAAAAAAAAATCCACTTGACTATGCTAATCAGTGAAAGCTAAGCTAACATGAAGTGATGACTTCTTGTTTATCACCCTCACAAATTAATAAGCTATTTTTGATATAGAATTTCAAGCAAACTGTTATGGATAAGACGCGGAGTGAGGAGCGGTCCAGTATCTGACTGAACCCAGCATGAAATAATCAGAAGCAGTTCCAAAAAGAAAACATTTATTTTTCTCCCCTTTGTGCTATACATAAAATACTAATTAATTAAAGTTCTGGTGAGGTGAAAAGGCGGCGCGCTCTCTCAGCGTCTCAACAGTCGGAGTCCGAACGTTCAGGACTCAGGAGTTCCGCCACCACCCCCCCAGGTGACTTTTTCCCAGAACTGTACTCTGCGAAGGAGGAACAGAGATGAGATTATTCAACACTATTACTACAAAATATTGTTTGCAGGCAAACTTATCAGCTACACGTTTAGGTCTGAATTCCAACTTAATTCAAGGAGGCTGCTGCTCACAGCTAGTGGAGGATCATTAATCCGCACGCCACTGCCGTGAGGAGCACGCCAAACACTTTCCACCAATAATTACTTATAGCTGCGTATAAGACGCCAATTTACATTCACGGATAAACTTTTCAGAATATTCACCTCTGCCGTGTGCTGACAACGTTTGTCTCTCACCCTCGTCCTACTTCACAGGCGCGATGTCAGACTCTGAAACGGCCCTCAGCGTCCCCACACGGTCGTCACAAGGTCGTATTCTCCGGCAATCTTATCCAACTCACTGCTGGTTTAAATGTAGTTCTTCATCACTACATTGGTACCAGCTGGAAGTCCTCAGATCTGCACGTGAACATCACAGGTGTCGTGGATTGTCCTGATAGAGAGCCGCATGAGAATGCAACAGGTGCAGCCAATCATCGTAACAGAGGAGAGAGACTCTTCTGCAGCACATTTTCCTCAGAGAACAGCCCCAAATCACCTGGGAAGGAAAATAAACACAAAACAACCCAACCTTGTCCAGCCAAACCTGCCCAACACACAACACAAACATCACAACAAATTATAGTGATATGTACAGTACGTATTTTTATAGTAAATCACCAAAGTAGCAATGTTTAAGTAGTGTTAGCTAACCTACAACGGTACTGTCAGATTTTATAGCTTCACAGTGCTGCTGTTTACATTTTTTATTTTGAAGAGTAACTGCTTGAGACATTTGAACACTGCTTCGTATGGTTTTTATTTCTTAATTATTGACGGAATTGGATTACGAGCAATATGTAACACTTGAAATGTACTGTAAGGGTCGGGGGAGGTAAAAGATGCTATACATAGCCTGAGATAGTCTGGCAGCAAAAACAAACAAGGTTTTCTTTCACTCCCTCCTCTCCCTTGGAGAGTTATGAGTCTGAAATCTTTGACAGGGGCCTTATGAGTCATACAACAGGTGTGAAAGTTGCTGCATCCAGCTCCTTATGTCACCTGATTGCAGCTCAGACACAGTGTAGTTGTCGGCACTCACGCGATTACGCGGGGAAATACATGTGGATTAGCGCTCCGGGTGGCGTCCTAGCCAGGTGCAGCGTGGCGGCGCGAGATGACGTCCACTTGATCTAGTGCTGATCCACAATCGTTTCGAGATGACGTTTCCCCGCGAGGGTCGGCTCGCGTTAGCGTAGCTATGGGAACCATCCAGAGGGACAGCGGACCACAGCGGCTCCTTTTATGCCGAGTTATGATTTGATAAAGGCTTAAAGCGCTTGATAAGTTTAATCCACGGGGCTTCAAGCAAACGAGGTTGAGGGATAAATGTGAGGCTACTTTATTATGACTGACATCAAACTATTAACTGTCTGAAGGAGAGGCAGATCAAAAGCAACAACTTATATAAGGTGGTATTTTCAAATGGGATTATTGTAGTGTTGGTTTGACAGCAGGATTACTCAAGATAATAAACAGATGACCTTGACGTAAAAAAAAAAAAAAAAAGACAATAGTATCCATATCCTTTTTAACTTTGTCTGAGGTTAATGTCAACTCTTTAAATATAAACATTTTAAAGTGAGCCCATTTACACGTTAAGCAATAAAATGTGAAAATTTCATCCCATTTATCCCACATTTACTGCCCCCTACAGGCTGTATAAAGACACTAACATGACAACCCTTACTGGTTCTTGAAGGCATCCAGTGCGAGTTCAGGTCTGCTTGTTGTTCTTTTCACAACAAAAAGACATTTGTAAGTGTGTGTAATGTGACGTGGTGGACTTACGTATGCAGGGTCGTACAGTCGAACGACCCTGTTTGTACCCGGGTGCACAGCGGTTACACCTGAGTCCAATTACTCCTTCTCGACATAGACACTGACCGGATGTCTGGTTACACCAGTGACCCACCGCTCCCAAAGGATGACACTGACATGCTGGAGAAGAAGAGGAGAAGATTAGATTAAAAACAAACCATGTAATAGTTTAGAAAATTTGTCAGATATCCAAGAGAATTATTATTATGGGCAGGCCTAGACTGTTGTAAGAATATAGACTAAAAGAAATTACAAATTACATTTTTTAAAATCATTAAAAAAATTTTTTTTTTTTTTACTATTTAGAAATTTTGGCTTTTGTTCTCTTAAAGAAACCTGTTTTTGATGACTCATCCCGTAATTTCATACAATCACGTGATTAGCTAAAGCACCCGGTAGTTTATATCACTACATGTAGCAGTTCACAGAGAAAATATTTAGTTTTACATTTGAATTAACAGAAATCATTATTATTATTCATCATGATGCTGTTTATGCTCCAAATTGTGTGAATTTGTTCATATGGATGGGACTAGCCAGAGTTATAGTGTGCGATAACACTAGCAGCTAATGCTACTACATGGCGTCCAGTTACTTCACCCTCAAAGTGTTCAATCATGGATTCAGACATTGAAGCGACATACAAATTAACATCTGCAAATACATTACAGAAGCTTAACGGGTGTTGTCATTCTGACTTAAGGACACAGATAATTTTTTTTTTATGGTAACCGATATCAAAGTATTGTTGCATTTGTGTGTCAGAAGACAAAAAAGTGAAAAGATTTTTTGAATGTTATCTGTGAAGTGCACCTCAAGTTACTGCCACTAATTCATGAACTATGAGTACTGGAATATTTATAACAATGTCACACTTTTCCTCTTTGTGCTAAAATCCATTGCCCATAGACTTTTTTTTAGCCCAAAGTGAATTACAGATGATTAAAACAATCATGTTAGACATGTGATATTTATGATATGTCATTTTCAGAGGCATGGCAAAACCAACAAAATAACTTTTGAGGTGACTTGCTTGCCTCTACTGGTGGTTGGCTCTCACTGCGGTATTGTATCACTTCCTGTTCTGGAGCACAGCGGTGTTTTGCTGTATCTGTTAGCTGTTTAATCTGCGCAGTTAGATTGATCTAGTTACCTAGATAACGATTTGTTTCACAGTGTAATCTTCACGTGCCTTAACTAAAGCACTCCCTCTGCTGAATCACCTCTAAATTATTTACACATTATTCACTTTATGTGTTTTTAGGAAACCGCTAGCTTAGCGCAGCTACTAGCTCTTAGCCGGTTTAGCATGGCGGCTTCTCCTGTCTCTCCCGCACTTTTCTGCTCTGGGTGTGAAATGTTTAGTTATTCCTCGGCCTCCTTTAGCAGTAATGGTACTTGTAATAAGTGTAGCTTATTCGTAGCTTTGGAGGCCAGGCTGGGCGAATTGGAGACTCGGCTCCGCACCGTGGAAAATTCTACAGCTAGCCAGGCCCCTGTAGTCGGTGCGGACCAAGGTAGCTTAGCCACCGTTAGTTTCCCTCTGGCAGATCCCGAGCAGCCGGGAAAGCAGGCCTGTTGTGTGGGCCGCTGAAGAGGAGGTACTGCTGGCCCACCACCACCAGAGGGCGCCCTGTCTGGAGTGCGGGCTCCAGGCACCAGAGGGCGCTGCCGCCTCACAGGAGCAGCCAGGGTGACAGCTGTCACTTATCGCCTACGACAGCTGTCACCAATCATCTGATCAGCAGGGGTATATCAGCAGGACGACATCTCCACCTCTTTGCCGAGATATCGCTCTACCTAGAAGGTACCGTACTCAGCCGACTGTGTTCTTTGACATTAACCCTTTGTTACTTTTGTGCATTAAATAGCAGACATTCTTCCAACGAGAGGTGGAGGTGGTTTTCCCGCCATACGGGTTGCTGGGTGCAAACGCACCCACATTTAACTGTTTTTGTTCCTCGCCAGCAGTACCAGATCCGACACGCAGAGGCAGTGGCCACCTGGGAGTTCGGGACTTGGCGGCTCCAGTATTCCCGGGGTTCGGTGGTGGAGGAAATCATGTGGTTCCGGTTCTGCTTTGGACAGACGTCTCTTATCTTCGAGCCTGCCCATGTGACACATTTTTGTGAATTGACTTCTTTGTCTATTGTTGTAATCCGTTGTGTTTGTTGTGCTTATTCACAACAGTAAAGTGTTGTTATTTGACTTCCTCCATTGTCCGTTCATTTGCGCCCCCTGTTGTGGGTCCGTGTTCCTACACTTTCACAACAGGATATCTCGGCCAACGTTATGGACCCGGAGGGTCATCAACCGGCTGTTGAACGGCCAATGGAAGAGCAGGGCGCACAGGCGTCTGCAGGAGGAATGATCGGTGAGTTGCAGCGAATCCTCACCGCTTTTACGGCTCGGTTGGATCTAATGACCGAGCAGAACGTCCTCCTTAACCGCAGGGTGGAGGCTCTCGCCGCGCAGGTGGAAGCGCGCCCTCAGGGCGCTGCTGCGGCTCCCCCTCCTGTCGATCCTATGCGCAACAGTGACGTTCCACAGGTCGTTCAACGACCCCTCCCACCTTCCCCTGAAGCATACATAAGCCCTCCAGAGCCGTACGGGGGTTGTGTAGAGACATGCGCGGACTTTCTTATGCAGTGTTCGCTCGTCTTCGCACAACGTCCCGTCATGTACGCGACTGATGCTAGTAAGATAGCTTATGTGATTAATCTGCTTCGCGGCGAGGCACGCGCTTGGGCTACAGCGCTCTGGGAGCAAAATTCACGGCTCCTTCTGACATATGATGGGTTTGTGAGGGAGCTCAGAACAGTGTTCGATCACCCAAATAGAGGAGAGACCGCTTCAGCCGTGCTGCTGTCAATGAGACAGGGGCGCCGGAGCGCAGCTGCTTATGCAGTCGACTTCCGCATTGCGGCTGCAAGGTCCGGCTGGAATAGCACTGCCCTCCGTGCCGCCTTCGTAAACGGACTGTCGTTGGTCCTGAAGGAGCACCTGGTGGCCAAGGACGAACCGCGGGATTTAGACGGGCTTATTGATCTCGTTATACGATTAGACAATCGGTTAGAAGAACGCCGTCGGGAACGAGACGAAGGGCGTGGCCGGGCACGCGCCGTCCCTCTCCCTTCCGGTTCCGACCGAGTTCCGCCCTCCCCACGCTCCACGGCCTCTACGCTCCGTGTGGTTACAGCTCCCCCTGCTGACGAAGCTATGGACATGAGCAGGGCCACATTTAGGCCACCAGATAGACAGAGGAGGCTGGTCCGTGGAGCGTGCTTTGTTTGTGGCTCAATAGAGCATCAAGTGAGGAACTGCCCCTAGCGGTTAAACACCAACGCCCGCCCCTAGAAACTGGGTTAGGGGTGGGCCAAAACATTCATGTGGGACATACCCATATTGCCACACGACTCCCAGTTACAATCCTTTATGAGGATTTAACCCTGAAGGACCCAGCACTGGTGGACACGGGCTCTGAAGGGAATCTGCTAGACAGCAGATGGGCCAGGGAGGCAGGGCTCCCTCTGGTGGCGCTTACCTCGCCTGTGCAGGTGCGGGCACTAGATGGCTCCCTACTCCCTCTAATCACACATAAGACACCACCAGTAACTCTGGTGGTGTCAGGAAACCACCGGGAGGAGATCGAGTTTTTTGTGACTCCTGCCACCTCCCGTGTGATTCTCGGGTTCCCGTGGATGTTAAAACACAATCCCCGGATCGATTGGCCATCCGGGGTAGTGGTTCAGTGGAGCGAGACCTGCCATCAGGTATGTTTAGGTTCCTCGGTTCCTCCCGGTTCCCAGGCTAAGGAGGAGGTCAGAGTCCCGCCCAATCTTGGGACGGTGCCGGTGGAGTACCATGACATTGTGGATGTGTTCAGTAAGGATCTGGCGCTCACCCTTCCCCCGCACCATCCGTACGATTGTGCCATTGATTTGGTTCCAGGCGTTGAGTTCCCGTCCAGCAGGCTGTACAACCTCTCACGACCTGAGCGCGAATCAATGGAGACCTACATCCGGGACTCTTTAGCCGCCGGGTTGATCCAGAATTCCACCTCCCCGATGGGTGCAGGTTTCTTTTTTGTGGGTAAAAAAGACGGCGGACTTCGTCCATGCATTGATTATAGGGGGCTGAACGAAATCACGGTTCGTAATCGATACCCGTTGCCCTTGCTGGATTCAGTGTTCACGCCCCTGCATGGAGCCCAGATATTCACTAAGCTAGATCTTAGAAATGCGTATCACCTGGTTCGGATCCGGAAGGGAGACGAGAGGAAGACGGCATTTAACAGGTCACTTTGAGTACCTTAGGTCACTTTGAGTACCTGGTCATGCCGTTCGGCCTCACAAACGCCCCCGCGACGTTCCAAGCATTAGTTAATGATGTCTTGCGGGATTTCCTGCACCGATTCGTCTTCGTATATCTAGACGATATACTCATCTTTTCTCCGGATCCTGAGACTCATGTCCGGCATGTACGTCAGATCCTGCAGCGGTTGTTGGAGAACCGGCTGTTTGTGAAGGGCGAGAAGTGTGAGTTTCACCGCACCTCTTTGTCCTTCCTGGGGTTTATCATCTCCCCCAACTCCGTCACTCCTGATCCGGCCAAGGTTGCGGCGGTGAGAGACTGGCCCCAACCCACCAGCCGTAGGAAGCTGCAACAGTTCCTCGGCTTTGCGAATTTTTACAGGAGGTTTATTAAGGGCTACAGTCAGGTAGTTAGCCCCCTGACAGCCCTGACCTCACCAAAAGTTCCCTTCACCTGGTCGGATCGGTGCGATGCCGCGTTCAAGGAGTTGAAACGGCGCTTCTCGTCTACACCTGTTCTGGTGCAGCCCGATCCTAGTCGTCAGTTTGTGGTTGAGGTGGATGCCTCGGACTCAGGGATAGGAGCCGTGCTATCCCAGAGCGGAAAGGCCGATAAGGTCCTTCACCCGTGTGCCTATTTTTCCCGCAGGTTGACCCCGGCCGAACGGAACTATGATGTCGGCAATCGAGAACTCCTTGCGGTGAAAGAGGCTCTTGAAGAGTGGAGACATCTGTTGGAGGGAACATCCGTGCCATTCACGGTTTTCACTGACCACCGGAACCTGGAGTATATCAGGACCGCCAAGCGGCTGAACCCCAGGCAAGCCCGCTGGTCACTGTTCTTCGGCCATTTTGACTTCCGGATCACCTACCGTCCCGGGACCAAAAACCAGAGATCGGATGCCTTGTCCCGGGTACATGAAGACGAAGTCAAAACGGAGTTGTCGGATCCACCGGAACCTATCATCCCGGAGTCCGCTATCGTGGCCACCCTCACCTGGGACGTAGAGAAAACCGTCCGGGAGGCCCTGGCACGGAGCCCGGATCCCGGAACTGGGCCGAAGAACAAGCTTTACGTCCCACCAGAGGCCAGGGCTGCAGTCCTGGACTTCTGTCATGGCTCCAAGTTCTCCTGTCATCCAGGGGTGCGTAGGACCGTGGCAGTTGTCCGGCAGCGCTTCTGGTGGGCGTCCCTGGAGGCCGACGTCCGGGATTATATCCAGGCCTGCACCACCTGCGCCAGGGGCAAGGCTGACCACCACAGGGCATCGGGACTGCTCCAGCCGCTGCCTGTGCCTCATCGCCCCTGGTCCCACATCGGCCTGGATTTTGTCACGGGCCTCCCGCCGTCCCAGGGCAACACCACCATCCTCACGATAGTGGACCGATTCTCCAAGGCGGCCCACTTCGTGGCCCTCCCGAAGCTTCCGACTGCCCAGGAGACAGCGGACCTCCTGGTCCACCACGTCGTCCAGCTGCATGGGATTCCAACAGACATCGTCTCCGATCGCGGTCCCCAGTTCTCCTCGCAAGTCTGGAGGAGCTTCTGCCGGGAACTGGGGGCCACGGTGAGTCTCTCGTCCGGGTATCATCCTCAGACCAACGGGCAAGCAGAACGGGTCAATCAGGAGGTGGAACAGGCCCTGCGCTGCGTGACGGCCGCGCACCCGGCGGCCTGGAGTACCCATTTGGCCTGGATCGAGTATGCCCATAACAGCCAGGTGTCTTCAGCCACCGGCCTCTCCCCTTTTGAGGTGTGTCTGGGGTATCAGCCCCCGTTGTTTCCGGTGGTTGAGGGAGAGGTCGGTGTGCCCTCGGTCCAGGCCCACCTGCGGAAGTGCCGTCGGGTGTGGCGCGCCGCCCGTTCTGCTTTGCTAAAGGCCCGGACGAGGGCAAAAGCCCATGCAGACCGTCGGCGGACCCCGGCCCCTGCGTATCGGCCAGGGCAGGAGGTGTGGTTGTCCACAAAGGACATTCCCCTGAAAGTGGACTCCCCCAAACTACAGGACCATTACATCGGTCCCTTCAAAATCCTTAACGTCATCAGTCCAGCCGCAGTGAGGCTTCAGCTTCCGGCCTCACTGCGGATCCATCCTGTTTTCCATGTGTCCCGGATAAAGCCGCATCACACCTCACCCCTCTGTACTCCGGGTCCGGCGCCGCCTCCTGCCCGGATCATCGATGGCGAGCCGGCTTGGACTGTGCGCCGGCATTTGGATGTCCGTAGGATGGGCCGGGGCTTCCAGTATTTGGTGGACTGGGAGGGGTACGGACCCGAAGAACGCTCCTGGGTGAAGAGGAGCTTCATCCTGGACCCGGACCTCCTGGCCGTCTACCGCCGCCACCCGGACAAGCCTGGTCGGGCGCCAGGAGGCGCCCGTTGAGGGGGGGTCCTGTTGTGTGGGCCGCTGAAGAGGAGGTACTGCTGGCCCACCACCACCAGAGGGCGCCCTGTCTGGAGTGCGGGCTCCAGGCACCAGAGGGCGCTGCCGCCTCACAGGAGCAGCCGGGGTGACAGCTGTCACTTATCGCCTACGACAGCTGTCACCAATCATCTGATCAGCAGGGGTATATCAGCAGGACGACATCTCCACCTCTTTGCCGAGATATCGCTCTACCTAGAAGGTACCGTACTCAGCCGACTGTGTTCTTTGACATTAACCCTTTGTTACTTTTGTGCATTAAATAGCAGACATTCTTCCAACGAGAGGTGGAGGTGGTTTTCCCGCCATACGGGTTGCTGGGTGCAAACGCACCCACATTTAACTGTTTTTGTTCCTCGCCAGCAGTACCAGATCCGACACGCAGAGGCAGTGGCCACCTGGGAGTTCGGGACTTGGCGGCTCCAGTATTCCCTGGGTTCGGTGGTGGAGGAAATCGTGTGGTTCCGGTTCTGCTTTGGACAGACGTCTCTTATCTTCGAGCCTGCCCACGTGACACATTTTTGTGAATTGACTTCTTTGTCTATTGTTGTAATCCGTTGTCTTTGTTGTGCTTATTCACAACAGTAAAGTGTTGTTATTTGACTTCCTCCATTGTCCGTTCATTTGCGCCCCCTGTTGTGGGTCTGTGTTCCTACACTTTCACAACAAGGCCGACTAGATGACTGTGAGGAGGAAGAGTAGTTCTAAACAGAAGCCCCGTGTACACCGCCAACCCGTTCACATTTCTAACCGTTTTTCCCCACTCGGCGACACACCCACCGAGGATCAAACTCTGGTTATTGGCGACTCTGTTTTGAGAAATGTGAAGTTAGTGACACCAGCAACCATAGTCAATTGTCTTCCGGGGGCCAGAGCAGGCGACATTGAAGGAAATTTGAAACTGCTGGCTAAGGCTAAGCGTAAATTTGATAAGATTGTAATTCACGTCGGCAGTAATGACACCCGGTTACGCCAATCGGAGGTCACTAAAATTAACATTGAATCAGTGTGTAACTTTGCAAAAACAACGTCGGACTATGTAGTTTTCTCTGGGCCCCTCCCCAGTCGGACCGGGAGTGACATGTTTAGCCGCATGTTCTCCCTGAATTGCTGTCTGTCTGAGTGGTGTCCAAAAAATGAGGTGGGCTTCATAGATAATTGGCAAAGCTTCTGGGGAAAACCTGGTGTAGTTAGGAGAGACGGCATCCATCCCACTTTGGATGGAGCAGCTCTCATTTCTAGAAATCTGGCCAATTTTCTTAAATCCTCCAAACCGTGACTATCCAGGGTTGGGACCAGGAAGCAGAGTTGTAGTCTTACACACCTCTCTGCATCTTCTCTCCCCCTGCCATCCTCTCATTACCCCATCCCCGTAGAGACGGTGCCTGCTCCCAGACCAACAATAACCAGCAAAAATCTATTTAAGCATAAAAATTCAAAAAGAAAAAGTAATATAGCACCTTCAACTGCACCACAGACTAAAACAGTTAAATGTGTTCTATTAAACATTAGGTCTCTCTCTTCTAAGTCTCTGTTAGTAAATGATATAATAATTGATCAACATATTGATTTATTCTGCCTTACAGAAACCTGGTTACAACAGGATGAATATGTTAGTTTAAATGAGTCAACACCCCCGAGTCACACTAACTGCCAGAACGCTCGTAGCACGGGCCGAGGCGGAGGATTAGCAGCAATCTTCCATTCCAGCTTATTAATTAATCAAAAACCCAGACAGAGCTTTAATTAATTTGAAAGCTTGACTCTTAGTCTTGTCCATCCAAATTGGAAGTCCCAAAAACCAGCTTTATTTGTTATTATCTATCGTCCTCCTGGTCGTTACTGTGAGTTTCTCTGTGAATTTTCAGACCTTTTGTCTGACTTAGTGCTTAGCTCAGATAAGATAATTATAGTGGGCGATTTTAACATCCACACAGATGCTGAGAATGACAGCCTCAACACTGCATTTAATCTATTATTAGACTCAACTGGCTTTGCTCAAAATGTAAATGAGTCCACCCACCACTTTAATCATATCTTAGATCTTGTTGTGACTTATGGTATGGAAATTGAAGACTTAACAGTATTCCCTGAAAACTGCCTTCTGTCTGATCATTTCTTAATAACATTTACATTTACTCTGATGGACTACCCAGCAGTGGGGAATAAGTTTCATTACACTACAAGTCTTTCAGAAAGCGCTGTAATTAGGTTTAAGGATATGATTCCTTCTTTATGTTCTCTAATGCCATATACCAACACAGTGCAGAGTAGCTACCTAAACTCTGTAAGTGAGATAGAGTATCTCGTCAATAGTTTTACATCCTCATTGAAGACAACTTTGGATGCTGTAGCTCCTCTGAAAAAGAGAGCTTTAAATCAGAAGTGCCTGACTCCGTGGTATAATTCACAAACTCGCAGCTTAAAGCAGATAACCCGTAAGTTGGAGAGGAAATGGCGTCTCACTAATTTAGAAGATCTTCACTTAGCCTGGAAAAGGAGTCTGTTGCTCTATAAAAAAGCCCTCCGTAAAGCTAGGACATCTTACTACTCATCACTAATTGAAGAAAATAAGAACAACCCCAGGTTTCTTTTCAGCACTGTAGCCAGGCTGACAAAGAGTCAGAGCTCTATTGAGCCAAGTATTCCTTTAACTTTAACTAGTAATGACTTCATGACTTTCTTTGCTAATAAAATTTTAACTATTAGAGAAAAAATTACTCATAACCATCCCAAAGACGTATCGTTATCTTTGGCTGCTTTCAGTGATGCCGGTATTTGGTTAGACTCTTTCTCTCAGATTGTTTTGTCTGAGTTATTTTCATTAGTTACTTCATCCAAACCATCAACATGTCTATTAGACCCCATTCCTACCAGGCTGCTCAAGGAAGCCCTACCATTATTTAATGCTTCGATCTTAAATATGATCAATCTATCTTTATTAGTTGGCTATGTACCACAGGCTTTTAAGGTGGCAGTAATTAAACCATTACTTAAAAAGCCATCACTTGACCCAGCTATGTTAGGTAATTATAGGCCAATCTCCAAACTTCCTTTTCTCTCAAAAATTCTTGAAAGGGTAGTTGTAAAACAGCTAACTGATCATCTGCAGAGGAATGGTCTATTTGAAGAGTTTCAGTCAGGTTTTAGAATTCATCATAGTACAGAAACAGCATTAGTGAAGGTTACAAATGATCTTCTTATGGCCTCAGACAGTGGACTCATCTCTGTGCTTGTTCTGTTAGACCTCAGTGCTGCTTTTGATACTGTTGACCATAAAATTTTATTACAGAGATTAGAGCATGCCATAGGTATTAAAGGCACTGCACTGCGGTGGTCTGAATCATATTTATCTAATAGATTACAATTTGTTCATGTAAATGGGGAATCTTCTTCACAGACTAAGGTTAATTATGGAGTTCCACAAGGTTCTGTGCTAGGACCAATTTTATTCACTTTATACATGCTTCCCTTAGGCAGTATTATTAGACGGCATTGCTTAAATTTTCATTGTTATGCAGATGATACCCAGCTTTATCTATCCATGAAGCCAGAGGACACACACCAATTAGCTAAACTGCAGGATTGTCTTACAGACATAAAGACATGGATGACCTCTAATTTCCTGCTTTTAAACTCAGATAAAACTGAAGTTATTGTACTTGGCCCCACAAATCTTAGAAACATGGTGTCTAACCAGATCCTTACTCTGGATGGCATTACCCTGACCTCTAGTAATACTGTGAGAAATCTTGGAGTCATTTTTGATCAGGATATGTCATTCAAAGCGCATATTAAACAAATATGTAGGACTGCTTTTTTGCATTTACGCAATATCTCTAAAATTAGAAAGGTCTTGTCTCAGAGTAATGCTGAAAAACTAATTCATGCATTTATTTCCTCTAGGCTGGACTATTGTAATTCATTATTATCAGGTTGTCCTAAAAGTTCCCTGAAAAGCCTTCAGTTAATTCAAAATGCTGCAGCTAGAGTACTAACGGGGACTAGAAGGAGAGAGCATATCTCACCCATACTGGCCTCTCTTCATTGGCTTCCAGTTAATTCTAGAATAGAATTTAAAATTCTTCTTCTTACTTATAAGGTTTTGAATAATCAGGTCCCATCTTATCTTAGGGACCTCATAGTACCATATCACCCCAATAGAGCGCTTCGCTCTCAGACTGCAGGCTTACTTGTAGTTCCTAGGGTTTGTAAGAGTAGAATGGGAGGCAGAGCCTTCAGCTTTCAGGCTCCTCTCCTGTGGAACCAGCTCCCAATTCAGATCAGGGAGACAGACACCCTCTCTACTTTTAAGATTAGGCTTAAAACTTTCCTTTTTGCTAAAGCTTATAGTTAGGGCTGGATCAGGTGACCCTGAACCATCCCTTAGTTATGCTGCTATAGACTTAGACTGCTGGGGGTTCCCATGATGCACTGAGTGTTTCTTTCTCTTTTTGCTCTGTATGCACCACTCTGGGGGTCGTTTTGACCATTGGAGTTTTTACATAATTATTGTATGGCCTTGCCTTACAATATAAAGCGCCTTGGGGCAACTGTTTGTTGTGATTTGGCGCTATATAAATAAAATTGATTGATTGATTGACAAGCTCGGGGGAAATGTGCTAGCTAACTAGCTACCATGGACTATTCACTACAATATTAGCTAACCATATCAATTAAGTAAATATAGAAAAAAAAAAAAACAACTTTTCCCTACCACAATAATGACAGCTGCAAATAATTTGAAATCACTTGCAATGTAATGCCGTTTTCATTCAACTGACACTTATTGAAAATGACAAAAAATGAGGAATTGCAATCAAACAACAGTTCAAAGGGGGACTTCCGCATAATAGTAAATGGTCGAAAAGAAAAGTCGTACATGTTAAGTGTGAGTTAGGCATGTTAGGGTTGTGAGAGATCTTAGGACAGGAAGTACTCTTGGAAGAGCTGGGTTTTTCAGTTTTACTTGTTAGCCTGTCTGGCTTACAGCCATATAGCTAGCTAATGTGGCGCTGTTGCAACATCTTTATGCTAAAGTCAGGTCCATACATATCATTTTTTGTTGTTGGTTTTTCCCCCTAAGTTTCAGAGGCCCTGTGACTTATATTCAGGTGTGACTTATTTACTGAAAAATTATCAGTTTATTATTCATAATAATTACAGTAAACTATTTATATAGGACGTTCACAGGAATCAAAGCACTAAACAAAATGAACTCCAGTGATGAAAGAATAAATGCCAGTAATAACAAGTACACTTAAACAAGGCACAAAAATATCAAATTAATGAAAATTATAATACTGAAAAAAAGGTGTGTCTTATACTCCAGTGGGAATCTGGAAAATATGACAGTTGGACAATGTGATATTTTTAAAAATTTTTGCATTTGTACACCACTACAATGGAGTAATCAACGTATGGTTTTAGTGTAGCTGTTTAGCTTGAATTCAAGGCGTTTAGCTAAATTATTAACTAAACAATTTAGGATTTACAGCCATTTTTATACACAACCCATAGTTAATTGAGCACTATAAGTGCATATTGTTTTATTTAAAATGCTGTTGCGACGGTGTACAGAGGCAAAATTACAAAAAAAACTCATAACATAAAGACCGTAGCTTAACTAGCTAATATCTAGCTAGTTCAAAAACTAGCCCACTGCGCTATTGGACAAGCATAAACTATATATTCTTTTAATATGTTTATGAGGTAACATTATGCTGCTACCAAGTCTGCAGTTGTAAAGTTTCGATATTGTGTATTTATCGCCACTTTGACCCTATTTCATAAATGTTTTGCATTGCTGAAAACCATTCCTAAAATGTCTGAGTTTACGCCGTCCGGCTTTCTAGTCACTGCTCCATTGCTGAGAAAAGACAGACAGAGCGAGGAAGCTGCACTTTAGCAGCTCTGTTCACAATCCAAAGTAATGTTTAAACAAATCCTTACAGCACGTCCAAACAATCTGACACCACTACGGGTCTCTGAGGGCTAAAACACAGCGTCACTAAATTAAAACTGAGAGATGACACCTGCAGTTTGCTATTGTTTCGTGCATTAAGAGATAAAATGTCATCTTACTTAACGGCGATCTACTATTTTCTCATCGCCGCACATGTATCAAACCTACCACCTAAAGAAAGTGCGGTAACTCCGGGTATATACGGCCTGGTGAGCCGAACTTCCCGGAGGCATACCAGAGTGTGTCTGTCACTTAGGAGACGTGACCAGTCAAAGGTCAGGGGTCACGGCAGATGCCATACAGTGGTAACGATGGGGCTACGAGGGGCCACTCAGTGCAGCTGGTACAGAAAAGATGTTCATTCTCACAATGCAACCACTCCATAAACACTTCTGTACCCTTATAGACAGCGACCTTTTAAAAAAATATCACTTATTAGACAAAAACATCACATTACAATGCCTACGTGCACAGAAATACATGTAGTGACTCACGCTGGCAGGCCTTGCGATGGCTGAGCGCTTTGCTGTGGTCACGGGTGTATCCGTTCTGGCAGTACTGGCAATGGCGTCCGGCCGTGTTGTGGCGACACTTCTGACACACGCCTCCGCTGCGTCGGCCCGACTGCTGGAAGACCGCCATGCTGAACCTGCACTTGTCTGAGTGGCCATTGCATTCGCACGCTGCAGAGACACAAAATAATAAGGGGGGATGGGGGGTGCAAGATAGTGCAACACCTGCACCTTAAAATTCATGCAAATAATTTATTTGTGATTCAGTAATGTTTGGTTCTATGTAGCCTTGAGGTTATCACATTGTTCTTGACTAATCTACAACCCTTCCACCATTTTTAATCCATATAGACTCTAAACTGATTGAGCTAAACATTTATGAGCTTGTGGTTGACTTTGTACCCAAGGTAAAAGGTCAAGTGACCAACAGAAAGGGGATACATGACTGTATATTGGTGTTTAATAGCACCCACGGGTGTATATTTAAGTCTCCATAATAGCCATTCTAAATATCCTCCCGAAGATTGGGGCTCAAATTTGACCTTGACCTTTCACCAGTTTTTCTCAGAATCAACATAATTGGTCTTTGGGTGACCCTCAATCACTCCACCAAGTTTGGTCCAAATCAGATCAAAAAGCTTTGAGTTATTTTGTTCGAACATGACATAAACCCAGGACCAAAAATGATACCGCCACATGTGCAACCGTGTTGTACCAGAGATATGTTGACACAGGGAATCAAAAAATATGATGGGACACTAAAGAGGTAGCTGGCGTTACTTTTACAGAACTCAACCCTTTTATTTCCTGTTAATTACATAATCTTTAAAATGGTAATTTCCTGTCTTAATGTAATTATAAATAAATAGACTGTTTTAAAATACTCATAATGATAAATTAAACAATTTATGAATGTTTCAGTAATCTGAAATGCTTCAAATGGCAGCTGAAACAATCGATGCATTTTTTTTCATAGTAATAAGTTAGGTCTCACCAACACAGGGGTTTGGTTGAGTAGGTGTGGCTCGATGCCAGGGTCTGTCGAAGTAGAAATCCTCACACATGTCACAATCCTGGCCTGCCGTGTGATGCTCACAGACACACACAGCCCGACCACCGTCGTCACGCCGACACCTGGAGGCGTGCCCGTTACATTTGCACCTGCCTCCAACCTGCAGGTCAGAAAGAGCCAAAGGGGCTTGGACTGGAGACGTGAAGGTAAACGTAGAGGACGGGGCCATTTCAAGATCCCGGGAGCTTTGTCTCATGTTGAGGTTATTGTTCCTTCTCTTCCTCAGTTCCCGTCCTTTGTTGCTCCTACTCCAACCCTCTACTGTCCAATTGCAGCCTGCCTTTGGGCAAGGCAGCCAGTGATTGCTGTCCTTCTTGTGGCCACGCCCCCTGCCTTTCCTGCCTCTTTTTGAAGAAGACAACACGTCTGTGCTGAAACCCTCCCTGCCTTCCATGCTCGTCACATTATGTCCGTCTTCCTCTTGATCGGAGCCTTTATAATTATTCTTCCTGCCATGGGGGACTATTTTGTCCCCTTTGTGGCCTGTTCTCCACCTCGGAACCCCAGCTCCTCTGTTATCTCCTACTTGGCGCCCAGTTTCTTCCGTATTTCCTGAGCTCCCCACTTTGGAGTCTTTGGACACCTGGTGGAAAACCACACGTATGTCTGTGGCCGTCACCCAGTCTTGGAGAGTGGGACTGTCGTCAAAGTCAGGAGATGAGGGCCGTCCATCCAGAGTAGAGAAGGCGAGCACCATTCCGCCCCTCTGCTTTTGGAGGGGATGAGGATCTGAGCAGAGGGGCTCCGTCTCTTGGTGCCGGGTTTGTGCCACTGTCTGGGAAGGAAGACCAAAGTTCTCAAGGCAGTTGCTAGAATAGTGCTGCATCGGCCTCCAGGTTCGCCCGTAGTCCATCGATTTGAAGATGGAGATGGGATCAGAGGTCTCCCCTTGATGGCAGAACTGCAAACTTATATAGGTAATCTCAAAGCGTCGGCCTAGGGGTAGAGTAAGAACCCAATCCCCTGTGCTCACACCTCTACCGTGACCCATCCAGCAGGTCAGATTATGAGGATTGTGGAGGTCAGTCAGGGTGGTGACGTTATTGTCGTAATCCAAACCTTGGCGTGAGTGACTGGCATTGACAGGTATTCCATACGCCGCGTTGATGAACTCCGACAGGCAGTGACGCGGGCGACCATCTATGTGGTAGCAGGGGTCTTGAAGGGAAGTCCAGCTCAGCGGGGTGTGGGAGAAGGAAGGCGTGACGAGGGCCGGAGGGAGCCAGAAGAAGAGTAGGAGGAAAACGGGGTAAAGAAAGGTGGAGGGGGGAAGGGGAAAGGGTAGGACCATCATGTCATCGAGCCTGTGGTTAAGAAAAAAAGAGAAAGAAAGAGAAAAAATGGGAGTAAGACCCTCAAAGAGAAAGGGATTTTATACGGCTCACATTTTGTCAAAAAGCAAATCAAAGGAAAACCACCTGTGCCTTGATGGAAAACATATGATACCATCTTCCTGCATCACATCATCTGCACCTTTCCCCATCTCATCTCATAAAAAAAGGTAATCCCAGATCTTCACAGTACTGTCGCGGCTGGTTTGAACCTACCAGTCCTGATATCCTTTAATAACATCTTAAAACTCCTTCAACCCCCAGGAGCAGTTGAGCATGGGTAAAGCGGGGCTCGCGCCCAGCAGGTCTGTCTGGAATGACAAAAAACACGCCTGACAGCTGGGACTAAACCCTGAGCTGGACCACATCCATCACGTTTATGGTCACCCCCCCCCCCCCCCCCCCACTCCCACCCTCCTCAAACCACCCTCCTCAAACCACTTCACCGCCGGTCAGCTCTGCGGGCAGCGACGGAGCCCGAGCACGAAGAGCTACCGAGCAGAAAAGAGTCAGAATAAGCCCGAAAGGAATGGTGACAAAAATTGGAGATTAGTGTCAAGAGTAGCGGGAAAATGATTTATAGGTAGAAATGTGCGTTCGGCTTGAGTCCCCTACTCAGACATTTCCGTCGCAAAGACAAACACTCGCTTGTGTAGGTGAACAAATCCCTTCCCATGGGGAGCATAATTTATTCCAGCTGATGATCGAGCACTTAATATTCGCTTGTAAGCAAAACAAACAGCGCGTCAACATTCTCCGGAACCTAGAAGCGCATTCCTATGCGCGGTTTAGCCTTTTTCGTTTTACAGTCCGACATATTTCCCTTCAACTCTTTTTGGCTCCTGTGTCATCTTTTATGATTACCAGCCTCTCCGCGCGCTTCCGTCTCCCTCCCATCCATCACCTGCCCCCTTCATTCTGTTCTGGGAATATTCTTAACTGCTGCTAGATTGATGATGTCCTAACAAGCGTTTGACACTGACAGCAAAGTCAGCAGGGCAGCATAAACCAAACCCGTAGGCGAGTACGCGTCTGAGAGCCTCTCCGGCCAAGTCATCGTGCTCAATTAGCCGGCGACCGAAATATGAGGCTGTCCGCAGGGACCACACAGCTCCAAGAGCCCCCGCCAAGGAGGCCGCGGGTGCTCCACCTGCAATCTCGGAAGCAAAGACAAGCGGCTTTGTGACGGACCAAATTAAATAGCGAGCAAACGGAGTGTCTGTTTTGTGGTTCTAGAGTTGCTACAAGTAATAAGCACAGTGACGGACATTCTGACTGAAACCCCCCGGTGCCATTGAGCCGCATTCTCTGGGTCCTGAAGGCCTCCGCTGGCCATTCCTGACATGTTGAGACATGCCCTGTGGGAATTTGAATGCACTGATAAAAAAGCAAGGCTTCGGAGTCGATCGGGTGATAAATTAGGTCTTCGGTTTCAAACGGTGTCAATGTCTCGGCTTCGTAAGAAGGGAAGATGGTGTAGGGAGGATTACGCGTAGGGTAAAAATGAGGAGAAGTGGAACATGCTGAAGTGCTGAGAGTATACAGAAGAATTCGTTCTGGCTGAGGACTGACAAATGAATGGGCGCTTGTTGAACATTCCCGTGGCGTGCACTTGTCCTCGTCTCTGTCGGGTTACGTGACTAATTAAACATCAGCCCATTACAACCACTTTTGATAAATGGATTCTCATCTGAGAGAGGCCCCGGAGGTTTTCAGATCACTCCGTCGGGCCAAATCCAGGCTCGAAACCAGATCATCTGTCTGGCACCAGAATGTAACCCAGTGGATACGGTTTCAACAGTTTTTCTCTGCTGGTTTCCATAAATTCACACGGGCGGCATGTCAGATGAGCTGTTTGTTGACTGTGTACAATAACTTTGTTGAATCAACTACAATCAACTACTGTATCTGTGCAAATTCCCAGAAGCAGCCCAAAAAGGCCGTGGAGTTGGCTGAAGGAAAAAATAACTCTTAAAAATTCATATGCCAGTGAAAGTTTTGATATAACTTGGCAGTTTAAAAAGCTTATACGACTAAATAGTGGTGCGATGAGATCAACGTTGTCTCTGGCGGCTGATCTTTAGCAGCAGCTATCCTTGGCTCGGCCAGGAGCCGGAAAAATACTTGCTGACAACCTGGAGCATGTTTACAGCGTAGCTGAACAGAACACAGTGAAAAGACCATCGCCAATGGTCCTGCACAAAGGCAAAGCCACAAGAGCATTTTTCCCCCCTTCGACACAGTTCCATTTTCAATAAGTTTCATTCTGCATAAATGCAGTTAGATGATAAAGTTAACTCACACAAACATTGACATCTTAATGCAATAAAAAGTATGATTTCATTTAGATTTCTTGCACATAAGTTTTCTGCAAGAGATGCAATTTTATAGGCCAATGCCAGCATCCATGATGGATGAGCAATATAAATTTTGTGTTGGGATGAACCTTTTAGCTATTTTTTTTTAATTTACAATACAGTTACTTAGCTAACTAGTTTTCTGCAAGTGTCAAGGAAAGAAAATTCCAGGTCTAAAAGAATTACTTTAAATCTTTGAAAACCCATATTGTTTTTTTTTTCTGAGGAGCACCACAAGGTTCAATCCTTGGACCTTTGCTGTTTAATGTCATCCCTTGACCAAAATGATCTGTAACACATTGGGATTCTCATTCCAAACTGTACAAAATTATGTTTGTGATTGTCTGCCATGGGACATGACAGACATTGATCAAAATGTGTGTCCAAAAATAAAGCTGTGCCAATTTGATAAATGTCTACAATCTGTAATCGACATTACACCAAAGATTTAGTTTGTCCTTCCTTTTATGGAGATTGATGCTTTTGTTTTGTGGTGGCCAGTTGCACAATTTTGACAGATTGAGCAAAATGTAAAAAATTAATAGATAAATAAATAAAGCCCAATCTCCTTATGTAAATCAATGACAACAAATGATCTGGAATCTATATTTGGAACCTGATGAACAAAATATTTTTTATTTGCACTTCCTCAAACCACAACTGATCATTTGATTATGTTTTGTGGAGATTGGCCTCACACTTTATGATAAATTGAGCAAAATATCCAAAAACACAATGTTCTGCAATCCACATTTTGATCGAGATCAACATGAAAATTAATTTTTTTTCATTTTATTGGGAATTATCGTTCCATCGGGTTTTGTGGAAATGAGCTGTACAGTTTTGAAAAAAATCAGTAAAATGTTAAAATGCTCCCCCCCATTTGTTAAATATAATAATAATAATAATAATAATTTAGATTACAGATAGTAGAATATACATATCCAAATATTTTTCATCAACCAGATTTATTGTGCAAAAATGTTTTGTCTCAATTGACTTCTGATGTTTTGGCAAACTGAGCAAAATGTGAAAAATGCATTTCATTTTCTGTACAAAAGAAAATATTATTATTATTATTATTATTATTATTATATTCAAAATCCCAGATTGTGAACCCAAGAAAAATTTAACCTTCTTGATAAAATTTATTCAATTGAATTTCATGGATAGACAGTTATTATTATTGTTTAATTATTTTATTATTTTTTTTGTTTTCTTCTTAAACACCAGTGATCACATGACTTCTTTGGCAAAGGCAATAACAGCCTGTTAGCGATTAAATTTAAATATGCATCAAAAAAACAAAAACAAAAAAAAACCAAAAAAAATAAATAAAACCCCATGACGGAATGGAATTTGGATTTTAACAATGAGAAACCACCACAAACACCAGAAAGCAATAAAAATGTTTATAGATTCTCTACAATGCAACTTTTTTCCTTTTTTTTTTTTAAAGCTGGGGAGGTGTGTGGTATATTTTCTCATGCTACCTGTTAACTCTTAGCGGCCTGGACGCTCTCTCGGCTCTGAGTTTGGAGCTGATGGCGAGCAGATGAGCTGGATCTCAGCCCGTCTTTAACATTCCTCGTCATGGGCAGCAGCAACCAGACCGAGGTGGTTCAGATTGTACTATAATGTGCTGCTGCTGTTGGACTTTAAATTTTTTTTTAAAAAAGCTGAATTTTTAGTTTGGTTCTTTTTAAAAAATCAGGCCTCATCGTCACTGGGAAGGTTACACTGAAGCACTGCTGCATGAAACTAAGCTCAATCAATTACATAAGCCTGGTTTGAAGCCCAACCAAAAGCACCTGTTGGTGCATGTTACCGCTCTGACACCTTTGTTAATTTGCAATTGTCCTCAGCAGGTCAGAAATACAACCCCGGGCCCTGCACGGGTGAGAAAAGAGGCGCTCGGCGGCCTGTATTCCCAAACCACATTCCTCGAGCCCATGTGTGTTATTCCATGTGGAGCAGATTCCACGGTTCTGTTTTCGGTGTAATAGTCTAATTTTAGTGGCGAAGCCTGTCGGATGAAAACCGCCAACAGAACAAAATGGATTATCGCTGCTTGTATCTTTAGCTTAAAGCGTTTGTCCTTCATGTTTGCACCTCTAATAAACAGCCAATCCGCTGCATGAGGGCCCCCGGGGGGGCCAAAGGGGGGCCTCTTGCAGCGGGGCACTCATTGGGTTTGAACCCCCTCTCTAAATACTCCAGGCATAGCAATGCCAATGAGGCGATTGATTCACAGTGCTCAAAGCACTAAATGAACCATTTGGTTCAGAAATTCGACTTTAATGTTTAATTAAATTTTAATTACAATGCACCAAATCACAAGGGCCCATCTAGACTGTTCTTTGTACCACTTATTACAGAAAAAAAAAAATGATTCAGTGTTTCCAAATGCTCAAAATGAAACTGATGCGCCAGAAAATAAACAGTTTCAAATGCTAAAAGATTAAAATGCTACACTCACCACTGTCCAAGGCTTTTGCAATGTCAGAGAAAAGCAAATTCACCATTTGGAAATGCTTAGAATGACAAATGAAACAATTGTTCCATATAGCTTTTAAGATTCAAATGACTCCGAAAAGCAAATGAAACAATTGATGTTCATACAGTTGTTTCAAAAGTATCAGAATGGCAACTGAAACAAATGCTTTAGAAAAGGATTTGCTTGTGGTAAATTAAACAGTTACGTCCGAAAATGTTTCATTCTGTCATGTGCTTGAAACTGTGAACCAGACTACTTCGCTGCTTCGAGCATTTCAGCAAAGGTGAAATGCTCAAAGCAGCAATTGAAACAGCTATCCAAAGATTTCAGTTTCAAAGTGTAAATGAAACAGTTGCTTCAAAAAAGTTCAGTGTTTAAAATGTGCAAATGGAATAACTGTGTGAATAATTTACTGTTTCAAAACTCTCAACAGTAACTGAAACAACTACTTTGCAAAAGATTTGCTGCCTGTAAATTAAACAGTTGCTTCAGAAAGATATTCACTGTGTTGAAATTAATGGAGTGATGAACAATTGCTTCAGAAAAGTTTAGTTTCAAAATGCTGAAATGCTTCTGAAAGGCTTGAAACAGCAAATCAAACAACTATCAAATAATTCAGTTTCAAAATTCTCAACGGTAAGTGAAACAGTTATTTTCCAAAAAGAATCCATTTTAAAGTGCTTGAAATAGCAGATGATATAACTGCCCGAATAATTTACTGTTTCAAAACTCTCAAAAGTAAATGAAACAACTACTGTGCAAAGGATTCACAAAGAGTAAATTAAACACTTGCTTCAGAAAGATATTCACTGTTTTGAAATGATTGGAGTGATGAACAATTGCTTCAGAAAAATTAAATTTCAAAATGCTTCAAATGCTTTTGAAATGGTTCAAACAGCAAATGAACCAACTATCAAAGCTATTCCGTTTCAAAATTCTCAATGGTAAATGAAACAATTGCATCATAAAAAGGATTCATTTCAAAGTTGAAATGGCAGATGAAATAACGGTATATAATTTACGTTTTCAAAACTCTCAAAAGTAAATGAAACAACTACTTTGCAAAGGCTTCACTATCAGTAAATTAAACACTTTTTTCAGAAAGATATTCACTCTTGTGAAATGATTGGAGTGATGAACTTCAAATTCAGTTTCAGAATGCTTCAAATGTTTTTGAAATGGTTCAAACAGCAAATGAACCATCAAAGCTATTCTGTTTCAAAATTCTCAATGGTAAATGAAACAATTGGATCATAAAAAGGATCCATTTCAAAGTTGAAATGACAGATGAAATAACGGTATATAATTTACTGTTTCAAAACTCTCAAAAGCAAATGAAACAACTACTTTGCAAGGGATTCGCTAAGAGTAAATTAAACAGTTGCTTCAGAAAAATATTCACTGTTTTGAAATGAATGGAGTGATGAACAACTGATTGAGAAGAATTTCACTTAAAAATGTTTGAAATGTCAAGTGAAACAACTGTCAAAATAATTCACTGTTTCAAAACTCTCAAATGGTAACTAAAAAAACTGCTTTGAAAATGTTTTGCCGACAGTAAATGCTTCAGAAAATTTACTTTTACATCATCGCAATCTATCTTTTGGCTTCTGTCGTTTTGCTCAGCATCGCCACAGCAGATCTGACGCGGAACCGCGTGTTGATTTGGCACTTTTAAGAATGATGCACAGGTGGAGTTCTGTTTGGGAAGTAAGCCCCCCCGAAAAAAAAAAACAAACAAAAAAAACTTCTGGCTCCGCCTCTGGGCTTATGTGATGTATAATGATATTTAAAGGCAAACCTCCTGCCAGCATTGGCAAAAAAAGAAGAAAAAAAGAAAAGATGCTTATGAACATTTGTGGCTTCGCTTCGAAGCGCTGAGATTGAAAACCAGATGGAAATGAAATTGCTGTGATTTCATGTTCAAGTCACGCTAACGATGAAACTAAAACTTGGAGCTCTGTTTCTAATTCAGCTTATATTAAATTCACAGGGTGTCATACATCAACTACATAATGAGAAGCAGCAGAGGGAGAGAGAGGGAGAAGAGGGGGGAAAACAGGAAAAAACACTCAATTATGCACATTTGTAACACAAAAACAACCAAGTACATATAAATACTTTGACACCACCGGTGTACTTTATGCACTGCAAATATTTGTGCACTTGTGTGGCAGATTTATTGTAATTGCACTGAATAAAAATACTAATAAAGTGCAGACAGACTTAAAAAAAACAAAAAACAACCTGAGGTCACATGGAAAAGTTTAATTTAATGGACCCAAAAATAACAGCAGGCTTAACATGCTTCATTAAACAATAATTCTTATCATATTTACTAATGATTACTTTGGCAAGAGCCAAAACTTAAAATCCCAAACCTAATTGCACCAATTTGGCTAAATTATCACTAATTGGCTGCAATCAAAAGATTTTTTGGATCAGAAACCAGCAATAATATTTACATTTTAATCTGCCTGTCTTTTTAATAACTGTGCATTCTGCAAATCTGATTGATTTGATGCCATTAAGTATAACAAATTATTCCATTTATTGCAGCTGCATTAAATAAAAAAGTGTTTTTCTCACATGCGTTTGCGTGAAAATGTCGATTTGATTAAATAAATAAAATGATTCCAAATTATGTGCTATTTACAATACAAGAAAAATAATTATGCTTTGGTAAAATCAGTTTTAAAAAAAATGGAAAAATTTAAATTTTAAAGTATATCAAACATAAAAAGAAGAACAATGTAGCCAAATTTGTGATTAAGGGACCTGTTACCACAAAAAAAGAGAAACAATTTAATAAAATCAGTTACGCAATTACGTCTTTGTTGACTCCTATCCGGAATTTTAATAAATAATAATAAGAATAAATAAATAAATCACAAAATAAATAAATTCAAATTTATTTTATTATATTTGTCACTGAACATTTTGTAAAAAAAAAAAAAAAATAATAATAAAATAAAATACTGTGGACAAGAATGAGTCACAAAATGTAATTATATTTTATTTGCACGAAAAGCGCAAAGGGTTTTAGAAGCTAATCCGCACCAAATGCTCCTGATTTAAATGAGTTGTATTTTATTTTCTCCTGTTTTCAAGAGTTTGCAAGATTCAACTTGTCTTTCTGCTTGACGCGCCGGACGTTACGTGTGCACGTGCGCAAAAAGAACAAATAAAGACGAGAAACTGATTAAGTTGCATCTTAAATCAGTGGGAGTTAATAAGTGAGAATTGCTCACCATGTGTTTCCCAGCGATCCTCCTGCGCCTCCTGCTCCCCGCGGTGCGTCCTGATCTTTTGGAGACGCGCAGCAAGTGTTTGCACATCCAGCTCCGGCGCGAAAACCAAACCCACCGAGAGGGGGCAACACACCCCTCCATAGTGGAAATGGTGTGTGTGTGTGGAAGCGTGTGCATGAGCGCACTGCTGGGCCATGTGCTCCCAAAGCGGGCAGGACGGACTTGCGTCCTTTTACGCACGACGCAACGTTGCGTCTGCGCCAAACAGGATCACATGAGGAGAAACTCCAAACCCGCGCGTTATTTAGCTTCAAATCGTCAAATCCGAGAGCAAAATATTTTAAATCGCAGTGTTTCAGAAGCTTCACGTGCTGAAGTCTGAATTCAACTAGGACAAATGTTTTGAACTCTGAAGCACAGACTTGAATCAGTTTTTATCTTGCACTGCACCCTCCCTCCAGTTTAAATTTCTGGAGAAATACCACACCCACATTGATTGTGGAAATGAGAATTTTTTCTTTTGTAACTTTGAAAACTGAATCATTTTCTGAAGCAAAGGAATAATTTGTTTCAAATATTTCTCCAACAAATTCAGGGCTTCAAAATTTTCAAAACACTTAATGAAACAAGACGTTTTCTAAATTAAGCACAGAAGTTTATTCTGTCATTCACTGGTTTGCAACCAGAAAATGAGAGAAACAATTGCTCCACAACTAGATGTTCTTAATGAATCAACTGCGTCTGAAAGATTCAACATTTCAAAATAATGAACTGTGCTTTAGAAAAAGTCCATCATTTAGAAACAAGCAGTGAATGAGATGACAGTCAAAATGATTCAGCGTTTGAAACACTAAATGAAGCAATGTTCTAAAACACTTGAAACATTAAATGAAGCAATTGCTTCAGAAAATGATTTACTGTTTTCCAATGCTAGAAACATTATATGAAAAGTTTCCAGAAAATAAGCTTCAAGCCTTCTAAATGAAACTTTAAATGCAGACAAAAAGATTCAATGTTTTCAACAGCTAGAAACACAAAATGAGTGACTGGAATGAGTGAACTGCTTCAAACCAATCAAAGCCAGAGACCCCACAGCCACTACAAGAAAAAACTCACAGACCACCCAAAGCTTTTGGAAGAGAATGACGTTAATGACTATCACATACATCCACTTATATCTGGTGAAGCCATATGAAGTTTCAAGACACAAAGAAAGGGTAGAATTCCACCCACTAGTGCACAGTGTTAACTCTGTGACCTACAGCGCTGCTCAGCACCTTACCACCATCTTGACTCCAGTGGTTGCACACTCAGAACAAAGAAGAATTTGCTTCAAAGTTGGATGGTTTCAGTTATATGCAGATGACACCATGCTATCCTTAAAGCTCACCAGTCAGGAAGAGGTTAGAACATGATGATACTAGACTGAACCTGTGGAGAAGATTGTCCACACCTCCTGTCATGGGATGGTACCAACCCACTGCTTCAGATGCATCGACAATACCTGGATGACATTTAGGAGGGGAGATCCTTACAAATCCTATCAACACAGTGAACAGCTATAGCTAGTTCACCAGAAAGTACATTCAAGATATGTTGGCAAAGTTGGTACTGAAATAGAAAAAATCAAACCCTTACAGGGTACAGTATCTGCAGTTCGATTCACACCATCCCACTACAAGACCAGCTTGGAGTGATCAGGACTCAAAGCTACAGGGCTGAAACACGTGCCAACCAGCGTACCTTCAAAGATGAAGGAAGGTGAACGTATCCAAACTGGCGTTTGGCTACTTGGCAGCTAGATCCAGCAAAGCAAGAACAGACTGATGAGTTCAAGATGAACAAGAATCTTATCCTGCATGTCACTGGAGTGTCCAAGAAGTTGTGAATTTGTGAAAAAATGTACATACGTACTTCTTTTTCCTCAAACACCCAGACTGTACATTCCAAGAAGAGTAGTGCTGTTTATCCAAAAGACAAGCTTCTAAGATCTGATGGGATCAGATTTACACAGAGCAGAATCCTGCAATTGCTTCAGAAAATATGGTCTTGAAAAACATAATCTATACAAACCGTTTCAAACCACACAAAACGCCAAATGAAACAACTGTTTCAAAACATTTGAAACATTAAATGCAACAATTGTTTCATAAGGTTATCGCTTATTTTAAAGAACTACAGCCAATCAATGATGCAACTGCTTCAGAAAATGATTGTCTTGAAATGCAAAGTGTAAGCTATCTGCACAAATTGTTTCAAAAAGCTTGAAACATTAAATGAAACAACTGTTTCAAAAAGCTCGAAACATTAAATGCAACAATTGTTTCAGAATTTGATCAATTATTTTAAATCACTGAATGATCTAATTGCTTCAGAAAATGATTCGGTCTTGAAAAGCTAGGAAAAATGTAAGCCATCTGCACAAATTGTGTCAAACCACATAAAACTGCTTCAAAACGTTTGAAACATGAAATGCAATTTTTTTTTCAGAATTTGATCAATTATTTTAAACCACTAGAGCCACTGAATGATCCAATTGCTTCAGAAAATGATTCAGTCTTGAAGAGCAAGGAAAAACGTAAACCATCTGCACAAATTGTGTCAAACAACATGAAACAGTAACTGAAAGAACTGTTTTAAAATGCTTCAGACATTAAATGCAGTAACTGTTATAGGTCATCAATTATTTTAAACTACGAGAGGAACTGCATGATCCAATTGCTTCAGAAAAATGATTCAGTCTTGAAAAGCTAGGAACGCGTAAGCCATCTGCACAAATTGCGTCAAACCACATGAAACAACAGTTTCAAAATGTTTGAGACATTAAATATAATAACTGTTTTAGAATTTTATCATTTTAAACCACTAAAACCACTGAATGGTTCAACTGCTTCACAAAATGATTCAGTCTTAAAAAGTGAAGAAAAACATAAGCCATCTGCACAAATTGTGTCAAACAACATGAAACACTAAATGAAACAACTGTTTTAAAATGCTTCAGACATTAAATGCAGTAATTGTTATAGAAGGTCATCAATTTTTTTTAAACTACGAGAGTCACTGCATGATCCAATTGCTTCAGAAAATGATTCAGTCTTGAAGAGCTAGGAAAAAGTAAACCATCTGCACAAATTGTGTTAAACAACATGAAACACTAAATGAAACAGCTGTTTTAAAATGCTTCACACATTAAATGCAGTAATTGTTATAGAAGGTCATCATTTTTTTTTTTAAAGTACGAGAGTCACTGCAAGATCCAATTGCTTCAGAAAATGATTCAGTCTTGAAAAGCTAGGAAATGCGTAACCACATGAAACAACAGTTTCAAAATGTTTGAGACATTAAATGTAACAACTGTTTTAGAATTTTATCATTTTAAACCACTGAAACTACTGAATGGTCCAACTGCTTCAGAAAATGATTCAGTTTTAAAAAGTGAAGAAAAACACAAGCCATCTGCACAAACTGTCAAACCATGTTAAACACGAAATGAAACAACTGTTTCAAAAAGCTTGAAACATTAACTGCAACAAATGTTTTAGAAATTCATCCATTATTTCAAACCACTAGAGCCACTGCATGATGATTCAGAAAATAATTCATTTTTGTTTACCCCTGCCAACAAAGTTGGAGGAGGCTCCATTTTCACCTGTTTGTTTCTGAACAGACTGTAGCCCACATTATGGCATTTTTACTGAAGATTAATATCCTGATAGGCAAGAACTGATTCAAATTTTAAGGTCATAGGTCAAAATCAGGAAAAATCCGTTTTTAACGTTGAACGAATTTTCAAAAATCATAACTCTGTCAAAAAAATAAACATTTCTTTCATATTTGAAAGCCTTTATCAACTGAGAAAGTTTGATCCAGATCTGATCCGGATTGTGGATTTTGTAGATATTTGAATTTAATATTGAAAAGCCCATTTGGTGTACATTTTACATTATGTCTCAGTCAAAAGTGTCTCAATCCTTCAAATAAATTATTTTTTTCGTTATAGATTTATGGATTTTAATGACAGTACGTTTATTTATTCAAAGTGAAAGAATAATAAATCAACTCTAAGCGGACAAGATTTAGAGATGAAAAAAATAACTTTTTTTTTTTTTTTGCAAATATATTAAAACTCTATTTGAATCTGGGTTTCCTGCCAATTACACACATCATGTAAATTTATTACCATTGAGGGACGGCCAACAATCTTATCTTGTTTTCCTTCTGCAATTTGCTCTGTCCTCGGTGGAATAAGTTAATTGACTGGATCGTTGTCAGATGTGCAGAAAAACTGGTGCAGATGGAGCTTTAAGGACTGAGGCGGTGAAGACTCCTGATTGGAGAGGAGGAAAAGTTTCCCAGAGAAAAGCATAAAACTGATTGATGACTTCCCTCGAGGAATGTTTCCCCAGGTGTGCTTCAGGGGGGAAAAAAAAAAAAGTTCTTGGAAGCAGGACAAAAGGCAATAAGGAAAATTTGAGGGAGAAAACGGCACGTCTCCGCGTCAATACTGTGCTCGATTTGGCACTGAGATGTCAGTGAGCCGTGAGGTAAATGTCTGTGTTTAACGACTGACTTAACATTAATACTCACTGATATCTGCAGAATAAAATGCTTAAAGGTGCTCAACCTGCCAACTTTTATTTTTTCCACCCTGCAGCCAAAAACACTGAATCACAATAAGCAGTCAACACTGACAGACAGAAAGTCGACTGCACACTTTGCTGGAAGCTCTCCCGAAACACTTAAAGGGGCCTTATTGACCGCAAAGAACTTTTAGATTTAAATGTGGTTTGAGCTTGAAGTTAAATATTCTCAAAATCTTGCAATTACGCCTGCACAGAGAGAAACTACACTGCTTCAAACAGAATTAAGGCTCGACACAGCTCGTTAGCAGCTTCTGTGACGTATGTCACAAAAGTCCTTAGACAGACTTTTCCTTTGCGAGACAACCTCACTGATCCGGCCCGCTTACAAGGTCACAGGAAGGGTTAGATTCTCTTTATTTTATTTCTGGGGGGGAGGGGGGAGGGGGCGTGCAAACAGCACAGCAAATCCTTTACATTTAAAGTGACATGCGCACACATTTTTAATCGAGGCTTGAAATACAGGTATTATTTTTTCTAAAGTGTGCGTTTCAACACGATAACTCATATTTTTTAGATTTTTGAAGTAGTTTGGCCAAATCTCGAGGGAAAAAAACGTGCATATCTCAACAACCGGGAAGCCTAGATGGATGATCCCAAACATATACTGATCAGCAGAATGTTTGTCATTGATTGGTATCAATGACTACATAGTCAAAAAACACTATGTATATTTACTTCTACATTTATATTGTGGCGTGTGCGCACCAGTTCGGATACTTAGGGGTGCCTATTTTTGTGGCGACTGAACATAGCTTGTTAGACTGAATTAAAGTAAGTCATTATGGACTTTTGCTCCATTGTTTTATACTGTATGCTTGTATCTCAACTAAAAAGCCACAAAAAAGTGTTTATAAAAAAATAATTTATCACATTCTTGCCCACATTTCACCTAAACAGTCTACGATGTAATGAAACGCACAAATGTTAAAAAAAAAAAACATGTTTGCATTATTATAAGTTGCTTTTTTTGTTTGAAAGCACTAAAATGATTCAAGTTGTAAGATCTCCAAAAAAAAAAAAATAAAAAAAATAAAAATTGCTGAAATGGGCGTTTTTTCATCTAAAAGCTGAAACCCTGCATAATGCTGTTGTGGCACAATTCAAACACTAGATGGCAGCATTAAACAATGTTAAAGCAGCTTTTTTTTTTTTTTTTTTTGCAATATCACATTTACACTAATATAGGCTCAAAACAACATTAAAGGTGTTGAGCAAAAATGAATATCCTAAATTTTTTTTTAAAAATAGCTGTTTTATTGACAATAATAATAATAAAAAAAAAAATGTACATATTGCTATTTCAAGGATAAGAATAGATGTAGTGTAACAGCATTAAAAATAGACTGTCAGCTTTCATATGAAAATACTGAGATGTGGAAAGAAATTCTGAACTGCAAAATTCCACATTATTCTCCTTCTCATTTTGCTAAAAAGATGCAAAGAGAAAAAAAGTGCAGCGCGCATTATTGCATCACAGCAGCTGCACCGAGTTTGTGAAGCTTTCTGTGCAAAAGGCGACTCTGAGGCCGTCTGTCGCTGGTTTTAGTGCAGATGTTCTCCTCACAGCTCGGAGACATCGTGCGACTTGTTCAACTCCTCTGCGCTGTCGTTTTGCGGCTCCTCTGTGCCTCCTGCGTCGCCTTTCCACACCTCCTTCAGACATTCTGCGACAGGCACAAAGACGAAAGTTGCCTTTAGGTGTTAAAAGTAAGCACATTTTAATGCTCGCTTTTTAAACTGAGCTGCTGCCGGGGTGTGAATGTCTCTGTGGACTTGACAAATACCTCGTTCGGACATCTTGAGGACGCGTTGCTCACAAAGGAAGCTCTCCAGCCTCTGGTCCTGATGGTGGAAGTACCAGTCCTCCACCACCTCCTCGTACTGCTCCAGCATCTTCTCACACTGAACACGTCGTTACAAGTGCGTGCGTTAGAGCGAGACAACAGGATTAAAAACATTTGCAGCAGGCTGGCAAACTCTGACCTGTCTTTTCAGGTCGGACACCTCTACAGAGGGCTCGTCCCACAGCTCGTAGGGCATGCCCAAGTCTACTTTAACACCTTTATGGACCAGGTCCTTCAGTGTTGCCATGGTCTGACTCGTACCCTGAAACATGTACAAGAAAAAGAGTATTATTCGCATAAATCTGCACTCTAATAATGCCAGTTGACTGTCATCACACTGTAGTGATGATCAGATGCGCATATTGTGAATATAAAGTCTATAATAGCATAATGAAGTCATAGATGCATCAAATATAATATGCACCAAATCACACTAAAACATAATCAGCTGATCTTGTCCATGTGGGTTACCTATGGTGTAAGTACCAACTGCCCATTATGTATTGTTCTTGAATTATTGTACACAGAAATTGAAGAATGTAAAATTTATCATAGCATTCTGAACCTCATACCTGTTTAAAAAATACCTTAATCTTCATTCATTTGGAAATATGTACCAAACAACACTAAAACGTAATCACCTGCTCTAGTCCATGTGGGGTACCTATTAGAGCCCGACCGATAGCCGATATTATCGGCTGATATAAGCCCTTTTCAAAGTACTCACTATCGGCCAAAATTTTGCCGATAGAACATAGATAATTTCTCATAAACTGAAATAATGTTTGTGTCGGCAATGTAAAGTGTCCTTGCACCGTTTGTCCAGTAGATGGAGCTCTGACTCCATTCAACTGAGAGCTGCTTACACCCCTTCTTAAATGTGTTCATCACCGGCCCCGTAGTTCGCCGTCACACTGCACTGATCGGCTGAAAAAAGCATACAAGTAAGTTTATAAAGATGTTGTTGGTAATAACATTGCGATTACATTCACCCCACATTTCTCCTGTTTCAGTTCAACTCAGTTTGATTAACTCAGTTTATGTAGTAATGTGTCAAATGTGCTTTATTGCATAAAAAAAATAAATAAATAATATCGGCTGATTTTCTTCCTGTTAAAAGGGAGTTTTCCTTCCCACTGTCGCCAAGTGCTTGCTCATAGGGGGTCGTTTTGACCGTTGGGGTTTTTCTGTAATTACTGTATGGCTTTTGCCTTACAATATAAAGCGCCTTGGGGCGACTGTTGTGATTTGGCGCTATATAAATAAAATTGATTTGATTTGATTTATCGGTTATCGGCAAATCAGCCGATTTATCGATTATCTGCATTTTTTCCATCCAAATATCGTTATCGGCATCGGCCTAAAAAAAAATCCATACCGGTCATGCTCTAGTACCTATGGTGTAAGTACCAAGTGCCTATTATGTATTGTTCTTGAATTACTGTACACAGAAACAGAAGAATATAAAATCTATCATCACATTGTTAAGTTATAGCTGTTTAAAAACCTTAATTAGCATTAATTTGGAAATATGCACCAAATGACACTAAAACATAATCAGCTGATCTAGTCCATGTGGCATACCTATGGTGTAAGTACCAAGTGCCTACTATGTATTGCTCTCAAATTTTTATACACAGAAATTGGAAAATGCAAAATCTATCATAGCATTCTGAAGTCACACTTGTTTAAAAATCCCTAATCTTCATTAATATGCACCAAATTGCACTAAAACATAATCAGCTGATCTAGTCCATGTGGGGTACCTATGGTGTAAGTACCAAGTGCCTATTATGTATTGTTCTTGAATTACTGTACACAGAAAATGAAGAATATAAAATCTATCATCACATTAAGTCATAGCTGTTTAAAAACCTTAATTAGCATTAACTAGGAAATATGCACCAAATGACACTAAAACATAATCAGATGATCTCGTCCATGTGGTGTACCTATGGTGTAAGTACCAAGTGCCTACTATGTATTGTTCTCAAATTTTTATACACAGAAAGTGGAAAATGCAAAATCTATCATAGCATTCTGAAGTCACAACTGTTTAAAAATCCCTAATCTTCATTAATATGCACAAAATTGCAATAAAACATAATCAGCTGATCGACTCCATGTGGGTTACCTGTGGTGTAAATACTAAGTATCTACTATGTATTATTATTGAATTATTGTACACAGAAATTGGAGAATGTAAAATCTATCATAGCATTCTGAACCCCATAGCTGTTAAAAAAAACCTTAATCTTCATTCATTTGGAAATATGTACCAAACAACACTAAAACGTAATCAGCTGCTCTCATCCATGTGTGGTAACTATGGTGTAAGTACCAAGTGCCTATTATGTATTGTTCTTGAATTACTGTACACAGAAACTGAAGAATATAAAATCTATCATCACATTGTTAAGTCATTTGTTAAGATGATATAATGCTGTTTAAAAAGCTTAATTAGCGTTAATTTGGAAATACGCACCAAATGACACTAAAACATAATCAGCTGATCTAGTCCATGTTTTGTACCTATGGTGTAAGTACCAAGTGCCTACTATGTATTGTTCTCAAATTTTTATACACAGAAAGTGGAAAATGCAAAATCTATCATAGCATTTTGAAGTCACAACTGTTTAAAAATCCCTAATCTTCATTAATATGCACAAAATTGCAATAAAACATAATCAGCTGATCGACTCCATGTGGGTTACCTGTGGTGTAAATACTAAGTATCTACTATGTATTATTATTGAATTATTGTACACAGAAATTGGAGAATGTAAAAGCTATCATAGCATTCTGAACCCCATAGCTGTTAAAAAAACCTTAATCTTCATTCATTTGGAAATATGTACCAAACAACACTAAAACGTAATCAGCTGCTCTCATCCATGTGTGGTAACTATGGTGTAAGTACCAAGTGCCTATTATGTATTGTTCTTGAATTACTGTACACAGAAACTGAAGAATATAAAATCTATCATCACATTGTTAAGTCATTTGTTAAGCTGATATAATGCTGTTTAAAAAGCTTAATTAGCGTTAATTTGGAAATACGCACCAAATGACACTAAAACATAATCAGCTGATCTAGTCCATGTTGTGTACCTATGGTGTAAGTACCAAGTGCCTACTATGTATTGTTCTCAAATTTTTATACACAGAAATTGGAAAATGCAAAATCTATCGTAGCATTCTGAAGTCACACTTGTTTAAAAATCCCTAATCTTCATTAATATGCACCAAATTGCATATAATAGCATAATGAAGTCATAGATGCATCAAATATAATATGCACCAAATCACACTAAAACATAATCAGCTGATCTTGTCCATGTGGGTTACCTATGGTGTAAGTACCAACTGCCCATTATGTATTGTTCTCAAATTTTTATACACAGAAATTGGAAAATGCAAAATCTATCGTAGCATTCTGAAGTCAAACTTGTTTAAAAATCCCTAATCTTCATTAATATGCACCAAATTGCACTAAAACATAATCAGCTGATCTAGTCCATGTGGGTTACCTATGGTGTAAGTACCAACTGCCATGGTCTGACTCGTACCCTGAAACATGTACAAGAAAAAGAGTATTATTCGCATAAATCTGCACTCTAATAATGCCAGTTGACTGTCATCACACTGTAGTGATGATCAGATGCGCATATTGTGAATATAAAGTCTATAATAGCATAATGAAGTCATAGATGCATCAAATATAATATGCACCAAATCACACTATAACATAATCAGCTGATCTTGTCCATGTGGGTTACCTATGGTGTAAGTACCAACTGCCCATTATGTATTGTTCTTGAATTATTGTACACAGAAATTGAAGAATGTAAAATTTATCATAGCATTCTGAACCTCATACCTGTTTAAAAAATACCTTAATCTTCATTCATTTGGAAATATGTACCAAACAACACTAAAACGTAATCACCTGCTCTAGTCCATGTGGGGTACCTATTAGAGCCCGACCGATAGCCGATATTATCGGCTGATATAAGCCCTTTTCAAAGTACTCACTATCGGCCAAAATTTTGCCGATAGAACATAGATAATTTCTCATAAACTGAAATAATGTTTGTGTCGGCAATGTAAAGTGTCCTTGCACCGTTTGTCCAGTAGATGGAGCTCTGACTCCATTCAGCTGAGAGCTGCTTACACCCCTTCTTAAATGTGTTCATCACCGGCCCCGTAGTTCGCCGTCACACTGCACTGATCGGCTGAAAAAAGCATACAAGTAAGTTTATAAAGATGTTGTTGGTAATAACATTGCGATTACATTCACCCCACATTTCTCCTGTTTCAGTTCAACTCAGTTTGATTAACTCAGTTTATGTAGTAATGTGTCAAATGTGCTTTATTGCATAAAAAAAAAAAATAAATAATATCGGCTGATTTTCTTCCTGTTAAAAGGGAGTTTTCCTTCCCACTGTCGCCAAGTGCTTGCTCATAGGGGGTCGTTTTGACCGTTGGGGTTTTTCTGTAATTACTGTATGGCTTTTGCCTTACAATATAAAGCGCCTTGGGGCGACTGTTGTGATTTGGCGCTATATAAATAAAATTGATTTGATTTGATTTATCGGTTATCGGCAAATCAGCCGATTTATCGATTATCTGCATTTTTTCCATCCAAATATCGTTATCGGCATCGGCCTAAAAAAAAAATCCATACCGGTCATGCTCTAGTACCTATGGTGTAAGTACCAAGTGCCTATTATGTATTGTTCTTGAATTACTGTACACAGAAACTGAAGAATATAAAATCTATCATCACATTGTTAAGTTATAGCTGTTTAAAAACCTTAATTAGCATTAATTTGGAAATATGCACCAAATGACACTAAAACATAATCAGCTGATCTAGTCCATGTGGCATACCTATGGTGTAAGTACCAAGTGCCTACTATGTATTGCTCTCAAATTTTTATACACAGAAATTGGAAAATGCAAAATCTATCATAGCATTCTGAAGTCACACTTGTTTAAAAATCCCTAATCTTCATTAATATGCACCAAATTGCACTAAAACATAATCAGCTGATCTAGTCCATGTGGGGTACCTATGGTGTAAGTACCAAGTGCCTATTATGTATTGTTCTTGAATTACTGTACACAGAAAATGAAGAATATAAAATCTATCATCACATTAAGTCATAGCTGTTTAAAACCTTAATTAGCATTAACTAGGAAATATGCACCAAATGACACTAAAACATAATCAGCTGATCTAGTCCATGTTTTGTACCTATGGTGTAAGTACCAAGTGCCTACTATGTATTGTTCTCAAATTTTTATACACAGAAAGTGGAAAATGCAAAATCTATCATAGCATTTTGAAGTCACAACTGTTTAAAAATCCCTAATCTTCATTAATATGCACAAAATTGCAATAAAACATAATCAGCTGATCGACTCCATGTGGGTTACCTGTGGTGTAAATACTAAGTATCTACTATGTATTATTATTGAATTATTGTACACAGAAATTGGAGAATGTAAAATCTATCATAGCATTCTGAACCCCATAGCTGTTAAAAAAACCTTAATCTTCATTCATTTGGAAATATGTACCAAACAACACTAAAACATAATCAGCTGCTCTCATCCATGTGTGGTAACTATGGTGTAAGTACCAAGTGCCTATTATGTATTGTTCTTGAATTACTGTACACAGAAACTGAAGAATATAAAATCTATCATCACATTGTTAAGTCATTTGTTAAGCTGATATAATGCTGTTTAAAAAGCTTAATTAGCGTTAATTTGGAAATACGCACCAAATGACACTAAAACATAATCAGCTGATCTAGTCCATGTTGTGTACCTATGGTGTAAGTACCAAGTGCCTACTATGTATTGTTCTCAAATTTTTATACACAGAAATTGGAAAATGCAAAATCTATCGTAGCATTCTGAAGTCATACTTGTTTAAAAATCCCTAATCTTCATTAATATGCACCAAATTGCATATAATAGCATAATGAAGTCATAGATGCATCAAATATAATATGCACCAAATCACACTAAAACATAATCAGCTGATCTTGTCCATGTGGGTTACCTATGGTGTAAGTACCAACTGCCCATTATGTATTGTTCTCAAATTTTTATACACAGAAATTGGAAAATGCAAAATCTATCGTAGCATTCTGAAGTCAAACTTGTTTAAAAATCCCTAATCTTCATTAATATGCACCAAATTGCACTAAAACATAATCAGCTGATCTAGTCCATGTGGGTTACCTATGGTGTAAGTACCAACTGCCATGGTCTGACTCGTACCCTGAAACATGTACAAGAAAAAGAGTATTATTCGCATAAATCTGCACTCTAATAATGCCAGTTGACTGTCATCACACTGTAGTGATGATCAGATGCGCATATTGTGAATATAAAGTCTATAATAGCATAATGAAGTCATAGATGCATCAAATATAATATGCACCAAATCACACTAAAACATAATCAGCTGATCTTGTCCATGCGGGTTACCTATGGTGTAAGTACCAACTGCCCATTATGTATTGTTCTTGAATTATTGTACACAGAAATTGAAGAATGTAAAATTTATCATAGCATTCTGAACCTCATACCTGTTTAAAAAATACCTTAATCTTCATTCATTTGGAAATATGTACCAAACAACACTAAAACGTAATCACCTGCTCTAGTCGATGTGGGGTACCTATTAGAGCCCGACCGATAGCCGATATTATCGGCTGATATAAGCCCTTTTCAAAGTACTCACTATCGGCCAAAATTTTGCCGATAGAACATAGATAATTTCTCATAAACTGAAATAATGTTTGTGTCGGCAATGTAAAGTGTTCTTGCACCGTTTGTCCAGTAGATGGAGCTCTGACTCCATTCAACTGAGAGCTGCTTACACCCCTTCTTAAATGTGTTCATCACCGGCCCCGTAGTTCGCCGTCACACTGCACTGATCGGCTGAAAAAAGCATACAAGTAAGTTTATAAAGATGTTGTTGGTAATAACATTGCGATTACATTCACCCCACATTTCTCCTGTTTCAGTTCAACTCAGTTTGATTAACTCAGTTTATGTAGTAATGTGTCAAATGTGCTTTATTGCATAAAAAAAATAAATAAATAATATCGGCTGATTTTCTTCCTGTTAAAAGGGAGTTTTCCTTCCCACTGTCGCCAAGTGCTTGCTCATAGGGGGTCGTTTTGACCGTTGGGGTTTTTCTGTAATTACTGTATGGCTTTTGCCTTACAATATAAAGCGCCTTGGGGCGACTGTTGTGATTTGGCGCTATATAAATAAAATTGATTTGATTTGATTTATCGGTTATCGGCAAATCAGCCGATTTATCGATTATCTGCATTTTTTCCATCCAAATATCGTTATCGGCATCGGCCTAAAAAAAAATCCATACCGGTCATGCTCTAGTACCTATGGTGTAAGTACCAAGTGCCTATTATGTATTGTTCTTGAATTACTGTACACAGAAACTGAAGAATATAAAATCTATCATCACATTGTTAAGTCATTTGTTAAGCTGATATAATGCTGTTTAAAAAGCTTAATTAGCGTTAATTTGGAAATACGCACCAAATGACACTAAAACATAATCAGCTGATCTAGTCCATGTTGTGTACCTATGGTGTAAGTACCAAGTGCCTACTATGTATTGTTCTCAAATTTTTATACACAGAAATTGGAAAATGCAAAATCTATCGTAGCATTCTGAAGTCACACTTGTTTAAAAATCCCTAATCTTCATTAATATGCACCAAATTGCACTAAAACATAATCAGCTGATCTAGTCCATGTGGGTTACCTATGGTGTAAGTACCAGCTGCCTATTATGTATTGTTCTTGAATTATTGTACACAGAAATTGAAGAATATAAAATCTATCATCACATTGTTAAGTCATTTGTTAAGCTGATATAATGCTGTTTAAAAAGCTTAATTAGCATTAATTTAGAAATACGCATCAAATGACACTAAAACATAATCAGCTGATCTAGTCCATGTGGTGTACCTATGGTGTAAGTACCAAGTGCCTACTATGTATTGTTCTCACATTTCTATACACAGAAATTGGAAAATGCAAAATCTATCATAGCATACTGAAGCCACACTTGTATAAAAATCCCTAATCTTCATTAATATGCACCAAATTGCACGAAAACATAATCAGCTGATCTAGTCCATGTGGGTTACCTATGGTATAAGTACCAACTGCCTATTATGTATTGTTCTTGAATTATTGTACACAGAAATTGAAGAATGTAAAATCTGTCATCACATTGTTAAGTCATAGCTGCTAAAAAAAACAAAATCTTCAATCATTTGGAAATATGTACCAAAAACCCTGAACCGTAATCAGCTGCTCTAGTCCATGTGGGGTACCTATGGCATAAGTACCAAGTGCCTATTATGTATTGTTCTTGAATTACTGTACACAGAACCTGAAGAATGTAAAATCTATCATCACATTGTTAAGTCATAGCTGTTCAAAACCCTTAGCATTAATTTGGAAACATGCACCAAACATAATCAGTTGATCTAGTCCATGTGGGTTACCTATGGTGTAAGTACCAACTGCCTATTATGTATTGTTCTTGAATTATTGTACACAGAAATTGAAGAATATAAAATCTGTCATCACATTGTTAAGTCATAGCTGTTAAAAAAACAAAATCTCCAATCATTTGGAAATATGTACCAAACAACACTAAAACATAATCACCTGCTCTAGTCCATGTGGGGTACCTATGGTGTAAGTACCAAGTGCCTATTATGTATTGTTCTTGAATTACTGTACACAGAAATTGAAGAATATAAAATCTATCATCACATTAAGTCATAGCTGTTTAAAAACCTTAATTAGCATTAATTTGGAAATATGCACCAAATGACACTAAAACATAATCAGCTGATCTAGTCCATGTCGTGTACCTATGGTGTAAGTACCAAGTGCCTACTATGTATTGTTCTCAAATTTGTATACACAGAAAGTGGAAAATGCCAAATCTATCATAGCATTCTGAAGTCACACATGTTTAAAAATCCCTAATCTTCATTAATATGCACCAAATTGCACTAAAACATAATCAGCTGATCTAGTCCATGTGGGGTACCTATGGTGTAAGTACCAAGTGCCTATTATGTATTGTTCTTGAATTACTGTACACAGAAACTGAAGAATATAAAATCTATCATCACATTAAGTCATAGCTGTTTAAAAACCTTAATTAGCATTAATTGGTAAATACGCACCAAATGACACTAAAACATAATCAGCTGATCTAGTCCATGTGGTGTACCTATGGTGTAAGTACCAAGTGCCTACTACGTATTGTTCTCACATTTTTATACACAGAAATTGGAAAATGCAAAATCTATCATAGCATACTGAAGCCACACTTTGGAAATATGTACCAAAAACACTAAACCGTAATCAGCTGCTCTAGTCCATGTGGGGTACCTATGGCATAAGTACCAAGTGCCTATTATGGATTGTTCTTGAATTACTGTACACAGAACCTGAAGAATGTAAAATCTATCATCACATTGTTAAGTCATAGCTGTTCAAAAACCTTAGCATTAATTGGAAACATGCACCAAACGTAATCAGTTGATCTAGTCCATGTGGGTTACCTATGGTGTAAGTACCAACTGCCTATTATGTATTGTTCTTGAATTATTGTACACAGAAATTGAAGAATATAAAATCTATCATAGCATTCTGAACCTCATAGCTGTTAAAAAAAAAACCTTAATCTTCATTCATTTGGAAATATGTACCAAACAACACTAAAACGTAATCACCTGCTCTAGTCCATGTGGGGTACCTATGGTGTAAGTACCAAGTGCCTATTATGTATTGTTCTTGAATTACTGTACACAGAAACTGAAGAATATAAAATCTATCATCACATTAAGTCATAGCTGTTTAAAAACCTTAATTAGCATTAATTTGGAAATATGCACCAAATGACACTAAAACATAATCAGCTGATCTAGTCCATGTTGTGTACCTATGGTGTAAGTACCAAGTGCCTACTATGTATTGTTCTCAAATTTTTATACACAGAAAGCGGAAAATGCCAAATCTATCATAGCATTCTGAAAGTCACACATGTTTAAAAATCCCTAATCTTCATTAATATGCACCAAATTGCAATAAAACATAATCAGCTGATCGACTCCATGTGGGTTACCTGTAGTGTAAATACTAAGTATCTACTATGTATTATTATTGAATTATTGTACACAGAAATTGGAGAATGTAAAATCTATCATAGCATTCTGAACCCCATAGCTGTTAAAAAAAACCTTAATCTTCATTCATTTGGAAATATGTACCAAACAACACTAAAACGTAATCAGCTGCTCTCATCCATGTGTGGTAACTATGGTGTAAGTACCAAGTGCCTATTATGTATTGTTCTTGAATTACTGTACACAGAAACTGAAGAATATAAAATCTATCATCACATTGTTAAGTCATTTGTTAAGCTGATATAATGCTGTTTAAAAAGCTTAATTAGCGTTAATTTGGAAATACGCACCAAATGACACTAAAACATAATCAGCTGATCTAGTCCATGTTTTGTACCTATGGTGTAAGTACCAAGTGCCTACTATGTATTGTTCTCAAATTTTTATACACAGAAAGTGGAAAATGCAAAATCTATCATAGCATTTTGAAGTCACAACTGTTTAAAAATCCCTAATCTTCATTAATAGCACAAAATTGCAATAAAACATAATCAGCTGATCGACTCCATGTGGGTTACCTGTGGTGTAAATACTAAGTATCTACTATGTATTATTATTGAATTATTGTACACAGAAATTGGAGAATGTAAAATCTATCATAGCATTCTGAACCCCATAGCTGTTAAAAAAACCTTAATCTTCATTCATTTGGAAATATGTACCAAACAACACTAAAACGTAATCAGCTGCTCTCATCCATGTGTTGTAACTATGGTGTAAGTACCAAGTGCCTATTATGTATTGTTCTTGAATTACTGTACACAGAAACTGAAGAATATAAAATCTATCATCACATTGTTAAGTCATTTGTTAAGCTGATATAATGCTGTTTAAAAAGCTTAATTAGCGTTAATTTGGAAATACGCACCAAATGACACTAAAACATAATCAGCTGATCTAGTCCATGTTGTGTACCTATGGTGTAAGTACCAAGTGCCTACTATGTATTGTTCTCAAATTTTTATACACAGAAATTGGAAAATGCAAAATCTATCGTAGCATTCTGAAGTCATACTTGTTTAAAAATCCCTAATCTTCATTAATATGCACCAAATTGCACTAAAACATAATCAGCTGATCTAGTCCATGTGGGTTACCTATGGTGTAAATACCAACTGCCTATTATGTATTGTTCTTGAATTATTGTACACAGAAACTGAAGAATATAAAATCTATCATCACATTGTTAAGTCATTTGTTAAGCTGATATAATGCTGTTTAAAAAGCTTAATTAGCATTAATTTGGAAATACGCACCAAATGACACTAAAACATAATCAGCTGATCTAGTCCATGTGGTGTACCTATGGTGTAAGTACCAAGTGCCTACTATGTATTGTTCTCACATTTCTATACACAGAAATTGGAAAATGCAAAATCTATCATAGCATACTGAAGCCACACTTGTATAAAAATCCCTAATCTTCATTAATATGCACCAAATTGCACGAAAACATAATCAGCTGATCTAGTCCATGTGGGTTACCTATGGTATAAGTACCAACTGCCTATTATGTATTGTTCTTGAATTATTGTACACAGAAATTGAAGAATGTAAACTCTGTCATCACATTGTTAAGTCATAGCTGCTAAAAAAACAAAATCTTCAATCATTTGGAAATATGTACCAAAAACCCTGAACCGTAATCAGCTGCTCTAGTCCATGTGGGGTACCTATGGCATAAGTACCAAGTGCCTATTATGTATTGTTCTTGAATTACTGTACACAGAACCTGAAGAATGTAAAATCTATCATCACATTGTTAAGTCATAGCTGTTCAAAACCCTTAGCATTAATTTGGAAACATGCACCAAACGTAATCAGTTGATCTAGTCCATGTGGGTTACCTGTGGTGTAAATACTAAGTATCTACTATGTATTATTATTGAATTATTGTACACAGAAATTGGAGAATGTAAAATCTATCATAGCATTCTGAACCCCATAGCTGTTAAAAAAAACCTTAATCTTCATTCATTTGGAAATATGTACCAAACAACACTAAAACGTAATCAGCTGCTCTCATCCATGTGTGGTAACTATGGTGTAAGTACCAAGTGCCTATTATGTATTGTTCTTGAATTACTGTACACAGAAACTGAAGAATATAAAATCTATCATCACATTGTTAAGTCATTTGTTAAGATGATATAATGCTGTTTAAAAAGCTTAATTAGCGTTAATTTGGAAATACGCACCAAATGACACTAAAACATAATCAGCTGATCTAGTCCATGTTTTGTACCTATGGTGTAAGTACCAAGTGCCTACTATGTATTGTTCTCAAATTTTTATACACAGAAAGTGGAAAATGCAAAATCTATCATAGCATTTTGAAGTCACAACTGTTTAAAAATCCCTAATCTTCATTAATATGCACAAAATTGCAATAAAACATAATCAGCTGATCGACTCCATGTGGGTTACCTGTGGTGTAAATACTAAGTATCTACTATGTATTATTATTGAATTATTGTACACAGAAATTGGAGAATGTAAAATCTATCATAGCATTCTGAACCCCATAGCTGTTAAAAAAAACCTTAATCTTCATTCATTTGGAAATATGTACCAAACAACACTAAAACGTAATCAGCTGCTCTCATCCATGTGTGGTAACTATGGTGTAAGTACCAAGTGCCTATTATGTATTGTTCTTGAATTACTGTACACAGAAACTGAAGAATATAAAATCTATCATCACATTGTTAAGTCATTTGTTAAGCTGATATAATGCTGTTTAAAAAGCTTAATTAGCGTTAATTTGGAAATACGCACCAAATGACACTAAAACATAATCAGCTGATCTAGTCCATGTTGTGTACCTATGGTGTAAGTACCAAGTGCCTACTATGTATTGTTCTCAAATTTTTATACACAGAAATTGGAAAATGCAAAATCTATCGTAGCATTCTGAAGTCAAACTTGTTTAAAAATCCCTAATCTTCATTAATATGCACCAAATTGCACTAAAACATAATCAGCTGATCTAGTCCATGTGGGTTACCTATGGTGTAAGTACCAACTGCCTATTATGTATTGTTCTTGAATTATTGTACACAGAAATTGAAGAATATAAAATCTATCATCACATTGTTAAGTCATTTGTTAAGCTGATATAATGCTGTTTAAAAAGCTTAATTAGCATTAATTTGGAAATACGCACCAAATGACACTAAAACATAATCAGCTGATCTAGTCCATGTGGTGTACCTATGGTGTAAGTACCAAGTGCCTACTATGTATTGTTCTCACATTTCTATACACAGAAATTGGAAAATGCAAAATCTATCATAGCATACTGAAGCCATACTTGTATAAAAATCCCTAATCTTCATTAATATGCACCAAATTGCACGAAAACATAATCAGCTGATCTAGTCCATGTGGGTTACCTATGGTATAAGTACCAACTGCCTATTATGTATTGTTCTTGAATTATTGTACACAGAAATTGAAGAATGTAAACTCTGTCATCACATTGTTAAGTCATAGCTGCTAAAAAAACAAAATCTTCAATCATTTGGAAATATGTACCAAAAACCCTGAACCGTAATCAGCTGCTCTAGTCCATGTGGGGTACCTATGGCATAAGTACCAAGTGCCTATTACGTATTGTTCTTGAATTACTGTACACAGAACCTGAAGAATGTAAAATCTATCATCACATTGTTAAGTCATAGCTGTTCAAAACCCTTAGCATTAATTTGGAAACATGCACCAAACGTAATCAGTTGATCTAGTCCATGTGGGTTACCTATGGTGTAAGTACCAACTGCCTATTATGTATTGTTCTTGAATTATTGTACACAGAAATTGAGGAATATAAAATCTGTCATCACATTGTTAAGTCATAGCTGTTAAAAAAACAAAATCTCCAATCATTTGGAAATATGTACCAAACAACACTAAAACGTAATCACCTGCTCTAGTCCATGTGGGGTACCTATGGTGTAAGCACCAAGTGCCTATTATGTATTGTTCTTGAATTACTGTACACAGAAATTGAAGAATATAAAATCTATCATCACATTAAGTCATAGCTGTTTAAAAACCTTAATTAGCATTAATTGGGAAATACGCACCAAATGACACTAAAACATAATCAGCTGATCTAGTCCATGTGGTGTACCTATGGTGTAAGTACCAAGTGCCTACTACGTATTGTTCTCACATTTTTATACACAGAAATTGGAAAATGCAAAATCTATCATAGCATACTGAAGCCACACTTTGGAAATATGTACCAAAAACACTAAACCGTAATCAGCTGCTCTAGTCCATGTGGGGTACCTATGGCATAAGTACCAAGTGCCTATTATGGATTGTTCTTGAATTACTGTACACAGAACCTGAAGAATGTAAAATCTATCATCACATTGTTAAGTCATAGCTGTTCAAAAACCTTAGCATTAATTTGGAAACATGCACCAAACGTAATCAGTTGATCTAGTCCATGTGGGTTACCTATGGTGTAAGTACCAACTGCCTATTATGTATTGTTCTTGAATTATTGTACACAGAAATTGAAGAATATAAAATCTATCATAGCATTCTGAACCTCATAGCTGTTAAAAAAAACCTTAATCTTCATTCATTTGGAAATATGTACCAAACAACACTAAAACGTAATCACCTGCTCTAGTCCATGTGGGGTACCTATGGTGTAAGTACCAAGTGCCTATTATGTATTGTTCTTGAATTACTGTACACAGAAACTGAAGAATATAAAATCTATCATCACATTAAGTCATAGCTGTTTAAAAACCTTAATTAGCATTAATTTGGAAATATGCACCAAATGACACTAAAACATAATCAGCTGATCTAGTCCATGTTGTGTACCTATGGTGTAAGTACCAAGTGCCTACTATGTATTGTTCTCAAATTTTTATACACAGAAAGTGGAAAATGCCAAATCTATCACAGCATTCTGAAAGTCACACATGTTTAAAAATCCCTAATCTTCATTAATATGCACAAAATTGCACTAAAACATAATCAGCTGATCGACTCCATGTGGGTTACCTGTGGTGTAAATACTAAGTATCTACTATGTATTATTATTGAATTATTGGACACAGAAATTGGAGAATGTAACATCTATCATAGCATTCTGAACCCCATAGCTGTTAAAAAAAACCTTAATCTTCATTCATTTGGAAATATGTACAAAACAACACTAAAACGTAATCAGCTGCTCTAGTCCATGTGGGGTACCTATGGTGTAAGTATCAAGTGCCTATTATATATTGTTCTTGAAGTATTGTACACAGAAACTGAAGAATATAAAATCTATCATCACGTTGTTAAGTCATTTGTTAAACTGATATAATGCTGTTCAAAAACCTTAATTAGCATTAATTTGGAAATACGCACCAAATGACACTAAAACATAATTAGCTGATCTCGTCCATTTGGTGTACCTATGGTGTAAGTACCAAGTGCCTACTATGTATTGTTCTCAAATTTTTATACACAGAAAGTGGAAAATGCAAAATCTATATATAATAATCTATCATAGCATTCTAAAGTCACAGCTGTTTGTGCACCAAACTCCATTAAAACATAATCAGCTGATCTAGTCCATGTGGGTTACCTGTGGTGTAAATACTAAGTATCTACTATGTATTATTATGGAATTATTGTACACAGAAATCGGAGAATATAAAATCTATCATAGGATTCTGAACTTTAAAACAACAACAACAAAAAAACCCAAACCCTAATCTTCATTTACATGCAAATATATACCAAACAACTAACATAATCATCTGATTTACTCCATGTGGGGTACCTATGGTGTAAGTACCAAGTGTCAACCCACCGTATATTTTGGGATTATTGTTCACAAGATGGAAATCATAAAGCATCCTGAAATCATATCTGTTAAAACCCCACTTAAAAAATAAAACACCCAGAATCCTTAATGCACAAATACATACAACAAACAGCGTGTATCGTTCACAAATTACTGTACTGGCAAGAATGTGTCCATAGATTGATGCAAACATGGCAACATATTATGTTTTGCACAAAAATGCATAGTATCAGGGCCAAAATATTAATAATATGGTATTTATTTAACATTTATAATGCCAAGCTGGGTTGGAAACGCTATCCGTACGTGAGTAGGAGGTAAATAAATAAACAAACAGGCTGGGAGGTGAGGTCACCTTGGCGTATCTCAGGCTGCCCAGCCTCTCTGCGTGCACGTTATAGTGCAGGATACGCTCACATATGTCATCTACAGCCTCAGTCAGACGGGTTTCACTGAAACCAGAAGACAAAAAGGCACCTTAAATTTAAGATATTAACCACTTTAATACATTCATCACCTTAAAGTTGATTCAAAACCAACATTTTCCCCATTAAACTTACGACGTGTTGTATTTTATCTTGCGTCTGCTCTTCCCAGAATCCAACACTTCTCCCACCTCCAGGACTTCTTTGGAGCGCCCAGTTTTCTCCAGCGCCCCCTGCAGCTCCGCCGAGAGAATCTTGCACACTGATGGACAGCAAAAGCGGACATCAATTACACCGGTTGAACAGTTTTTGGAAGCCTGTTTTAGTGCATGAAAAGCCTTCTCTAGTCCACTCAAACATGAATGCGCTTAAAAAGTCGAGAGGCCCACCGATACTGATTTTTGGGCTGCTGATACAATATCAATATTAGACAGTAAAAAAAAAAAAATCTGCTGATATATAAATCTGTTTATTCCTCACAAATCTTTACCGTATGTGACGGCAAACATATGAAATTAATACACAAATACAGCTGTCTGGGAGCATATTCCGCCATCTTGTATTTTTTCTTCAAGAAACTAACCGACATACATCACGCGCCACCATGTTGCATCGTTCAGCATTTGCATAAACTAGACTTCTTGTCTATTTTGGACAGTGCCCTATGTACAGATACCATTTGGAACAGACCAGTCTCACCCCTTTTTGCGTGATACGGTACCGGTATCACAAACCAATAGACTAAATCACTTTTTGTGATGTCATCAGGAATTGGTATCAGATCTGGTTGTTCTCTGCAGTGTTAAATAATAAAATAAGACTATTGGCAAAAATAACAACAGTACTGATTAGAGGTGGGCGGATCGATCCTAATATCGATAATATTGATACCAACACTGGTATTGATATTGAACGATCCTCATGTAAAAAGATCGATACTCAAGCTTTTTTTTCTCTCCCGCACACACTGACTGCTGCACACGCAGATTCACCAAAATCTACTCTCTGTCTGTAAGAGCAGCGCTGCGCTGTCACACAACACAGAGCAGCGCACCCTTGTATTGTGGTTTGTCAGCCCTCTACCTCAGGAGATTTTGTTTTAAGTTGTGTTGAGTGATATTTTTTTAAACAAAAATGTTGATTGTGATAATAAAGTATTTTGTTGTCACGTACAATGTTTGGCGAAATTCTATCCTAGGTCTTTTGGATCCTTTGGATCTATGAAGCTTAAATATGAAAAAGTATCAGTATCGGTATCGATATCGGCGATACTGAGCCTGTATTTACTTAGTATCGGATCAATACCAAAATTCCCAGTATCGCCCACCTCTACTACTGATATGTTTGTGAAAGGCTCATATCACCCAGCTGATATATCAGTCAGACTCTAAGGCACTTTTGATTGAGATATAATGCAAAATGTACACCAAATGGGCTTTTCAACATTAAATGCAAATGTCCACAAAAGCCGGAATCTGGATCAGATCAGGATCAAGTGAGTGCCAGTCTGCACCTCACTTTCAAATATGAGAGTGATTGGGGCACATTTGATTAAGATATAACGCAAAATATACATTAAATGGGGGTTTCAATGTTAAATTTAAATAGCCACAAAATCTGTAATCTGGATCAGATCTGGATGAAACTTTGTCAGTTGATAAAGAACACCATCCTACATAATGTGCTCAAATATGAAAGAAATGTAATATTTTAACAGTTGTGAATTTTTGAAAATTTGTTCAATGAAAAAGGAAAGGGATTTTTCCAAGATATTTCCTCACCCTGACCTATGACCTTGAAACTTTAATCACTTTTTGCCTATCAGGATATGAATTAGCTGTTAAAAAAAAAATCATAACAATATATGGAAAATTGTGAGTTACAGGCTGTTCACAAACAAACAGGGGCAAAAATGTAATATAAAGGCTCAAATTCCTAAATCGCTAATGCAATATCGATACTAAAACCCATGAATTAGAACAGAAAGTTAACACTACAAGCGCATCTTGAGTTATTCGATTCACTTGTGGTAGTGCAGTAACAACGTTACAAAATAAATAAATAAAATAATAACTTATAATTTTTATTTATTTATTTTTAAATCTTGTATAATGTAAAAACATTTTCTGTAATCTACAACACTAAATGGATATGGATTTATTTTGTAAAATTCGTATCTGTATAAATGAGAATAACACAAAAGTGAGTATCCAAGTGTTCAAGTACTTTTTAAGTTAAAAACAGAAGAGCCCATACAAAAAAACGTGTTTACATCATCACAATAATATGTACTTTTAAGCCCACATCCGTAATAAAAAGCTTTAAATTTATTTGTGTCCAAATATTTTTGGGCCGAGCGTAAAAAAACGGTTCTACCTTCGCATTTATTCGGAAGTCTCTCGTCGTCGTCTGCTGAAACAAAACTCCACACTAAAAAAAAGACAGAATATAACTATTTTCATTGTCCCCGGTGGTGTTTTAAATGAATTAAAGCACATTTTCTGGAACTACATTTTGAAAACAAAAGCCACATCAGCGTATTTACAGGATAGAAACTGCGCATGCGCCGTGTAGTTACCAGGCAAACCTAGTCGATACCCGATGAACAGATTTCAGGACAGATAGTCGATTTTCCCCTTTTTTCTTTAAAAATTTTGTTTTTTCCAACATTGTATCATGTACAGAGTCATGCAATAAATATTTCGTTGAATTGAGGAAGATGAAAACGCCAACATATAACTCCTAACTTTTACAAAACAGCATGAAACAAAGATTCTGTCCCAGATAGGAACTTCCCACCAGTCCTAGAGCGGGTTGTTACATTTATGGTAGGCTATATGTTGCACTAGAGTGGGTTAATGTTACAAAAGCATGACAAATAAAAAAAAACCCATTTAATTATGGTGAATTGATTTTAAGATTTATAGACAACAGTGCAATTAAAGGTGATTAATGGTGTATGTTTTCTTTATTATATTTGTTTATAGCTTAGCCTAGTAGCTATAATTTAATTTTACTACTAGTCTACAGACTAGGCATACATATACTACAATCTTCTGTATGAATATTTAGGTTTTAGAAGTTAATTCCTATGATATTATGTTGTTTATTACCCTTACTGTGTATACACTTATATACATGATGTCCATATTCTTGAGCCGCTTGGGTGGGTAGGGAGAGTTTTCATGGGATTAAAAAAAGCTTTTCAACCTACCATCCCTGGTTCTCAAGACCAGGCACCTAAGTGGCTCTACTCTACTCCGTTCTATACTCTTCTATTCTACTCTTCTTTTTTTTTTTTTTAGCTATACCTTAGTATACACTAGTAGAGTTCTCCCTTAGAAATGGAATGTATTATAGAAGACATACCTTACTGAATTTTCATATGTTTTATTTTTGTAAAGTGAACTTTAAAATCAGTTTGTACCAAATGCCGAACATTTGGCATTTGGTAAATTCCCTTTCCATCAGAATCTGTCATTTGTAAATTTGTTTAGGGACTTTTTGTAAGAGTCTTCTGCCAGTTGTGAAAGTGTTTTTGCACTTCTCAGCCACCACAAGATGCCCTTCCTGACACAACTACACATGACATGGTGAAATGTAACAAGGGTAGGATTTGAACCACAAACTTGAAACAGACATTCAAACCACCACTTGGCCAACGCCACCAGCCACAAACCTTGATGACTAAATCTAAGTCACAGTGGGTTCCAGACCTCCACTAGATGTTGCTATCATCATAGCTTCAAATGTTTTGAACCAATTAAGTACTCGTGGAACAATTTCTATTTACTGTTTTGTGTTTCAAAACGGTACAGTTTCAAACATTTTGAAACTGTGATCCCTTTCTAAACCATCTGTATTTTGGATATTTCAGCTTTCTAACAGATTTGTTTAGTGTTTCAAGCATTTTGAAAGAGCGAATTATTTTCTGAAAGTATTGTACCTTGTCATTTCAATAATTTTCAAACAGTATTGTATGTTTCGTGATCAAGCATTTTGAAATAATCGTTTTCTGACAACTGTAATGTATACACTGGGTGTTTCAAATAATTTTCAAACAGAATTGTTTTGTTTAGTGTTTCGAACATTGTTGTGAAACAGCGAATCACTTTCTGAAACAACTGTATCTTGGGCATTTGAATAATTTTATAACAGAATTTAGTGTCTCGAGCATTTTGAAACAATGAATCGCAGGGATGCATGCTAAAGTTGTCGACACTGTACTAAGTTTAGCATTGCATTAATACCTATTCGGAGCTGAGTCTTAATGCCCAACCTCACTATGTCAGCTTTGAGACTTGGATCAGAAGTTCAGGTATTCATTACCTCCCCAAACCCCCCATCCTGGGGTACATTTTTCCCTTTTACCCCACACAAATGTAGATGTAGAAAAATAAGATAAGGTACTGTGTGTGTGTAGACCACAATTCTGTGCTTTGTGGGCCACATTTGGCCCTCGGTCCACCAATTTGAGTCCCCTACATTAGCAGGTTAAAGAATTTGGTACCCATTCCACTATTTTATTTTGTCATTTATGACATTTTTCTTTTGTCTCTGTTAGTGTATTTTTGCATGTCCTGTTCCAAACAAGACACCTACTTAAATTCTAAAAAGTTGTTTCCCAATGCATTTTTAAAACACTAATCCTATTTATGGAGGAAGATAATTGATGTGCTTGATACGTGGCAGTGAAGCAGTTAAAATAGAAGGTGCCTCCTCTTGGTTTCTCAGGTGTCAGATGCACCAAGCATGACAGCAATAGATACACCAGGACTCTTGATGTGAAAAGAGGAGAGTGGAGACGTGGAATAAATAAAAAAAAGAGACCAAAATGATAAGAAATCAAAAAGAGAAGATAAGAAGTGAGAACGCAAGGAGACGATCTAAGAAGAGACTTCTGAATTTGCAGCGTCACGGAGCAGGAAGCAGCAGTGTGCAGTAACACACATAGTGGTTAAGGACAAAGTGTCTTAAATCCAAGAAGATCTGAGGTAACTCAACTGTTTCGTCGTCATGATGCGTTCACCAGCTGTAATTAAGTCACTGCTGCCTGTCTATTGTCTGTAGATTGATAAAGAGCAACACTCTGCCTCCAGAGGTAGTCGGAATTTGTTGAGACTGTTTTTACTTGCAGAATTCACTTTTCAGGTCAACAAAAATCCATCACGTTCAGAGGATGGATGTAGGAGGTTGTCAGGTGACTTTCAGTAGCTGACCCACAAACAATAAGAGAACAAAGTCTATTCCGAAAATACAGTCTAATTTCAACCATCCACGGGACACTATGATCCTGGATCCACTGAGTGGATCTTGTCTGAATTCAAAGTGAGTCACTTTGATGTATAAGGTTGTTTTGTTGCGATTCTTGCATGGAAACTGTGACAGGTGCGACGGAACCCATTAAATTTTGATGCTGATCGTATTCTAGGAAAGTTATCAGCTGTGAGAAGGGTTGGACCTGGGGTTTGAGTTAAAGTGGTTGAATAACCTTTTGCACCTTGGAATGCACTCCGATGACTCCTGTAGGTCAACATGGAATAGTATCAGAATCAGTGGTACAAAAAGGCTGGATACAAATGCTAAGCTCAGACTCGGATGGGATTCGGCCAAATGGTTTTAACGGTACAGTGAGCAGGGTTAAAACACAGAAAGGCAGTTAAAAAAAAAACAGCAACAGTAGAAGAAACATTAGGCAAAGGCATGGTCCAAAAACTGGCAGCCCATAAACACAGCAAGGTAACATGTTGAGAAAAACACAAGAAACAAGGCTATGACACGATGGCATAAGCGCAATGATCTGGCGGGGAAGGGATAGAAATGAGAGGCTTAAATACAGGGTGTGATGAGCAGGTAATAGGAAACAGGTGTGTGGGGAAGATCCAGAACAAAGCATGGAAATTTTGCCTGCTTGCTAGCCGAGACGGTCGCATTTTTCTCTTCTCCCTCCCTCCTTATCTTTCCTGCTTCTGTGGCGTGTTGTCTCTGAGGCTACCAGCTTTGCTCTTCTGGAAACAGCAAAAATGGATCTGTTAAAGTGGTCTCTGAACGCAACTGACACTATTTTTTCTACAAGACACTCGGAAGCGGAGGACCTGACCTGTCCTGCCAGGACACATGTGATGGGTTACGTGATGGACAGTTGGAGGAAATGACAGGTCATGTGCCTTTACACGCTGTCTGTGGAGGACGTCGAAGATGTGTATATATTTGGCATGGTGGTGACTGGGTTCCTGCTGTGTGGACCGGGCATAGCGCTGGTTTACCGGAAAATTAAGAAAGTGGAAGCGGCAATAATTGGCCCGTCCAGGCTGCCCCACATGATTGATTCAATTGGAAGGGCAGTGTCAGCTCAGTCGGCGGGTGTTAACCGCGTGTTGGATACCATCTCCGGAAGAATGGCTGCACTGGAAAACCGCATTGATCGTCAGTAATGACCACATCTCCTCTCCTAATTCAGATGTATTGAAAGCCACTCTGTTTCAGACTGTGGAATCTTTCAGGCGTCTGCTAATCTGGATTTTCATTCGGCTTCCCAAAACACAGCTGCACTTCAAGGCCGCTGTGATAAAAACCTCCTGGAGAAGAACAACGCTCATGCCTCACTCCCCTGGTCTTCAGTGGACTGTTCAGGGCTGGGTCCCTCCTCCCTCCAGAATGGACGAACAAGGCCATTGATGGCGCCTAAAGGCAGCCGCCGGGTGTTCTGTCTGATAACTGGACTCTTACAAATCTCGGTCGTCGTCTCTGTTGTTGTGTGTGATCATTGTTCATTGTGCTGATGGGTTTTTTCCTGCTTTGCTGCTGCATGATTCAATGCAGCAGCAGCAATGAAGGTTTTTCTTTCCCAAGTTTTACCTTGTGTGTGCTTTTTATAAGTGTTCATGTACCGGGCCGACTTACGTGTGTGTTATGTGTGTGTCGTCTGTCGTCATGACCGTCATGGCCGGTCAAGGTTTGCTCAGCCCTGCTGTTGACCCAAGGCAGGATATACATCTGGAGCTGGTCCCTGGGCGCCTAAAGGCGACTTCTGCTCCTAACTGGCAATTAGGATGGGTTAAATGCAGTAAACACATTTCATTGTGCAGGGAACATGTTCCTTTGTGCATATGACAATAAATTCTTTTGAATGCTTTGAATCCTTTGAAAACAGAAGGAGAACTGCTCACCACCAAGCACCCAAGTGACAGACAAGAGAAAGCAGTAACACCAAACCCAAGCAGAAAAGTAACAGACAAAATCAGATCAATACATAAGAAAACCCACAATCCTGACAAATAGATGAAATTATTATAAGACAAAGACTCGACCTGCCTGTAATTTTTGAAATTCAGGATAACATGGAACAATACAATTGTAGAAAGTTTAAATAGTGATCTTACAATACCTGCAAGGAGGTTGTTGTACTTGTAGGACTTGGACTCAAGAATGTCTTGACTCCCGATTTTCAAGATGCTACTCTAGTGGGAACTTGGACTCTTTTTTTGAGACTTTCACTCAAACTCAAAAATTGAGGACTCAACAGACTGTTCTTTAGAGACTTGACCACAGACTCAATCACTGAGGATTCAACCCTGACTTGTCTTTAGAGACTTGACCACAGAGTCAATCACTGGAGACTTAAACTTGACTTGTCTTTAGAGACTTGGACTCAGACGCAAACATTTTAGAGTCAACTGAACTTTTCTTTGGAGACTTCGACTCAGACTCAAACACTGGGGAGTCGACTGGATTGTCTTTACAGACCTGGTCTCAGACTTGAACACTGGGGACTTATCTCAGACTCTGATTTCAAGACTTGGTCTCAGACTCAAACACTGGGACTAAACTCAAGCTTTTTACATATTTTGACTCAGACTCAAATGCTGGGGACTCAACTTGAACTCTTCTTTAGAGACTTGCCTCAAACTGAGTTGTTTCGGATTCGACTCAGACTCTTCTTTAAAAAACTGGACTCAAACACTGGGGAGCTATCTCAGACTCTTATTTTGAGACTTGGAATCTGACTCAAACACTGGGGACTCAACTCAAAGTTCTCTTTTGAGACATGGACTCAGACTAAAATGCAGGGGACTCAACTCAAACGTTTCTTTAGAGAGTTGGACTCCAACTCAAACAGTGGAGACTTAAATCGGGGTTCTTCTTTAAAGACTTGGAATTAGACTTGAACACTGGGGTATCAAGTCAAACTCGTCATTGGAAATTTTGACTCAGACTCAACCACTGGGGCTTTGAGTTGGACTTGGAGGCTTGACTACAAAACTGCTCGTACGTTATGTGGTTCAGGTGCTTATTCACAAATTTCATAGTGTGAAGCCAATGAGAGTCTACACATACCCCCTGGATGAGCATTGGTTTGATGCAAAGTATTTCTCCAGCCAAGGCCAGTACTCATTTACAGAGTATCTGTAAAGTATTCACAGCGTGTTGCTATTTCCACATTTTGCTGTGTTACAGTCTTATTCCAAAATGGATGAAATTCATTTTCCCTCAAAATTCAACACACAATACCCCATACTGACAATGTGAAAATTTTTTTTTTTTTTTTTTTTTTTTTTTTAGATTTTTGCTAATTTATTAACAACAACAACAACTAAGAATTCACATGTACATAAGAATTCACAGCCTTTGCCATGAAGCTCAAAATTGAGTTTTGGAGCATCCTGTTTCCACTGATCATCCTTGAGATGTTTCAACACCTTAATTGGAGTCCACCTGGGGTAAATTCAGTTGACAGTGAATGTCAGAGCACAAACCAAGCATTAAGTCAAAGGAATTGTCTGAAGACCTCCGAGACAGGATCGTCTTGAGGCACAAATCTGGGGAAGGGTACAGAAACATTTCTGCTGCTTTAAAGGTCCCAATAAGCACAGTGGCTTCCATCATCCATAAGTGGAAGACATTCAGACCCACAAGGACTCATCCTAGAGCTGGCCACCCATCTAAACTGAGCGATTGGGGTAAAAGGGTCTTGGTAACCAAGAACCCGATGGTCACTCTGTCAGAGCTCCAGCATTCCTTTGTGGAGAGAGGAGAACCTTCCAGAAGGACAACCATCTCTGCAGCAATCCACTAATCAGACCTGTGTATGGTAGAGTGGCCAGGCTTAATAAAAGGCACATGGCAGCCCACCTGGAGTTTGTCAAAAGGTACCTGAAGGACTCTCAGACCATAAGAAACAAAATTCTTGAACTCTTTGGTGTGACTGCCAGGCGTCGTGTTTGGAGGAAACCAGGCACCATCCCTACAGTGAAGCATGGTGGTGGCAGCATCATGCTGTGGGGATGTTTTTCAGCAGCAGGAACTGGGAGACTTGTCAGGATTGAGGGAAAGATTAATGCAGCAATGTACAGAGACATCCTGGATGAAAACCTGTTCCAGAGACTGGGGCGACTGTTCATCTTTCAGCAGGACAGTGACCCTAAGACCACAGCCAAGATATCAAAGGAGTGGCTTCAGAACAACTCTATAAATGTCCTTGAGTGGCCCAGCTCTGCCACAGGAAAAACACCTCTGTTGAAAGCCTTAAGGACAAGTTAGAACATGTCCTGCCTGTTAAACAATTTCTTATATACTCACTCCACTGAAAGCCATCAAACGCCGCCTGGATTTTACAAATGGTTATCAACACGGAGGTGTTTTTCCTGTGCCGCCGCACTGCGCCGGCTGCGTCCCGACGCGCGGATCCGTCCGCACGGATCCGTCCGCACGTCTTTCATTAAAAAAATCTCCTTTAACAGTGGAATATCCGGATAAAATGCTGAAACCGACTTCTTCTGAAACTTCTCTGTTCTCTCACGACGTCCTGGATCAATAGAGCCTGAAATGTGGAGGTTTTCAGCTTGAACAGGCTGACGACGGCGGCTGAGAGCGCTGCGCGACGTCTCGCACCGTGGGAAGTCCTTAAAGCGACAGAATCACCTCAAAATCTCTCATCAGCCGTTAAAATTTTCACTGAAAACCAGCTTAATTTTTCGAACCGTGTCCACTTCGATGTGTCTCACAGGTTTAGAAAACATTTTGATCAAACAACGCGCCAGTCTCTCAGCAACTTCTCAGACAAAGGAATTCCGACGAGGGGCTGGACGACTCCTCCCACAAGGAGTGCTCACAGGCGAATGACGTCACCGACAGGCGTGGAAAAACTCACGCATGCGCACGAGGGTTCAAGCATGTCTGACGTAAAAACATATGAATGAAATCCATATAGTTTTTGAAAAAAATAAAAAGGACCCTTACTTTATTGACAGCCCTCGTATAGTAGTACCTTAGTTCTTAGGTTTCCATTTCATAGCATATAGATTATGCTTTTTATTTTCCTATAGTATGCTAGCAGAGTTACTTTAGATAGATAACAATACACATTACATCATAGCTTCTGTTTCTGTAATAAAATACCATGACCATGACCAAATCTTCTCCTGTATTAATATTTAGATTTCAATACCTACTCCTGTATATTATATAGTACCATAGTAAGTAAGTCCCTTCGGCTGCTCCCTTGTTTGCACTCGGGGTCGCCACAGCAAATCCAAGGTGGATCTGCATGTTGATTTGGCACAGGTTTTAGTACCATATTTATTGTATATGTTGTTTATTACCCTTAATATTTGAATATAGTTTTATATATATGATGTCTTATCTTTCTTATGTCTTATTACTTATTATATTATATATACTTTTTTCTTGAGCCACTTGGGTGGGTAGGGAGAGTTCCCATGGGATAATAAAGCTTTTCAACCTACCATCCCTAGTTCTCAAGACCAGGCACCTAAGTGGCTCTACGCTACTCTTTTCTACTCTCCTATTTTACTCTTCTTTTTTAGATATTTAGATATACCTTAGTATACTAGCATAGTTCCACCTTAGAATTGGAATAATATATAAGATATACCTTACTGAATTTTCATGACGACTACATAAATTAAAAAATACGCTTTAAATGCATGGGGAGCCAAATAAGAGCCATTTCAGGCCTAAATTCTGCTTATGATGTGGAATTTCTGTAAGGCAGACATAGAATTGTGGAAATTGAATGTTCATTATGAAACTCCAAACATACATAGCTGCTTAAAGTAGTTACATTTTGCATAATATGACCACACTGAAATGCTCTGAGTCAAGTATTTGACATGAATTTGCAAATTGGTGGCTAAAGTAGAAAGCTCAAATGTCTCTTATACATTTGATGTATTTCTTTATGTTAAATGTCAATATTCGATTGCAATTTTACTATTTCGTTTCCTCAGGTGACCCTCGCCGAACAAAATGCCAGATAAAGTGAGTCTCTTCCAGGGGCAGAGTTTTCACAAGCTGAAGCGTGACTGTTTGCATCGAGGCACGCTTTTCAAGGACCCCCTATTCCCCGCCACCACCCAGTCCCTCTTCTATAAGAGAGACCCGCCGCCGGGGCTGACCTGGAAGAGGCCGAGGGTGAGTGGAAAGTGCAGAACAAGGGGGAACAAAAGGGGTAGGAAGGTATGTGATCATCAGTATGAAATGTGGCAAACTGGCTTACACACCTGGTAACATCTTCCTGCTTCCAATCAAATGCTAAACATTGTTTTACAAATATATCTCTGCTCCTCCTACGTCTAAATCCAGTGGCAGTTTGAGCATGCTACGCTTTTATCAGATTGGTTTAATTAAAGCACTTTCTATTATAGGAGAGATGCCAGGGTTGTGAAACCTTAACCCTCGGAGAGCGTGCCGTCACTGTGCTGACGGACTGCTGTATTGGTCAGTTTTCTATGCATGGGTTTAGAAAACTCAACAGCGAACTTAAATAGCGCAAGTGTTTTTAGCACAGGCCGTGGTAAAAACAAACCTCTCAATGGGAATACAACAATGAACAAAATCAAAGTGTACATATCTATAATACAGGGTATTTAAAAAAAGTCAGTATCATTGAGTTGTAAATATCTGAGTAAGTACATAGTCTAGGCAAATGAAACTAAACAGGTTTAATGTTGAGCAAAATAGGATGTATTCCTCAAAATCTGAATGAGAAATTCCAAGGTATGTGGAATTCATGAACAATTTCACAAGTTTTTAATATACGCAAATCTGCATGGTAGTTGGTGCATTTTTAGTGAATTCCCTCACAAACGCATGCTGTACAGTCTTCAACTATGCTCTTGCATACGCTAACACACAAAATGCCTTTCCTTTTCCAGTGAATGGTATTTCTATACCTGAAAAGAAAAAGCATAAAACATATCATTTTAAGTTTTTTGTTTGTTTTTACACATGCTGTTAAAATTTGAGATTATTTGAATGAAAATTGGTTGTTATTAGATTACCAAATTATACAAATTTTTCTGAAACATCCTGTGTATCATCTTTTTATTAGATGACTTTCTGTTCTCAACTGTATATAATAAATACTTTCTAATGGTTGAGAATTGTTTATTGTTTTTAAGTATTTTTTTTTTTTTTTTTTGCATTTCCTATTTTTTTAATTAGTGTTATTTATGTGGTTTGTACTTTCTTATCCTTCTATATACGAGATTTTATTTTATTATTTATTTATTTTTATTTATTTGATACGTATTTTACTTTTTGCTTTGAATGTTCAATTTAAAGTTGTATATAAATGTTATTGTTAACTGGCTATTTTTAAAGGACACATGCTTAACCATGTCATGCTATAAATTTGGCTCTTGCATTTTATAAATTGGTACAAATTGCTATGATCCTTATTTGGCTTCCATTCTGCCTCTGAGAATTTATTGCAGTATTATATTAATAGATTGGTTTGCACTGCCCTAAAGGAGTATTGCAGTCAGTTGTTTCTTGTGTATTATAAACACAGAAAAGAACCAATTTCTGGGAAAATTAAGTGTAATAAATAACACACAATTTTTATATTTTGTGTATACACTTTGGGTTTCACTCAATAAAGGCTTGCCCTTTTTGGTGATGGCAGCTTGGTAGCATAATGGCGCATGATAACTCCATCCTAAGCTATTCATATTAGGTAATACGGTTTTATAAAACTCTGAAAGCGTTTATTCATCAGAGACACAGACAAATATATCTAAGCAGTCACTTGGAAGAACATTTTGCAGCATAAATACACTCCCTTCATTTAACTGTCAAATTAAGATAGCTCACCTAGCCTAGTAATGACTCAGCATACTAGATTTGCTAGTTAGCATATACCTGAATCATATATGATGTTTGTGAATAAATCATGTTGAACAATAGGGTCTTCACACAACATTTTAGCTGCTGCTCATGATTTTACTCAATAATTTAACCTTTCAGTTATAGCATTCAATATTTTGGTGGGATTATCTTCACACTGACAGTGAGTCATGCAACAAGACTCTACGCCCACAGTGGGATCGTTTAGTTCATAGAACTCATTTATTTTTATGATGGGGGACTGGAGGCAGTGTGCTTTTAAACATGGATCAACACAGAGTTGAATTATAGGCTGACATTTGCCGAGTCATTCTGCTGACACATGCGAAAGTGCACAGACTCACCTTAACATCCTATCAGCTATCACAGTACAAAATCTAGCTGATCTCATCTATCCAAACCAAGCTCATGATGAGTGTAATATCATCTTAGGGGAAATCAAGTTTGTAACATGAGGTCTTCTTGAAGCTTTTGGTGTGCATCTTTTTGGCTGTGTTTGACATATGTAGCAGCAGGTCTACTGTAACCCGACCCTGTCCAAAGTGACATCAGTCCTGACCCAGGACCACTCAGATCTGTATCCTCAGCAGAGCTCAGAACATTTAAATGTGCTGCTTGCAGCACATTTACATGGTCATGAAATTAAAGAGGCAGTCCTACTGTTGAGTTGTTGGTGTGTGCATTTTCTTTAATGCTAACCCAAATCCACTGTCAACCCAATGTCGCCAATATGGCGGGGTAAGGTCTAGTCTAGACCTCGTTGTGTGTAGTGCCTTGAGGCAACTTGTTTTATGAACTGGTGCTGTATACATAAATAAAATTGATTGAATTCAATCAGTCGCAGTATTGGCTTTGATTTTGGAACACTGCTTTGCCTGTACAAATACACTCAACAAAAATATAAATGCAACACTTTTGGTTTTGCTCCCATTTTGTATGAGATGAACTCAAAGATCTAAAACTTTTTCCACATACACAATATCACCATTTCCCTCAAATATTGTTCACAAACCAGTCTAAATCTGTGATAGTGAGCACTTCTCCTTTGCTGAGATAATCCATCCCACCTCACAGGTGTGCCATATCAAGATGCTGATTAGACACCATGATTAGTGCACAGGTGTGCCTTAGACTGCCCACAATAAAAGGCCACTCTGAAAGGTGCAGTTTTATCACACAGCACAATGCCACAGATGTTGCAAGATTTGAGGGAGCGTGCAATGGCATGCTGACAGCAGGAATGTCAACCAGAGCTGTTGCTCGTGTATTGAAATGTTCATTTCTCTACCATAGCCGTCTCCAAAGGCGTTTCTGAGAATTTGACAGTACATCCAACCAGCCTCACAACCGCAGACCACGTGTAACCACATCAGCCCAGGACCTCCACATCCAGCATGTTCATCCAGCCACTCGGACAGCTGCTGAAACAATCGGTTTGCATAACCAAAGAATTTCTGCACAAACTGTCAGAAACCGTCTCAGGGAAGCTCATCTGCATGCTCGTCGTCCTCATCGGGGTCTCAACCTGACTCCAGTTCGTCGTCGTAACCAACTTGAGTGGGCAAATGCTCACATTCACTGGCGTTTGGCACTTTGGAGAGGTGTTCTCTTCACGGATGAATCCCGGTTCACACTGTTCAGGGCAGATGGCAGACAGCGTGTGTGGCGTCGTGTGGGTGAGTGGTTTTCTGATGTCAATGTTGTGGATCGAGTGGCCCATGGTGGTGGTGGGGTTATGGTATGGGCAGGTGTCTGTTATGGACGAAGAACACAGGTGCATTTTATTGATGGCATTTTGAATGCACAGAGATACCATGACGAGATCCTGAGGCCCATTGTTGTGCCATACACCCAAGAACATCACCTCATGTTGCAGCAGGATAATGCACGGCCCCATGTTGCAAGGATCTGTACACAATTCTTGGAAGCTGAAAATGTCCCAGTTCTTGCATGGCCGGCATACTCACCGGACATGTCGCCCATATGAGCATGTTTGGGATGCTCTGGACCGGCGTATACGACAGCGTGTAGCAGTTCCTGCCAATATCCAGCAACTTCGCACAGCCATTGAAGAGGAGTGGACCAACATTCCACAGGCCACAATTGACAACCTGATCAACTCTATGTGAAGGAGATGTGTTGCACTGCATGAGGCAAATGGTGGTCACACCAGATACTGACTGGTATCCCCCCCCCAATAAAACAAACTGCACCTTTCAGAGTGGCCTTTTATTGTGGGCAGTCTAAGGCACACCTGTGCACTAATCATGGTGTCTAATCAGCATCTGATATGGCACACCTGTGAGGTGGGATGGATTATCTCAGCAAAGGAGAAGTGCTCACTATCACAGATTTAGACTGGTTTGTGAACAATATTGAGGGAAATGGTGATATTGTGTATGTGGAAAAAGTTTAGATCTTTGAGTTCATCTCATACAAAATGGGAGCAAAACCAAAGGTGTTGCGTTTATATTTTTGTTGAGTGTATAAAGTCCATAGCGAATTCCTGCAAACCCCCAACCAACTGACTGACTTGAATGTGAGGGCAAACATATTGATTTGTTGTATTTTCTGTCTCTGTAGGAGCTATGCAAGGACCCTCGTCTGTTTGTTGATGGTATCAGCACTTGTGACTTGCACCAAGGTAGTCTGGGTAACTGCTGGATGGTGGCAGCCATTTCTTGCCTGGCATCTGAGCCATCCCTGTGGAAAAAGGTTGTATTTTGGATATATCCAATTCTTTTTTTTCAAGAAATCATCCTTCCTTCTTTCCAGTCTCAGCTTCCTCTTCTTCTCAGGTGATTCCTGACCATGTGGACCAAGAGTGGAACCCAAAGTGTTTAGACCAGTATGCTGGAATTTTCATTTCCGATTCTGGCGTCTGGGCCGCTGGTTGGACGTAGTTGTGGATGACCGTTGCCAGTCAGCAAAGATGGCGTGCTGCTCTTCTGCCGCTCAGCCACACCACGGGAGTTTTGGAGTGCCCTTCTGGAGAAGGCCTATGCCAAGTGTGTTGGGATATGAAACGGTGTGTTTGTGTCAGAAGGGGATTTGAGACTACTGACGTCCAATATATTTCTGTTTCCATCCAGGCTAATGGCTGTTATGAGGCTTTAGAGGGAGGCAACACACAGAGGCCCTGATCGACTTCACTGGAGGGGTTTCGGAGTCCCTCCTTGTGGATCGTGAGGCACTCAGCCATCACAGCGACCAGAGGAGGTCTTCTTCTTCCAGACGTTGGCTAAGGCGCATGAACGAAAGCCCTCATCACCTGCTCTATACGAGTGAAACCCTTAAGAAGATATTGTGAAAATTTAATTTTAGGAGTAATTTTTTGAAATAAATTTAGTGTGTTGTATTCCTCAGCCAACAGAGGGGGAGACGGTGGAGTCTGTGTTGGCCTGCGGTCTGGTTCGAGGACATGCCTACGGGATCACAGCTGTGAGGAGGGTGCGACTACCAGAGAAGCAGATGGAGAAGAATCGGACATCTAGATTATTGATGGTGCGGATGAGGAACCCTTGGGGAACCACAGATTGGACGGGTGCCTGGAGTCAGGGGTGAGGACGCATGAAAACGTTACTGCTCGGGAAAGTCACCATTGACATTTTGCTATGTTTTGCAACATGGTCACTTTGGATGGGTCTTCAGCTTGTAGGCAAGAACATCTGCATTATTATTATTATTAAAATGGACCAATGAGCACTTTTCAGGAGTTCATAGTTTTAGAATTTCAAGAATAAAGTTAGAATGTGGTCCTAGCTACCATCGTGTGTTATGTTTTAAAGGGAAAGAACTTCCTTGTTTCTAATAATCAATTCTGAAGTACAGTTTTATCACATCATATGTGGCAAATACTGGTAGTTTGATTGAATCTAAAAACTTTTACTTTAATTTTGAAATGTTAAATTAGTTCTTGACATTTTGACTTATATGACAGACCGGCGTACTGTCCAGCCTGTACCCTGCCTCTCGTCCTATGACTGCCGTGATAGGCTCCAGCCCCCCGTGACTCTTAATTGGAGTAGGCGGGTATAGAAAATGGATAGATTCATGGATGGATGTACATTTTGACTTTATTCCCAAAATTGTATTTCATCTCGATCTGGAAATTTAATTCAACTTTTTCTCAACATTTCATCTTTATTTTCAAAATTGTATATCATCTTTATTTTCAATAGATTTTCTACATTTCCACTTCATTCCCGAAATCATCCATCCATCCATTTCCTATACCGCTTACCTCCAATTAAGGGTCACAGGGGGCTGGAGCCTATCCCAACAGTCATAGGGCATGAGGCAGGGTACACCCTGGACAGGACACCAGTCTGTCGCAGGGACACATATAGACAGTATGTCTTTGGATGTGGAAGGAAGGCGGAGCACCCAGAGGGAACCTACGCAAACACGGGGAGACCATGCAAAGTCCTCACAGAAAGGCCACAGGTGGGGAATCGATCCCATGACCTTCTTGCTGTGAGGTAGCAGTGCTAATCACTAATCCACCATGCTGCCTTATTCTCTAAATTGTTTTTCAATTCAGTCTACTGGATTTGACGTTATTACTCGAAATTGTATTTCAGCTTTATTCTTGACACTTTTGGCGAAACGGTTACAGCTCTTGTTTCAGTGCGGACGAAGGTTCCCAGTTCAAAGCCACCCCTGCCCATGCATCAGAAAGGGCATCTGTCTTAAATCTGGTGCCAAATCAAACATACAGATCCGAACAGCTCCGTGGGGCCCTAATACTGTTGTATATAACTTGCAGCTCAGCAGTTGGTTTCTCTTCACCTTTCCTTGGACATTCTCTGCAGGTCAATCCAGTTGCAACAGATTGCCTCGTTTGGAGAGAGAGAAGATGGGGCTCACTGTCCGAGATGTTGGGGAGTTTGGTACAGTCTTTTATTGGGCCACAATAAAATGTCCAGGTTCTCACTAGGATTTTTCACAGCATAGGTGGGAACTTAGCGGGGTAATAGCCACGCGACGAGTGTTTGTGGGCGTGAGTATTGAAGGACGGTCTGGGGGCATCTCCTGAGGAAAATTTTGAAATTCATAATCCTTTGAAACACTATTTCCTGCATTTGAGGGCCACTTTGTGTTGCTAACTGGGACGTTAAATAACGTGCTACATGTCATTTAAAAAAGAAATAAACAGAAAGCCCCCCCCATGCTGGTTAAATCACAGCTTAGGGGATCCAAATCACAGCATAGGGACCCCCTATGCTCACTGTGCTGGCGAGAACCCTGATGTCTATGTTGTGCATATTCCAAATTTCCAAGGTATTCTTCAACAGATTTTCACTCTGCTCTTCCAGGATGGACTTTGAGGACTTCTGTCACTATTTCACAGACGTGGTCATATGCTGGCTGGTGGAGCGGGCCCTCCTGTGGTTGCGGCCCACTGGAGAGAGGTGCGCTGCTACGGGGAGTGGGCCCCTGCATCTGCCACCCCTGGATCATCTCTAACCACTGTCCCCCAGAGCCAACACAAACTGACCCTGATAGAAGAGTGCTGCCAAACCTGAAGGGACCAAACAGCGATGGGAACGGAAAGGAGGCTCGTCTGGGAAAGCCAGAAAGGAGGGGAAGGAAAGGGTGAGAGAAATAAGGCTGTAAAAAAAGCGACAAATGAGGGCAGAAAGGGTGAACAACAGCTGGGAGCCACAGCTGGATAAGAGGAGTAGATTTGGAGATGGTATCAACCACAGGGACACGTTCCTGCATAATCCACAGGTACAGCTGAGTGGAACTTGGGCGATTTTGAAAATGAATGACTTTACTGATGGTAATTCTGTTGATAGTTCATGTTTGAGGTGCGAGGAAAAGAGGAGGAGGAGGGTGTGATCTGTCTGCCTAACAGGAGGACAGGAGGATACACAGGAAAGTTGGAGAGGAGAAAACCTTCCCATTGGTTTGATGTGCTGAAGGTGGGCAGTTTACTGAGCAGGATGTCCATGTGAAGGCCATCTGCAGCCTTCTATACCTGCAGCTTTACTATTTGCACAACTCACTGTCAGCCTGGTTTCACGCATCCTGCAGGTGGAAGTGAACCGCCGCATCCGGGTGCAGTGTGTGGTGGAGCAGGCAGCCAGCTCCGTCGTACATGGACTCACGCAGCGTCAGCTTGAAGGTCAACCTTGCTCCAGGCCGATACGTCGTGTTGCCCACCACGTTCCTACCAGGTGCCACAGGATGCTTTCTGCTACGCCTCTTCTCCCATCACGTCTTCAACTCAGGTATGTACAGTCAAAAGATGAATAGCCCATCAATCTCAATCAGCTTTGACATTCCTGATCGTGGTCTGTCCTCCAGGAACTGAAGGAGGATTTGCCATTGCCCTCTGTGTTTTGAGTGTTTTCTACCTCCGCCATCTGTGGTGACAAACAGTTCATCTCCGCAGGGCATCAGGACTCAGTCCACCCAAACAAACAGGTTCCTCAGCCCAACACTGATTATCACACCCCCGTTTCAGAATGTAGAAACGTTCCTGGAACACGGTTTCAGTCCACATATAGCCTCCTAACCAAACTACTCATATTTTGCACATTTTAATCAGTAGGTGCATTTCCATTACCCCACAAATTGGGCAGATTGAAATACACTTCATGGAAAGTAGAGAAGCTTGAATCTTTGACTGGACTGGGTTGCTTGATGCGAGGACGTTTCGCTTCAAATCGCAGAAGCTTCCTCAGCTAAAATTCTTGCTCTGGGTAAATAATATACAACACTATCCAGAGCAACATTCTGAAAATATCACTAAAGTTTGCACAATCTGTAATGGAAACCCATCTAGTGAAGAACCTGAAGGAACCTTGATTCTTCACTAGGTGGGTTCCTGATATTACAATATTGATGGGATCCTATGCTTAAGATAGTATTTCTGATATTTGTCATTTTTTAAAACTTTTCATTGTCAGAAAGCAGGAATCCAGAAACCATAAACCTAAAATACAAGTCTTTGGAAATATTTCTGCGATATACACTTGATCTTTTCTCTAAATGTTTTTGGAGCTGGTAGCTTATGATGATCTAGCATGTCAGTATGGTGGTGGCCCCTTAATCTTACCAACACCTTATTGGTAACATGTTGTGGTTGGAAGGATCCAAGAAGAGCTGAGATGGAGAAAACCAAGATGTTACGATTGACATGAATCCATATTGTTGAAACTCAAATGTTCTCTCTGTCTTCGCTGGACTCTAACAGAGTTCCTCTTTGTCATAGATACTTTTTACCTGTAGGTTTGGTAAATGTTTGTTACAGGTCTCAGAACTGCATTGCTGATTTTTAAATATTACGTAGTTCTGGGCATTCTTCAGAAAGTAAACTTAAGTGGGCATTAACTATTTGAGTCCAAGTGGGAAGCAATTGGAATGAGAACTGATACCTCCAGATCTCAGTTTTGGGTACCCTGCTGAAAACTGGTGGGTTGGTTATGACTTGGGACTGAGGTATCTTGAGGATTGTTTCTCAAGTGAGGGTAAAATGGACGGATGAGACTGGTTCTGAGAAAGTACATTATTTCCAGCACACGAGGGCTGTGTTTTACATGAGATGTCTGTGACGTGGATTAAGGTCTACAACGTCTCCGAGAGGGATGCTAGCCCATTATTGGTTACTCCCCAGCTGAGGATTTATAGTTGTGGTGGACATGAGGCAGTGCAAATGAAATTTGTCCATGGGGCACACATACAGGAAGCTTCAAGTGGACAAACCAGAACCAAATCCCTGTCTTTAAACTGGTAGCCAAATCCAACTGAAGTCTCGAGGGTGGAAGAACACAAAGATGGGCTTAGTAGACCTACGATTTTTTTGCATTTGAATACTCCAATTAACTTGTTTCAGGCATTCAAATCAGATGCCTCGTAAGTGTCACCTAATGGGGTTTCCCAGGTACAGCCAATCCCTAGAAACATCACCAAAGGCCCAGAGTATCTTGGAGATATTTTTATACTATCTTGTAATACCTTGAAATCCCCCTGGAGGGTCTGTCGGATGTGGCTGAGTTGAACAGTGCCTTTTCCAACCTGGACAAGTGATGGAGAATGACAATAGTGTTGTTCATCTAAGTTGGCCTGGCTAACAAGGTGGAAATGTGCTTTACGGACAGCTCCGAATTCATGAAAATGTTTGCTAATGTGTTGTGTGACCCACAGCTCCGGATGTTTATGCAGTAGTGCGTTGTGAGGCTGACGTCATAAGAACGCGGGTGTTCAAGGCAGAAGAAAACCCTGAATTCAACCTCAGAGCCATTTTCTACAGGAGATACCCCAATGCCTACATCTCTATCGAGGTTAGTCTCAGCCGTCACTCCCTCAGAGACCCACATCTACAGGCTCATTCTTAGTCTCCCTTTTGATGTGTGCAGTTGTGGAGTAGAGGTCTGATGTGGGACTCATTTCTGGGAGTGGCCCAATTTCAGACAGCAGAAGTTGAGAAGAGGCGGAGTCATGTGATTGACCTATGCAATAACCAATCCTGCTCAGGCATCCATGGATGTGTCTACATTGAGACATCCTCTAGTGTGTGCCTGACAGACCTTTGACAGTTTTGGAAAATCATCTAGTTACCCTGGTAACAGCATCACTGCAAATGAAGCACTGATAACCAGATTGGCACAACTGATGCATGTAAATGGACACATGGATGTATTGTAAAATTTGGTATTTTGGAAAAAGATTGAGGTGCTGTTGTTGTTTTTGACAGTATTAGTTATTGGTGCACATTTTCAAACAGTCTGCTGGTTAGACATCTACTAATATGAGCAACAGGTTGGTCACTGCTGTTTTCCTGCATCGGCCGATACTCAAGGTTCTTGAATGGAGCAAGGTCTCCACCAAGTGGACATTTACCGTTAGTGCAGATACAATAGAGTGTCACCAAGAGCTCCAGTACAGTACGTATATACAGCAGTTTCTCAAAAACAGTTGACACTGCTGCCAAAGTGTCTCTGTAAGTTGTAAATATTTAGTGGCGCTATTGCTGTCATTTTCTTTTAGTTTAAATTACGACACTTAGATTGGTTATTATGTCTGTGGCCACTAATATGTTCAAATGTACATTATACATTATATTTTAGCTTATGAAACCCACTTCTAATAGGACTTTGAACTTGAAAATTATTTTCAAGGTACACATTTGTAAAATTGTAAACTAGCGTTGGCGGAGGTTTGCGCTCTATGAGTGCCGTACTCTAGTTCTAATTAGTTCAACTCTTCAGGGCAGGCAGTTGAGCTTTTTGGTAAAATCACCTGTTTTAAGTGCACAGGTGTAGAAGTTTTATTCACTGAAACTGGGGTTTTCCACTTCTGCATATAATTATGATTATTTATTGATTTGTTGGTCTCGTTTAGGTATGATTCTTCTGATGCACACAGTCACAACAATTCTGAATCTGTATCGACAACTTTTTAATTAAATAAACTGGTTGTGAATTGAAATCCCAGTGTTTGCTGTGAGAGCGGTAATTACCGACGCGTTACCTGTGCACCTGAACGCCTCGTCGCACCTGCCCGCGGGCGACAGTTAGAGCTACGCGCGCATTCACACACGGAGCGGAACCTGAGCTGAGAGCACGAGCAGCAGAAGGGAGGAGGTCCGGTCCAAAACAGGAGGTAAGTGTCACAAATAACACAAATAAAATGAGGGTTTTACTGCAATTAAACACAAGCAGGACTCAGCAGATTCACGTAAGGTCGAGTTCCATTATTGGACAGCACCAGTGGGGGCGTGGCCAACCAAAGAATTAAGAACTAAACAAATGAAGGTGAGGCTGTGGACTAGTTTGGAAAAGAAGAAAGAAAAAAGAGCATGTTTACACCTTTTTTTAAAAATGAAACTGTAAATTCAACAGTCAGTAAAGGGTTAACCGCTGTAAAATAAACGTTTACTGACTATTGAATTAGGCTCTACCATCTGATAAGGTCATCCCTTTAGACTCCGTCAGGCCCAATGTCCTACTAGACATTGTTTGTTTGTGTGCTTGAGATCATATCTTGTGTGTTTTTTGCAGTTTCATTTCTCGGCAACTTGCAGCTTGTCAAACTGGCTTGGTTGAGAATGCAGTTACACCACATTGGCTGTGACTCTGCAGCTGCAACCGACATCGAGTGCAGCAGATAAGAGAAATTTACTGAGGAATCCGTCAAAATCTGGCACTAAAATACACCTTAGAGTGCCGCGGCACCCGGTTGAGAATCACTGCCTTAGACATTTACTGTTTTGAAAAGGGCAGGGTGTCCCCTTGAATATTCAATAGGAAGTCAATTGAAAGATTACACAGGGGTCAAACTTAAAAAATTCCCCAATCATCTTAAACACTATACCACATTATTTGTCTGATTATAAAATTTCCAAAAAGGTATAGTTTCGACTAGCTATGAATGAATTCTATGGAGTTATGGGGTAAAACTAGCAAAAATGGTGAGAAAGGTCCATTTCAGTTTGTACAGGGGTCAAAAGTTAAAGTTGCTCCAATTTTGGTAAAAAGTGAAGCAAATTATTGGTTGAGCAATAGAGTTGTGAAGAAGAATAGTTTGCATCATCTGTCATGCTTAGTTATCATATTACAGGGTAACATACGTTATATGTCGTCGAATCCAATGGATGGCGACATTCAAATGGACACCAAACATTTAACACGGTCAAAACTATTCCATTTATTAAACCTATTAGCTCAACCAATAATTTGCATGGCGCATTGCAGCGCAGTATTCTTTGTTTATTGGTTAGCTAAAATGGCTAATTTCTCCAAAAATATTAGCCCTATCAACGGTACGTTCTTTGCAGCGTTCATCCTTGACCCAAAATGCATAAGTATGCCAAACGGCAAATGTCAGCTCTACCTGGATTTGGCATGATCAACCCCCCAAACACACACACACACACACAACTTGGCTATTTGGCCTATAATGTATAAACTAAACTAAAATTTTAATGAGTGATACAAACCAATAATTAAAATTATACACCCTCTCCGATTGTAAATGGTAGAAAATAGGTATATCTTGATTCTGGATATGAAGATACTCACAGAACTTGAATGAATAATTTCATCTAGCAAACTGTTCCAAAACATTTGGTACTTGATACACAAACGCTCTACCACCTGGCGTTTTCTTACGCACACAATGGTTTACAACCGCAACTATATTTAAGCAGACATCTGTTTAAAGTGATTAAAAATGAGAGGAATTTTAAAATGCATTTTCACACCCTGACAGTGAAAATTAAAAATAAGTCGGGAAGCAAGAATAAAAGTTGAGTTTGCACCAGAGGAGTGAAGTACAGGATGAGCTCAACATATTCAGGCTTTCTTTGTGTGAGCTGGACAAACAAAACCCCAAAGTAGCAATCAGAGCTAATCAGTACCTCAGTAATTTGATTTAACTCTGGTTCTGTGTGTGTTCCCATAAAAGAGGAAATTTAAGGTGTCATTTGACTTGTCTTACGTAAAAATGTGCTGGTCACAAGTTGTGTATTTTAGCCCAGAGGAACAGGTTGTTATTATTAGAGCGGTGAGAACGAGCAAGGCGTTACAGCTAATGGCAACGCTGTTGCTACAAATAAGGTAACAGAGGAATGAATTTTTTTTTTTTTTTTATAAAATGCCTCGTGGTGTAACTTTTGTAAGTTTATATATTTAACCAGTCTGCGTTTATGTGGCAGATTTCAAAATTATACTCGGATGTGCAATTAGTTGTGATCATGTCAATAACTTTTAGTTTTAAATTGTATAAATTAATCATTGGTGATAGATAGATACAAAACTTTTTTTCAAATGGTCTTACTTTTTATTGTAAAACACCGTTAAGACCCCTCCCAGAAGTAACCTTAATCGATTGTGACATTACCAATTTGCAATATGATATATCAAAATACTTAAGTATCATGAAACAGATTAATTCACTAATTAGTGTTTCAATAGGTCATTTAAGATAAAATCCTAAACAAACGTCACTGGGCCAGATTAAATTTGTGTCATAAATTACCATCTACAAAGTGGGTATTTAATGTAGCAGGCATGCAAGGGCGTTACCAATGGCCACGCCCCCTCTACAAAGGGAGGAGCTGAACAGTCTTGTGCAGACTGTGGGGTGTGTCACACCATAGGGGAGTTCCTACTGTTTTACTTTCCTGTTTTTTTGTGTATTTCATCCTGGATTTGGCGACATAGTAGATATCATGGTTGCTGTTTTAAATTGTTAGCTTAGGTGCACATTGCATCCAGCAGGTGGCAGACTCATCTGTGTGATATTGCATAGCCCAAACAAAGTTGGTTTTTAGTTGATCTCGTACCTCAAAGTTCACCAAATGTGAATCAGTTCGTCTTTGCTATATGACTTTTGAAGTTGAGGGTGTACAAGACAATAGTATTTTATTGTTGAGTTATTGTCTACAGTCCTATCAGGACCATCTGCACATGGGGGGGGGTAATGCATTGTTACTACCAAATGTACCAGTAAAGAAGAAGCAAATCCTATTTAGGTCCAGAGGTCCATTGGTACTGGTGGTTATCTCAGGATTCCGTACCATGGAGCGGAAGAAATTCCACAAATTTGGAACCCAGATCTACATATTGGTAGCCCAACTCCTTATCCCACTGAACTAACCACTCTAGGTAAAAGAACTCAAACTAGTAAAGAAGACTGAGAGAAATACAGTCACCTCAACTTAATCACTGGTATAAACATCACTAGAATTCTAAAATGAAAAGCATTTGCCGATGTCAGACTTTGGTTTCTATCTTCTTTTTAGCAACCCTCATTTACTAAAGATGGCAAGTTCCACGCTTCTGCAACGTATTCTGAGGCCTGCTGCAGTCGCAACCCCGGTACTGGGTGAGGCCGTGTTTGAAAAAGATACACACTTTTACTGCAGTTTACACCATGTGTTGCCCTAAAGATGCCGTTTGCCTTCTTTAAGTGTTCTCCAAGGTGATCGTCTGCGTCTTGCCCATTGCTCAGATTGCAATCGGTGAGTTCTGCAAGTAGTTTTCGGGAGTGGATTCTCAAATGCCAAAGTCAGATTTTTTTTCTTGTATTGGTTCTATTCTCCCTCCCTTGCAACAGGTGCAAAGTACTTGAAGGAGTGTCCGCGGCAGGACAACATCCCCATCTATCTGGTGGTAATGGGCATGTTCGGCTTAATGCTCACGGTGCTTTCCTGCCTGCCGTGCACGCAGGAGTCCGAAGAAGGAGCCCGCAGCACGCTTAACCGCCTGTGCGTTACGTGGAACTCCATTGTGTCCCTCTTCCTTTTCTGCTGGTTTATTGCAGGTGACATAATGTAGTGACATTTCCTGACCATTAGATGTCGCTGTTTCACACCCACAATCATGATGTGTACCTGCAGATTAGAGGCGGGCGATACCGGGAATTTTGGTATTGATCCGATACCAAGTAAATACAGGCCCAGTATCGCCGATATCGATACCGATACTTTTTCATATTTAAGCTTCATAGATCCAAAGGATCCAAAAGACCTAGGATAGAATTTTGCTAAACATTGTATGTGACAACAAAATACTTTATCACAATGAACATTTTTGTTAAAAAAATATCACTCAACACAACTTAAAACAAAATCTCCTGAGGTAGAGGGCTGACAAACCACAATACAAAGGTGCACTGCTCTGCGTTGTGTGACACAGCGCAGCGCTGCTCTTACAGACAGAGAGGAGACTTTGATGAATCTGCGTGCGCAGCAGTAAGTGCGTGCAGGAGAGAAAAAAGCTTGAGTATCGATCTTTTTACATGAGGATCGTTCAATATCAATACTAGCGTTGGTATCGATATTATCGATATTAGGATCGATTCGCCCACCTCTACTGCAGATTTCAACAGTTCTGTGAAAATTGTTTTCCTTCCTTCTTTTTCCCCTCATCTTTCTGTCTTCATCTTTTTCCTTTCTTATTTTTCTCCTTTTTTCTTCTCCTACCTTCCTTCTTTCTAATAGGTAACGTGTGGATCTACTCTATTTACGAGCCGAGTTATAATAAAACGACGTCCCACAACGAGATGTATTGCAACAAGACGCTGTACCTGTTCGCCTTCTGGACCACCACGTTGGTCTACATTTTTCTGGGTTTGTTCCTGGTAATCAGCTGCTGCGTTCTTGTCTGCTTCTTCATATTGGGCCGAGCCGACCCTGACGATTAGTGAGATTTTCACACCAATCGATGAGGAGATCTGTAACAATTATTAGAGTTCTTTTTAGATTATAAAGTGGAAACAGGAACACCAGACTGAGGCTTTACAAATGAAAGAACTGATAAACAAGCTCATTTCAAGCTACATTTAACTTCAACCACACCTGCTCTTAATTTTCTTCATTCATACACAATCTACCAAACATCCAGCAGGGGCAGTGTTTAACATGTGCATCATATATATATATTTAAAAAAATCTTTCTATCCTCAGTATATGTGCTTTAAATTTGGAGGCATTTTATTTTTATTTTGACTTGTGTTGACAACGTGGGGGATACACTCGTTTTCTTTTCTTCTACAGGATGCATAGTAATAATTTGAGTGTGTCTGCTGGTTTGAATATCGAATCGCTGTCGTGATTTATTTGACTTTAAAGAAAATGTCAAGTTGTTTACGTGTTGAGCTGAGAATTTGGCTCATAATATTTCACAGATGATAAGGTAACATGTGAAACGGCTGTTGAATAAAATGCCATTTATTTTCTCTGTTAATAATAAATTTGGCAGTTACAAGTGTGGATTTTTTTTTGTCTATAAGAGACGTTATTACCATAAAAAGTATTTGCTTTCTCTTTGTGATACCAATACTGCTGTTAAAACTGAATTTGTAAATGTTATCATAAAAGCACTTGCAAAATGAACATTACCATTGGTTTTTTCCTTACCAAACTTTGTAAGACCAACAAAATGTCATATTTAAACAAATAAATAACTTGAGAATAGGTTATTAATTAAATCATTTTGAAAAATGTTTGGGCTTTGCCTGGACTTAACACTATATACTTTTTGAGAACAGAACAATAGTTCTGGGACAGTTGCCATAAATGCAGTGCAATGTCACTCATCAGCCGCTAGATGTCTCTGTATGCCTCTGATGTGAATAAGTCAGGAAGCTTTGCCTTTGTAGAAACATTTATATATACATATATGTGTGTTTCATTGAGTCTTGTGCAATTACAAATTATAGCAGGGCTCATAACTGACACCTGAATGGAATTAGGAATTTGTGGCATCATATTCAATAAGACTTGAGACTGTAACTGCTGCCAAAGGTGCATCAATAAAGTATTGAGCAAAGCGTGTGAATACTTATGTACAAGTGATTTTTTTGTTTTTTATGAATTTGGAAAAAAAAATTCATGTTTTCATGGGGTATTGTGAGTAGAATTTGAGGGAAAATTTAAAAAACTATTCCATCTGGAACAACAAAATGTAGAAAAGGTGAAGCGCTGTGAATACTTTCCGGACGCACTGAAAACGCATTAACATGGAAGTTAAAGGAAAAACTGGACAGTACAAATGGAATTAACTTATTTGGTTCTTGCTCAGTTTCAGTTAGCTAGTGGCGTAGCTTAGCCGCAATTGTTCTCCATGCTAATTTGTTCATGATGGTTTGAAGATGTTAGCTATTGTTGATATCCAAATGATTTTATTCTCATGAAAATATGGCCCAGTACCCCCGAAATGATTAGAGCCTGTGTATTATTTATTTCCCAAATTGTGTGTTGGGACTGTTGCCTCTCCTGATGACGTAAATGACTCATTACCATGAACAAAAGACTGAAACTTCTTTGATCTGGGTACCCCATTGCACCCCATTTCAGTCTTTGTTCTTGGTAATGAGTCATTCACGTCATCAGGAGAGGCTCAGTCCCATTGTTAGGAGGGACAGCTACCCTGTCATTAGGGAGGGTGCTAATTAGAGCACAATAGGTGCTAATTAAAGCAATTGTTTAATCACTAGCCAATAGCAGTCTGCCTCTCGGTAGGAGGTGTCTGGTTAGGTTTAAAACTCCAGCTTTGTGGCTTCTGTTTGTTCTCTCGACAAGGGTCAGACAGAAGTCAGACTGCCAGAGCAAGAATTTTAGCTGAGGAAGCTTCTACGATTTGAAGCGAAACGTCCTCGCATCAAGCAACTCAGTCCAGTCGAAGATTCAAGCTTCTCTACTATGGAAACCCCTGGACAACTGAGAGCCTACACAGAAACATTCATAGTTTCATCCAAATGCTACCACTGGAATACCCTATTTATCAGTTTTAAAAAATTATGACAATCAGCTAGAACTTATAAAATTTCAGACCTCAAGTACCAGCATCACATTTTATATGAATTATTAATCACTGAAATACTGGCGTTATAATTACATACAAAACACAAATTAATATTGAATATTTCTCGACACACACTTGAAATTTCTTTGCGTATATATGATAATATTTTCACTCTTTAGTAAAGTTTGGAGTTCTTATAGATGGGTGGCGTAGCTACTGTGCCCGTTTCAGCTGTGATGTCAGCATGGTTGGCGAGAGAGTTTGGCCAGTGCCCCGGCGTGGATAGGCCTGTAGAGGAGAATGAAGCTAGACGGGGTGAGGAGGCCGTTGCCATGGGAGTCAGCCGATCCCATCAACACGTAGTTCAGTCCTGGTCAAAAGACAAAAATCTGGTCAGCTAATGTCCTCAAACAACATACTCCAAGAACAAGGTCAACTGACCGTGTCAGTTCCTCAAGCTGGGTGGGTTTCATGTCTGGAATGTTTCAATAACAGACAAATTGCAGGATCTTGATCAACAGCACAATCACACGGACCGTCTAGATGCTTATATTTTGGACTTTTTGCCCATTTTTGGCTTTTGTCTTCCATTCTTGGATCTCGTCAAGTCTGCTTTTGTTCTCAACCAAGTTTGATCTCTTGGCGACTGTTTCTTGTACCCACATTTGAAACCTGAACCACGATCTGCTCTGTGTAGTTCAATCCAACCACCACACGATGGCAGCAAACACACTTCGGTGGAGCGTGTGCATGACAGTTTCTAGAAGGTTGGAGTTGGGATTTTACCTTTTGTTAAACCGGGGCATCTCCTACAGGTGGACATCAGTGTGACTGACGAGGCGGGTCCTGATTTGGTAGTTTTCAGGCGTCCCGGCTTATAGACCTTAATGAGGGACACCTCAACTGTGGTGGAGCCCCTCGGACCAGAGGTCACCGATGTAACCTTTCTTTTGTTTAAGTTGTGTTGAGTGATATTTTTTAAACAAAAATGTTGATTGTGATAATAAAGTATTTTGTGTCACGTACAATGTTTGGCGAAATTCTATCCTAGGTCTTTTGGATCCTTTGGATCTATGAAGCTTAAATATGAAAAAGTATCAGTATCGGTATCGATATCGGCGATACTGACCTGTATTTACTTAGTATCGGATCAATACCAAAACCCAGTATCGCCCACCTCTACTACTGATATGTTTGAAAGGCTCATATCACCCAGCTGATATAGTCAACTCTAAGGCACTTTTGATTGATATAATGCAAAATGTACACCAAATGGGCTTTTCAACATTAAATGCAAATGTCCACAAAAGCCGGAATCTGGATCAGATCAGGATCAAGTGAGTGCCAGTCTGCACCTCACTTTCAAATATGAGTGTGTTTGGGGCTCGTTTGATTAAGATATAATGTAAAATATACATTAAATGGGGGTTTCAATGTTGAATTTAAATAGCCACAAAATCTGTAATCTGGATCAGATCTGGATGAAACTTTGTCAGTTGATAAAGACACCATCCTACATAATGTGCTCAAATATGAAAGAATGTAATATTTTAACAGTTGTGAATTTTTGAAAATTTGTTCAATGAAAAAGGAAAGGATTTTTCCAAGATATTTCCTCACCCTGACCTATGACCTTGAAACTTTAATCACTTTTTGCCTATCAGGATATGAATTAGCTGTTAAAAAAAACATAACAATATATGGAAAATTGTGAGTTACAGGCTGTTCACAAACAAACAGGGGCAAAAAGTAATATAAAGGCTCAAATTCCTAAATCGCTAATGCAATATCGATACTAAAACCCATGAATTAGAACAGAAAGTTAACACTACAAGCGCATCTTGAGTTATTCGATTCACTTGTGGTAGTGCAGTAACAACGTTACAAAATAAATAAATAAAATAACTTATAATTTTTATTTATTTATTTTAAATCTTGTATAATGTAAAAACATTTTCTGTAATCTACAACACTAAATGGATATGGATTTATTTTGTAAATTCGTATCTGTATAAATGAGAATAACACAAAAGTGAGTATCCAAGTGTTCAAGTACTTTTTAAGTTAAAAACAGAAGAGCCCATACAAAAAACGTGTTTACATCATCACAATAATATGTACTTTTAAGCCCACATCCGTAATAAAAAGCTTTAAATTTATTTGTGTCCAAATATTTTTGGGCCGAGCGTAAAAAAACGGTTCTACCTTCGCATTTATTCGGAAGTCTCTCGTCGTCGTCTGAAACAAAACTCCACACTAAAAAAACAGAATATAACTATTTTCATTGTCCCCGGTGGTGTTTTAAATGAATTAAAGCACATTTTCTGGAACTACATTTGAAAACAAAAGCCACATCAGCGTATTTACAGGATAGAAACTGCGCATGCGCCGTGTAGTTACCAGGCAAACCTAGTCGATACCCGATGAACAGATTTCAGGACAGATAGTCGATTTTCCCCTTTTTTCTTTAAAAATTTTGTTTTTTCCAACATTGTATCATGTACAGAGTCATGCAATAAATATTTCGTTGAATTGAGGAAGATGAAAACGCCAACATATAACTCCTAACTTTTACAAAACAGCATGAAACAAAGATTCTGTCCCAGATAGGAACTTCCCACCAGTCCTAGAGCGGGTTGTTACATTTATGGTAGGCTATATGTTGCACTAGAGTGGGTTAATGTTACAAAAGCATGACAAATAAAAAAAACCCATTTAATTATGGTGAATTGATTTTAAGATTTATAGACAACAGTGCAATTAAATGATTAATGGTGTATGTTTTCTTTATTATATTTGTTTATAGCTTAGCCTAGTAGCTATAATTTAATTTTACTACTAGTCTACAGACTAGGCATACATATACTACAATCTTCTGTATGAATATTTAGGTTTTAGAAGTTAATTCCTATGATATTATGTTGTTTATTACCCTTATGTGTATACACTTATATACATGATGTCCATATTCTTGAGCCGCTTGGGTGGGTAGGGAGAGTTTTCATGGGATTAAAAAGCTTTTCAACCTACCATCCCTGGTTCTCAAGACCAGGCACCTAAGTGGCTCTACTCTACTCCGTTCTATACTCTTCTATTCTCTCTTCTTTTTTTTTTTTAGCTATACCTTAGTATACACTAGTAGAGTTCTCCCTTAGAAATGGAATGTATTATAGAAGACATACCTTACTGAATTTTCATATGTTTTATTTTTGTAAAGTGAACTTTAAAATCAGTTTGTACCAAATGCCGAACATTTGGCATTTGGTAAATTCCCTTTCCATCAGAATCTGTCATTTGTAAATTTGTTTAGGGACTTTTTGTAAGAGTCTTCTGCCAGTTGTGAAAGTGTTTTTGCACTTCTCAGCCACCACAAGATGCCCTTCCTGACACAACTACACATGACATGGTGAAATGTAACAAGGGTAGGATTTGAACCACAAACTTGAAACAGACATTCAAACCACCACTTGGCCAACGCCACCAGCCACAAACCTTGATGACTAAATCTAAGTCACAGTGGGTTCCAGACCTCCACTAGATGTTGCTATCATCATAGCTTCAAATGTTTTGAACCAATTAAGTACTCGTGGAACAATTTCTATTTACTGTTTTGTGTTTCAAAACGGTACAGTTTCAAACATTTTGAAACTGTGATCCCTTTCTAAACCATCTGTATTTTGGATATTTCAGCTTTCTAACAGATTTGTTTAGTGTTTCAAGCATTTTGAAAGAGCGAATTATTTTCTGAAAGTATTGTACCTTGTCATTTCAATAATTTTCAAACAGTATTGTATGTTTCGTGATCAAGCATTTTGAAATAATCGTTTTCTGACAACTGTAATGTATACACTGGGTGTTTCAAATAATTTTCAAACAGAATTGTTTTGTTTAGTGTTTCGAACATTGTTGTGAAACAGCGAATCACTTTCTGAAACAACTGTATCTTGGGCATTTGAATAATTTTATAACAGAATTTAGTGTCTAGCATTTTGAAACAATGAATCGCAGGGATGCATGCTAAAGTTGTCGACACTGTACTAAGTTTAGCATTGCATTAATACCTATTCGGAGCTGAGTCTTAATGCCCAACCTCACTATGTCAGCTTTGAGACTTGGATCAGAAGTTCAGGTATTCATTACCTCCCCAAACCCCCCATCCTGGGGTACATTTTTCCCTTTTACCCCACAAATGTAGATGTAGAAAAATAAGATAAGGTACTGTGTGTGTGACCACAATTCTGTGCTTTGTGGGCCACATTTGGCCCTCGGTCCACCAATTTGAGTCCCCTACATTAGCAGGTTAAAGAATTTGGTACCCATTCCACTATTTTATTTTGTCATTTATGACATTTTTCTTTTGTCTCTGTTAGTGTATTTTTGCATGTCCTGTTCCAAACAAGACACCTACTTAATTCTAAAAGTTGTTTCCCAATGCATTTTTAAAACACTAATCCTATTTATGGAGGAAGATAATTGATGTGCTTGATACGTGGCAGTGAAGCAGTTAAAATAGAAGGTGCCTCCTCTTGGTTTCTCAGGTGTCAGATGCACCAAGCATGACAGCAATAGATACACCAGGACTCTTGATGTGAAAAGAGGAGAGTGGAGACGTGGAATAAATAAAAAAAGAGACCAAAATGATAAGAAATCAAAAAGAGAAGATAAGAAGTGAGAACGCAAGGAGACGATCTAAGAAGAGACTTCTGAATTTGCAGCGTCACGGAGCAGGAAGCAGCAGTGTGCAGTAACACACATAGTGGTTAAGGACAAAGTGTCTTAAATCCAAGAAGATCTGAGGTAACTCAACTGTTTCGTCGTCATGATGCGTTCACCAGCTGTAATTAAGTCACTGCTGCCTGTCTATTGTCTGTAGATTGATAAAGAGCAACACTCTGCCTCCAGAGGTAGTCGGAATTTGTTGAGACTGTTTTTACTTGCAGAATTCACTTTTCAGGTCAACAAAAATCCATCACGTTCAGAGGATGGATGTAGGAGGTTGTCAGGTGACTTTCAGTAGCTGACCCACAAACAATAAGAGAACAAGTCTATTCCGAAATACAGTCTAATTTCAACCATCCACGGGACACTATGATCCTGGATCCACTGAGTGGATCTTGTCTGAATTCAAAGTGAGTCACTTTGATGTATAAGGTTGTTTTGTTGCGATTCTTGCATGGAAACTGTGACAGGTGCGACGGAACCCATTAAATTTTGATGCTGATCGTATTCTAGGAAGTTATCAGCTGTGAGAAGGGTTGGACCTGGGGTTTGAGTTAAAGTGGTTGAATAACCTTTTGCACCTTGGAATGCACTCCGATGACTCCTGTAGGTCAACATGGAATAGTATCAGAATCAGTGGTACAAAAAGGCTGGATACAAATGCTAAGCTCAGACTCGGATGGGATTCGGCCAAATGGTTTTAACGGTACAGTGAGCAGGGTTAAAACACAGAAAGGCAGTTAAAAAAAAACAGCAACAGTAGAAGAAACATTAGGCAAAGGCATGGTCCAAAAACTGGCAGCCCATAAACACAGCAAGGTAACATGTTGAGAAAAACACAAGAAACAAGGCTATGACACGATGGCATAAGCGCAATGATCTGGCGGGGAAGGATAGAAATGAGAGGCTTAAATACAGGGTGTGATGAGCAGGTAATAGGAAACAGGTGTGTGGGGAAGATCCAGAACAAAGCATGGAAATTTTGCCTGCTTGCTAGCCGAGACGGTCGCATTTTTCTCTTCTCCCTCCCTCCTTATCTTTCCTGCTTCTGTGGCGTGTTGTCTCTGAGGCTACCAGCTTTGCTCTTCTGGAAACAGCAAAAATGGATCTGTTAAAGTGGTCTCTGAACGCAACTGACACTATTTTTTCTACAAGACACTCGGAAGCGGAGGACCTGACCTGTCCTGCCAGGACACATGTGATGGGTTACGTGATGGACAGTTGGAGGAAATGACAGGTCATGTGCCTTTACACGCTGTCTGTGGAGGACGTCGAAGATGTGTATATATTTGGCATGGTGGTGACTGGGTTCCTGCTGTGTGGACCGGGCATAGCGCTGGTTTACCGGAAAATTAAGAAAGTGGAAGCGGCAATAATTGGCCCGTCCAGGCTGCCCCACATGATTGATTCAATTGGAAGGGCAGTGTCAGCTCAGTCGGCGGGTGTTAACCGCGTGTTGGATACCATCTCCGGAAGAATGGCTGCACTGGAAAACCGCATTGATCGTCAGTAATGACCACATCTCCTCTCCTAATTCAGATGTATTGAAAGCCACTCTGTTTCAGACTGTGGAATCTTTCAGGCGTCTGCTAATCTGGATTTTCATTCGGCTTCCCAAAACACAGCTGCACTTCAAGGCCGCTGTGATAAAACCTCCTGGAGAAGAACAACGCTCATGCCTCACTCCCCTGGTCTTCAGTGGACTGTTCAGGGCTGGGTCCCTCCTCCCTCCAGAATGGACGAACAAGGCCATTGATGGCGCCTAAAGGCAGCCGCCGGGTGTTCTGTCTGATAACTGGACTCTTACAAATCTCGGTCGTCGTCTCTGTTGTTGTGTGTGATCATTGTTCATTGTGCTGATGGGTTTTTTCCTGCTTTGCTGCTGCATGATTCAATGCAGCAGCAGCAATGAAGGTTTTTCTTTCCCAAGTTTTACCTTGTGTGTGCTTTTTATAAGTGTTCATGTACCGGGCCGACTTACGTGTGTGTTATGTGTGTGTCTGTCGTCATGACCGTCATGGCCGGTCAAGGTTTGCTCAGCCCTGCTGTTGACCCAAGGCAGGATATACATCTGGAGCTGGTCCCTGGGCGCCTAAAGGCGACTTCTGCTCCTAACTGGCAATTAGGATGGGTTAAATGCAGTAAACACATTTCATTGTGCAGGGAACATGTTCCTTTGTGCATATGACAATAAAATTCTTTTGAATGCTTTGAATCCTTTGAAAACAGAAGGAGAACTGCTCACCACCAAGCACCCAAGTGACAGACAAGAGAAAGCAGTAACACCAAACCCAAGCAGAAAAGTAACAGACAAAATCAGATCAATACATAAGAAAACCCACAATCCTGACAAATAGATGAAATTATTATAAGACAAAGACTCGACCTGCCTGTAATTTTTGAAATTCAGGATAACATGGAACAATACAATTGTAGAAAGTTTAAATAGTGATCTTACAATACCTGCAAGGAGGTTGTTGTACTTGTAGGACTTGGACTCAAGAATGTCTTGACTCCCGATTTTCAAGATGCTACTCTAGTGGGAACTTGGACTCTTTTTTTGAGACTTTCACTCAAACTCAAAATTGAGGACTCAACAGACTGTTCTTTAGAGACTTGACCACAGACTCAATCACTGAGGATTCAACCCTGACTTGTCTTTAGAGACTTGACCACAGAGTCAATCACTGGAGACTTAAACTTGACTTGTCTTTAGAGACTTGGACTCAGACGCAAACATTTTAGAGTCAACTGAACTTTTCTTTGGAGACTTCGACTCAGACTCAAACACTGGGGAGTCGACTGGATTGTCTTTACAGACCTGGTCTCAGACTTGAACACTGGGGACTTATTTCAGACTCTGATTTCAAGACTTGGTCTCAGACTCAAACACTGGGACTAAACTCAAGCTTTTTACATATTTTGACTCAGACTCAAATGCTGGGGACTCAACCTGAACTCTTCTTTAGAGACTTGCCTCAAACTGAGTTGTTTCGGATTCGACTCAGACTCTTCTTTAAAAAACTGGACTCAAACACTGGGGAGCTATCTCAGACTCTTATTTTGAGACTTGGAATCTGACTCAAACACTGGGGACTCAACTCAAAGTTCTCTTTTGAGACATGGACTCAGACTAAAATGCAGGGGACTCAACTCAAACTTTTCTTTAGAGAGTTGGACTCCAACTCAAACAGTGGAGACTTAAATCGGGGTTCTTCTTTAAAGACTTGGAATTAGACTTGAACACTGGGGTATCAAGTCAAACTCGTCATTGGAAATTTTGACTCAGACTCAACCACTGGGGCTTTGAGTTGGACTTGGAGGCTTGACTACAAAACTGCTCGTACGTTATGTGGTTCAGGTGCTTATTCACAATTTCATAGTGTGAAGCCAATGAGAGTCTACACATACCCCCTGGATGAGCATTGGTTTGATGCAAAGTATTTCTCCAGCCAAGGCCAGTACTCATTTACAGAGTATCTGTAAAGTATTCACAGCGTGTTGCTATTTCCACATTTTGCTGTGTTACAGTCTTATTCCAAAATGGATGAAATTCATTTTCCCTCAAAATTCAACACACAATACCCCATACTGACAATGTGAAAATTTTTTTTTTTTTTTTTTTTTTTTTTAGATTTTTGCTAATTTATTAACACAACAACAACTAAGAATTCACATGTACATAAGAATTCACAGCCTTTGCCATGAAGCTCAAAATTGAGTTTTGGAGCATCCTGTTTCCACTGATCATCCTTGAGATGTTTCAACACCTTAATTGGAGTCCACCTGGGGTAAATTCAGTTGACAGTGAATGTCAGAGCACAAACCAAGCATTAAGTCAAAGGAATTGTCTGAAGACCTCCGAGACAGGATCGTCTTGAGGCACAAATCTGGGGAAGGGTACAGAAACATTTCTGCTGCTTTAAAGGTCCCAATAAGCACAGTGGCTTCCATCCATAAGTGGAAGACATTCAGACCCACAAGGACTCATCCTAGAGCTGGCCACCCATCTAAACTGAGCGATTGGGGTAAAAGGGTCTTGGTAACCAAGAACCCGATGGTCACTCTGTCAGAGCTCCAGCATTCCTTTGTGGAGAGAGGAGAACCTTCCAGAAGGACAACCATCTCTGCAGCAATCCACTAATCAGACCTGTGTATGGTAGAGTGGCCAGGCTTAATAAAAGGCACATGGCAGCCCACCTGGAGTTTGTCAAAAGGTACCTGAAGGACTCTCAGACCATAAGAAACAAAATTCTTGAACTCTTGGTGTGACTGCCAGGCGTCGTGTTTGGAGGAAACCAGGCACCATCCCTACAGTGAAGCATGGTGGTGGCAGCATCATGCTGTGGGGATGTTTTTCAGCAGCAGGAACTGGGAGACTTGTCAGGATTGAGGGAAAGATTAATGCAGCAATGTACAGAGACATCCTGGATGAAAACCTGTTCCAGAGACTGGGGCGACTGTTCATCTTTCAGCAGGACAGTGACCCTAAGACCACAGCCAAGATATCAAAGGAGTGGCTTCAGAACAACTCTATAAATGTCCTTGAGTGGCCCAGCTCTGCCACAGGAAAAACACCTCTGTTGAAAGCCTTAAGGACAAGTTAGAACATGTCCTGCCTGTTAAACAATTTCTTATATACTCACTCCACTGAAAGCCATCAAACGCCGCCTGGATTTTACAAATGGTTATCAACACGGAGGTGTTTTTCCTGTGCCGCCGCACTGCGCCGCTGCGTCCCGACGCGCGGATCCGTCCGCACGGATCCGTCCGCACGTCTTTCATTAAAAAAATCTCCTTTAACAGTGGAATATCCGGATAAAATGCTGAAACCGACTTCTTCTGAAACTTCTCTGTTCTCTCACGACGTCCTGGATCAATAGAGCCTGAAATGTGGAGGTTTTCAGCTTGAACAGGCTGACGACGGCGGCTGAGAGCGCTGCGCGACGTCTCGCACCGTGGGAAGTCCTTAAAGCGACAGAATCACCTCAAAATCTCTCATCAGCCATTAAAATTTTCACTGAAAACCAGCTTAATTTTTCGAACCGTGTCCACTTCGATGTGTCTCACAGGTTTAGAAAACATTTTGATCAAACAACGCGCCAGTCTCTCAGCAACTTCTCAGACAAAGGAATTCCGACGAGGGGCTGGACGACTCCTCCCACAAGGAGTGCTCACAGGCGAATGACGTCACCGACAGGCGTGGAAAAACTCACGCATGCGCACGAGGGTTCAAGCATGTCTGACGTAAAAACATATGAATGAAATCCATATAGTTTTTGAAAAAATAAAAAGGACCCTTACTTATTGACAGCCCTCGTATAGTAGTACCTTAGTTCTTAGTTTCCATTTCATAGCATTAGATTTATGCTTTTATTTTCCTATAGTATGCTAGCAGAGTTACTTTAGATAGATAACAATACACATTACATCATAGCTTCTGTTTCTGTAATAAAATACCATGACCATGACCAAATCTTCTCCTGTATTAATATTAGATTTCAATACCTACTCCTGTATATTATATAGTACCATAGTAAGTAAGTCCCTTCGGCTGCTCCCTTGTTTGCACTCGGGGTCGCCACAGCAAATCCAAGGTGGATCTGCATGTTGATTTGGCACAGGTTTTAGTACCATATTTATTGTATATGTTGTTTATTACCCTTAATATTTGAATATAGTTTTATATATATGATGTCTTATCTTTCTTATGTCTTATACTATTATATTATATATACTTTTTTTCTTGAGCCACTTGGGTGGGTAGGGAGAGTTCCCATGGGATAATAAAGCTTTTCAACCTACCATCCCTAGTTCTCAAGACCAGGCACCTAAGTGGCTCTACGCTACTCTTTTCTACTCTCCTATTTTACTCTTCTTTTAGATATTTAGATATACTTAGTATACTAGCATAGTTCCACCTTAGAATTGGAATAATATATAAGATATACCTTACTGGAATTTTCATGACGACTACATAAATTAAAAAATACGCTTTAAATGCATGGGGAGCAAATAAGAGCCATTTCAGGCCTAAATTCTGCTTATGATGTGGAATTTCTGTAAGGCAGACATAGAATTGTGGAAATTGAATGTTCATTATGAAACTCCAAACATACATAGCTGCTAAAAGTAGTTACATTTTGCATAATATGACCACACTGAAATGCTCTGAGTCAAGTATTTGACATGAATTTGCAAATTGGTGGCTAAAGTAGAAAGCTCAAATGTCTCTTATACATTGATGTATTTCTTTATGTTAAATGTCAATATTCGATTGCAATTTTACTATTTCGTTTCCTCAGGTGACCCTCGCCGAACAAAATGCCAGATAAAGTGAGTCTCTTCCAGGGGCAGAGTTTTCACAAGCTGAAGCGTGACTGTTTGCATCGAGGCACGCTTTCAAGGACCCCCTATTCCCCGCCACCACCCAGTCCCTCTTCTATAAGAGAGACCCGCCGCCGGGGCTGACCTGGAAGAGGCCGAGGGTGAGTGGAAAGTGCAGAACAAGGGGGAACAAAAGGGGTAGGAAGGTATGTGATCATCAGTATGAAATGTGGCAAACTGCTTACACACCTGGTAACATCTTCCTGCTTCCAATCAATGCTAAACATTGTTTTACAAATTATTCTGCTCCTCCTACGTCTAAATCCAGTGGCAGTTTGAGCATGCTACGCTTTTATCAGATTGGTTTAATTAAAGCACTTTCTATTATAGGAGAGATGCCAGGGTTGTGAAACCTTAACCCTCGGAGAGCGTGCCGTCACTGTGCTGACGGACTGCTGTATTGGTCAGTTTTCTATGCATGGGTTTAGAAAATCAACAGCGAACTTAAATAGCGCAAGTGTTTTTAGCACAGGCCGTGGGTAAAAAACAAACCTCTCAATGGGAATACAACAATGAACAAAATCAAAGTGACATATCTATAATACAGGGTATTTAAAAAAAGTCAGTATCATTGAGTTGTAAATATCTGAGTAAGTACATAGTCTAGGCAAATGAAACTAAACAGGTTAATGTTGAGCAAAATAGGATGTATTCCTCAAAATCTGAATGAGAAATTCCAAGGTATGTGGAATTCATGAACAATTTCACAAGTTTTTAATATACGCAAATCTGCATGGTAGTTGGTGCATTTTTAGTGAATTCCCTCACAAACGCATGCTGTACAGTCTTCAACTATGCTCTTGCATACGCTAACACACAAAATGCCTTTCCTTTTCCAGTGAATGGTATTTCTATACCTGAAAAGAAAAAGCATAAAACATATCATTTTAAGTTTTTTGTTTGTTTTTACACATGCTGTTAAAATTTGAGATTATTTGAATGAAAATTGGTTGTTATTAGATTACCAAATTATACAAATTTTTCTGAAACATCCTGTATATCATCTTTTTATTAGATGACTTTCTGTTCTCAACTGTATATAATAAATACTTTCTAATGGTTGAGAATTGTTATTGTTTTTAAGTATTTTTTTTTTTTTTTTTTTGCATTTCCTATTTTTTTAATTAGTGTTATTTATGTGGTTTGTACTTTCTTATCCTTCTATATACGAGATTTTATTTTATTATTTATTATTTTTATTTATTTGATACGTATTTTACTTTTTGCTTTGAATGTTCAATTTAAAGTTGTATATAAATGTTATTGTTAACTGGCTATTTTTAAAGGACACATGCTTAACCATGTCATGCTATAAATTTGGCTCTTGCATTTTATAAATTGGTACAATTGCTATGATCCTTATTTGGCTTCCATTCTGCCTCTGAGAATTTATTGCAGTATTATATTAATAGATTGGTTTGCACTGCCCTAAAGGAGTATTGCAGTCAGTTGTTTTCTTGTGTATTATAACACAGAAAAGAACCAATTTCTGGGAAAATTAAGTGTAATAAATAACACACAATTTTTATATTTTGTGTATACACTTTGGGTTTCACTCAATAAAGGCTTTGCCCTTTTTGGTGATGGCAGCTTGGTAGCATAATGGCGCATGATAACTCCATCCTAAGCTATTCATATTAGGTAATACGGTTTTATAAAACTCTGAAAGCATTTATTCATCAGAGACACAGACAAATATATCTAAGCAGTCACTTGGAAGAACATTTTGCAGCATAAATACACTCCCTTCATTTAACTGTCAAATTAAGATAGCTCACCTAGCCTAGTAATGACTCAGCATACTAGATTTGCTAGTTAGCATATACCTGAATCATATATGATGTTTGTGAATAAATCATGTTGAACAATAGGGTCTTCACACAACATTTTAGCTGCTGCTCATGATTTTACTCAATAATTTAACCTTCAGTTATAGCATTCAATATTTTGGTGGGATTATCTTCACACTGACAGTGAGTCATGCAACAAGACTCTACGCCCACAGTGGGATCGTTTAGTTCATAGAACTCATTTATTTTTATGATGGGGGACTGGAGGCAGTGTGCTTTTAAACATGGATCAACACAGAGTTGAATTATAGGCTGACATTTGCCGAGTCATTCTGCTGACACATGCGAAAGTGCACAGACTCACCTTAACATCCTATCAGCTATCACAGTACAAAATCTAGGTGATCTCATCTATCCAAACCAAGCTCATGATGAGTGTAATATCATCTTAGGGGAAATCAAGTTTGTAACATGAGGTCTTCTTGAAGCTTTTGGTGTGCATCTTTTGGCTGTGTTTGACATATGTAGCAGCAGGTCTACTGTAACCCGACCCTGTCCAAAGTGACATCAGTCCTGACCCAGGACCACTCAGATCTGTATCCTCAGCAGAGCTCAGAACATTTAAATGTGCTGCTTGCAGCACATTTACATGGTCATGAAATTAAAGAGGCAGTCCTACTGTTGAGTTGTTGGTGTGTGCATTTTCTTTAATGCTAACCCAAATCCACTGTCAACCCAATGTCGCCAATATGGCGGGGTAAGGTCTAGTCTAGACCTCGTTGTGTGTAGTGCCTTGAGGCAACTTGTTTTATGAACTGGTGCTGTATACATAAATAAAATTGATTGAATTCAATCAGTCGCAGTATTGGCTTTGATTTTGGAACACTGCTTTGCCTGTACAAATACACTCAACAAAAATATAAATGCAACACTTTTGGTTTTGCTCCCATTTTGTATGAGATGAACTCAAAGATCTAAAACTTTTTCCACATACACAATATCACCATTCCCTCAATATTGTTCACAAACCAGTCTAAATCTGTGATAGTGAGCACTTCTCCTTTGCTGAGATAATCCATCCCACCTCACAGGTGTGCCATATCAAGATGCTGATTAGACACCATGATTAGTGCACAGGTGTGCCTTAGACTGCCCACAATAAAAGGCCACTCTGAAAGGTGCAGTTTTATCACACAGCACAATGCCACAGATGTTGCAAGATTTGAGGGAGCGTGCAATTGGCATGCTGACAGCAGGAATGTCAACCAGAGCTGTTGCTCGTGTATTGAATGTTCATTTCTCTACCATAAGCCGTCTCCAAAGGCGTTTCTGAGAATTTGACAGTACATCCAACCAGCCTCACAACCGCAGACCACGTGTAACCACATCAGCCCAGGACCTCCACATCCAGCATGTTCATCCAGCCACTCGGACAGCTGCTGAAACAATCGGTTTGCATAACCAAAGAATTTCTGCACAAACTGTCAGAAACCGTCTCAGGGAAGCTCATCTGCATGCTCGTCGTCCTCATCGGGGTCTCAACCTGACTCCAGTTCGTCGTCGTAACCAACTTGAGTGGGCAAATGCTCACATTCACTGGCGTTTGGCACTTTGGAGAGGTGTTCTCTTCACGGATGAATCCCGGTTCACACTGTTCAGGGCAGATGGCAGACAGCGTGTGTGGCGTCGTGTGGGTGAGTGGTTTTCTGATGTCAATGTTGTGGATCGAGTGGCCCATGGTGGTGGTGGGGTTATGGTATGGGCAGGTGTCTGTTATGGACGAAGAACACAGGTGCATTTTATTGATGGCATTTGAATGCACAGAGATACCATGACGAGATCCTGAGGCCCATTGTTGTGCCATACACCCAAGAACATCACCTCATGTTGCAGCAGGATAATGCACGGCCCCATGTTGCAAGGATCTGTACACAATTCTTGGAAGCTGAAAATGTCCCAGTTCTTGCATGGCCGGCATACTCACCGGACATGTCGCCCATTGAGCATGTTTGGGATGCTCTGGACCGGCGTATACGACAGCGTGTAGCAGTTCCTGCCAATATCCAGCAACTTCGCACAGCCATTGAAGAGGAGTGGACCAACATTCCACAGGCCACAATTGACAACCTGATCAACTCTATGTGAAGGAGATGTGTTGCACTGCATGAGGCAAATGGTGGTCACACCAGATACTGACTGGTATCCCCCCCCCAATAAAACAAAACTGCACCTTTCAGAGTGGCCTTTTATTGTGGGCAGTCTAAGGCACACCTGTGCACTAATCATGGTGTCTAATCAGCATCTTGATATGGCACACCTGTGAGGTGGGATGGATTATCTCAGCAAAGGAGAAGTGCTCACTATCACAGATTTAGACTGGTTTGTGAACAATATTTGAGGGAAATGGTGATATTGTGTATGTGGAAAAAGTTTTAGATCTTTGAGTTCATCTCATACAAAATGGGAGCAAAACCAAAAGTGTTGCGTTTATATTTTTGTTGAGTGTATAAAGTCCATAGCGAATTCCTGCAAACCCCCAACCAACTGACTGACTTGAATGTGAGGCAAACATATTGATTTGTTGTATTTTCTGTCTCTGTAGGAGCTATGCAAGGACCCTCGTCTGTTTGTTGATGGTATCAGCACTTGTGACTTGCACCAAGGTAGTCTGGGTAACTGCTGGATGGTGGCAGCCATTTCTTGCCTGGCATCTGAGCCATCCCTGTGGAAAAAGGTTGTATTTTGGATATATCCAATTCTTTTTTTTCAAGAAATCATCCTTCCTTCTTTCCAGTCTCAGCTTCCTCTTCTTCTCAGGTGATTCCTGACCATGTGGACCAAGAGTGGAACCCAAAGTGTTTAGACCAGTATGCTGGAATTTTTCATTTCCGATTCTGGCGTCTGGGCCGCTGGTTGGACGTAGTTGTGGATGACCGTTTGCCAGTCAGCAAAGATGGCGTGCTGCTCTTCTGCCGCTCAGCCACACCACGGGAGTTTTGGAGTGCCCTTCTGGAGAAGGCCTATGCCAAGTGTGTTGGGATATGAAACGGTGTGTTGTTGTCAGAAGGGGATTTGAGACTACTGACGTCCAATATATTTCTGTTTCCATCCAGGCTAAATGGCTGTTATGAGGCTTTAGAGGGAGGCAACACAACAGAGGCCCTGATCGACTTCACTGGAGGGGTTTCGGAGTCCCTCCTTGTGGATCGTGAGGCACTCAGCCATCACAGCGACCAGAGGAGGTCTTTCTTCCAGACGTTGGCTAAGGCGCATGAACGGAAAGCCCTCATCACCTGCTCTATACGAGTGAAACCCTTAAGAAGATATTGTGAAAATTTAATTTTAGGAGTAATTTTTTTGAAATAAATTTAGTGTGTTGTATTCCTCAGCCAACAGAGGGGGAGACGGTGGAGTCTGTGTTGGCCTGCGGTCTGGTTCGAGGACATGCCTACGGGATCACAGCTGTGAGGAGGGTGCGACTACCAGAGAAGCAGATGGAGAAGAATCGGACATCTAGATTATTGATGGTGCGGATGAGGAACCCTTGGGGAACCACAGATTGGACGGGTGCCTGGAGTCAGGGGTGAGGACGCATGAAACGTTACTGCTCGGGAAAGTCCACCATTGACATTTTGCTATGTTTTGCAACATGGTCACATTTGGATGGGTCTTCAGCTTGTAGGCAAGAACATCTGCATTATTATTATTATTAAAATGGACCAATGAGCACTTTTCAGGAGTTCATAGTTTTAGATTTCAAGAATAAAGTTAGAATGTGTCCTAGCTACCATCGTGTGTTTATGTTTTAAAGGGAAAGAACTTCCTTGTTTCTAATAATCAATTCTGAAGTACAGTTTTATCACATCATATGTGCAAATACTGGTAGTTTGATTGAATCTAAAAACTTTTACTTTAATTTTGAAATGTTAAATTAGTTCTTGACATTTTGACTTATATGACAGACCGGCGTACTGTCCAGCCTGTACCCTGCCTCTCGTCCTATGACTGCCGTGATAGGCTCCAGCCCCCCGTGACTCTTAATTGGAGTAGGCGGGTATAGAAAATGGATAGATTCATGGATGGATGTACATTTTTGACTTTATTCCCAAAATTGTATTTCATCTCGATTCTGGAAATTTTAATTCAACTTTTTTCTCAACATTTCATCTTTATTTTCAAAATTGTATATCATCTTTATTTCAATAGATTTTCTACATTTCCACTTCATTCCCGAAATCCATCCATCCATCCATTTCCTATACCCGCTTACTCCAATTAAGGGTCACAGGGGGCTGGAGCCTATCCCAACAGTCATAGGGCATGAGGCAGGGTACACCCTGGACAGGACACCAGTCTGTCGCAGGGACACATATAGACAGTATGTCTTTGGATGTGGAAGGAAGGCGGAGCACCCAGAGGGAACCTACGCAAACACGGGGAGACCATGCAAAGTCCTCACAGAAAGGCCACAGGTGGGAATCGATCCCATGACCTTCTTGCTGTGAGGTAGCAGTGCTAATCACTAATCCACCATGCTGCCTTATTCTCTAAATTGTTTTTCAAATTCAGTCTCTGTATTTTGACGTTATTCTCGAAATTGTATTTCAGCTTTATTCTTGACATTTTGGCGAAACGGTTACATGCTCTTGTTTCCAGTGCGGAAGGTTCCCAGTTCAAAGCCCACCCCTGCCCATGCATCAGAAAGGGCATCTGTCTTAAATCTGGTGCCAAATCAACATACAGATCCGAACCAGCTCAGTGTGGCCCTAATACTGTTGTATATAACTTGCAGCTCAGCAGTTGGTTTCTCTTTCACCTTTCCTTGGACATTCTCTGCAGGTCAATCCAGTGGCAACAGATGCCTCGTTTGGAGAGAGAGAAGATGGGGCTCACTGTCCGAGATGTTGGGGAGTTTTGGTACAGTCTTTTATTGGGCCACAATAAAATGTCCAGGGTTCTCACTAGGATTTTTTCACAGCATAGGTGGGAACTTAGCGGGGTATAGCCACGCGACGAGTGTTGTGGGCGTGAGTATTGAAGGACGGTCTGGGGGCATCTCCTGAGAAAATTTTGAAATTCATAATCCTTTGAAACACTATTTCCTGCATTTTGAGGGCCACTTTGTGTTGCTAACTGGGACGTTAAATAACGTGCTACATGTCATTTAAAAAAGAAATAAACAGAAAAGCCCCCCCCATGCTGGTTAAATCACAGCTTAGGGGATCCAAATCACAGCATAGGGACCCCCTATGCTCAACTGTGCTGGCGAGAACCCTGATGTCTATGTTGTGCATATTCCAAATTTCCAAGGTATTCTTCAACAGATTTTTCACTCTGCTCTTCCAGGATGGACTTTGAGGACTTCTGTCACTATTTCACAGACGTGGTCATATGCTGGCTGGTGGAGCGGGCCCTCCTGTGGGTGTGCGCCCACTGGAGAGAGGTGCGCTGCTACGGGGAGTGGGCCCCTGCATCTGCCACCCCTGGATCATCTCTAACCACTGTCCCCCAGAGCCAACACAAACTGACCCTGATGAAGAGTGCTGCCAAACCTGAAGGGACCAAACAGCGAGGGAACCGGAAGGAGGCTCGTCTTGGGGAAAGCCAGAAAGGAGGGGAAGGAAAGGGTGAGAGAAATAAGGCTGTAAAAAAAGCGACAAATGAGGGCAGAAAGGTGAACAACAGCTGGGAGCCACAGCTGGATAAGAGGAGTAGATGTGGAGGATGTATCAACCACAGGGACACGTTCCTGCATAATCCACAGGTACAGCTGAGGTGGAACTTGGGCGATTTTGAAAATGAATGACTTTACTGATGGTATTCTGTTGATAGTTCATGTTTGAGGTGCGAGGAAAAGAGGAGGAGGAGGTGCTGATCTGTCTGCAACAGGAGGACAGGAGGATACACAGGAAAGTTGGAGGAGGAGAAAACCTTCCCATTGGGTTTGATGTGCTGAAGGTGGGCAGTTTACGGAGCAGGATGTCCATGTGAAGGCCATCTGCAGCCTTCTATACCTGCAGCTTTACATTTTGCACAACTCACTGTCAGCCTGGTTTCACGCATCCTGCAGGTGGAAGTGAACCGCCGCAGCCGGGTGCAGTGTGTGGTGGAGCAGGCAGCCAGCTCCGTCTACATGGACTCACGCAGCGTCAGCTTGAGGTCAACCTTGGCTCCAGGCCGATACGTCGTGTTGCCCACCACGTTCCTACCAGGTGCCACAGGATGCTTTCTGCTACGCCTCTTCTCCCATTCACGTCTTCAACTCAGGTATGTAAAAGTCAAAAGATGAATCGCATCAATCTCAATCAGCTTTGACATTCCTGATCGTGGTCTTGTCCTCCAGGGAACTGAAGGAGGATTTGCCATTGCCCTCTGTGTTTGAGTGTTTTCTACCTCAGCCATCTGTGGTGACAACAGTTCATCTCCGCAGGGCATCAGGACTCAGTCCACCCAAACAAACAGGTTCCTCAGCCCAACACTGATTATCACACCCCCGTTTCAGAATGTAGAAACGTTCCTGGACACACGGTTTCAGTCACATATAGCCTCCTAACCAAACTACTCATATTTTGCACATTTTAATCAGTAGGTGCATTTCCATTACCCCACAAATTGGGCAGATTGAAAATACACTTCATGGAAAGTAGAGAAGCTTGAATCTTTGACTGGACTGGGTTGCTTGATGCGAGGACGTTTCGCTTCAAATCGCAGAAGCTTCCTCAGCTAAAATTCTTGCTCTGGGTAAATAATATACAACACTATCCAGAGCAACATTCTGAAAATATCACTAAAAGTTTGCACAAATCTGTAATGGAAACCCATCTAGTGAAGAACCTGAAGAACCTTTGATTCTTCACTAGGTGGGTTCCTGATATTACAATATTGATGGGATCCTATGCTTAAGATAGTATTTCTGATATTTGTCATTTTTTAAAACTTTTCATTGTCAGAAAGCAGGAATCCAGAAACCATAAACCTAAAATACAAGTCTTTGGAAATATTTCTGCGATATACACTTGATCTTTTCTCTAAAATGTTTTTGGAGCCTGGTAGCTTATGATGATCTAGCATGTCAGTATGGTGGTGGCCCCTTAAATCTTACCAACACCTTATTGGTAACATGTTGTGGTGGAAGGATCCAAGAAGAGCTGAGATGGAGAAAACCAAGATGTTACGATTGACATGAATCCATATTGTTGAAACTCAAATGTTCTCTCTGTCTTTGCTGGACTCTAACAGAGTTCCTCTTTGTCATAGATACTTTTTACCTGTAGGTTTGGTAAATGTTTGTTACAGGTCTCAGAACTGCATTGCTGATTTTTAAATATTACGTAGTTCTGGGGCATTCTTCAGAAAGTAAACTTAAGTGGGCATTAACTATTTGAGTCCAAGTGGGAAGCAATTGGAATGAGAACTGATACCTCCAGATCTCAGTTTTGGGTACCCTGCTGAAAACTGGTGGGTTGGTTATGACTTGGGACTGAGGTATCTTGAGGATTGTTCTCAAGTGAGGGTAAAATGGACGATGAGACTGGTTCTGAGAAAGTACATTATTTCCAGACCACGAGGGCTGTGTTTTACATGAGATTTCTGTGACGTGGATTAAGGTCTACAACGTCTCCGAGAGGGATGCTAGCCCATTATTGGTTACTCCCCAGCTGAGGATTTATAGTTGGGTGGACTGAGGCAGTGCAAATGAAATTTGTCCAGGGGCACACATACAGGAAGCTTCAAGTGGACAAACCAGAACCAAATCCCTGTCTTTAAACTGGTAGCCAATCCAACTGAAGTCTCGAGGGTGAAGAACACAAAGATGGGGCTTAGTAGACCTACGATTTTTTTGCATTTGAATACTCCAATTAACTTGTTTCAGGCATTCAAATCAGATGCCTCGTAAGTGTCACCTAATGGGGGTTTCCCAGGTACAGCCAAATCCCTAGAAACATCACCAAAGGCCCAGAGTATCTTGGAGATATTTTTATACTATCTTGTAATACCTTGAAATCCCCCTGGAGGGTCTGTCGGATGTGGCTGAGTTGAACAGTGCCTTTTCCAACCTGGACAAGTGATGGAGAATGACAATAGTGTTGTTCATCTAAAGTTGCCTGGCTAACAAGGTGGAAATGTGCTTTACGGACAGCTCCGAATTCATGAAAATGTTTGCTAATGTGTTGTGTGACCCACAGCTCCGGATGTTTATGCAGTAGTGCGTTGTGAGGCTGACGTCATAAGAACGCGGGTGTTCAAGGCAGAAGAAAACCCTGAATTCAACCTCAGAGCCATTTTCTACAGGAGATACCCCAATGCCTACATCTCTATCGAGGTTAGTCTCAGCCGTCACTCCCTCAGAGACCCACATCTACAGGCTCATTCTTAGTCTCCCTTTTGATGTGTGCAGTTGTGGAGTAGAGGTCTGATGTGGGACTCATTTCTGGGAGTGGCCCAATTTCAGACAGCAGAAGTTGAGAAGAGGCGGAGTCATGTGATTGACCTATGCAATAACCAATCCTGCTCAGGCATCCATGGATGTGTCTACATTGAGACATCCTCTAGTGTGTGCCTGACAGACCTTTGACAGTTTTGGAAAATCATCTAGTTACCCTGGTAACAGCATCACTGCAAATGAAGCACTGATAACCAGATTGGCACAACTGATGCATGTAAATGGACACATGGATGTATTGTAAAATTTGGTATTTTGGAAAAAGATTGAGGTGCTGTTGTTGTTTTTGACAGTATTAGTTATTGGTGCACATTTTCAAACCAGTCTGCTGGTTAGACATCTACTAATATGAGCAACAGGTTGGTCACTGCTGTTTTCCTGCATCGGCCGATACTCAAGGTTCTTGAAATGGAGCAAGGTCTCCACCAAGTGGACATTTACCGTTAGTGCAGATACAATAGAGTGTCACCAAGAGCTCCAGTACAGTACGTATATACAGCAGTTTCTCAAAAACAGTTGACACTGCTGCCAAAGTGTCTCTGTAAGTTGTAAATATTTAGTGGCGCTATTGCTGTCATTTTCTTTTAGTTTAAAATTACGACACTTAGATTGGTTATTATGTCTGTGGCCACTAATATGTTCAAATGTACATTATACATTATATTTTAGCTTATGAAAACCCACTTCTAATAGGACTTTGAACTTGAAAATTATTTTCAAGGTACACATTTGTAAAATTGTAAACTAGCGTTGGCGGAGGTTTGCGCTCTATGAGTGCCGTACTCTAGTTCTAATTAGTTCAACTCTTCAGGCAGGCAGTTGAGCTTTTTGGTAAAATCACCTGTTTTAAGTGCACAGGTGTAGAAGTTTTATTCACTGAAACTGGGGTTTTCCACTTCTGCATATAATTATGATTATTTATTGATTTGTTGTCTCGTTTAGGTATGATTCTTCTGATGCACACAGTCACAACAATTCTGAATCTGTATCGACAACTTTTTAATTAAATAAACTGGTTGTGAATTGAAATCCCAGTGTTTGCTGTGAGAGCGGTAATTACCGACGCGTTACCTGTGCACCTGAACGCCTCGTCGCACCTGCCCGCGGGCGACAGTTAGAGCTACGCGCGCATTCACACACGGAGCGGAACCTGAGCTGAGAGCACGAGCAGCAGAAGGGAGGAGGTCCGGTCCAAAACAGGAGGTAAGTGTCACAAATAACACAAATAAAATGAGGTTTTACTGCAATTAAACACAAGCAGTGACTCAGCAGATTCACGTAAGGTCGAGTTCCATTATTGGACAGCACCAGTGGGGGCGTGGCCAACCAAAGAATTAAGAACTAAACAAATGAAGGTGAGGCTGTGGACTAGTTTGGAAAAGAAGAAAGAAAAAAGAGCATGTTTACACCTTTTTTTAAAAATGAAACTGTAAATTCAACAGTCAGTAAAGGGTTAACCGCTGTAAAATAAACGTTTACTGACTATTGAATTAGGCTCTACCATCTGATAAGGTCATCCCTTTAGACTCCGTCAGGCCCAATGTCCTACTAGACATTGTTTTGTTTGTGTGCTTGAGATCATATCTTGTGTGTTTTTTGCAGTTTCATTTCTCGGCAACTTGCAGCTTGTCAAACTGGCTTGGTTGAGAATGCAGTTACACCACATTGGCTGTGACTCTGCAGCTGCAACCGACATCGAGTGCAGCAGATAAGAGAATATTTACTGAGGAATCCGTCAAAATCTGGCACTAAAATACACCTTAGAGTGCCGCGGCACCCCGGTTGAGAATCACTGCCTTAGACATTTACTGTTTTGAAAAGGGCAGGGTGTCCCCTTGAATATTCAATAGGAAGTCAATTGAAAGATTACACAGGGGTCAAACTTAAAAAATTCCCCAATCATCTTAAACACTATACCACATTATTTGTCTGATTATAAAATTTCCAAAAAGGTATAGTTTCGACTAGCTATGAATGAATTCTATGGAGTTATGGGGTAAAAACTAGCAAAAATGGTGAGAAAGGTCCATTTCAGTTTGTACAGGGGTCAAAAGTTAAAGTTGCTCCAATTTTGGTAAAAAGTGAAGCAAATTATTGGTTGAGCAATAGAGTTGTGAAGAAGAATAGTTTGCATCATCTGTCATGCTTAGTTATCATATTACAGGGTAACATACGTTATATGTCGTCGAATCCAATGGATGGCGACATTCAAATGGACACCAAACATTTAACACGGTCAAAACTATTCCATTTATTAAACCTATTAGCTCAACCAATAATTTGCATGGCGCATTGCAGCGCAGTATTCTTTGTTTATTGGTTAGCTAAAATGGCTAATTTCTCCAAAAATATTAGCCCTATCAACGGTACGTTCTTTGCAGCGTTCATCCTTGACCCAAAATGCATAAGTATGCCAAACGGCAAATGTCAGCTCTACCTGGATTTGGCATGATCAACCCCCCAAACACACACACACACACACACAACTTGGCTATTTGGCCTATAATGTATAAACTAAACTAAAATTTTAATGAGTGATACAAACCAATAATTAAAATTATACACCCTCTCCGATTGTAAATGGTAGAAAATAGGTATATCTTGATTCTGGATATGAAGATACTCACAGAACTTGAATGAATAATTTCATCTAGCAAACTGTTCCAAAACATTTGGTACTTGATACACAAACGCTCTACCACCTGGCGTTTTCTTACGCACACAATGGTTTACAACCGCAACTATATTTAAGCAGACATCTGTTTAAAGTGATTAAAAATGAGAGGAATTTTAAAATGCATTTTCACACCCTGACAGTGAAAATTAAAAATAAGTCGGGAAGCAAGAATAAAAGTTGAGTTTGCACCAGAGGAGTGAAGTACAGGATGAGCTCAACATATTCAGGCTTTCTTTGTGTGAGCTGGACAAACAAAACCCCAAAGTAGCAATCAGAGCTAATCAGTACCTCAGTAATTTGATTTAACTCTGGTTCTGTGTGTGTTCCCATAAAAGAGGAAATTTAAGGTGTCATTTGACTTGTCTTACGTAAAAATGTGCTGGTCACAAGTTGTGTATTTTAGCCCAGAGGAACAGGTTGTTATTATTAGAGCGGTGAGAACGAGCAAGGCGTTACAGCTAATGGCAACGCTGTTGCTACAAATAAGGTAACAGAGGAATGCTAATTTTTTTTTTTTTTTTTATAAAATGCCTCGTGGTGTAACTTTTGTAAGTTTATATATTTAACCAGTCTGCGTTTATGTGGCAGATTTCAAAATTATACTCGGATGTGCAATTAGTTGTGATCATGTCAATAACTTTTAGTTTTTAAATTGTATAAATTAATCATTGGTGATAGATAGATACAAAACTTTTTTTCAAATGGTCTTACTTTTTATTGTAAAACACCGTTAAGACCCCTCCCAGAAGTAACCTTAATCGATTGTGACATTACCAATTTGCAATATGATATATCAAAATACTTAAGTATCATGAAACAGATTAATTCACTAATTAGTGTTTCAATAGGTCATTTAAGATAAAATCCTAAACAAACGTCACTGGGCCAGATTAAATTTGTGTCATAAATTACCATCTACAAAGTGGGTATTTAATGTAGCAGGCATGCAAGGGCGTTACCAATGGCCACGCCCCCTCTACAAAGGGAGGAGCTGAACAGTCTTGTGCAGACTGTGTGGGTGTGTCACACCATAGGGGAGTTCCTACTGTTTTACTTTCCTGTTCTTTTTGTGTATTTCATCCTGGATTTGGCGACATAGTAGATATCATGGTTGCTGTTTTAAATTGTTAGCTTAGGTGCACATTGCATCCAGCAGGTGGCAGACTCATCTGTGTGATATTGCATAGCCCAAACAAAGTTGGTTTTTTAGTTGATCTCGTACCTCAAAGTTCACCAAATGTGAATCAGTTCGTCTTTGCTATATGACTTTTGAAGTTGAGGGTGTACAAGACAATAGTATTTTATTGTTTTGAGTTATTGTCTACAGTCCTATCAGGACCATCTGCACATGGGGGGGGTTGTAATGCATTGTTACTACCAAATGTACCAGTAAAGAAGAAGCAAATCCTATTTAGGTCCAGAGGTCCATTGGTACTGGTGGTTATCTCAGGATTCCGTACCATGGAGCGGAAGAAATTCCACAAATATTGGAACCCAGATCTACATATTGGTAGCCCAACTCCTTATCCCACTGAACTAACCACTCTAGGTAAAAGAACTCAAACTAGTAAAGAAGACTGAGAGAAATACAGTCACCTCAACTTAATCACTGGTATAAACATCACTAGAATTCTAAAATGAAAAGCATTTGCCGATGTCAGACTTTGGTTTCTATCTTCTTTTTAGCAACCCTCATTTACTAAAGATGGCAAGTTCCACGCTTCTGCAACGTATTCTGAGGCCTGCTGCAGTCGCAACCCCGGTACTGGGTGAGGCCGTGTTTGAAAAAGATACACACTTTTACTGCAGTTTACACCATGTGTTGCCCTAAAGATGCCGTTTGCCTTCTTTAAGTGTTCTCCAAGGTGATCGTCTGCGTCTTGCCCATTGCTCAGATTGCAATCGGTGAGTTCTGCAAGTAGTTTTCGGGAGTGGATTCTCAAATGCCAAAGTCAGATTTTTTTTCTGTATTTATGGTTCTATTCTCCCTCCCTTGCAACAGGTGCAAAGTACTTGAAGGAGTGTCCGCGGCAGGACAACATCCCCATCTATCTGGTGGTAATGGGCATGTTCGGCTTAATGCTCACGGTGCTTTCCTGCCTGCCGTGCACGCAGGAGTCCGAAGAAGGAGCCCGCAGCACGCTTAACCGCCTGTGCGTTACGTGGAACTCCATTGTGTCCCTCTTCCTTTTCTGCTGGTTTATTGCAGGTGACATAATGTAGTGACATTTCCTGACCATTAGATGTCGCTGTTTCACACCCACAATCATGATGTGTACCTGCAGATTAGAGGCGGGCGATACCGGGAATTTTGGTATTGATCCGATACCAAGTAAATACAGGCCCAGTATCGCCGATATCGATACCGATACTTTTTCATATTTAAGCTTCATAGATCCAAAGGATCCAAAAGACCTAGGATAGAATTTTGCTAAACATTGTATGTGACAACAAAATACTTTATCACAATGAACATTTTTGTTAAAAAAATATCACTCAACACAACTTAAAACAAAATCTCCTGAGGTAGAGGGCTGACAAACCACAATACAAAGGTGCACTGCTCTGCGTTGTGTGACACAGCGCAGCGCTGCTCTTACAGACAGAGAGGAGACTTTGATGAATCTGCGTGCGCAGCAGTAAGTGCGTGCAGGAGAGAAAAAAGCTTGAGTATCGATCTTTTTACATGAGGATCGTTCAATATCAATACTAGCGTTGGTATCGATATTATCGATATTAGGATCGATTCGCCCACCTCTACTGCAGATTTCAACAGTTCTGTGAAAATTGTTTTTCCTTCCTTCTTTTTCCCCTCATCTTTCTGTCTTCATCTTTTTCCTTTCTTATTTTTCTCCTTTTTTCTTCTCCTACCTTCCTTTCTTTCTAATAGGTAACGTGTGGATCTACTCTATTTACGAGCCGAGTTATAATAAAACGACGTCCCACAACGAGATGTATTGCAACAAGACGCTGTACCTGTTCGCCTTCTGGACCACCACGTTGGTCTACATTTTTCTGGGTTTGTTCCTGGTAATCAGCTGCTGCGTTCTTGTCTGCTTCTTCATATTGGGCCGAGCCGACCCTGACGATTAGTGAGATTTTCACACCAATCGATGAGGAGATCTGTAACAATTATTAGAGTTCTTTTTAGATTATAAAGTGGAAACAGGAACACCAGACTGAGGCTTTACAAATGAAAGAAACTGATAAACAAGCTCATTTCAAGCTACATTTAACTTCAACCACACCTGCTCTTAATTTTCTTCATTCATACACAATCTACCAAACATCCAGCAGGGGGCAGTGTTTAACATGTGCATCAATATATATATATTTAAAAAAATCTTTCTATCCTCAGTATATGTGCTTTAAATTTGGAGGCATTTTATTTTTATTTTGACTTGTGTTGACAACGTGGAGGGGATACACTCGTTTTCTTTTCTTCTACAGGATGCATAGTAATAATTTGAGTGTGTCTGCTGGTTTGAATATCGAATCGCTGTCGTGATTTTATTTGACTTTAAAGAAAATGTCAAGTTGTTTACGTGTTGAGCTGAGAATTTGGCTCATAATATTTCACAGATGATAAGGTAACATGTGAAACGGCTGTTGAATAAAATGCCATTTATTTTCTCTGTTAATAATAAATTTGGCAGTTACAAGTGTGGATTTTTTTTTGTCTATAAGAGACGTTATTACCATAAAAAGTATTTGCTTTCTCTTTGTGATACCAATACTGCTGTTAAAACTGAATTTGTAAATGTTATCATAAAAGCACTTGCAAAATGAACATTACCATTGGTTTTTTCCTTACCAAACTTTGTAAGACCAACAAAAATGTCATATTTAAACAAATAAATAACTTGAGAATAGGTTATTAATTAAATCATTTTGAAAAATGTTTGGGCTTTGCCTGGACTTAACACTATATACTTTTTGAGAACAGAACAATAGTTCTGGGACAGTTGCCATAAATGCAGTGCAATGTCACTCATCAGCCGCTAGATGTCTCTGTATGCCTCTGATGTGAATAAGTCAGGAAGCTTTGCCTTTGTAGAAACATTTTATATATACATATATGTGTGTTTCATTGAGTCTTGTGCAATTACAAATTATAGCAGGGCTCATAACTGACACCTGAATGGAATTAGGAATTTGTGGCATCATATTCAATAAGACTTGAGACTGTAACTGCTGCCAAAGGTGCATCAATAAAGTATTGAGCAAAGCGTGTGAATACTTATGTACAAGTGATTTTTTTTGTTTTTTTATGAATTTGGAAAAAAAAATTCATGTTGTCATTATGGGGTATTGTGAGTAGAATTTTGAGGGAAAATTTAAAAAACTATTCCATCTGGAACAACAAAATGTAGAAAAGGTGAAGCGCTGTGAATACTTTCCGGACGCACTGAAAACGCATTAACATGGAAGTTAAAGGAAAAACTGGACAGTACAAATGGAATTAACTTATTTGGTTCTTGCTCAGTTTCAGTTAGCTAGCTGGCGTAGCTTAGCCGCAATTGTTCTCCATGCTAATTTGTTCATGATGGTTTGAAGATGTTAGCTATTTGTTGATATCCAAATGATTTATATTCTCATGAAAATATGGCCCAGTACCCCCGAAATGATTAGAGCCTGTGTATATATTTATTTCCCAAATTGTGTGTTGGGACTGTTGCCTCTCCTGATGACGTAAATGACTCATTACCATGAACAAAAGACTGAAACTTCTTTGATCTGGGTACCCCATTGCACCCCATTTCAGTCTTTTGTTCTTGGTAATGAGTCATTCACGTCATCAGGAGAGGCGTCAGTCCCATTGTTAGGAGGGACAGCTACCCTGTCATTAGGGAGGGTGCTAATTAGAGCACAATAGGTGCTAATTAAAGCAATTGTTTAATCACTAGCCAATAGCAGTCTGCCTCTCGGTAGGAGGTGTCTGGTTAGGTTTAAAACTCCAGCTTTTGTGGCTTCTGTTTGTTCTTCTCGACAAGGGTCAGACAGAAGTCAGACTGCCAGAGCAAGAATTTTAGCTGAGGAAGCTTCTACGATTTGAAGCGAAACGTCCTCGCATCAAGCAACTCAGTCCAGTCGAAGATTCAAGCTTCTCTACTATGGAAACCACCTGGACAACTGAGAGCCTACACAGAAACATTCATAGTTTCATCCAAATGCTACCACTGGAATACCCATATTTATATCAGTTTTAAAAAATTATGACAATCAGCTAGAACTTATAAAATTTCAGACCTCAAGTACCAGCATCACATTTTATTATGAATTATTAATCACTGAAATACTGGCGTTATAATTTACATACAAAACACAAATATAATATTGAATATTTCTCGACACACACTTGAAATTTCTTTGCGTATATATGATAATATTTTCACTCTTTAGTAAAGTTTGGAGTTCTTATAGATGGGTGGCGTAGCTACTGTGCCCGTTTCAGCTGTGATGTCAGCATGGTTGGCGAGAGAGTTTGGCCAGTGCCCCGGCGTGGATAGGCCTGTAGAGGAGACTGAAGCTAGACGGGGTGAGGAGGCCGTTGCCATGGGAGTCAGCCGATCCCATCAACACGTAGTTCAGTCCTGGTCAAAAGACAAAAATCTGGTCAGCTAATGTCCTCAAACAACATACTCCAAGAACAAGGTCAACTTGACCGTGTCAGTTCCTCAAGCTGGGTGGGTTTCATGTCTGGAATGTTTCAATAACAGACAAATTGCAGGATCTTGATCAACAGCACAATCACACGGACCGTCTAGATGCTTATATTTTGGACTTTTTGCCCATTTTTGGCTTTTGTCTTCCATTCTTGGATCTCGTCAAGTCTGCTTTTGTTCTCAACCAAGTTTGATCTCTTGGCGACTGTTTCTTGTACCCACATTTGAAACCTGAACCACGATCTGCTCTGTGTAGTTCAATCCAACCACCACACGATGGCAGCAAACACACTTCGGTGGAGCGTGTGCATGACAGTTTCTAGAAGGTTGGAGTTGGGATTTTACCTTTTGTTAAACCGGGGCATCTCCTACAGGTGGACATCAGTGTGACTGACGAGGCGGGTCCTGATTTGGTAGTTTTCAGGCGTCCCGGCTTATAGACCTTAATGAGGGACACCTCAACTGTGGTGGAGCCCCTCGGACCAGAGGTCACCGATGTAACCTTTCCGGTAATCACTGAAAAATAAGAACGGACAGATGAGGAAAGAGTTATTTCTAAAAAAAAAAAAAAAAATCTAAGATGAGTCGTTTGAGGCGGAATAAGGCTGATGTTTTGACTCACCGAAGTCGTGAGGGCAGAAGTTGGTCTGCAGAGTTCCCGTCCTTGTACAGTTTTGTGTACACAGTGGGTTCAGCGGTAAAGCTGTGGAAAACGTGCACATACATGATGAGAACCTGCTGCAGGTGCGCGCCGTTCCTGTATTTTAAAAATCGGTTTCTTACGTTTTTTGCTCACAGCGGGCTTCTTTGGCAGCGTCTTGCTTAATCCCGGTTTTGGGGTCACTACTTTAGACTTCATTTTCGGCTTAGTTGCTGGTTTTACTCGAGTCTTTGAGGTAGGCTTTACTGGTTTGACACCTGGTTTACCGGAGGGTTTGGTTTTTGGTGCCGGCTTACGTGTGGGTTTGGTCTTCATGCTTGGTTTAATCGTAGGCTTAATCTTGGGTTTGGGTGTTGGTTTAGCTCCTGGTTTAGGGGAGACCTTTTTCACAGGTGGTTTCCGGGTGGGTTTGGCAGGTTTGACGGGTGGTTTGCGTGGCGGTGCTTTCTTTGGTATCTTCACCGCTGGTTTTGGGGTAGGTCTGGGGCTAGGGGTTGCTTTTGTGGGCTTACTTGGCATCACAGTCGGTTTTCTCATCGTGGGGTTGACCTGAGGTCCGAAGATGAAGTCACCTCCGGCGGTGGGTGTCCGGGAACTGCGGGGAACGCTGGAATAGTGGGCCATGAATCCATCTGAGGTCACGCTAAGATCAGAAACAAACTGGACCAGGAGCTCATTCCCATTTGTCACAATCGTTCTGTTAAAACCAAATATGGGTCAGACTGGTGGTTTGCACGCAAATATCTGTTAATCCCGATTCCCGATTGTGGGCTCACCCTGGCGGCCTGTCGCCGCAGAATTTCCCAATCCGCCGAGAGTTGTCCCTCTCCCCGCCGTTGAACAGCGCCACATAGTCGTAGCGACAGTACATGTCAGGCTCCAGATCCAACTTCTCGAACTTAACCTCGATCACCTGGAAAACAAACGCCGTGAGCTGCCACATGTGGCTAACGTGCACGAGTGCGGTCCGGTGCAGGCTGGGCGGAGGTGGAAGAGGCATGACTTGTGAAATACAGAAGGGCATTTACTCCCTCGCTCTCACACTTGTTTCCTTCCCTCTTTCCTTGCATGCAGTATCGCAGCACATATGGACACGCCTCCAATCTCTGAATGAAGTCTTTCATTTGGATGCCGTCAGCTCCTGTCACACAGGTTGGGCCCCTTCACCACAATTTACATTTCTTCACCTCCTCCTGCACCAAACATCTGATTCCACACACCTGGCGTGGTTGAAATAATAACTTAATCAAATATGTCTAAAAAATAATTAATAGGAGTGGTATTATATGGGGTAGAAGACAGCCTAAATTACATTTATGCTGTATACAACCCCTGGCAAAAATTATGGAATCACCAGCATCGGAGGATGTTCATTCAGTTGTTTAATTTTGTAGAAAAAAAGCAGATCACAGACATGACACAAAACTAAAGTCATTTCAAATGGCAACTTTCTGGCTTTAAGAAACACTATAAGAAATCAAGAAAAAAAGATTGTGGCAGTCAGTAACGGTTACTTTTTTAGACCAAGCAGAGGAAAAAAATATGGAATCACTCAATTCTGAGGAAAAAATTATGGAATCATGAAAAACAAAAGACCGCTCCAACACATCACTAGTATTTTGTTGCACCACCTCTGGCTTTTATAACAGCTTGCAGTCTCTGAGGCATGGACTTAATGAGTGACAAACAGTACTCTTCATCAGTCTGGCTCCAACTTTCTCTGATTGCTGTTGCCAGATCAGCTTTGCAGGTTGGAGCCTTGTCATGGACCATTTTCTTCAACTTCCACCAAAGATTTTCAATTGGATTAAGATCCGGACTATTTGCAGGCCATGACATTGACCCTGTGTGTCTTTTTGCAAGGAATGTTTTCACAGTTTTTGCTCTATGGCAAGATGCATTATCATCTTGAAAAATGATTTCATCATCCCCAAACATCCTTTCAATTGATGGGATAAGAAAAGTGTCCAAAATATCAACGTAAACTTGTGCATTTATTGATGATGTAATGACAGCCATCTCCCCAGTGCCTTTACCTGACATGCAGCCCCATATCATCAATGACTGTGGAAATTTACATGTTCTCTTCAGGCAGTCATCTTTATGATTGCTTTTCCTTAGCCCATTGTAACCTTGTTTTTTTCTGTTTAGGTGCTAATGATGCCTTTCGTTTAGCTTTTCTGTATGTAAATCCCATTTCCTTTAGGGGGTTTCTTACAGTTTGGTCACAGACATTGACTCCAGTTTCCTCCCATTCGTTCCTCATTTGTTTTGTTGTGCATTTTTGATTTTTGAGACATATTGCTTTAAGTTTTCTGTCTTGACGCTTTGATGTCTTCCTTGGTCTACCAGTATGTTTGCCTTTAACAACCTTCCCATGTTGTTTGTATTTGGTCCAGAGTTTAGACACAGCTGACTGTGAACAACCAACATCTTTTGCAACATTGCGTGATGATTTACCCTCTTTTAAGAGTTTGATAATCCTCTCCTTTGTTTCAATTGACAGGAGCCATGATTCATGTCAGTCCACTTGGTGCAACAGCTCTCCAAGGTGTGTTCACTCCTTTTTAGATGCAGACTAACGAGCAGATCTGATTTGATGCAGGTGTTAGTTTTGGGGAGGAAAATTTACAGGGTGATTGCATAATTTATTCCTCAGAATTGTGAGTCCATATTTTTTTTCCCTCTGCTTGGTCTAAAAAAGTAACCGTTACTGACTGCCACAATTTTTTTCTTGATTTCTTATAGTGTTTCTTAAAGCCAGAAAGTTGCCATTTGAAATGACTTTAGTTTTGTGTCATGTCTGTGATCTGGTTTTTTTCTACAAAATTAAACAACTGAATGAACATCCTCCGAGGCCAGTGATTCCATAATTATTGCCAGGGGTTCTATCTACCCAAGTGAAGGCTCGTAGTAGGGGAGACTGGGAACATTTGTAACAAATGGAAAGTTGTAACAACACCTGTCCCACCAATCAGGATAAGGTTGTCCCATTTATGATGGTAAAAAAAGGCAGATTATGCACAAATGCATGAATAACTTGGTATGAATTCGCAAAAAAAAAAAAAAAAAAACATATTCACCACTAGGGGTGACAATCACTTGGGTAATTTATGCAAATGTAGGTGTTGGTACAAAACAATGTTGCTGACCAGTTTTCCATGCTGGTGTTGCATACCTGCCAACATTTGGATATACCAATGAGAGACACCCACTCATGGATGTGAACGCAAACTGCGTGAAGCATAACTAGGGGGGTCCGGGGGCATATCTAGACCTAGACTACTGCGAGACTAATGGGTGTTCCACACACACTCATGCAGGATGTGAGACACAGGGGTACCAGGACTGTCCTGCACAGTGCGGGATGGTTGGCAGCTCTGCTGTTGAAATGGAAGCAAACAACATGGCTGCCATATTAGCTAGCTGTTATTTAATACATTATTATCAAATTCTGACCTACCAAAGTAAAACCTAATACCAAATTAATATCATTTGAAGTTGGTGTAACCTGCGTCGCTGCATCCCATTCTGGGTGTGAACTGAGATCCTCTGAGATGGGAGGCAGGCACTCTAACCACAAGGCTAACCACATTGCCTCTAGCATCGGTCGCTAGAGCAACTTTTGGCCTTGTAGAGTGAGGTTTATTTAACTTCTGCTGCACAGCACCACCTGCTGGCCATTGTTACATTGGGATGTAAATGCATTCACTTCAGATGACTATAAGCTTCTCTGAATAGCAGCAACAGCTAGCTAGCTAAGCTAGCACAACCATTACTCTATCTATCTTAGCTTTGCTTGTTAGCATGTAGGTGGTTCTAAAATGAGTGATCTTGTTTCTGAACATTATCACGTTCTGCTAATATGTGGCTGCTACCAATTACTGATGTGTTTCATCAGCTAAATGTTTCAACCTTACGGCTGCACCATTACAGATTTTTGCAGAAACGTTAGCATCACATTGATGATACCCAATAGACAACCTCTCTACAACACTACCAAGCTTTTAGCTGCAACATTTAGCCAAACAACATGGAGAAAACTTGCATTGTCAAACACTGCCCTGACCAACAAAATGTTATAGTTGTCCCAGTCTCCCCTACAAGTTGTTTTTGTTGAATAAATAGAAGAAGTGTGGGGAAAAAATCTTAATGTGTGATACGAGTGGCTGACATTGCTGGGTTCTACGGAGATGTGCCAGGAACAGCTGATGCCTGCTGGGTAATCAGAGTTGGGCCAGTTGGGTGTCCTGACAGAACCCTGGGGTTTGGTCAGTCTTCCTCCACAGAAGTGGTTATCTACTTAAAAAAAAAAGAAAGAAGTCAAAACATAAATAAATGTGAGAAACTACCTTAATGTCATTATTTTCACTGACATCTTTTAAACTTTAAGGGGATTATCAGTGATCCCAAACTGGATTAACTGTTCACACCCTCCACATGTGGCTTTCCTGCGTTGAAATAGGCCAGGAAGCCCCTCCCTCCGGTGGCCTCGTCTGACACCATCTCCAACATCATGGTATTGGACGTGGAGATGAGCGCGCCGGGCCGGAACGTTCCGCAGAAGCGACCCAGCTTCTGCACCAAGCGGGAGTGCCCGTTGTAGATGTCTAGGTAGTCATAGCGACACGTGGAGTCAGCTTCCAAGTCGAAGAGACGGAAAGACAGCATGACCACGTGACCCTCTGGGACCTGGAGGAGCCAACAGGATGGTCTGAGTTTTAATATATACCCAAGAAATGTAATCAGAGTCTATTTTTTTTCAATCTGGGTGCTTCACATCTTTGTTTCCAGCATGTCTGGGTCAATGGAGATGAGATGTGACTCAACTGGATGATGGGACATGTTCACATTATTATTTATAGTGACATCAATTAATTAATGTGCACACAAACTGTGGAAGTGGCTCAAATCTGGTATGTTGACATCACTCAGAAATCTGACCTGCGTAACTTGTTTACCTGTGTTCTCAGAAGCTTGACTGCGTGTGCGTGTCTGTTTGGGCAAATTTGTGTTGGCGTGTTTCAGCTCAAGCTGTAGCTACCAGGGGGGCAAAGTCTTTGGAACATTTTATATGTGGGATCATGTTAAAGACTTTGTGTACCAAAGTGAAATTTGGCACACAAGGTCACCTCACTAAAACCTCTGGCAGGTTGTGCTGGGTGAGATTTAATTCTAGTTGTGGCCACCAGGGGGGGCAGAGTCTCTGGAAGCTTGCGTATGCAGTATCGTTACAAATACATCACAAATCAAGGTAAAATTTGTAACACAAGGCCACCTCACTAAGATCTCAGACAAGTGTGATGTTGGGTGGAATTTGATTTTAAATGTAACCACTAGGGGGCAGAGTCTCAAACCTGAAGTTATGTGATAATCTCATAATAACTTTATGGATTGTCATGAAACTTACTGTTGTAGATTATACTTTGCTAAAACCTTGCACAATTCCAACACTACAAATGGTAATGTGAACATAGCCTCTGCGGTCGCCCATTTAGGTTTGAGATTGTAAATGGACTGCATTTATATCGAGCTTTCTTGGTCAAAGCGCTTTACAATAATGCTTCACATTCACCCCTTCACACACACATGTGGACATGCTGCCATGGAGATTAAGGATCTTGCCTAGGGCCCTTAGTGATTTTCCCCAGTCTGACGTGGATTCAAACCAATGCCATGTTCACATTACATACTGAAATGGCCTGAATTCAATTTTTTGTATTTAAATATCAATTTTGTTAGGCACAATCACAGACCTGTGTCCTATATGAGTATTTTTACAAGGACAATCATATCCTCAGATTAGCTGTGAATCACATCAAGGACAGTGTGAGCTCTGTTCACATTACTGGTTGTAGTGACCTGAATCTGACTTTCCATTTTTATTTTTATTACTGTTATAGTTATTCAGATTGTTTTTTTCTTATTAATTTTTGCCTTTGTTTGATACAGATATTTTCTGACTAAATTCAGCACACAGTATTTCTATATACAATACACCCGCATGCTAGATTTGGGCCATTTTTGCATCGACTACAATACATTCACATTAATGGCCCAATTGTTCTGTTTTGTTTGGAGAAAGCCAATGAAAGTTTATATTAGCCGTTAAAGTGACTTGAATCAGATATTTTCTTTTTAGAATAATAATAAATTAATTTTGTTTATGGATAACTTTCTGATTCAGAGGTGACTCTTATTGTTGATATGGTTTCGGTATGAGATGTTGGGCCATTTTATATAGGTTACATTCACATTAACAATTGAAGTGACCATAATCTTAATTTTATTTATTTATTTTTTTGAAGGTAGGGGGTGTCCAAATTCATTTATTTCAACAATTATTTCAACTAATAAATTCATACAGCTTTAATTTAATGTGGATGCTTTGGTTTCATCATTTGTTGCCAGACTCACAGTGATGTACCAGGTGCATTTACTGTTGGGTTTGTAGTGACCGGGGAAGCCTTCACTGGCCACAATGCCCGAGTCTGTGACCAAGTGTCCTCCACAGTGGAACACAGGTCTGAGAAAGACACAGAGAGACAAATACAGTCAAAGGTCCAACTCAAAGCGCTGCAATGGAGGGAAAACACGGCAAGCACATGCATCTATACTGAAGGGGACTGAGGTCGAACCCCTGCACGTAAACACTTTTACATAACCACAGTGGTACAGTGTGTCTCTGTTCTGTGATTCTGGGGAGGTTCCTAAAGAACTGCCATGATTTTTCATCAAACTTGGCAAAACTGTTCCAGTAAGGATGTGAGAGCTTTCAACACCACAAAAAAGGTGTTTTGACACGAAACGCATACTTTACTCTGGCAGACGTGCAAATCACACATGAAGTTTGTACACACCCACCCGGGCCTTGAACTTGGCTAAACACAGAGCAAAACCAAGTCGGTCTGGACTCTTAAATCTGCAGCACCCACTGTGTTAAGTCTTAATTTCAACGACTGCTCGCATCCTCTCACAGCAAAATTTTGCAGCTTTACTTTTTTTGAATCGAGAGTTCACCTTCGTTTGTGCTCTTTTGAGGACTGTGTGTCTGTGATCACAGTTCTGCAGACATTGCTGCGGTACCGTCGGGCAAAAATATCACAGTGGTGGCGTCAGTCCCCGTGGCGTCCCTCCCTTATGACCCTCTGGGGCTGAGCAGCCCACAGGCATTTGTTTGTCTCTCGTGTTCAATCTGCACCCTGTGGAGTGCAAGTAGTTCCGGCATCTGGTTCAGCATTAATTTCAAAGTTGACATCTTTAGCAAGAACTGCGAGAAACCTGCAGAAATTAAGTGTAAATGCAAATAAAAACGAGACAACCACATTTTAATTCTACGCGATTACGAAATGCCAACCACATCTTTCCAAACCCAGCAATCATCCGGCCTTGAAATACTCTAGCGGGGGGGGGGGGGCATAATGTGGTTTTAATGCCACATGTGCATTCAGGGTTTAAAGTGTTGATGCATCTAAATGGGGTGACATGCGTGAAAGAATGTGAAATCTGTGTCCTACCTGGTGAAGTTGGTCTGACTTTGGGCCTTGGTCCATCCCAGTGCAACGATGACAATGGTGCATAAGCTCCACATGCACATCCTGCCCTCCATCCTGCCGTCCTCTGAATTTAGGAGAGATATTGAAGAGGTGGGAGAGGAAGGAGGCAGGAGTATCAGAGAGGCGTGGAGGGATATAATGTTCTTAGGGGAGGAGAGAGAGGATAAACGAAGAGGAAAGGAAAGGAAAGGAAGGGGAAACAAGAGGGAAAGGTTAAAGAAGGCAGTTGGACACCTTTGTTGACCACCTTCAAGAGAGTACAACCCCCCCACCCCTCCAAAAAACATGGGCGATTGCACCAGCCTATACTCTGCCTTCACTTGACATCCTTGCATGGGGTCATTGACATCTGATCCACATTAGACCCACAAGAGCAGAATTCTGTGCAGAAAACTTAGTTTCGATAGCTTAGCTAATTCAGGAGATATCTAGGCGCGAATGCATTTTGGATGATGACCTCTAATTTGACCATGTACAAAAACCCATTACCTTGACATGACCTGTGTTGAAAGAGGATAGACCAAGTTTGTCAAAGTTGAATTGAAATGATCTTTAAGATTTCGCTGAAGAGAGGCAGTTACAATTGCCTCCTTCTGTTTCATAATGTTTTTGTATGCTTTTGTAGCAAGTTCAGACCCAGACATAAAAACGTCCCCATGAGCTACACTCGCCTGGTAGCACGTTGGTATCACGAGCAAGATGTCTGGTCTGGTTTTCAAACCCCATTGGAGGCATAAACATGTATGCTGCTCTGCTACAATTGGTGTCAGAAGTGGGATAGGATAAATGGACTGTGTTTATATGCTTTTCTATCTGAATCAGAAGCTCAAAGCACTTTACAATGATGCCTTGCATGCGCTTACTATACACCGAGAGCAACTTGGGGATTAAGAACCTTGTCCAAGGGTTCTTAGTGATTTTCCAGTCAGGTTGGGGTTTTTAACTGAGGATTCTCTGGTCTCGTCACCACCCCAGAAGTCCATGTAAGTTCTAGTTACACAACATAGTTTGCCAGTTTGTCATCTTGTTTAGTCTCAGAATGGAAATTCTGTTTGTCAATACTGTATGTTCACCCGCGCAATATACAAACAGATGGTACACAGCAATGTTAACACCAACATTACGTATATTATCCAGCAATGGTTGGATTGCCAGATTATGATTTGAAGTGTAGCTATATCCTGCTAGCTTTTAGTTAGCATTTTATTCTGTTTACATTGGGTTTGCTTTGCTAGCCTTTTGTTAGCATCAGAATCAGGTTTATTACCAAGTATGTGCTGGCATTCAAGGAATTTGCTTTGCTGAACTGGTGTAAAAATAAGGGCATGATTACGGAGACATAATATATGCACAGACTGAATTGAATGAGTATGGTGAACATTACATAGGTTTATGTCGTTAGCTTTGTATTCTGTTAGCTTTGCATTAGCGTTATGCTTGCTGTTTTATATGGTTTTTGCTTCACATATTAGGGGTCTTAAAAAAAATTTAATTAGCTTTATGTCTATGTTCCGTTAGCATGCTAATTCAACTAGTTTTAGATTCAATTGAACTTTTTGGTCAGTTTGATTTTAAATTTCTGGTGCAGTGATTAGCACTTTTAATCATACTTTCTGAACATGGCACTAGAAACTCCTTCTGAGGCAACGTCAACAAATATCTTCTGAGAAAACAAGTACAAAAAATGTGGTCCTTTCCTTTTCTAATGATCAAAGAAATGAAACGGCCATTCCTGAGAGTAAGCTCACCATATTTAATGAGCTATTGTGAGAATTAAATTACTTTAAATGCAGGAAACTGACAAATACAGCATGCTTAACCAAAATGGAACGTTGACACGGATAGTTTAAAATATGCCGAATTCTCCATCCAAATATATCCTTGTAATTTCACAGGGGAAGGTCCATCGTTAGAGCTTCAACAGAAAAGCACGCACTCTGCATAACGGTCCCCCACAGTGAGGCCGACGTAGAACAGTTTAATATCAGATCATAGAAGTTACAATTATCTTCGCATCGTAATTGTAAAGTGCAATGAAGTCAGTGTTTTTCGCTTTGGGTTTGTCTGTCAGAGGGTATGTCTTTTTTTAAGCTGTGGTCAATGTTGAGTAAGAGATTATTTTTGTTAGTGGCCGAACCACAGACTAGAATGAGAACAGTGCACATAAAAAAACAGCTTTACATTTAAAGGGATTTCAAATTGTTTTATTCTTTTTTTTGTACAAAGATTCCACAAAAATATTTAATAACTGTTGCGGACACCACTGATGTCAACGAGATACCACATGACCAGAATAGCGCCACAGAGAGGAGAAGATGGGGAACAGCAAGCAAACGGTTGTAAACACTTTCCAAACTCAAAATGTTCCTCAAAGTTCTCCTTCCACCGAAGAGCTCACAGCAAGTTAGTTGGATGTGTGTATTTTTTTCCCCTCATTACGGAGTGACGACAGCAGTCACTGATGCACGACTCTGACCCAGGAGGAACCTCGAAAGCCAATGCTGGTGTCCCGGCAAATGCCGCACTCAGAAAATCCTCTCTCTGTTCTCAGTGGATGGAAGTATAAAAAAAATATATATATACACAATGTTTACAAAATAAAGTCACTGTACACTTTGTTATTGAGTTCATGTGACTTTTTTGTTTCGATGAGCAGGCGTCCAAGACGGTGATCCTCACAGACATTCAACACAAGAAGAGACACCGGTGAGCAGGTCTACCACTGTCTGTCTGGACTGATGGACACTGTGGTGGAGCGGATCCATCTGCTGCGAATGTGTAAAGTGCACGTCCTCACGAATCATATTACAACACAACTCGATCAGCATCCATGATGTGCCATCATCAGTACTGGACGCTGAGAAATGACCTGTAGGTCCAAGTGTCCTGCAGAACCCGTTTTAACAAACGGGATGGGTGCAGAATTGTTTTGGACGTTCTTCATTTTTGGCTGTTGATTAATATGTCATCGCAGCTCCCGTCTTCTCTTCCGCACTTTCCGAGGACGTACTCTGCTCCTCGTCTTGCCTTTTGTTTCTGTTCTCTACTCCTGACTCCTCCTCTTTGTCCTCCTGATGGCCTTCATCCATGGCCGAGTCAGACTCGGACAGATATTTCTTGGTGTTGCTGGAGGTCGCCGCCTCCAGGGTCTTCAGCACGCTGCACAGCTCCATCTCGTGGCTCTCCACGTCGTACGGGGCAGCGGGAGGCGCGCAGGGGGGAGACCTGCACCCTGCACAGCTCTGGGAACAAAAGGGAAACATGAATGGACTACATCCGCATTGAACGTTCTGAAACAAACTGAAGATTTTGGCGTGTCACACTCACAGAGACGTTGATGGCTCGGGGGAGGCGCCCTGTGCGGATCCACGGGTGCACCTGGCTGAGCTCCTTCTTCTGCTCCTCGTTGAAGCGCGGCTGGTGTTTCTGCATACTGCTCAGGGCCTCACGGTCCTCTCGCAGCACCGTCTCCATGTCTCTGTGACACGGGACAGCAAAGCGTGACGCTGTCAGCCTTTGTTGATTTATTTTTCTAACGTATCTGGTGACATTTCACACAGTTGTCATACCTCACAGGCAGCTGGTATCTCATCATGACCTTCTCATCGGTGTTGGCCATTAGCAGCCAAATGGGATCCTGTAGGACACATTTAATAAACTGCTCCTCTCCATCTCCCACTGCGCTACTGCTGCCCCCTGCTGGCTCTTTGCGGGAGTGGTCATTCTCTGATGAGTCAATACTTCCAAAGTACTTGCTGGTGTGGCTGCCCCGGCTGCTGCCTGCGTGGATGACAGGATGAAAAGCAACTTTTAACACGAGTTGGTCTTCTCTGCTTATTGTTGCATAAAATGCTGTTGGTGACTCACAAGACAAATTTTTATGGATTTAAGGTGAAGGATAGTTTTAAATTTCATACATATTTGGCAACAACAAAAAGTTGACATTAAAAAAAAAAAAAAATATTTCAGAGGTATGATTAGTGACTGACTCATGCCGCTGGTGCCAGAGGAGCTGCAGCCATTAGAGCCGGACCCAGAACCCGAGGACCTCGTGCCCGAGGACCCCGTTCCAGAAGCCGCTGATCCGGTCCCTGAGCAAGAGTCTTCGTGCAGCAGCAGATCGAGCAGGTCACTGGAGGTGGACATGGCGTCGTTGGATTCATTGGTTTCGCCCTAATAGCATGAAAAAAAAGGAGTGGGGGGGGACTTTAATGCCTTTCTAACATTTCATTCTACCTCAAATTTTTCAAGATTATTAAAATAATGTACATTTTCATTCTCCTTGGACACGTCGTCAGAGCTCCTCTGGTTGGTCGAGCTCTGCACCCCAGCTGCTCCGCCCTGCACAGAAGGTGTCGCCTGCTGTGATGCTGCCAGTGCCGTGGCAACCTCCAACCGGTTGCTAGGTGACTCCTCCAGCTGCAGCAGGTTGAGAGGGGAGGAGCATCGGGACTGGAAGAGTGGAGATTCAACTCCCTCACGCTCAAGGGGAGTCTGAGTGTTGGACTGTGGGGTGCTGCTGCGGGACAGGGCACAAGCGCCTGGAATGGGCACGGGGTTAGGGATAATAGCGGGCGCTGCAGGTGGGGCAGCTACGGGGTAACCAAAGTTGGGGTTGTAGAACTGGCCGAGGGTGGCACCTGGCTGAGAGACGGGCGCTCCTATTTGGGGGAACATGTAGTTGGGTAGAACGAACGCCATCATGGGGGGAACCACCTGGGCTGTGTTGAAACGTGTCGGGTCTGCGAAGGGCACAAGCTGCGTGAGCGGTGGGTAAACTGGGTAGAATGGAAGCATGCCTGGGGCAAAAGGGGCAGAGGGGATGCTGGTCTGTGAGCCAACAGAGGGCCACGAGGAAGAGTTTGTGGGGGGTGCGAGGGGCATGTTGTGAGCCATGGGAGCTGTGCAGGTTGTGGGACCTCTGTGGGTCCCGGTTAGTCCCACGGAACTGTGCTGGTCAGATGACTCTTGATGCTTGAGCCTCTTACCGCCGCGGCCACGGCGATGACTGGTGCTGCCTCCTGCAGCTGGGTAGTCACGAGAACATCGAACTCCTGAGAAGGAAAAGGAAACAACAAAAGAAATTAGGTGTCAAACAGGAAGACATGATGAGACAGAAGCTGTGTCCAAATTCAGGGGCTGCATCCTCTTAAAGCTGAATTTATCGACTGGTGCGAATACGCCGTCACATTTTGAAGGCTCTTTGGAATGCCAAACGCACTTTCTATTCCCCGAAAATGAAGAATAGAACAGGTGTATTCTTCATGGCCCAAACATTCCCATGAGTCATTGTGCGAGCCCCACCCACCAAGAAAAAATGGTTGGTAAATATATATAAAAAGAGTGTTTTGGCCTGTATATGTACAATTATAAGTAGGTAACATTTATAATTCAAGAATAAACAAGAATTAAAAATGATGACTAAACTAGAGGTTACGGCCACTGCGCTAGGTCGTCACGGGGGTAGGGTCGGGACAAGCAATCACAAAGTGCTCCGTGGGCTATGAACAGTTGGTTCCATCTCTGCAGTCTTGAAAGGCCAGAGCTACATAAAACGCAGTGAGTGAATTGAGATGCAGACAGATAAGTACCAAGTAGTGAATCACAGTTTAACGCCATCTGCTCCGTTAGCAAGGGAGCTAAATAATGAAGATGAAGCACTCGGGATGAGTGTGGCGCTACCTCGTGACAGCGGGTTGGCAGTTGCGGTTTGGCAGTGCACAGTCGAAGAAGCAGTCTGGTCAAAAACATGGAGCTTGCTCAGGTCCTTGAAGCGGTCGAGGAACGCCTGCTCCTCCTGCTGCGTGTGGGCGGACAGCACCTCCTTCGTCAGACCCAGACGGCCTCCTCCGCCGCTGACACTTGAACTTCTCCGGCTGTCCCACTCTGGGTGGGCGGCTTGTGGCGGCGGCAGAGGTGGAGGCAAGGTAACTGCCGTGTTAGCGAGCGGTGTTGCTGTCGTGGTCGGACAAGGCAGCGTAGGAGTGGTAGGAGCCTCCTCCATGACGATATCTGTTAAAAAATGAGAGAGAGAAAAAAATGAACTCTTGAGAACTTTTTGTATGAAGTCAACAGCTGAACTCAAACCAAAATAAAATAAATTGTTTCGGAACAGAACGCCACCAAATAGAAACTGCTCACCAGACTCAGGCGGCTTCTTGTCTCCCACGTGGACGATGGTGCTGCTGAAACTACACTGGGATGTGACGGAGGCAACGCTCTTTGCCTTTTTGACCAAGGTCAGCGGAGGCAGAGGAGGTGGCTCCCCCACCAGGCCAACTGAAGCAACTACAAGAGAACAAAAGTTTGGTTACAATAATCATGCACATTCTTCTTCCCTGATTTTGATATTGTTAATTCCCCATTCTCAGTCTCATCTTGGCTAAAATGGTTCTATGTAACGGTACCATACCTTTAGTGCTGCCGTTAACCTCCTGCTGTTTGTCATCGTCTGAGGTGGATGAGGTGGTGCAGGAAGACGAACCGCATTTCCTTTTAACTGTGTTTGGAATGTTGCAGCTCTCCAAATACCTGGTTGGAGACACGTTTGAGCAAAACACCAAAACTCTGACAGCTGCAACCAGGATGTGACACCACAACACACACACACACCTTATGATGCTGTCCAGACAGTTGATTTGCTGGTATGAGTAGGCAGTAGGAGGCTCCTTCTGTACCAGAGGTGCAGGTACCAGGGTGTGTGGAGGTTTTGTCATGTCGGCTATCAGGCCTCTGACTGGGTCACTGAAGGTGCTCGCTGCACCTACAGCGGAACGGCAGAGCAGCAGAAACTGAGTCTCATCTTTTTGATGCTACACATGAAAATTATTTAAAAAGTTTATTGAACGCATATCTATCAACATGCAGTTTTGTGTGGATCTTGATAACCGTGACAGCAATTGCGCTGCATGCTCCTCTGGTTAGTCATGTTTTCCAAGTTTAACTGAACATTTTCTCATCTGTATAATCCAAATTATGTGTTTTGAGAAATAACAATTATTTGAAATGCTCATTTCTGGGACTCAGAGAGCAGATACACAACTGGGATGTGACCCAGCTTTGACAAATACCTGCGTGGATTTGTTTCCTGGGCGGTGGCCGGTTGCGGGACTCGATGAAAACCTGCTGTCCGTTAGTCTTCACCATGTGAACGTCTTTGCAAATCTGCTGGAAGGTCATCTGAAACAACCACACAATCGCTTGGTAAACAGCTTTTTGTTGTTCATTTCGTCTCCTCGACTAAAAGCTAGTTGTTGCTGAGACTCACCGGTTTGTGTGCGGCCACCATGGCGACGGCGTCTTCCGCGACTGGGCTGTTGCTGTCGCTGGAGGAGGTGGCCGAGGCGCTGAGGTGCTGCTGATGCGAGTGGCGAGATCCCCGCGAGCCGCTGGAGTCGAGCGAGCTATAGCCCTGAGAGCTGCCGCTGTGCACCGGCTGCACCAGGACCCGGTGGATCTGCTCGCTCAGCTGGACGACATCGGGCATGGCGGTCCGGCTCTCGCAGCTCGCTGGCGTGGTGAACACATCTTCATTCAGTGGACTCCTGAACAGCGGTAGCGAACGGACAGCCAAGCAGTGCTGATGAGCTTCAAGCTTACAGCATAGTGTTACGTTTTCCGAGTAAGTTATGAAACATACGTTCTGACTTTGTGCCGCCCGACAATGAATGACACCTTCCGACTCCAGGGGTTGACAAATGAAGACCAGCTGGTGTCGATGGTGAGGTATTCCCCATTGCGGGCGCACATCCTCAGAGGTGAATAGTCAAACGGCTGTCCGGCAAACTGAAAGACTGACACAAGAAAAGTGGTGAATTAAAAAAAATAAATAAAAAGATTCACATATTTTGCTTGTTCGTGAGAGCCGAGTTAAATGGACTCACTCTTTTCATGTATAGCCACCATCGTGGGCCTGTCTTCAGGGTGGATGTAGAGCAGGATGGGAGTTCCCACCAAGTCCTGAGGCAGATAGCCCAACAACGGCACTGCCCTGCACACACCAAGCAACAACAAACTGCCATCAGTTTACACTCATCCTCAGCGGGTTCAGAGGTTTTTTTTTTTTTTTTTTAGTAATTATTAGCTCACACTGGCAGGAAAAAAAACATGAAAAGAAATAAATGTGAAAACCACAGTGATGCTACTAGGCCCATCCGGACATGCAGGATTTATTCACAACATAAAAAGTAGCAGCCATCTATTTGTATGTAATGATTAATGTTTTCATGGTATCCATTGCAAAGAATGAAGCAATGCTCCCTCTGGGCTCTGAGCTTTTCTGTCCCTCGTTTTCATTCTTGGCCTCACAAATGGCAGCGACTTTCTAGAAATGATCCAGGCTAATTTTGCTTCTGACAGAGACTGTGATTGGCCTAGAATCAATATACATCTTTTTTTCGTCGTGTAGACAGACTTTAGACTTGTTAAAAGGCTCCAACGCCGTTCATTCTCCAGAGGAGGGAGGGTTGAGGAGGAGTGGCCGAGGAGGGAAACCTTGTTTACATCCTGAAGTGTTGCTCAAGTATGACATCTAGTGGCAGAAAAATCATTCATCGCACCTTTAACAATGGCTAAATAAAAATGAAATTGATGTTTCTGAAAAGGTATGGAGGGCCGATGGAAGGCTGAAAGTAACACAGTGAATAGCCTTAAAGTAAATATAATATTGTGAATGACAACATGTAACTCTGATGCAGTCCTTAAATAAAAGTTATTTTCAGATTGTGTTCAATTGTATTTGCAGCTGAATTTGTGCCATTTCAGTTTCCAGTGTCACTCGTCTCACTGTGTTCACCTGTATCATTCCGACACTGTACCCAGAATGCACCACAGCAGTGACCATAGCATGACTAGTTACTGACCTCTCGTCAACATCCTGGAAAAGGCAGCTGGGGGTGTGGCTGGTGGTAAAGATCCTCTTATCGGGTGGAATTCTGGGAGCTGCAAATATAACAGAATAGAAGCACGTTTGTAATCTGTAACTAACAAAACGAGGAGCTGGAGCCTGCATTTCTGTCGTAGTAATGCCATAGGTATTAAAGGCACTGCGCTGCCGTGGTTTGAATCATATTTATCTAATAGATTACAATTTGTTCATGTAAATGGGGAATCTTCTTCACAGACTAAGGTTAATTATGGAGTTCCACAAGGTTCTGTGCTAGGACCAATTTTATTCACTTTATACATGCTTCCCTTAGGCAGTATTATTAGACGGTATTGCTTAAATTTTCATTGTTACGCAGATGATACCCAGCTTATCTATCCATGAAGCCAGAGGACATACACCAATTAGCTAAACTGCAGGATTGTTCTTACAGACATAAAGACATGGATGACCTCTCAATTTCCTGCTTTTAAACTCAGATAAACACTGAAGTTATTGTACTTGGCCCCACAATCTTAGAAACATGGTATCTAACCAGATCCTTACTCTGGATGGCATTACCCCTGACCTCTAGTAATACTGTGAGAAATCTTGGAGTCATTTTTGATCAGGATATGTCATTCAAAGCACATATTAAACAATATGTACGACTGCTTTTTTGCATTTACGCACTATCTCTAAAATTAGAAAGGTCTTGTCTCAGAGTGATGCTGAAAAACTAATTCATGCATTTATTTCCTCTAGGCTGGACTATTGTAATTCATTATTATCAGGTTGTCATAAAGTTCCCTGAAAAGCCTTCAGTTAATTCAAAATGCTGCAGCTAGAGTACTACGGGGACTAGAAGGAGAGAGCATATCTTCACCCTATTGGCCTCTCTTCATTGGCTTCCTGTTAATTCTAGAATAGAATTTAAAATTCTTCTTCTTACTTATAAGGTTTTGAATAATCAGGTCCCATCTATCTTAGGGACCTCATAGTACCATATCACCACAATAGAGCGCTTCGCTCTCAGACTGCAGGTTACTTGTAGTTCCTAGGGTTTGTAAGAGTAGAATGGGAGGCACAGCCTTCAGCTTTCAGGATCCTCTCCTGTGGAACAGTCCAATTCAGATCAGGGAGACAGACACCCCTCTTACCTTTTAAGATTAGGCTTAAAACTTTTCCTTTTTGCTAAAGCTTATAGTAGGGCTGGATCAGGTGACCCTGAACCATCCCTTAGTTATGCTGCTATAGACTTAGACTGCTGGGGGTTCCCATGATGCACTGAGTGTTTCTTTCTCTTTTTGCTCTGTATGCACCACTCTGCATTTAATCATTAGTGATTGATCTCTGCTCCCCTCCACAGCATGTCTTTTTGCTGGTTCTCTCCCTCAGCCCCAACCAGTCCCAGCAGAAGACTGCCCCTCCCTGAGCCTGGTTCTGCTGGAGGTTTTCCTGTTAAAAGGGAGTTTTCCTTCCCACTGTCGCCAAGTGCTTGCGCACAGGGGGTCGTTTTGACCGTTGGGGTTTTTACGTAATTATTGTAGGCCTTGCCTTAAATAAAGCGCCTTGGGGCAACTGTTTCTTGTGATTTGGCGCTATATAAATAAAATTGATTGATTGATTGTAAAGACTTTTTGTGCTGTTGTGACTCATCTGATTATTTCGAGTTTATGTTTCCATCCATATTCAGAGGAATATGGTGACTCAAAACAATCAGCGAAACACCGGCTGTCATTTTCTTCTGCTTTCATTTGCAGACTTAATGTACCTCAAGAATATTTCAAATTAAAACATGTAGATAATAAGTTGATGACACTGTGAAACCCACTTATAATAAAGATACGGTGCAGTGACGCTACCTTCGTATCCAGAGTGGACCCTCTCGGCTATGAGCAGGCAGCAGGGCTGCGGCTCGGCAGCGTCAGAGTCTCTGATGGTCAGTTGGTACGGCGTGAGGCGAAAGGGGTAGTAGCGGATCTCACCGCCTCGGCTCCGGTCGGCACTGATTCGACAGAACATGGACTTCTCCTGAGTGCAGTCAACCAGAGGAGGAGCTGGAATCAGGTGCATCGAGAGAGAGTCAGTGCTGTGAGTAGCGTAAATAGTATTTCATAAATTTTTTTCTTCCCCAAAATTTCTCTGCATTGAGCTCACCGGAACCGATGCAGGAAGCCCAAGAAGGCAGGCGGCAGGGCGCCGTGCTGCTGTAGAACGTGCTGATGTCCTGCGGGGCCAAAAGCTCAGAAAACATCGTCCCCTGCAGACACTCAGGTTTACAGCGCAGCAGAGATGATCCTTGGGGTGACACATACACAATTTTCCCAGATAGGAACGACACCGCCATGGAGAAGGTGTCCTGGAAAGACCAGAAGAATTTCCCCACCAGGTTAGTCACTGTGTCATTTAATTTTATCTGTCACGGCAGTATAAACACATTCTGGTCATACTGTCCATCATAAACCATTCTTGGCTAATGGTTGTTGAGGAAAAATAAATAATTTGATCCTTCTTAATATGCAAATATATGGACCGACCAACCGTCAAATCTAATCAGCTTCTCTTCTCCTTAGTGTGTACTTACAGTGCACGTTTGACAGGTCTACTATGTATGAACAAGTTATTGTGTTCACAAGAATGTGTAAACACAGATAGCCTGATGGCAGCTGGATAACATAACACCCTTCATTCTATTAGGATCAAGTCCAGTAGTATGAAGATGGAAAAAGCTGATGCCACACTGAAATACTTCAAGTGTCATCAGGCCACGAGTGAAAAACAGCTGTTGTTCAGCTTTGTTCTGAACTTACGGTGTTTTTTAGGGTGTACTCTGAGGTGATATTGTCCAGTTCCTCTATTGTGAACGTAGATAAGTCCAGGCTGCAGCCGTGGCACTCTTCCACACTCCACTGGTGGTAGTACTCCTTGTTGGCTGGAAGGACACGCACACAATTATTAGCTTAGCTTACATTATTTTTGCACAAGCAAATGAGCACAGACACATAAAAAAGGGCAGTGACTTAAAATGTATCAGTAATTTTGACCTTGTCCTGACATCTTCAATTCACTGTTGAATTCTGAGTGCCACTTTAATAAGATGCACGCGGAGTCGTGCCCTCACCTCGAACCTGTCGCACACATTGCAGGGCATATTTGAGAGCGGTTATGGTGCTGGACTGGCCCTTGTTCTTGCGCTCGGCTGGCAGGCGGAGCTTGAGCTCCTTGATAGCCTTCATTAGCTCTTTGTGGGTCTGAAGCCTCGCCGATTGGTCGCTGCTGCAGCCGGACGTGGACGGTGGGTCCTGCTCGGAGCTTGCTGACAGCAGGCTGTAGGCCAGTGAGCTGCTGGGGGGTGAGTTGGAGCTGAGAAAAACAAAGTTGAGATAACGGTGAATGTCAGTTTTTAGATGATAAACTCTTAGCATCGTTAAATGCTTGTGATGGTTACAGTTCAGCTGACAAGTTTGTTGTTTCAGCAGCTCGATATACGGTGATCTCGTTTACAGTTGAACCCTGGAGCGGCGTGACTGCCAGCAGGAAGCAAGCAGCTTGTAGCCTGGTACTTTGAGGATCTTTATGACTGACTCTTGGAAATTACGAAGCGTTCTGGATCCAAGATTTTGGAAGCCGGGATCAGGCTTTATCTGATCAGAAATTAATTTACGTGAATGAAACTGTAGGTGAAGCTCTGCTTGTTAGTTTTTTTTTTTAAAGACATGCTACATTTGAATTTTGAACTGAACCTGAAAGAAAAGGCAAAAGGAGCAAAACCACAAATATTAAGGAATAAATAAGGTTTGCAGTTTATTTTCCATTTAATTTTGTGAAAGAAGTGAATCCAATCCAAATCCACCTCAAAATGTAATCACTTGCTTCCACTTCAAACCAACATACTGCTACAAAAGTTAAAAAAAAAAAGCATAAAAAAATCCATCAACATCTTTGCAAGTTATCTTGTGCACATGACACACAAACTGAGGAAAAGCCGTTGCACCAAAAGTATCAATTCTGTTTGTCTTCTGCTTGGATGCTCCACTTTGTTTCCCAACATCAACATGAAAATGTGAAATTAAAATTCCACAGCATGTGTATTCCTGGAACATTAGAATTTTGAGTCGTTGTGGGGGGCAAAAGCCAAAACAGAAGCCACCTGGATGTGTAAAATGAAACTCTGACATCATCTTCGTCTTTCTTACCTCTTGTTGCTGTCTGTGGTTTCAATCATGCCCGAGTCCTTGCCGTTCGATGAGCTTTGCGAGCTGCGTGTGGACTGGCGCCCGCGGGACCCGTTCTCCCTCTCCATTCCACCCTCGCTCTCCCTCTCTCCAGAGTCATTCCCGCTGGAGAGGCCGTCCATATCGTCGGAGGTGGGACCCCTCCGGTTGCTGGGCGAGCCACTGCTGGGAGAAGAACCTCCTCTGGCGCCAACAGCTCGGTCCTGGTTGGTGACATTGGTACTGAGCTGACCACTGTTGGGTTTTGGGGAGTTTAATCCTGCAGAGTCTGTTTCTAGCTCAGTGTTTTCCACAGCAGCTACTCGCCCCCGAGTGTTGGTGCTGGCCAATGATTTAGAGTTCTCATAACTCATATTAGATTAGGACACAGCTGAAGAATCAGCCAAGGTGAACAAAAGGATCCTACGATTTTTAAGTGGGACTACTGTCTTTGCACAAGTGGATCATTGTTGTGAGCTGACTGACAGAAACGACTGAGATAAATCTACTGATGAGACAAAAAAGTTGAGTGGAAACCCACCCGTCTCTGAGGAGTCAGGCGGCTACAACCACAGTTTTTCCAAAAGGTGCCAAGTGATGTTTGAAGTATCTTAACCAAGAGCAAGTGTCTGTCTTAGCATTGGTGAGAAAAAAAAAAAAAAAAAATGAATCTGCAATTATGAAACAGCCTTGGCGTAAGTCCTCCAACAGATGGGAGAGTGAGAAAAACAGCTCGGTTGGAAGCAAAAAAATATTTTTCAGTCTAATGCTTTTCTCACCTCTTCTGAGATGCACAGCTCTAAGTGCCTAAAGCCACCTGAGATGACAGAAACAGAGAGAAATAAAGTTAGCTGGTTGATTATGAAGGGCAAAAAAGGAAGAAAATAAAAATCAGCACTCACAATTTTAACAGGTTGTCTTCCACATAAGGAGGCGTGGCCTGTTTTTTTACCTAAACAATCTGCAATATAATCTTGACCGCAGAATAAAAATAATCTCCTGCTGCTATTTGCATGTAAGTGCGAACGTATGCACCTCATCGTGGAAAACAGGTGACCATGTGCTAATGCCGTAATCACATGGGACATTTGTTAGTCGTCATTGATTAGTCTACTTTTACCAGGAGGGCAGCCAAAACAAAGAGTACACCAGGAGGAGGGAGCAAAGATCACATCACTGGACCTGTGACAAATCTAGGCTTGCTTTTCAAATAGTACCTCAAAGTATAAACCTGTCCACTACCTACGCAAGAAATGGTGGACAGCTATTTATTCCACAGATGGGAGAAAAACCCTGTAATCCTTTAAGCTGTTCAGACGCAACCACAAGACAACACAATCGTCAGCGCCTTCATTTTTAGTCACCCGGCTGCCCTACAACCCTCTTTACCAACTTGTCCAGGACAGGTAATTCATATATACTACAGCTTCCTGACGCACTTGTCAACACGGCTGAGGAGACAAACTGAGCATGGGCCAGCAACAGAAGAGATCTCATTAGATCTGACAAGACAATAACACTGTCACCGAATAACTCACTCACTGCAGGAAGCGCAACAAACACAACAAGTGCAGATATCTTCCTGCTGAACATAAACTGCCATTCTGTTTGGTCACATGGATGATGCACACATGCAAAAAAAACTATGTGTGCAATGCCCGAACCAGGTGGAGAAGGAACAATTATAATCTATATTATAATAACCAAGTAGCCTCTGTGTGCGTGATCATGCAAAAAACCAGGGAGAGCTGACATTTGCTGTTGGATATGTTTATGTATTTCGGCTCAAAGTTGAACGCATCGAAAACAGAAAGTTGATAGGACTATTTTTGGAGAAATTTATATAATTAGTAATTTTTTCTCTCTTTTCAAACATGCTAAACATGGTCCTGGTTATGTGGATTCCCATACATGGAGTGCTTGCCAAAAATGTTAGAAAAGTAAGGACATAATTTAAATATTTCATTTACTCTAAAATGCCTAAAACAATTTAAGTATCTTTACAATTTGAGGAAAAAAAAAAGAAGTTAGGCTTTCCCATTGACCACTAATTATAACACGCACAATGCATTCTTACAAAATGCATATCCTGAAATTACATTTCAGTTTTACACACGCTGAGGACATCACCTCAGTGGATGCATCTCATAAAGCAAGCAGAAGTCTAAATATACTCTTCTGTGACATATGGCACAAATTATATGGTTTCAGGCTTAAACGGGACAGTTTCTACATGAACAAAGAGAACTGTGAGTCTGTGAGGGTGATTAACATGAGAGTTGATTAAAAAGAAATGGATTTGACACACTATGACCACTTTAATGAAAATGTTCCATCCTCCACCTTTATTTAAGAAATCTGCAATAAAAATTGTATAGTGTCAGGCTAATCAATGAATCAGTTTTGCACTGTTAATTCATTACAAACACATGCAGCTGCAAGTTTTTTAAGCGTATTATAATACGCAATGCAGTAATACTTTGCAGCAGGTCTTTGACCCACTGATGATAAAATTAGAATAAAGCCCCACTGAACATGAAGCTGAACTGTCACTCTACAGCCGCAGGTGGCGCTCAGTGGGCAAACACGCCAACTTTTTCTGCTCACCAAAACGTCCGAATCCACTTCAGACGAAAAAAAACAAACAAAAAAAAACACACACACACACACATCAGAAAACATCAGTTATTTATTTATTCCTAAGTGCCAGTGAGTATTGCGGCACCGTGAACCGCTCCATCAGGAGGCGCTGCATTGACACGCGGCGGCACGTGTCCGAGGCAGTGGTTTTCCGCGAGCCACGCCGGCTGCTGATTGGTCGCCGGGCCGACCAATGTGTCCGCGCGCACTGCTGTGACGGCGCCGCGGAGGAGGAGGAGATGGAGAGTCGCGCGCGCAGGCGGGGCTGCCACGCGAGCTCCGTGGACAAATGCGCGCTGGAGAGAACATGCGCAAAGCGAAGGATCGGACAGAAGGTTTTCAAACAAAGACGCAGTTTGAATGTGGAGGTTTAAGGGGACTTTCTGTGGCAATGTTTAAAGAGATCAGTCGAGTATGATCGAGGTTTCACCTTAAATAGCCTCATCATGCAACAATTCTGTGTGTGTGCATGTAGAAACCAGCACATGCAATCAATATTCAACCCCGACATGGTTTGTTTTGGATCTCTGTGCCATTTGCAATGCAAAGTCCATATTTATTTAAAAACAAACAAAAACGAGAGCACTGCACTCAGAGCGCAAACCTCTGCCAACACCTTGGAAAAAATGTCAAGGTCAAACTCTTTTTAATGCTAAAATCAAATAACCGCAAAATCTGCAATACAGATCAGATGCGGCTCAAACGTAAGTCTGTTCACTGAGAGTGCCAGTTTGCACCTCATTGTCAAAAATGAGAGTGATCGAGGCACTTCTGATTGAGATGTAATGCAAAATGTACACCAAATGGGCTTTTCAGTATTAGATTCAAATGTCTATAAAATCCACAATCTGGATCAGATCCGGATCAGACTTTGACAGGTGATAGTGAGTGCCAGTTTGCACCTCACTTTCAAATATAAGAGTGACTGGGGTGAGTTTGATTAAGATATAATGTAAAATATACATGGGGTTTTAAAGGTTCAATTTTAATGCCCACAAAATCTGTAATCTGAATCAGATTCAAACTTTGTCAGTCAACAGAGGATACCATCCTACATAATGCACTCAAATATGAAAGAAATTTATCTTTTTTGACAGAGTTACGAATTTTTGAAATTTTGCTCAATATTAAAGGATAGGGTTTTTTCCTGACTTTGACCTTTGACCTAGAAAACTGAATCAGTTCTTGCCTATCAGGATATAAATTATCTGGAAAATTTCATAACAATATACAACCCCAATTCCAGTGAAGTTGGGATGTTGTGTAAAATGTAAATAAAAACAGAATATGATTTGCAAATCCTCTTCAACCTATATTCAATTGAATACACCACAAAGACAAGATATTTAATGTTCAAACTGACAAACTTTATTGTTTTTGTGCAAATATTTGCTCATTTTGAAATGGATGCCTGTAAAACATTTAAAAAAAGCTGGGACAGTGGTATGTTTACCACTGTGTTACATCACCTTTCCTTCTAACAACACTCAATAAGCCTTTGGGAACTGTGGACGTTGATTGTTGAAGCTTTGTAGGTGGAATTCTTTCCCCATTCTTGATTGATGTACGACTTCAGTTGTTCAACAGACCGGGGTCTCCATTGTCGTATTTTGTGCTTCATAACGCACCACACATTTTCAATGGGCGACAGGTCTCGACTGCAGGCGGGCCAGTCTAGTACCCGCACTCTTTAACTACGAAGCCACACTGTTGTAATACGTGCAGAATGTGGCTTGGCATTGTCTTGTTGAAATAAACAGGGACGTCCCTGGAAAAAATGTTGCTTGGATGCAGCATGTATTGCTCCAAAACCTGGATGTGCCTTTCAGCATTGATGGTGCCATCACAGATGTGTAAGTTGCCCATGCCATGGGCACTAACACACCCCCATACCATCACAGATGCTGGCTTTTGAACTTTGCGCTGGTAACAATCTAGATGGTCTTTTCCCTCTTTTGTCCAGAGGACATGACATCCATGATTTCCAAAAACAATTTGAAATGCAGGCTCATCAGACCACAGCACACTTTTCCATGCTGCGTCTGTCCATTTCAAATGAGCTTGGACCCAGAGAAGACGGCGGCGTTTCTGGATGTTGTTGATGTATGACTTTCACTTTGCATGGTCGAGTTTTAACTTGCACTTGTAGATGTAGCGATGAACTGTGTTAACTGGCAATGATTTTCTCAAGTGTTCCTGAGCCCAAACGGTAAGACCCTTTACACAATGCCGCCTGAAGGATCAAAGGTCGGAAGCATTCAATGTTGGTTTTCAGCCTTGCTGCTTATGTGGAGAAAGTTCTCCAGATTCTCTGAAATGTCTGATTATATTATGGACTGTAGATGATGAAATCCCTAAATTCCTTGCAACTGAACATTGAGAAACATTGTTCATAAACTGTTGGACTATTTTTTCATGCAGTTGTTCACAAAGTGGTGATCCTTGCCTGTTCTTAAACTGTTGGACTATTTTTTCATGCAATTGTTCACAAAGTGGTGATCCTTGCCCCATCTTTACTTGTGAATGGCTGAGCCTTTTGGGGATACTCCTTTTATACCCAATCATGACACACAATTAGTGTCCTCAGTTCCCAAACGCTTATTGAGTGTTGTTCGACGGAAAGGTGATGTAACACAGTAGTACACATACAACTGTCCCAGCTTTTTTGAAACATGTTGCAGGCCTCCATTTCAAAATTAGCAAATATTTGCACAAAAACAATAAAGTTTATCAGTTTGAACATTAAATATCTTGTCTTTGTGGTGTATTCAACTGAATATAGTTTGTATTCTGTTTTTATTTACATTTCACACAATGTCCCAACTTCACTGGAATTGGGGTTGTATGAAAAACTGTGGGTTCCAGGCTGTTCACAAACAAACATGGGCAAAAACAACCTCCCCCAATGAAGGTTGGTAACAAACCTGCTCCTTGGTACAATTTCTTAACTGATACGTATGCATGAAATTAGCAACAAATATTGCTTTAACAATTTTTCTATGGTGATGATTCTGGATGTGATCATTCCACTACTTACTAAAAAATACCACAAATCCACAATATAAACAAAGTATACTTATGAATGCTGCTACTATTCAACCCTGAACTGTGACTGGATAATATGCAAAGTGTGAAGTGTTTAAATGGAGCCACTGTACATAATCACAGCATTGATTTAAGTGCAAGAAATCCAGTTAACCTGTTCACAAAATGTGATAAAGAAAGGATGCTTTACTGAAATGTGCAGTCAGGCCCTTAACAATGGATAAAGTGCAATAAACAATATGTAGTGGTGCGGGGAACCTGCAAGAAACCTGAAATGGTGCATGTCAAATGTACAACAGAAATAACTGAGGTGGAAGACAAATGGAAGACATGAGAATCAGGATGTAAATTGCCATAACCACCCATAAATTAATAACTTTAAACTTCAAGCCAATCCTTATGACCCATCAGGTCACCAATTCCACTAAAGCTGTTGTTTTCTTTGCCAAGAACATGCTCTGCTCTTCTGAGTCACAACTTTTTACTTTTAACATTTTAATGCAATTTATTCCAGCAAAAACTTGACTTTGAGGAGGGTAGCCCTGTACCCCTACCAGTGCTGGTAAAAGGTCATGCACATATATATATTTTTAAATAACTAACTTTTTTAATTAACTGCCCCCTCCCCATGCAGATTTTGCTGGTGATCATTTTCCAATGGGTGGAGAATGCTTACCCCTACTCATTCTACACCATAAACATACTTGTATGTTCCCATTTCTGCAAGGTAATATCTCAAAAATAATAAAGTGTACAATCTTGTACTTCTCCAACTTATAAGGGCATGTAACAAGCACAAACTGATTAAATTTGGGTGAACTTTAATGCATAGGATCAAACAAAAATCCAACTTTGTTTATGCGTATGTAACGTTCCACAGTTGTGTCTGCCACCTGCTGGATGCAGCACTTACTTTCTCACTGATCTCACAACTCAGGATAGCAACTGCAGGGAGTAGCACATTGCCCATTATGTAGCCACACAATAGAACGAGAAAATAAAAGTGAAATTAAACAAAAATTTTGTTGATACTGCAAATTACTGTTAGCAAATTCAAATTACTGCTTTGAAATATTTTTGAAACACATGCATTTTGAACACTTTCAGATTCTGCATGAAAAGGAAGACATCATGTGCTGCCATCCAACAATTACTGATGCAACATTTAAAAGCTGCAGTAAGTGGAGGATTTGTACATGCAGTGGCAGGTACGCTGCTTGTGTAGAGATTTGATGACAGCCAAATGCTGTAATACAATAAATAACAACAATAATAAAATAAAAATAAATGTGCATGTTTGCAATTTTAAGAAGTTGTTTATTTTAAAGATGCAGGAGACGTACGGCTGTTTTTTCTCTTTCTATCACGAGATTTGGCAACACAGATGTAGTCAGCTGATTAGATTACTCAGATTTGTGACCATCACAGCGTTAACAAGGACATGTCACTGTTAGCAGTCTTTAACCCATACAGTACACAGTATTAACCCATTACAGGTGTTTTATTTTTGCAGATCTGTTATTACATTTGTGCAACACTCACATGCATGTGCAATCTTACATACAAATAATTCAAATTGACGAGCTCAAGGGCGCAAAATAAGACTAATTTTAAAAATACGCCACGTCATTGTTCCATTACTGTTTTGTTTTTACCAGTTAACACAACACAATATTTAAATAGGATATCGGAGCTAGCATACAAAGCTATTAGCATGCTAGCGCAGCTGTCACCCACTCACAAAAACAAAATAAAAACACACACACAGCTCTTCAAACCGCCCAGCTTACCTTAAATGTGCCTTAAAACGCTGTGTTAATAGATCAGCAGGTTAGGTATTCCACGATATAACGAGCGCTTAACAATACGTAGCAAAAATCTGGCGGCGCTGACTGTCTTCTCTTTGACGCGCTCAGACATTTTTGTCCACCTCCCGACAACAGTTTACACGCAGGGCAACACGTGCAGCCGCATGGTCACGTGGAATAAGCTACCACCATTGGCCGGAGTGAAAGTGTGGCTCCACCCGCGACACGCCCCCTCACCATTTCATTGGTCCAGACCAGCAGAGGGGCGCCGCACGCGGCTCGTTTGTCACGTTGCAATGTGTCTGGTCTTGAATTCAGCTTCAAACTCACGAGAACCTGAGAGGGCGGAGCCCGGCCGTCCTTGCGTCCTGCATATGTCGTAATGGCAGTAAAAGACATGCAGTAACATTTTCTTTTGTGATTGTGGCACATTCCACAAATAGATAAGGAACTTATGCATTCTGACCTTTTTTTGACCCCAAAAATCATTAAAGGCAATGTTAACGCTGTTCACTGTTTTCTTCATCTGTTTTCGTGTTAAATGTTAACATTGCAGTGATTATTGCAGTGATTAGCTTGTAGCTAGGTCTTTCATGTGTATGTTCGAGAGTATCATGGATATCTCTTCAGTGGCGGCGCCAGGAAATTTTTTGTTTGGGGAGGGGGCTGAGGGGGGCTGGGTTAAAAGTTGGAGGGGCTCCACAAAATGTCGTCGAAATGACAATATATAGTAAATTGCTTTATAAATACCAAGGTATATGTTTTAGTCACCCGTGCTCCTCTAACATGTGGACACACCCTGCACACACACATCACTTAGAATGATTGCCGAACAACGATATACAGCTTATGTATTCTGTGTTCGTGCGCGGCTGCGGCCGACGTGCTTGATGAATTCCTCCGCAAAAAGTAGTTCCCAGATAATTGTGATATATTCCTGTGAGATAATAAGTATATCTCATCTATATCAATTCTAAAATTTACCAGTAATAAAATTATAAAGATAAGTGAAGTTTTAACGTGGCCGTAATAAATATTTAGGAAACTGAAATTTTTGGAGTATGGAGATAAATTTGTCTCATTAATACTTGCAAATGCACAGAGGGTGATTTAAAAATATCCTTTGATGTGTACACGTGCTTTGTGATCCACAAACACAAATTTCTGATTTGTAACTTGTGTGTGGTTTTTACAAATAAATGTTTATTTGCAAAACTGAAAATTCTGTTTGTGAAGGGTGATTCAAGATTGGTGGGTCACCGAACACACACATTCATCATTTTGCTCAGTTACGCAATATTGAGACATTCTCAGCGCAAAACTGCAGTTGAGATCCACAAATATGTCAGTCGCTATTCACATTATTGGCAGAATTATTGAAGGGGCTGAGGGGGCGCTTGGCTCATTATTGGGGGGGGCTTAAGCCACCCCAAGCCCCCCCGGCGCCGCCACTGTATCTCTTTTAAAAATGGTATTTTGTTGGTCCTCAAACTCTTTAAATAAGCATTGAAGATAGTGTTATTTTTGTTCACCTTTTTTTTCAAACTGATTTAGTGCTTAATTAAAAAAATATAAGGACAGCTAGCAGCTATTCCTTTTGTGTCTAGCTTGTGGCTACTCGCTAGCTAGATGAACAACAATTTTTGATATTTCCAATTTTCAAAATGACTAAATACATTGTTACATCGTGTGTTTAAACAGAAACTCCATGTGTTTGTGAACTGTTTAACAGAAATGATGACAAATTATAAATATATTTAAAAGTAAGTTATATTTAAAAGTCATTTTGTTATTTATTTGATTTTTTTTACTTTTTATTGTTTAACTTAGAGCAACCACAGTGTTCACACCTGAAAAAAAATACTTTATTCTTATAAAAGAAAAGAAAATAATAGTGAAACAACGAACTAAATCAGCACTATTACGACAACATGACGACATGGTGAGTGCACTGGTTGTGTTTGCGCGTTTTCTTGGTTATTACGGTTGTGGTAATACCCCAGCATGCACATTTCAACGTGCTCTCAACTCAAAGACGTCATTTATCCACTGAAGCTCTCAGCATGCAGGCGGGCTGCAGTGCACAGATGTAGGCCAGTGCAAGGCCACATGGCTTAATGATAACAGTAATAATCATCACTAAAATAACCTTATTTGATTTTATTTTCTATCAAGAAGATTGTGTCCAAAAGAGACAAAATAAAAGTTGTTGCTTTTTCTTTAGTTGAACTATGTATACAATATTACTTTTTATTTGCAACAATAAATATAACAACACATTTATTATATTCCTGCTTGGAAGAATCTTGTGAAATTATTTCTCACGCCACCTAAAGTGGACCATTCCATTTCTATAATGTGATTGTCGATGCGCGCCTCAATGTGCGCGTCATACCAACGTGGTTAATGTAAGAATCTAGACTTTTTATTGTCACTGTTTAAAACACTTTATTAGCTTGTCAAGTGTCTACAAGTAAAACACTAATTTTTAGCTCCTTTCTACCTCTACATTTGGCCTGAAAGTAATATAGTTTTCAGACATTAGCAAGAAAGCTAACATTTGCTTTATCGCTCGGAAGTTTGGGGATTTCGACCGCTAGCTCGTGGAAAAAATGCCTTGAATGCAACTTCTGGCAAAAACTATGGAATCACCGGCCTCGGAGGATGTTCATTCAGTTGTTTAATTTTGTAGAAAAAAAGCAGATCACAGACATGACACAAAACTAAAGTCATTTCAAATGGCAACTTTCTGGCTTTAAGAAACACTATAAGAAATCAAGAAAAAAAGATTGTGGCAGCCAGTAACGGTTACTTTTTTAGACCAAGCAGAGGGAAAAAAAATATGGAATCACTCAATTCTGAGGAAAAAATTATGGAATCATGAAAATCAAAAAAACGCTCCAACACATCACTAGTATTTTGTTGCACCACCTCTGGCTTTTATAACAGCTTGCAGTCTGAGGCATGGACTTAATGAGTGACAAACAGTACTCTTCATCAGTCTGGCTCCAACTTTCTCTGATTGCTGTTGCCAGATCAGCTTTGCAGGTTGGAGCCTTGTCATGGACCATTTTCTTCAACTTCCACCAAAGATTTTCAATTGGATTAAGATCCGGACTATTTGCAGGCCATGACATTGACCCTGTGTGTCTTTTTGCAAGGAATGTTTTCACAGCTTTTGCTCTATGGCAAGATGCATTATCATCTTGAAAATGATTTCATCATCCCCAAACATCCTTTCAATTGATGGGATAAAAAAAGTGTCCAAAATATCAACATAAACTTGTGCATTTATTGATGATGTAATGACAGCCATCTCCCCAGTGCCTTTAACTGACATGCAGCCCCATATCATCAATGACTGTGGAAATTTACGTTCTCTTCAAGCAGTCATCTTTATAAATCTCATTGGAACGGCACCAAACAAAAGTTCCAGCATCATCACCTTGCCCAATGCAGATTCGAGATTCATCACTGAATATTACTTTCATCCAGTCATCCACAGTCCACGATTGCTTTTCCTTAGCCCATTGTAACCTTGTTTTTTTCTGTTTAGGTGTTAATGATGGCTTTCGTTTAGCTTTTCTGTATGTAAATCCCATTTCCTTTAGGCAGTTTCTTACAGTTCGGTCACAGACGTTGACTCCAGTTTCCTCCCATTCGTTCCTCATTTGTTTTGTTGTGCATTTTTGATTTTTGAGACATATTGCTTTAAGTTTTCTGTCTTGACGCTTTGATGTCTTCCTTGGTCTACCAGTATGTTTGCCTTTAACAACCTTCCCATGTTGTTTGTATTTGGTCCAGAGTTTAGACACAGCTGACTGTGAACAACCAACATCTTTTGCAACATTGCGTGATGATTTACCCTCTTTTAAGAGTTTGATAATCCTCTCCTTTGTTTTAATTGACATCTCTCATGTTGGAGCCATGATTCATGTCAGTCCACTTGGTGCAACAGCTGTCCAGGGTGTGATCACTCCTTTTTAGATGCAGACTAATGAGCAGATGTGATTTGATGCAGGTGTTAGTTTTGGGGATGAAAATTTACAGGTTGATTCCATAATTTATTCCTCAGAATTGAGTGAGTCCATATTTTTTTTCCTCTGCTTGGTCTAAAAAAGTAACCGTTACTGACTGCCACAATCTTTTTTTCTTGATTTCTTATAGTGTTTCTTAAAGCCAGAAAGTTTCCATTTGAAATGACTTTAGTTTTGTGTCATGTCTGTGATCTGCTTTTTTTCTACAAAATTAAACACTGAATGAACATCCTCCGAGGCCGGTGATTCCATAATTATTGCCAGGGGTTGTACTACATTTTTACTATGTATAATATATTCACATTCTATGTACAATTAGTTAATGTACCGTACATCAGCAAAAACATCTTTGACAATTTCATTTAGCCCAAAAGATAACGTTAGCCTAGATCTATTGTGGTACAGGCTAAGTAGTTGATGGCTCAAATTACCAACGTAAACTCAAGCACGCACTTTTTCTCCAAAGCTGGGTGTTTTTATGTTGGGTTTTTCCAAATGTCAAATAAATAAAAGTTGGGCCTTTTTTATATTTGTTGTTTGCTTTTATAATATGCAGGCAAACTATTGGTTTTTTACTCAAATTTGGCAATTTTACCATTCTGGGCAATTGGGAAAAATACGTATATACAAAAACATCATGCATTGAAGGCTAAGAAATTTCATTAGTCCAAGTGAGTGACTGCTTTATTTAAAAATATAACTTTCTCAAATGTTTACATTTTAAAAGTGTCTAAGAAACAATGCATACAATAAATACATGACCTTTTCCAAGGGAAAAACATGTTTCTGTCTTCTGAATGAATGGAAAAAGAATAAGTCCCTGTGACAGCTGCTTCATGTCATGTGTTGTGTTTGTTAATTTATCATGAAGAGTTGCTGGGTGGGCAGCATGGTGCCTTAGTGGTTAGCTCTGTTACCTCGCAGCAAGAAGGCCGTGGGATTGATTCCCACCTGTGGCCTTTCTGCATGTTCTCCCCGTGTTTGCGTGGGTTCCCCTCCGGGTGTTCCGGCTTCCTCCCACGTCCAAAGACATGCAGGTAAGGTGAATTGGAAATTTTAAATTGTCTGTAGGTGTGCATGTGTTTGTTTGTCTATATGTGGCCCTAAAACAGACCGGAGTCCTGTCCAGGATGTACTGCCCTATGACTTTTGGGATAGACTCCAGCCCCCGTGACCCTTAATTGGAGTAAGCAAGTATACACATAGAAAACAGATTGATTGATGGACTTGCTGGGTGATAGGGGGAATCATTATGTATTGATGTGGTTGTTATTGTTGTGAGATGGGTGATGTCTGTCTTTCATTTCCAGCGACTTCATTGTGATTATTGCATAATTTGCAATTTGTTTATGATAATGCAAAATAGAGAATGTGGAACAAATCCTTGTATGCGATTAGCTTTTTTATTTGATATTCGACTCACTGCATATTTGATGCACTTTACACATGTATTTATTTGCAGTGAACCCTAGAACACATTTGAAAGCATCTTAAATCTGTCCATTAGATGGTAGCATTGTAGAACATTTGCACAATACAACAGAGTGCACTGACCTGCGGCAATGTGATACAGCTCTAAAACTTTAATGACACTGATATTGCAGTGTAAACTTATTAGCTTCTTTTAAAATTTCATGACTTTTCACCTTTGGCGTGTTCGCCATGTTAAGAAAATCTGCATTTACAGTAGTGTTCAGAATAATAGTAGTGCTTTGTGACTAAAAAGATTAATCCAGATTTTGAGTATATTTCTTATTGTTACATGGGAAATAAGGTACCAGTAGATTCAGTAGATTCTCACAAATCCAACAAGACCAAACATTCATGATATGCACACTCTTAAGGCTATGAAATTTGGCTATTAGTAAAGGTTTTGAGAAATATACTCAAAACCTGGATTAATCTTTTTAGTCACATAGCACTATTATTCTGAACACTACTGTATATGGCACCTTTCATCAATATCAGAACCTCAAAGCACTTTACAATAATGCCACACATTCACCCACTGATGCCACGGTTCTGCCGTGCACATCCCATGCAGATTAAGGACCTCGCCCAAGGCCTTCAGTGATTTTCTGGCCAGGTGGAAGGTTTGAACCAAGGATCTTCTGGTGTCAAGCCCACTGCTTAACCACTGGACCATCACCTCCCAATCAATCATCAATGCAGAATGGTTTCCACTCCGCTTCAGGTGATGGAGCTGGCTTGTCTTGCTCTGGGAGATGTTCACTTGAAGACTTTGAGGTGTTAACGAGGCAAAAGACATTTTAGCTGAGAATATATCATCAGCAAACTTTTACGTCTTTTGATCTCATGCAGGAATTTGCTCGTAACTGAGCATTTATCTGGTATCATAAACATTGTATCCTATGTGTCCTGTCTTTGGTAGATGAGGATGTAACATGATTTTTGCCGATCCTGGCAAACCACAGCACTCGTGGTCTCACTGACCATGATGTCATTGCACGTGAGCCATGAATCTGAGGTTCTGTCGGAACTGTTTGCCTTACAGAACCTGTCGCAGATGTAATGGCCTATGAGGAGAGGACACATTGTGACATTAGACATCTGAGGATACACTGAATATGAAAATGCTACGACTTGACTCATAGTAAAGAATAAGAGGTGCCAAACACCTACCTGACTCAGACGTGCTGCCAAAATGACTGATGACACTCACAAGAGAGTAATGTACAGAACTCTAAAAAACAACCATACAACAGTTAGTTACATACACATAACCAGTCAACATTCACCGAAAAGAGTCAACGTTTACCATTTCAGGACTTGTGGGTGTTGCATTGATCACAAGTTCAGGTGATAGCACGATCGGGGTGTGCACCTTCGTAATCATGTAGGGCGGCACAAACTGGAACCGTTTGAGCTGCAGGATCAGGACACTGTTGCCAGAGAGAGAGAGAGAAGAAGCAAAGTAAAACACAAGGCTCAGACAATGTGGACGAAGTGTCTGAACAAATGGTCTACATATTGGAAGTCCAACTCCAAAGGCTGAGAAGCCATTTTCAGTTTCTGTTTAGTTTTTTGTTGGGGGGGCAGTGTTGGGGAGGCTGAGGTACTGACCTTGGCATGGATTTGAAGGACAGTTGCATTCTTGCCATCTGGAACCCACATTGGCAGTGATACTCCACCTCGGTCTCCTGCAAAAGACAACAGACAAAACAACCCTTTAAAAATCTCTTGTTCATCTGCCTCGTCAATGAAGTTTGGATACTCTTTGAATCAGAATCTTAAATTCTAATCTGAGTGGTCAAAAAGCCAATCCAAAAGTCACATACCATCAGGTAATTCTGCAACAAATCGCTGACTGACGCATCATGTTCAGTGTTCAAGGAGAGTTGCGTGAAGTCCTCCTTTCTGGACGATTGTCGACCACACCTGGAGAATAAAGGGAGGGTTTAAATAAAAGCAGTTCTTGGTGAAAACACATCATGCAAGTGGCTACTGTCCAAGATTGAGTGTGTTGAGTCAAAATGAAGAGGATTTCAATCGTACCGAATGCAGGTCCTGGTGTTCAGCATCTCAAAGCCCATGTGATTTCCAACAGGGCAGGTATAGGGGACACCCATGCTGTCTCCTATTGCCCCGAGAATTGGTGAGAGGGAACTTATCTGATGAAGCATGCAGGTCAGGAACTCGTGAGTGTCCTGCACAAACACAGAAATGCACAAAGCTCAAAACTCACTAGTAAGTGCATCAGTATCAAATAAATAAAATGACACTGGAGTCAAAGATAACTCACTTTTTGTCTGTTGTCTTCAAACTGCGAGTAAGACTGAGACACGGCCTTCTTCAGCTTTCGAAGCGCATCAAACTTTGTGCCCTGGTCTTCGAAGTTGCTGACTTCTGCAACTTTCACAAAGTTTCTAGACAAAAAAAGAGTAAAGAATTGAGCAGAACGTTTTGAAATGTGAAAGCTGGTGGACAGCAGGAAGAGTCATGGGGTGGTGTTTTACCTGATGATATCAGCATCAGGAAGTGAATGCCAAATCATCTTCTGTCTTTTAATATCGTCAAGAAACGCTTTCAGCGTCAGGAGGCCTTGCAGTGCAGAATTCATGTAGCAACTCTGTCCTAAATTTGGCAACCTGAAACACAAAAGAATGACGGAATGCAAAAGGCAGAAAGGTTGAAGGCTGTAGACAGCATCAATACCCCTGCAATAATCAGAAACGGTGCTTAAAAACACCAAAACTTTAAAATGGGGTAAAAAGTTCTCCAGAGATGCAGGTGAACATACAGGTGAAAATGTGTATTGGTACTGGTGCTTACCCACAGGAGAAAAAATCATTTATTGTGGTAACTTGCGGTGGCCTCCCACCGAGGCATTGTTGAGTCTGGTCTTTTTCCCTTCATGGGTAGACACAAACACAAGGATACACAACTTAACTGATGAACAAAATAGTGTTAACATTCAATTATGCTGCAAAACTTGAGTATATGACACAAAATATACAAATGAAAAGAGTAATATGATCGTTGAAGGCCAAATATCGTTTTGTATCGGAGGTGCAAAGCAAACCCTGCATGCATTATTGGTAGCAAGGGTATTTGCAGACAGTCCGACACATATGTGTGATTATAATATTGTGCATGAACACTAGTGTGCAGGGTGTAAAAACTTCACACCCTTGTGAAAACGTCAGTAGAACCATTTCCTTACCTGTGTTGCTTTTCTTCACTATCGTGTTTCCCTTTGAAGAGTCGTTCCTGTAGTTTATTGTGAAGCTTAAAAGACAAAATAACACAGTTAAACACAATATTGGACAAGCACAGACTTATTGACAGAAGGATCACACTGGAACTAAATGTGTTTTATATGCAATAATTATTTATATTTGTTTTTGCTTTGGCGGAACCCTCTGTCAGCGAGGTCTTCAACTCCCACCTCCGGGAGAGCTTCTCCCAGATCCTGGGGGAGGTTGGAGACATGGAGTCCGAGTGGACCATGTTCTCCACCTCCATTGTCGATGCGGCCGCTCGTAGCTGTGGTCGCAAGGTCTCTGGTGCCTGTCGTTGCGGCAATCCCCGAACCCGTTGGTGGACACCAGAAGTAAGGGATGCTGTCAAGCTGAAGAAGGAGTCCTACTTATCTTTGTTGGTAGGTGGGACCCCAGAGGCAGCTGACAGATACCGGCAGGCCAAGCGTGCCGCAGCCCGTGCGGTCGCAGAGGCAAAAACTCGGGTCTGGGAGGAGTTCGGGGAGGCTATGGAGGAGGACTATCGGTTGGCCTCGAAGAGATTCTGGCAAACCCCGTCCGACGCCTCAGGAGGCGGAAGCAGCTCTCCACCAGCACTGTTTACGGTGCGGGTGGGGAGCTGTTGACCCTGACTGGGGATGTTGTCGGGTGGTGGAAGGAGTACTTTGAGGATCTCCTCAATCCCATCGTCACGTCTTCCGAAGAGGAAGCAGAGACTGGGGACTCAGAGGCGGACTCATCCATTACCCAGGCCAAAGTCACCAAGGTGGTTAGAAAGCGCCGCGGTGGCAAGGCTCCTGGGGTGGATGAAATCCGTCCTGAGTACCTTAAGTCTCTGGATGTTGTGGGACTGTCTTGGCTGACACGCCTCTGCAAAATTGTGTGGCGATCGGGGACAGTGCCTCTGGATTGGCAGACCAGGGTGGTGGTCCCTCGGTTTAAGAAGGGGAGCCGGAGGGTGTGTTCCAACTATAGGGGGATCACACTCCTCAGCCTCCCCGGTAAGGTCTATTCCAGAGTACTGGAGAGGAGAATTCCACCGATGGTCGAACCTCGGATTCAGGAGGAGCAGTGTGGTTTTCGTCCTGGTCGTGGCACACTGGACCAGCTCTACACGCTCCATCAGGTGCTCGAGGGTTCATGGGAGTTCACCCAACCAGTCCACATGTGTTTTGTGGATCTGGAGAAGGCGTTCAACTGTGTCCCTCGGGGCACCCTGTGGGGAGTGCTCTGGGAGTATGGGGTCCGGGGTCCTTTGCTAAGGGCTATCCGGTCCTTGTACGACCACAGCAGGAGCTTGGTTTGCATTGCTGGTAGTAAGTCAAACCTGTTTCCAGTGCACGTTGGCCTCCGCCAGGGCTGCCCTTTGTCACCGGTTCTGTTCATTATTTTTATGGACAGAATTTCTAGGCGCAGCCAGAGTGTAGAGGGGGTCTGGTTTGGGAACCACAGAATCTCGTCTCTGCTGTTTGCGGACGATGTGGTTCTGTTGGCTTCGTCAAATCAGGACCTTCAGCATGCACTGGGGCAGTTTGCAGCCAAGTGGGAAGCGTCTGGGATGAAAATCAGCACCTCCAAATCCGAGGCCATGGTTCTCGACTGGAAAAAGGTGCTTTGCCCTCTTCAGGTCGGTGGAGTGTCCTTGCCTCAAGTGGAGAAGTTTAAGTATCTCAGGGTCTTGTTCACGAGTAAGGGACGGATGGAGCGTGAGATCGATAGACGGATCGGTGCAGCATCTGCAGTGATGCGGTTGCTGTATCGGACCGTCGTGGTGAAGAGAGAGCTGAGTAGGGGGGCAAAGCTGTCGATTTACCGATTGATCTATGTTCCAACCCTCACCTATGGTCATGACATTTGGCTCATGACCGAAAGAACGAGATCGCGAGTACAAGTGGCCGAGATGAGTTTCCTCCGCAGGGTGGCTGGGCACTCCCTTAGAGATAGGGTGAGGTGCTCGGTCACTCGGGAGGAGCTCGGAGTCGAGCCGCTGCTGACACGCTGGAGGGACTACATCTCTCGGCTGGCTTGGGAACGCCTTGGGGTTCCACCGGAGGAGCTGGGGGAGGTGTGTGTGGATCGGGAGGTCTGGGCGGCTTTGCTTGAGCTGCTGCCCCCGCGACCCAACTCCGGATAAAGCGGAAGAAAATGGATGGATGGATGGATGTTTTTGCTTTTAATTTTCCACTAATAAATCCATATTAAATCCAAGAATATCATACTTACAGTATGATATTGCTACCAAACGTTATGTCGATGAAGGTCAACCCCAGAGTTGCGCATTTTTTTCTTTTTTTTTTCTTTCAGTAACCATCAGGTTCATTTGGGTCAATGATCAAAACAGATTTTCACAGTAAGTCTGGTAAATGGACAGATTTACGCTCACCTGCCACTTTATTAGGTACACCTGTTCAATCGCTTGCTCAAGGGCCTTTCTTCATTTTCCTGCCTGATAGGATCTCAATTCCATGTCAGGCCAATAAATGACGAAGGGCTCTTTGGGCAAGATCCTTTAACCACTAGACCAGAGGTCAATACTGGTGGATTACTATCACCTTTCCTGTCTTCATGCTCACAGATATTATTACTGAGTAGATTAGTCATTTTAAATGTAAAGTCAGACTGGTGGCTTTATAGATATTGTGTATCTGTACCACATCTACTCAAAAAGGCTTCTGACATTATTCAAAACACATTTAAAAAGTGTCAAACACATTTATGCTCAGTGACCCTAAAGATTAGGCATGTTTCTGCATGTGTATGTGTACCTTTGCACAAATATTTTTGATGGAGTCCTCAATGTGCTTTAAAGATTGTGAAAGCTCACAACAAAACACAATGCAAGCGTCGCGAAAGCCCATGATTGTCCTTCACAGAAACGCTTCCCAAGAAACTATCAGACTAACAATTGCTTGTCTTGTATGATCACTTGTCAGTCCCTCACCCAAATCACTTTTTGACTGATGCTGACTAAGGTCAACTTTTAGTACAGAGACAACAAAGCCAATTCTAATCCTTTAGTCTCAGAACTTTAATGTCTTTATTCTTCATGTGTCACTTTAATCTTTTCTTTAAACCAGTCCTTTAATCCTAAAACTATGAACTATGAGTTCTAAAGATCAATACATTAAAGCATCACATTAAAGTGATGTCAACACTTTAATCTTTAACTGCTTAAACAATTCTAATCATTTAGTTCCAGGGCTTTTATGTCTTGAATTCTATATAATGTAATTTTTGTTGATGATTGCCATGGCAACCAAAGACCCCATTATATTCTACATCCTTCAAATGGTGTCTGGCGGTGATTGCATGAACTAATGTACATAATTTAATGCAAATAAATAAATAAATTATATTAATTAAAAATATACAAGCTTTCTTTGTGGTTTCTGGATGTGTACCTGTAACTTAAAAAAAAAAAAACTTTGGATGAGGTTCCCTGTGCGCTTTAAAGAGATCCACAGTGTACTAAAAACACTGCAAGCTTTGAAGGAACCCGTAACTTTCCTCCAGAGAAACATTTTTCATGAAACTGTGACTGTCAAGTGATTAGACTGATCAGATGAAGTAGTATCGAGGGGGAGAAGGAGAGACATGTGAAATTACACACCAGCAGATACACTGAATATTAAAATCGAATGACTTGACTCATAGCAAAGAGTAAGAGGTACCAAAAACTTACCCGAGTCAGCAGTACTGCCAAAATGACTGATGACACGTAACAGAGTAACGTGCAGTACCCTAAAAACAATCAATCATACAGCAGTTAGTTACACACACATTGAATTATAATGGGGAGAAAAGGGTCAAAATGTACCATTTCAGGACTTCTGGGTGTTGCATTGATCATTAGTTCTGGTGAGTGTGCGATTGGGGTGTGCGCTTTCTTAATTGTGTGGGGCGGCACAAATGCAAAATGTTTGCAGGATCAGTACACTGTTGCCAGTGAGAGAGAGAAGAAAATTAAAACACATGGAGACATGCGATGAGATGGCTAGAAGGTCAATCTGAGGCCTGTTTGTGGTATAATTATCTCCAAATTCCACAGCATGAGGCATATCAGAGACTACAACTCTCCCCTGGATGGGACGCCAGTCCATCTCAGGTTACCATCCAAGGACAGTACCCATTTACAACTGGGAGGGCTTCGACAATGCAATTTCTATTTTAGTTTTTCTATTGGTCAGTGTGAGGGAGTCTGAATTATTCACTTTGGCAGGGATGAGAAGGACTTATCTGTTATTGATATCTGGGAATCACACTGGCTGGGGTACTCCACTCAACTCTCCTACAGATGACAACAGACAAAACATAATCTCTTCTTAAATGGTCTTGTTGATGATGGTTGGATACTCTTTATGAAACACTTGTTCGCTGACACATCAGAGTCTTGGAATCACTCTGGGTCCAAATGCCTGACACCAATTTGCATTGGGAGACACCAATGCTCTTGGCAACATGGATTTCAATCCATATGTTGTGTTTTATAAGGTGTCAAATGTTAGAGAGATGGTATTTTGCACAGACTGCCTAAACTGGAGACACTTTAAATTAGATATTCTATGCATACTGTATTTATTCATATGAAGGCCAATCCAAAAGTCACATACCATGAGGTAATTCTGCAACAAATTGCTGACTGAGGCATCGTGCTCAGTGTCCAAGGAGAGATGTGTGTAATCCTCGTTTGTGGACGGCCATCGACCACACCTGAAGAATAAAGGGAGGGTTGAAATGAAAGCAGGTCTTGGTGAAAACGCATTTCAGGCAAGTGGCTACTGTCCAAGATCTTAGTGTGCTGAGTCAAAATGGAGAAATTTTCAGCCATACCGAATGCAGGTCCTGGTGCTCAGCATCTCGAACCCCTTGTGGTTTTCAGCGGGGCAGGTATAGGTGACCTTCCACGCGGTGTACTATTGGTCTGAGCTTTGGTGAGAGGGCTCTTGCTTACCCATTATTTTTTGTCAATTTGGAAGGTTACTTTGCAGATTGCAGGCTTTTGCATCCCACCGAGGCATCCTTTAGACAGTTTTTTTTTACCTTTTGGTAAACATGAATGCAAGGATATCAGTATCATGAAGTGCACAACTTGGCTGATGATAAAAACTACTGTTGACATTCAGTTTTACTGCAGGTAAAGTGAAGACTTGAGTACATGGAACAAAATATACAACTGAAAAGGGTAATATGATTCTTAGAGTGCCAAATATCTATAGGTTTTGGTGTCGGAGACATGCAGATACATGCTTTTCAGACTATAGTGACATCATTAAAGCATCTGCACCAGATTTGTACATGGACACATATAGCTGAATACAATACTGTGCATGAATGCTGTTCTGCAGAGCCAAAAACAAAAACCCTTCATATATTGGTGAAAATGTGATAATGAAACTTAAGAGCTGACGTAACGTGAATTTCTCCTCTGTGAGATCAATAAAGTTTATCTATTTCCTTACCTGCCATGTTTGTGTTTTTTCACGGACTAGTGGTTTCCTTTCTTTAGAGTTTCACTTAAAAACAAAAAATTGGACAAGGTCATACTTACATTGGAAATAAGTATATTTTATATGCAGTTAAAATTTGTATTTGCATTGTTATTTGTTTTAATTTTTTCCAAATAAATCAATACCAAATTGAAAAAGAATTTTCCCAGTCTGATTTGCATCAAACTTAGCCCACATTTGGAAATGGTTTCTTGACTTGGAGAGCAAGATCAAATTTGAGTCCAAGGACACGTCTGTCTGCCTGTTTGTTGGCTGTTTTGCTGATTTCTACCAAATTTAGTATGCAAATAAAGTCTGATCCCAAATTTTCCATCTTTTATGACAAAGATCATGGCCAAAGAATTTGGTTTTCAACCAGATTTGTGCCAAATTAGGTGGATCCCAGAAGTGCCCAGAGACGGTCATGCTGAAGTCCGTCATTTGGGTCCTGTTCAGGTCATGTATCTTGTCTGTACCTACTGAAAATGGCTTCTAACAGTATTTCTAGTACATTTAACAAGTGGCAAATGTATTTATGATCATGTTTCTTCATCTGTACCTTTTTAAAATAGTTTTGATGAGGTCCTTAATGTGCTTTAAAGATTGCCAAACTGTACTAAAAATCCCCGTGAAATCTTTGGAGAAGCCACCGATTTTCCTCCAAAGAAACATTTTCCACAACACTGTCTGACTGTCGAAAGATTGGTCTGTCTGACCTCTTCATAGTCGCCAACTAACATACTTTAAGACCAACATTTGAGACATAACATTTCAGGAAATTCTTATGCTTTCATTTCAAAACTTTAGGTCATCAAATCTACCTATGGGTCCAAATAAAGTCACCTGAAACTGAACGTGAACCTGAACTTTTATGTCTTAATAAGTTCATGTGATTAATGCTTTTATCTTTTTTGCTTTTCATTTAATCCTGAAACTAAATTTGTTTCAAATCATTCTTATGATTTCTATCTAAAATAATGTTAGGCAGTTGCCATGGCAACCAAAGAAACCATGTCCTTGAAATGGTGTCTGTCTTCGATTGTGTGAATTAATGTATACATAATCCTAAAAATAAATGAATGAATAAATAAATAAACAAGAGCAATCTGAGATTTCTGCCATCTACCAATTCGGATCCAGATCACCTCCAAAATTCAGTGGAGTCTTCCATGCCCTAATATCTATATGTGATGCAAATTTGGTGAGAATCCATGAAGTAGTTTTGATGAAATACTTCAAAGCCCATATAAAATGAAATCTTGATTCAGAATCCAGATCACCTCCAAAATTCAGTGGTCCTCCATGGCCTAAGATCCATCTGTCGTGCAAATTTGGTGTGAATCAGTGAAGTAGTTTTTTTTTTTTTTAAATGTAATCCTTCAAAGCCTATAAAGTGAAATCTTGAACTAGAATCCAGATCACCTCCAAAATTCAGTGGACTCTTCCATGCCCTAATATCTATGTGTGGTGCAAATTTGGTGAGAATCCGTGAAGTAGGTTTGATGAAATCCTTCAAAGCCCATATAAAATTAAATCTTGATCCAGAATCCAGATTTGGATCACCTCCAAAACTCAGTGGTCTTCCATGGCCTAATATCTATATGTGGTGGTGCAAATTTGGTGTCAATCAGTGAAGTAGTTTTTTTTTTTATGTAATTCTTCAAAGCCTATAAAGCAAAATCTTGAGCCAGAATCCAGATCTGGATCACCTCCAAAATTCAGTGGAGTCTTCCATGCTCTAATATCTATATGTGGTGCAAATTTGTTGAGAAGCCGTGAAGTAGTTTTGATGAAATCCTTCCAAGCCCATATAAAATTAAATATTGATCCAGAATCCAGATCTGGATCACCTCCAAAATCCAGTGGTCTTCCATGGCCTAATATCTATCTGTGGCACAAATTTGGTGTGAATCAGTGAACTAGTTTTTTTTTAAATGTAATCCTTCAAAGCCTATAAAGTGAAATCTTGAACTAGAATCCAGATCCGGATCACCTCCAAAATTCAGTGGAGTCTTCCATGCGCTAATATCTATATGTGGTGCAAATTTGGTGAGAATCCGTGAAGTAGGTTTGATGAAATCCTTCAAAGCCCATATAAAATAAAATCTTGATCCAGAAACCAGATCACCTCCAAAATCCAGTGGTCTTCCATGGCCTAATATCTATCTGTGGCGCAAATTTGGTGTGAATCAGTGTCGTTTTTTTAAAATGTAATCCTTCAAAGCCTATAAAGTGAAATCTTGAACTCAAATCCAGATCCGGATCACCTCCAAAATTCAGTGGAGTCTTCCATGCGCTAATATCTGTCTGTGGTGCAAATTTGGTGAGAATCCGTGAAGTAGTTTTTTATGTAATCCTTCAAAGCCTAAGGTGAAATCTTGATCCAGAATCCAGATCCGGATCACCTCCAAAATTTAATGGAGTCTATCTGTGGTGAAACTTTTGTCAAAATCTGTGCAGTAGTTTTAACATAATCCTTCTAACAGACAGACAGACAGACAAACAAATACATACATACATACATACATACATACATACATACATACATACATACATAAACGTTGATTTTTTTTTTTTTTTTAAACGGACGCCAAAGCTTTCTTTCTTTTTGTGGTTTTTCAATGTAGTTTGTCAAAGAGACTGGGTGATTTACCGCCACCTACCGGAGGAGGATGCAGTGTGGCCCTTTAAGAACAGGGCGTGTCCGCTCGCTGCGAATCAGGAAGTGGTTTATTTACTTATTTATTTATTTAATTTTGTTTATTTAAAAAAAATTTTCCCCAACCGAGTCCCTCCTTCGGCCACTCGGAGCCTTTAGCGGTCAGTTTAGGATCGCTGGTGTGCAGCTTTTCCTCACCATCAATGGCCGATTTAAACGTCGGTTCAAGTAAGTTTCATTCTGCTTTTCTCTTCTTTCTTGTGTAAGTAAGAACGCAATAATGTAGCAGCGCTCGGTTCCTTTTATATACTTCGTGTGTTGCGAGAGAATAACACGAAAAATACTTGGCGCGTGGGAAATTCTGTACGTTTACGTTTGGCAGGGTAGAACCTACCAAAAAGTTTGGGAAAATAGCCTGAAAATAAATTAAAACGTAAAATTCTAACGTACGAAAGGGGCGTTTTTAATGCGCTCAGGAATGATGCGACTGAATTTAAAATTATTTGTTTTTTATGAAATAAAATGATTAAAATGATCAGGATACATTGAATAAATTGCAAAAAAATAAAAATAAAAAAATCTAATTATTTTATAGGCAGTAAGCAATCATTTAAGTGCATTTCTCACGTTTTGTGCAACTGTCTGAAAAAGTTAGGGTTCGGTAGACTTTATTCACTGTGACCATGTGCTTCTTGTGTGGTGTCAGAATCCAACACCGAAATCGTCACACCGATCACGTAGGGGACTGCATGTTGAGGTGAAATATGGTGGGGACCTCGCGTGTGTTCCGTGGTTGCTACGGTAACCGTAAAGGCCTACAAGGAATCCTGAACAGAAACGGCTGTCGGGGCTTTGGAAACAAGAGGTCCTCAACGGCTGATCATGCTTCAGCAGGTTCTCAGAGCACGATCATCTCAGCCAATGATCTGTCTAGAACCGTGTGTTTGTTGGCGTGTAACGACATTCCCACATGAAACAAACCACGCATCTTAACCAACCTTAGATGTTGAATTCCACCATCCCAGGAATCAACCAAGAGACGGTCTTCCACGGTACAGAGGTTTTACCACGACGACATTTCTTGTGCTCATGATAACAGACCTTCACCAAATTTGAACTGGACATCCTAAATGCATGCATTTTAGACAAGGTGGAATTTGAGCAGGATTGTATTTCATTAAGACCCTCTTTTGATTGTCACCACTTAGAGGATTGGTTGTTTTTATCATCCCTTGGTAGCCATGAGTGTAGTTGATTTTATTTTTTTGTCAGTTACAAATGCATTGGTGTGGGATGCACAGGTTATGGTTGGTATTCTGTTTCCAACCCAGAGTCTTAATTTGATCCTGATGGAAGTCCAAGTATGCGATTTTGCAATCTCAAAATCTCATCAGTGCACTAAAAACACATTTTTAGAACTTTGCATGTTTTGCTCCCGAGTTAAGCCCTGGTCTCACCAAATAATAAAGCCACGAATAAGGAGCCATGTATGGATTTGTCAGAAATTTCAGTGATTGTTCGAATAATGAGCCACATATATGAACATTGTGCAAACAATGAGAAAACACTGAGTGCGAGACATTGCCCCGCATCACAGCGCAGCTCATCTGATCGTTTATAATGAGCTATTAAGTCCGTCATAAACATACTTTTACAGATGCTCATAAGACGGAATGAACATGCAACTGTTTTACCAAGCTATTACAATAAAAACATTACAAAGAATTACCTTTTAGACTGTTCCAAATATGTTCTCCACCTCATGAAGCACAGGAGAGAGAGGGAGAAAAAAAAAAGCTGCAGCTGAAATGGTTCTCTGCGATTCCAGAAGTGATTAGAGGTGTTTTCTGAGAGAAAATGATGAATCCGCTACGAAATATTTTTTTTTAATAGTGGGTGGGATTGTCACGAAGAAGTGCGCAAGAGTACGGAGCCAAAATAGCCTGTCCTGTCCTCGTAGTCACCAGGTACTCGGATAATGAGCTTCTAACAGCCTCGTCCTCCCACTAAAATGCCTCTAAAATCTTCATTTGTCCTCATAGTTTCCTGAACACAAACTGGCCTATGCTGTTTTTTGCTAAATTTTGAACTTCTCAAAATTAGTGCCACGCTCAGAGGTGAGCCTCGTTAGCAGAATATTGTGCCTTGAAGAGCCACTATTCTCTAATGTTTGTTGAATAACTAGAACACGCTACATGGCTCATTATTCGATGGGACCAGGGCTTTGTTTTTATATGAGATCATAAGCCTCTTTGTTCTTGTCCCATACAGATTTACCCATATCCCACAGCAGGCGTGGATACCATATATTACCTTATTTCATTTATTTTATTTATTTTTTTGATGGGCCACTCTCATCCCTGAGTGCAAAGGTTGAACAATTTAATTTAAATAATAATGCATGCAAGCAGTTAATATGGCAGTGCCAGGGGTGTGTCTTTGTGACATGCTCACAGATCTCTTGTTAAATTTAGTTAAACACCCTGAATTTTGGTGCTAAAGTTTTTGAAATGCTTTTTCTAAATTACATTATTAAATGATTTACTTACTAATCACAAGCCAGATTGACCAGATTAACAAATATAATGCAGTTTGAGCCAATGGTTACAAATATACAGCCTTCTGAAACGCATTGAACATCTGGTCATCTTTGTGTTTTTAGCTCATAACATATTAACTGTTGGCCCAATTAAGATCAAGATGACAGAATCTTCATATTTCATACAAACTTTCCTGCGACAGGCTGCAGCGTCTATCTGTTGTCTTGTCATGGAGTAACTCTTTACTGCAAAAGGATCGCCAACGCCAGCCATCTTTGCTCCACCCACTACTAACTGACTAAGATAGGTGCCCTCAGCCAATCAAAAGCCGGGAAATATTAAGAGTGGCATCTGTAATGAAGTGTGCTTTTTTGGGATTGAAAACTAAAGATGGTGTTTCTGACTTAAATTGGGAGCTGGATTCTGAAGATTAAGAACTTTTATCGCGGTACAAGTTACAACCGCTATCTGTTTTATTACGCACCTCCTTAAACAGGATGTTCAGCACATTTGTAGAGAATGTTTCACACAGTCCTCGTAGTGGGCTGCGATGATGTGACTCATCTCATTTGAAACTCTCAGCGCCGTACCAGTCAGGACGGACTGCTACTGCGGAATTCATCACGGGATCTCGACATGTAGTGTAGACATACAAAAGGTCACAGCGCGGTCGCTCAGCACCACACACCAGTCGTTATCCCCGTGTTTAGTCTGATGCACCACAGACCCAGTACAATGGAAGCGCATTAATGTTTAAATGCATCAGCAGCCAGACGGTCAGCCAACCAGACATGTTTGTGAATAACGTGAAGTAATCTTCTCCTTTTGTGTTGTTGGGAGGCATATTTTTATGATTGCATCACATAGAGAAGTTGGAGAACTTTCGTTTCACATCTTACACAACTGTAGCCATGTAACATCAAAAAGGGGTACAAACTGAAATCTATCTATATGCTAAAAGGTGAAGATGTTTATATTCAAGACCAACTGGACGCTTAACAAAATATGAAAGTATATGTTCCAATGTACATGTTTGCATATTCATCACATTTGTACATGTCACCACAGAGATGTTTTGGCTCAAGGGACCAGGACCGAAAGTATTTAGGGCCCCGTCACACTTAGCAAGAATCAAGCCGACCCAGGTGGAATGTCCAAAAAGCTATAATTCGTGCTGCATCTGGAAGGGAATAAGAATTGCGGCAGACAGTCTGTGCTGCGATGATTCCAAGTGAATCGTGCACACGCTGTGCGCAGTAAGCCCCCGAATGTGGTACAAATGTTGATCGAACACATTAGGGTCACCCAGACAGCTGTCAGAGTGCAGCGAGAATATGACAAATTCTATTCTGTTAATTCTAGAATAGAATTTAAAATTCTTCTTCTTACTTATAAGGTTTTGAATAATCAGGTCCCATCTTATCTTAGGGACCTCACAGTACCATATCACCCCAATAGAGCGCTTCGCTCTCAGACTGCAGGCTTACTTGTAGTTCCTAGGGTTTGTAAGAGTAGAATGGGAGGCAGAGCCTTCAGCTTTCAGGCTCCTCTCCTGTGGAACCAGCTCCCAATTCAGATCAGGGAGACAGACACCCTCCTACTTTTAAGATTAGGCTTAAAACTTTCCTTTTTGCTAAAGCTTATAGTTAGGGCTGGATCAGGTGACCCTGAACCATCCCTTAGTTATGCTGCTATAGACTTAGACTGCTGGGGGGTTCCCATGATGCACTGAGTGTTTCTTTCTCTTTTTGCTCTGTATGCACCACTCTGCATTTAATCATTAGTGATCGATCTCTGCTCCCCTCCACAGCATGTCTTTTTCCTGGTTCTCTCCCTCAGCCCCAACCAGTCCCAGCAGAAGACTGCCCCTCCCTGAGCCTGGTTCTGCTGGAGGTTTCTTCGCCTTGGGGCAACTGTTTGTTGTGATTTGGCGCTATATAAATAAAATTGATTTGATTTGATTGACTCTCTGCTCCATAATTACTCCAAAGTCCATCGTTTGTGGATGGGAGTGGGAATGAGTGAAAGGCTTGGATCAGATCAGAAGAGGAAATTTTATGTTCATTGAGTTTTTTCTTATTATTTTTCCTCACAAACAGCCAGTTCTTGTACTTGTACTTTCCCACTTGGCACGCTGGGAAGATTTGTAATCACGTTAATGAAAGAATCTGGTCTTCCTCGGCATTACCAGCAGGTTTTTTTTTTTAGCACAGGATGTACAGCTGTTGTTCAGGGCTGTTATCACAGTGTTCTTTCATAAAGCTGAATTTCCAAAAAGCAGGGTTGGGAAGATAACAAATTTGTAGTAAGTGACTCAGCTGGTCGGTGGCATGACAGTCGCGCTCCAGCTCTCCCGCCGCTAACTCAGCCATTCATTTATTCCACCCTTTCAACCCACATTCCAGACACTACCACTGTGTTTTCCAACTTCGCGGTGCACATTCGACATTCTGCCCGTTTCCGTGTCAACCGTGTTTATGCTTCAGAAGTGGACTGAATTGATTTGGAGAAAAAACATGAAAGCTCTGCCGTGCCGCTGCCGATGATATTTAAATCCTGCCAGCTGTTCGGCCCGGATTCCCATCAAGGCCGTTTTAACCTTTGTTTTTTGTGTTCTCTGTCTTTTGTTGTGATGCTTTGGTATTTCCAAACGCAGTTGACTCTTAGTATTAAATGCTAATCAATCGATCAGGTATGGTGTTGGATGACTGGGGTCGATCATTTAGCCAGAGGATAATACTTTTGATATTTTGACAACATGTATTCTAAACTCCGTTTCCGCTTTTCAGGTAATCAGACGACAGATGGGGGGAACGATGAAGGTGTAGGAGCGGAGATCAACGCTGCCTTTGTCCTTGTGCCGGTTTTCTTCCTGCTGGGCTTGGTAGGGGTGGTGATCTGCCATGTGCTGAAGAGGAAGGGCTATCGATGCACCACCGAGGCCGAGAAAGACCTGGATGAGCTTGAAGGGTTGGAAAAGGATCCCGAGCTCAGCACAGGTGAGCGCCGCATAAACGTCTAATCCTCGTGAGAATACAGTCGCTCCATAAACAGTGCTAATTCCAGTGTGCGGTGAAACGCTTAACTCGCTGTTCGGGCGTTACTGCGTCTCAGTCACAGGAAAAGTAAATGCAGAAGAGGCTACTGTGTTCGTCCGCATCTCCAAATGACTCATTCAGCTGTATAAGATTTTCCATGTTGGTGTCACGCTCATGTGAGGTGAGATTCACAGTTTGAGTATAAGATTCCAGACTGCAATAAGCGGGTACACGCGGGTAATGTAGGTGGAGATGGTTGAATGTAATGAGAGAGTTGGTGCGATGGTTCTCTACCAAATACCCCAGTAGAAAAGATCAGCTGTCACCAATTTCTGCATTCCTCAAACATGACAAAACACCTTCATAGGTCAAAACTTTGGGAATAGATTAGCCTTCAGGATAATTCCGTTATCGACCTATTGTAAGATATGAACATGAAAGCTGTTTGTTGCACGTGTGCATTACAGGTGGGTGGATCAATACTAATATCGATACCAACGCTGGTATTGATATTGAATGATCCTCGTGTAAAAAGATCGATACTCAAACTTATTTTCTCTCCCGCACGCACTGACTGCTGCGCACGCAGATTCATCAAAGTCTACTCTTTGTAAGAGCAGCGCTGCGCTGTGTCACACAACATGGAGCAGCGCACCCTTGTATTGTAGTTTGTCAGCCCTCTACCTCAGGAGATTTTGTTTTAAGTTGTGTTGAGTGATATTTTTTAAACAAAAATGTTGATTGTGATAATAAAGTATTTTGTTGTCACGTACAATGTTTGGTGAAGTTCTGTCCGAGGTCTTTTGGATCCTTTGGATCTATGAAGCTTAAATATGAAAAAGTATCGGCGATACTGGGCCTGTATTTACTTGGTATCGGATCAATACCAAAATTCCTGGTATCGCCCACCTCGAGTGTGCATGCTAAAAATAAATGCTGCACAGTAGAAAACATTTTTATTTTTTTTAGTAATGCGCGCACCAGCTATGTGCACATAACAGTAATTTGTTTGTAGTTTTGGTTGAGGTTTTTTTAAATGACATATTTAGAGTATTTATTTCTTATAAAGATGTGAAATTTCAGCTGCACTTTTCCACAAGGCACACGGGAGACCGCAAGTTGTGTCACCAGTTGCTGATGCAGAGACAAAACTTGCGCAACACCTAGTTCCTTCCAGTCACAGCCACAGAAGCCTATAACTCCTTCAGAGGTGTCATGTGTGTCTTGGTGGCTTCCCTCACTAGTCTACGTCTTGCAGAGTCTTACACACTGTCCCAATACTTATGGACCTAGCTATATAGAACAGAATGGATGACAGCTTTGATGCATCTACATTATTTTCTATATTGATCCAAACAATGAATCCAGTCCATTTTAAACCTTTAACGCTGCTTGTTGTTTTTCCTTAGAGGCGTATAGCTGGTTTCTCCTCTGTTAGCAGAACAGTATTCAAGTATCTTTGAAAGTTCTTTGTGCTTTTTCTTCTCTTTGTCTTCGTGGATGTTTTCCGAAGACGCCCAACCCATTTTCTCTCACGTGTCCAAACAAAAGAACAGGGAGGGTTTAAAAAAAGCCCCACTGCGTATGTGTGATGTCACTCATCAAACTAAAGTACTTCCATGCCCCCCCCCCCCCCCCCCCCCCCACCCCCCCCCCCCCCCCCCCCCCCCCCCCCCCCCCCCCCCCCCACCCCCCCCCCCCCCCCCCCCCCCCCCCCCCCCCCCCCCCCCCCCCACAAAGATCACGTTTCTCTTTCTCTCTCTTGCTCACCCAGGTATTGCAAACTACAGTCTTGACATTTTTTTTTTTTTAAGCTGATTGTGAAATGTAAAAGCAGCAATGACATACCAAATAATTCTAGGATAGGAACAGATGCTCATAACTGAGGAAATAAAGCGCCAAACTGGAAGCCTGAGGACATTTGCCAGATACATTTCTTGGCTGATGATATCAGCCAATATGCGCCTTTCATGAACATATTGTATCTGCGCTAGTTATGCTGATATGAAACCTTTTATTTTATCAAACAAACAATGCACAAAAATGTTTTGGCTAGACATGGTGTCCTTACATAGTTTGAGTCAAGCATAGCTGGGACCCCATCACCCCTTGGTCACATTAACTACAAGAGACAGGCAAAGCGACAAGCTGCCATTCATTTTTCAGTCAGAGCGTACATTTTACAGTGATAAGAGACAAGTGGACACGATGCTGCCAGCTAGGCGGAGCCTTATTTGAAGGAAACTATTTTATGCAATCAGGTTATAGCCAAAAATGCTAACTAGTTCAGCGTTTCTCAGTCCTGGTGTTCATGACCCCAAATACTACATGTTTTACATTTGTCCCCAAACTGTTCAAAGCAGCTCAGTCAGCTGTTGATTAGCAGAACACAGCTGACTGAGCTGCTCTGATTAGTTCAAGGACAAATGAAAAATGTGCAATACGTTGTGTTCTGAACACCAGGACTGAGAAACGCTGAACTAGGCTCCTTGACTTGCTTTTTTCTTCCCCTCGAGCAAACATTTGTGGGATGTCACAACATGTCTCATCACCTGTAGTCTTTGACAAAACATGTTAATAATAGTAATAAGTTCTTCAGACTAACTGACTAATAATTCTTACTTTAGATCTTGGTCAGTGTCCAACCTTGAAGTTGCTTTGGGCACATTTACATGAAATTGCACACATACTGTAGCTCCTTGTGTGGCCTCAGTAAAGGTGTAAACCGTTAAATTATTTGTCAAAACGCATGCACGCGCAAGGCATGTGGTGTCACTGTTTGTTTTAGCTAATTACTGCCTGATGCCATTTGGAAGATTGTTTCACTGGAACCACGTTTAACCTAAATCTGGCTGTTCTCGTTTGGAGACACCATGTCTGTGTGTGTAGGTTTTAGTGAAACACTTTCTAATAGAAGCATTTCTCTGTGTGGTTTCTTCCAGATGACAACCTCAGTGAAAACAATGACACGGTGGGACAGATTGTCCACTACATCATGAAAAATGAAGGTACTTGTGTTTGAGCCGTGCGCGCGCCAGTTATGTGCACACAAGTTATTTGTTTGTAATTTTGGTTGAGTGGTTATTATTATTTTGTAACTTATTTAGAGTATTTATTTATTATAAACGTGACTTTTCAGCTGCACTTCGCCTGAAGGCACATGGGAGACCGGCGTCTAGACTACATGTTTTTTTTGGGGTTTTTTTTGCATTAAAACCCTTCCAAGTTCCACTGTATAATGACGCTGTATAATTGGTGATACAACAGACAAAACTTGCACAACACCTAGTTTCTTCCAGTCACAGCCACCAAAACCTATAACTCCTTCAGAGGTGTTATGGGTGTCTTGGTGGCTTCCCTCACTAGTGTATGTCTTGTACATTTATTTTACCGTGCCATTATGTCCCCATCCCAGAACTTATAGTGCAGCAGATAAGACAATATTTAGAGCTCAATCCTGTAAATGGTGATAAAAGCATCAGATTCAGCAGAAATACTCCTCAGACAATCCTCTTTTGAAAAAACCGATTGGCGACTTGACTTTCCAGTCGGCATTCAGGCAGAGATCAATTGAAGAATTACACAGGAGTCAAAATTAAAAGATGCTTCAATCATATTGAAACCTATACCACATTATTTGCCTGATAATAAACATTCCAAAAAGGTATAGTTTGGACGGTCTGTAACTGAATTCTATGGAGTTATGGGATAAAAACAGCAAGAATTCTTGCCACTGTCGCCAAGTGCTTGCTCACAGGGGGTCGTTTTGACCGTTGGGGTTTTTACGTAATTATTGTATGGCCTTGCCTTACAACATAAAGCGCCTTGGGGCAACTGTTTGTTGTAATTTGGCGCTATATAAATAAAATTGATTGATTGATTGAAGAATGGTGACAAAGGTCAGTGTCGGTTTATGCAGGGGTCAAAAGTTAAAGTGGCTCCAATTTTGGTAAAAGGTAATGCAAATTACTAGTTGAGTTAACACGGTTTTAAACAGGAATAGTTTGGACCATATATCATCCTTACTTATCACATTATGGGGTAACATATGTCACATGTCATAGAATCCAATAGACGTAGACCTTGTTTGACCTTTACTTTTGAGACTAAGCATTCAATACTGTCAAAACTATTCCATTTATTAATCCTATTAGCTCAGCCAATAATGTGCATCACTTTTTACCAAAATTGGAGCAACTTTAACTTTTGACCCCTGTAGAAAATGATTCTGATCTTTGTCACCATTCTTGCTGTTTTTATCCCGTAACTCCATAGAATTCAGTCACAGATAGTCCAAACTATACCTTTTTGGAATCTTCATGATCAGGCAAATAATGTGGAATATTTTTCAATATGATTGGAGCATCTTTTAATTTTGACCTCTGTGTAATTCTTCAATCAACCCCCTACCTGACCACCGATTGAAAAGTCAAGTGGCCAATCTGTTTTTTCAAAAGAGGAGTGTTTAAAGAGTATTTCTGCCGAATTTGATGCTTTTATCACCATTTGCATGATTGTTTCAGTTATCTGCTGCACTATTATAGACCTATGTCCTTAAGTATTGTAAATAAAATGCATGCAACAAAGCACGCTGAAATGGTTAACAGTTTGTGTAATTTAAGATGGCAACATTTGTGATTTCCTCATTGATGCTTTGTGAACACGCCACGGTTAAAAGGAGCTCTGTAAGCGCTCAGCTTTCACTAGCCATCTTCCCACAAAGTTGCTTATTGTTTTGAACACATTTTCACAGGGCTTCAAGGAAGGAAATGTGTATCCGCACGATCGCACACTTGGGAAAAGGTTTTGACTTGTACAAATTTCTGTGGAAGGACAACTTGAGGCCAGTCGGATTTGGAGGGAAATTTATGAATGTGGGTTACAAAGGATATCGGCACGGTTACATAATTGTGCGGCAGTTGGAGTAGTATTGTTGCATTCCTGTTGAAGGAGTAGTATAGTCATTCCCTGAAGTGCAGCCTATGCTCCAGTGTGACTTACATACGGAAAAATCACAAGTTTGTTATAGTAGTAATTATAATAACTATTTAACAATGAACTAGTGCTTTGCCCATGGGGATCCATGGGCTGTAAATTGGGTAGTGTTTATTAAATAGGTAGCTCACATTTTTGAAGGGTGGTAATAAATTATGCAAACTTTTTAACTGAAAGTGCAGGAAATTAAAATGGGAGTTTTGGCTCCTAGCATAGGAACACGTACAGATTCTGGGCACCCTAGGGTAGAAAATGAAGTACCTTGAAACATGTAATGTAATATATCATTTTAAAGGGTACTGTCTGGAGTATTAACCTGTGAAGTTTCAGAGCTTAAAACCTGCTCAGTGTGGAGACACAGCTGAATCAATAGTCAGATTACCTTTCCGCGGGTAAAAAGAAAATGCATTTTTGAAGATTGGACCATACTTTGACTAGTCTACTTCCTTAAAATTAATACTCTTCCAATGGTGTGCCCGTATTTCCGGTTCAGTACCTGATACACAAACGCGATGTACACCAAAACGTGACACACAGCAACTGAGAGAGAGATTTTTTGGAACTGTTAGCTACTGCTTGAAGTGTTCAAACCAAGATATATTGTAAGTCAGTGTACTCTAAGTCATGGCGTAGTTCCAAGGTGGTTCTGTTACAAGCGGAATTCTATAGAGCGTGATGTACACAAATCATGACGTACCATGTCTGTGTAACATTAATGGACCTGGTATCAAATAACATTCAAAGAAATAGCTCACTAAATACTAACTAAATCTTAACTAAATATTATTTGGCAAATGTAGGTGATGTCATGTTTTGTAATGGGTAAAGCTGAAATATTACCTTTGTTCAGAGCTTGTCTGGTTACCAGGAACTGATTAATGGTGATATCAACATCTGTTGTTACATAATATCCCTAATTTCTCCAAAAATATTAGTTCTGTCAACCTTCCGTTTTCATGGTGTTCATCCTTGGCCCAAAATACAAACATACCAAATGTATATATAAAGATGATGATTTACTGCCCCCTGCTGGAAAGGTGGTAGTCCACAATTTAATTATCAACCTCCGTTGTTGACTGTTTTTTACTTAATATCCCTAATTTCTCCGAAAATATCAACTTTCCATTTTTGGGACATTCATCCTTGACCCAAAATACCAAATGGCAAATGTCAGCTCTCCCCAGTTTCTCCGTGATTGAAGCCATACACGCACGCACACAGGTACCCAGAGGCCACTTGGCATTTAACATATAGATGCCAATTATACCATGTACTCTAAATAAAAGAGCTCACAATACAGATAAAGGTTTAACGTATACTCTGGAAAATACCCTATTTATTCATAATTGAGGATTTGCAAAACAAAACATTATTTCAGGAAATAGCATCTTGGTAAACATAAATTTTCAAGAAAATTCACTGCAGAAACCACCAGCATTTTAGGAAATTCTTTTGTCAGCAGAGATGCAGTGAAGATGCGACATGCATTGCCAGAACTGTGTCCTAATTTTACCTCTTGAGAGACAGTGCAATTACAAAACCAGTGTTACGTTTCCTGAATTGCGCTTGCATTTTCTGTTGTGTTTTGAAACACTTCAGGGCCACCATACTGTACGATTGACGATCAATGCAAGAAATGCAGCAGTTTTCTATGTGCATTCATGCTGATGGACTTGGCATGTACAAATAGCTACTGCATGAAGTAGAGGTGCTGAAATGAATCAAATATAACTGAACAGAAACTGAAAAGTCCATAAAATTAGGTACAGGCTCTGTGGCTGATCACATGGGAAACCCTGTCATCTACAGGACATCCAGACAAAACTATGCATCTGAGTTTAAAATGTAAATATGTGAGTGTTACATGATTAATTTAAAGGTTAAATACACCCATAAATTGTTACAGACTGACACCAAAGTTAGAACCTCAAATCAGAAAGGAAAAAAAGTTTAATCATGAACATACTGATCAGGATTCATTGCTGCATTACAAAATGTATTTTTAAAATGTTTTCTCGCTCAAATCAGGTGATATCAGCTGATATGCGCCTTTCATGAACATATTGTATCTGCGCTAGTTATGCTGATATGAAACCTTTTATTTTATCAAACAAACAATGCACAAAAATGTTTTGGCTGCACATGGTGTCCTTACATATTTTGTCTACCAGAAGAAGCTTTGAGTCAAGCATGGCTGGGACCCCATCACCCCTTGGTCACATTAACTGCAAGAGACAGGCAAAACGACAAGCTGCCATTCATTTTTCAGTCAGATGCAAGTTTTCACTCTGGATGTCAGAGTTTTTTGTGATTTTAATCCTGGGCTATTGAGAAAGTGTGGGTGGGCTTTTCATAATCTGAGGGGGGGTGGGGTTATTTCTGTTACATATGTCACAGAAACAAATTCATCTCAAATCAAGAGAATATCTAAAAACACTCAGAATCGTGGAACTTTAGAAATGTTTACCATTAAATGTCAAACACATACAAATATAAAATATGATGAATACTTAATTCTAATTAACTATTTGAACATTAAAATCTGGATGGGAAAACAAATCAAGCATTTTTAAACTGTTTTAAACTTACAAGAACTCTATGTGGCTGTTAATTAATGATCCTTAAAGCTGAACCAACATTTTGTTGGTTAAACACACAAAACACCCACATTTGCGATAAAACAATGACAGTTATTAAATCAAGTCACTTTGGTATGAAAAGTATTCAACAGGTATTTCATCTACATGTGTTGGTGAACAGCAGGAAACATTCCTCACGTCAGAGAACAACAAAAAACTAGTCCGTGCGCTGTGGCTGTGCTGATGGCGTTACTTTTCCTTGGCGCTAAAATGCTCTGTTCCTGCAGACATGAGGGGAAACAGGAATTTTTCCTCCACAAAAGGATGGCTACATGTATACTTCCAAGTCACTGAATATGTCTTGGACTTCATTTACCCCTATCATTAAGAAATATAAACAGTATTCGTACTGTCTTGTGCAGCAGCATGACCTCCCAAAATTTCCTGTATATTTGTATTGTCAGTTGTGTCAGTAGCATGGCCCAAGCAGATAGTCACCCCTTTTAGTCTGGTCTGCTTGAGGTTTCTTCCTCAAATCATCAGAGGGAGTTTTTCCTTACCACTGTCGCCTGTGTGCTTCCTCTAGGGGTTGGTATGGTTAGACCTTACTTGTGTGAAGTGCCTTGAGGCAACTTTGTTGTAATTTGGCACTATATAAATTAAATAAATTTGAAATTATTGTTGTGTATGGTAAATCTCTGTCTACTAGGCAGTTTTAGTGAGGGAAGTTTCACCTCTCAACATATCACAAATGCATGACAAATACCTGCTCTTGATATACTTTCATGTGTTCATCCACATGGAAATTATCTGAACTATCAGCGCTCAGCAGGGAGTGTACAGTAGCGGTTATTGTTGCTATTGGTTATTTAGTGCACGTTATACAACCCCAATTCCAGTGAAGATGAGACATTGTGTAAAATGTAAATAAAAACAGAATACATTGATTTGCAAATCCTCTTCAACCTATATTCAACTGAATACACCACGAAGACAAGATATTTAATGTTCAAACTGATAAACTTTATTGTTTTTGTGCAAATATTTGCTCATTTTTAAATGTATGCCTGTAACACATTTCAAAAAAGTTGGGACGGGGCAAAAAAAAGACTGGGAAAGTTGATGAATGCTCAAAGACCATCTAATTGGAAACAGGTGAGTGTCATGATTGGGTATAAAAGGAGCATCCCCAAAAGGTTCAGCCGTTCACAAGCAAAGATGGGGTGAGGATCACCACTTTGTGAACAACTGTGTGAAAAAATAGTCCAACAGTTTAAGAACAATGTTTCTCAATGTTCAATTGCAAGGAATTTAGGGATTCCATCATCTACAGTCTATAATATAATCAGAAGTTTTAGAGAATCTGGAGAACTTTCTACACATAAGCGGCAAGGCTGAAAACCAACATTGAATGCAGTGACCTTCGATCCCTCAGGCGGCACTGCATTAAAATCCAACATCATTGTGTAAAGGATCTTACTGTGTGGGCTCAGGAACACTTCAGAAAACCATTGTCAGTTAACACAGTTCATTGCTACATGTACAAGTGCAAGTTAAAACTCTATCATGCAAAGTGAAAGTCATACATCAACAACATCCAGAAACGCTGCCGCCTTCTCTGGGCTCGAGCTCATTTGAAATGGACAGATGCATTGTGGAAAAGTGTGATGTGGTCTGATGAGTCCACGCTTCAAATTGTTCTTGGAAATCATGGATGTCGTGTCCTCCAGACAAAAGAGGAAAAACACCATCCAGATTGTTACCAGCGCAAAGTTCAAAAGCCAGCATCTGTGATGGTATGGGGGTGTGTTAGTGCCCATGGCATGGGCAACGTACACATCTGTGATGTCACCATCAATGCTGAAAGGTACATCCAGGTTTTGGAGCAACACATGCTGCCATCCAAGCAATGCCTTTTTCAGGGACGTCCCTGTTTATTTCAGCAAGACAATGCCAAGCCACATTCTGCACGTGTTACAACAGTGTGGCTTCGTAGTAAAAGAGTGCGGGTACTAGACTGGCCCGCCTGCAGTCCAGACCTGTCGCCCATTGAAAATGTGTGGCACATTATGAAGCTCAAAATACGACAATGGAGACCCCGGAGTGTTGAACAACTCAAGTTGTACATCAAGCAAGAATGGGAAAGAATTCCACCTACAAAGCTTCAACAATTAGTGTCCTCAGTTCCCAAAGGCTTATTGAGTGTTGTTAGAAGGAAAGGTGATGTAACACAGTGGTAAAGATACCACTGTCCCAGCTTTTTTAAAATGTTTTACAGGCATCCATTTCAAAATGAGCAAATATTTGCACAAAAACAATAAAGTTTGTCAGTTTGAACATTAAATATCTTGTCTTTGTGGTGTATTCAATTGAATATAGGTTGAAGAGGATTTGCAAATCATATTCTGTTTTTATTTACATTTTACACAATGTCCCAACTTCATTGGAATTGGGGTTGTACGCCGAAGCCACATTTGAATAATAGCTGCCTCTTATTGAGCTGCAAGTCAGATTAAACATTTTCAGGCACATACTTCAATTAAGGTTTTTTTTTTTTTTTTTTTTTTTAATTGATTGGCACGGTGCCTTGAAGTTTCAGTGTGTAACCCATTTCCTGTCTTCGCTGATTGCATGTGCGGTGCCGCTTAATTGTGCTAAGGACTTAATCTGTTATAGTCATCTTTCAATAAGCGCTTGGCTTTTGAAGTCACTGGAGCGTTCTGTTTGCTAATTCCCGCACCGCTTTTATCTCCCCCATTCTCTCTCTCTCTGTCTAGCCAACTCAGACGCCCTCAAAGCGATGGTTCATGAAAACAGCATCGACTCTGACGGGTGAGTATTCTCTCCTGTTTTTCTTTTCTTTCTCCTGAAAGATGAAATTTCATCAGCAGAGGCATGCCATGTTGACTATTAGCCACCATGTGGCACTACAAGCCTCCTTGATGCCATACCTGTGTCCTAAGCAGAGTGACTAAACTCAGCTGCCAGAGCAAATTTTTTTCTGCTACTTTTCAAGTGCACACAACTGGGGATTGTGCCCCAAATGATCATTTACTGGCATTTTAAAAGGTACTTGCTTTGGTTTTTAATCTCTTTATCTTCATTTGGATAACATTTGGACAGACTGGACACAGATGAGTGTGCAAGAATATTCTTATCACATAGAATGTGTTTGTATGTCCTCAGGTGTGTTTTGAGTAAAGCCCGACTGATCTCTGCGTTATAAGCACGAGAGCTGATGGTGCCACGTTGGCCGTCATCACTCTCCACCTGACTATTCATCTGTAGAAAAAAAATGAGCCAGCGTAGTGCTGTTTTATTTCTGAGATAAAGGAGGAGGAAGTGAGGCAGATGGAGGGATAGGAGGAGGAGACATGTGACAGAAGGAGAACGGGAAGTCAGTCGAGTTACTGGGGTATGTTTAGCTTCATCTTCCACTGGTTGGAAAAAAAAAAAACCATACCAGTGAAGGAGAGATGTTCTATTTTTGTGATTACATGTGCATGTCATTTATTTATAAATTTGTGACATGATACCTTTTTAAAACTTGCAGTGAAAACAGATTCCTCCAACATGATAAATTAAAAATATTGAAGCCAAATTTGTCTGGAATATGAGGTTCTACCATAAAGAGTCAGGAGGCAAGATGGCGTTAAATATTTATTAATCTATTGTGATGATGTACAGAATGTTAGAACAGTTTTGGAGGAAGTCCCTCTGTCATGCCAGAGCTTAACGGTACGTAGATATTTGATCCTGTCTGACACCGACTCCTGGGTGTCAGAGAGTGATTTTTGATGGTGGGGTGGAGGGGGTAGCATCCATATCAGCGACCCACAAGCATCAGAGGGGTGACGTACACTTGATATTTTAAAGAACATGCACGTTTCCTGTTGCTCTCTTGAGCCTGATGAAGGGGCGACCAGGTGCGTCATATCGATTAGGTGATTATAAGTGTATACTTTGAAATCAGTCTTTCTTGCAGAAGCTGCATTTGTCAAAAACTGACCGTGCAACAAGAAGATTGATGGAAGCCAAGATGACAGTCGTAACAAATCTAAAGGAGTTTACAGGCTTTTGTGGCTGTGACTGGAGAAATGGTGCATTGTTGATGTCTATATATGTCTGTCTCTCTACCTTTCTGTATCTCTATCTCTCCATCCATCTCCCTATATCAAATTAGTAGTTTTTCCTGTGCTAAGACTTTGATTTTAATGGCGCTTTGCTCCTTTCAATCCTGCTGAAATTTGCAGACGTCTGTAAATTCACATTTTCTGCTTTCATGCACACTGTCACCTGTCCCCCTTCACATTTTTATCGCTTAAGTTGTAGTCTTTCTTTTTATTTCCCCCATTCAATTCATATCTTTCTTTTCCCCCTCTGCTCATCCAAGTCGGGCTTTCTGCCAGTGGATCACTTAGAGATGCTGGAATAAGGGGACAAGGGGTAACTGGCTAATTTATAGGACACTTGGGGGGAGATGGGGGGAAAGAGTGTGCAGTATGATCTGGACTCGCTATTCGTCACTCTCGATTTTTTTGCTCGACTTTCACTCTTGTCAGCACTACTCCATCAGTACTTTTTCCCCCCTTTCCAATTCCACCAGAGGTGGAGTTACGTATATGATGGAAACCTGCTTCTGCCAGTTCAGCTTTTATTTATTTTTCTTTTGTCAGTAATAATTGGGCCCAATATAAGACAATCTTCCAAAGATGAGCATTCCCCCCCCCATTGTGTGGGAGGAATTTTTTTCAGACCACATATTTCTAGAATCCATTTGAAAATATCAAAAGCACACAAAGAGAATGAAATACAGAGTTAATTGCAAACAGCAGTAGGGCAATAAACAGTGGAAACTAGCCTGCTTTGGCTCCTCAGATCATCATGTTGGTCACTTCTCTTCTGAACGGTGCGTCCATGTTCATGCTTGAGATCAGCTCCATTATCCAAGGACTTTTCAAAAGGGACTCAGATTTAAAAAAAAAAAAAGAAAAAAAAGAAAAGCAGAAATGAGTACATTACAAGACACTGAATGAAAAGGAGCAGAGAGAAGAACAAGTCTTATATTTTCTGCCCCTTTTTACAATACAGTTTTTCAATTTTAAGCATCATTATTCAACATTATTTAACAGATTACATTTTTTGACTTTGTCACATACCACTGACTTATTTCATAATTTTAGCTATTATTTAAAAGATTACATTAACAGGTTACATTTTAGACTTAAAACATTTTAGACATTATTAACAGATTACATTTTAGACTTTGTCACAACCCACTGACTTATTTCATAGTTTCATACTTACTTAATACATCTAGTTTAATATGTTTTTTTTTTTATAATTTAAGCGACCTTGATTCTTTGATTTCTTTATTGAGGTTGTTCCATAATTTTACACCATTCACTGCAATACTTTGGTTCCTAATCTTGGTTTTTTAAAGACTTCTGTTCCTTTCAAATTATAACTACTTACTCTTTTTTCAAACATATTTTGAATGTTTATTGGTAAGGTATTTTTATTAGCTTGGTGCATTGTTTGTAATATTTTCAAATCAACTAAATCATGAAATTTAAGTACCTTATACTTAATGAATAATGGATTAGATGGATCTCTAAAACGACTATTGCTAATCATTTTTAAAGCTCTTTTCTGCAGAATAAATAATGGTTGTGTATAAGTTTTACATGTTGATCCCCAGATTTCTACACAATAAGTTAAATATGGGACAATCAATGAATTGTACAATGTTAATAAACCATAACTATTCAACGAAAATTTTACTTTATGCAAAACAGCAATGGCTTTCGCTATTTTTCCTTTTGTGTAATTTATGTGTGACTTCCATGTAAGATCTTCATCAGTCATGACTCCTAGAAATTTGGTTTCTTTTACCCTTTGTACGTATGTCCATTCCATCTATTTTTAATGACATCATTTTTTCCACTCTGTCATTAAACAATATGAAATTTGTCTTATTAAGATTTAGTGACAATCTGTTTATATCAAACCAATGTTTAACTTTTTCCAACTCTGTATTTATCACTTGTACTACTTCCTGTATATCTGATCCAGAGTAAAATAATGTTGTATCATCAGCAAATAATATGCTGCCAAGTACTTTAGATACATTCACAAAGTCATTGATATACAAAATAAACAGTTTGGGTCCAAGTACCGACCCTTGTTTGTGGTACTCCATAAATAATGTTACACAATTCTGATTTAGTATTATTTATCTGAACAAACTGTTTTCTATTTTCTAAGTAGCTTTTTACCCACTGATGTGCAATACCTCTAATTCCATATTGTTGTAACTTGTGAAGCAATCTTGAGTGGTCAATAACATCAAAAGCTTTTTTCAGGTCGATAAAAATACTTACAAAATAATCCTTATTATCTATTGTTGTTGATATTTTCTCTGTTAATTCCATAATTGCCATAGCCGTCGAATGTTTTGTTCTGAATCCATACTGAGCATTATTTAAAATATGATGTTTCTCAATGAATTTGTCCAACCTTGTCACAAAAACTTGTTTTTTTCCCATGAAGGGATGAAGGAAGCAAGAACAGATGTTCACAAGCCCACCCTCCCCCAAAAATATATAGAACTGTTTGATGGCCAGAAACAAACACAATTAAGAGTTCTGGAATGTGCTTGAGTCACCAGACTGTTAACAACATCCGCTGTGATCGGGACATTGTGGGCAATGTGGTGTGATTCTGCTGCCCTCTTTATGATAAAATCTCTCCTGATGCAGTTTGAGCAGCAAAAATAGAGTGCATGCCAATCTTTGAAGTTTGTGGGAGACACCAGGAGCTACATATTGTAGTCCTGAAAGACACACTCATATTACAAGTACATATTAGCCATCACCTACGACTGTGGATGCACCTTGACCCTGAATATACAGCAGACACTCCCCTCTTCTCCCTCAGTTGATGAAGAGAAAAATCACATTTGCATTTCAGCATAAATCAATTGTCTGGTACATGAAAACACCGTTGGTATTAGCCTGCCCGAAAGAAATTATACATTTTTAAACAGCAATCAATGTCATGCATTTTACTTATTTATATTATTTAACAGCTTTTCATTCCTCTTCTTTAAAAAATATATTTACATTTGTGCAAATTAATTGCACCTGAAATTTGTGCAGAGTGCTGTGTGCACACAAGCATCTAATACCAATACAAAGCTGGTACAGTATCAATATTTTATAAAATGATTCCAGTTACTTATTCATTTTATTTTTTGTAGTTGCTTCATATTAAATTTGCTACTCATCACTTGTCTCACCTCACGCCAGCTCGTACATAAATTTGCTTCTATTATTGCTCGAAGCTTCATCTTGAGTCACAGTGATTGTTCTCGAAGAGCTTGTCGGGATTTTTGTCCCGCTGTTAAAGTATAAATGTGTCATTCTTGCAGCAGTTAAGCTGAGATAAATGAGGCACTGCAGAATTCAAAGAGCTTAATAATAAAAGGTTTGAATGTTTAATGAATTTATTTACCCTTTCATGAAAGGAAAATGTTTTTGGAATGAATGTAGGTCAGGTCTCACTTCTTGGAGCTACACGCCCAACAACTGATCTAAGAAAGTCATTTTTAATCGATTTGATCTTTGAATGCTGCTGACCTATAAAGCATTTTTACTTTGTTTGCTTCCTCTGTTATATAAATATTGTTCAGTGGCTGATTTACACTCTCATAATTAATGTGCTTCAGCTGAGTTTTTTTGTGACAAGATTTAAAGACTTTAAAATAATGTGATTTTTCCTGTCCTCCAGTCCTCCGATCACCTCCTTGTCTCCCGGCTCACCTACGCCCCCGATGACGCCCCTGTCACCAGGTGCCCCTGTGGGAGCCGCCAAGCACACCTGCAACCACCTGCACACCATCGGGGGTGCAGCAGGCCAGAAGAACATCTGCACCCGCTGCAGTCAAAAGAAATGGCCTCTGATGAGGAAGCTGTCAAGTCGGAGGTCGGAGCAGCGGCGCAGCCACTATGGAGAGGTCACTGTTCTGTCTGTGGGCAGGTGGGTGTGATTTTACTATTTTAGATCTGCAGTGTCAGAGATAATTTGAACTTGTATTATGCACCAGCATGTGCACATGTCAGTCAAACCATAATTTTTGTGGACTATATGTTCCAAGGTTGTATTAGTCAAACAGAAACATCACATTAGCAAGCAGAAACTAATGAGCTAATTTATGTATGAGACACAAAGTAAACTGCTTGTTATTGCCACGTCATTATAAGTGCTTGGATGCACAGAATGCTTCAGTGCAGAGCTACATGTGCGCATCCACCTTAATGGTGCATTACCACCACCTTCTGGTCTAGAGTTGGATCAGACAGTACCTCATTCAGATCACTATACAGGGCAACTTTCAGTTTACACCTGTAGACATTGCCATCTTGTGGCTATAGATTATAATGCAGTAGATTTTTGACATATAAGCCACTTTGAAATATAAATTGCAGAAAAAGACAAATGTGTTTAAAAAAAAAACCCTTGCCTTATAGTCTGGAAAATACTGTAATTTTCTTAAGGTATTCTAGCCTTTTGCACTGAGCAGTGATCCAGAAAAAAAACGCATAGGCTCTAAGATCAGAGTGCTGATTAAGGGTACATAGCTCTCGGATCCTTTATGACACCGACACCTCGAGCTGTTAGGCAGAGGGTGACTTTTGGCAGTGGAGTGGAGGAGGTAGTGTCCATATCAGTGAACTGCAAGTAGCAGAGGGGTGGGTTAGAACTGATATTTTAAAGAATGTGCACGCTTCCTATTAGTTTATTGAGCTGATTACTAAAGGGCAACCTGCTGCTTCTTACTATTGACTGGGTGATGCCAGTGTTCACCCAAACAACTGCTCAAAACCACAGTAAAGAATGAAATCTACAGCATGAAAACTGTAAGATGTTTTAGAATGCCTTTCTTGAAAAGCTTCATTGCTTTTGTTGTGGACCTGGTGGTTCCTGGAAACGACCTCTGTTGGACACTTGATGACAAGATGCAAAGAGAACGCATCTCAATACGTCGACGTGCGGCCCGTCTCCTCCACGTGCACCGAGGGTTACCGTGACCTGGATATGGATGTTCATTTGCTGATTTAATGAGAGCTATAGAGCGGATGAGAGTGGTGTGAAATTCAGGTCGGTGCAGGAAAAAGCAGCACTTACCAGCTGTGGTGTGGAACAGCTGACGTGCAGAATTTTGGGGAGAAAAACTGATTAATTCGACTCGTCTTTTGTCCACTCTCAGGTTCCGGGTGACTAAGTCTGAAAGACCAGCGCGGGAGAGACGGACTCTGCTCATATCTGATGTCCCCACGTTTCCCACAGAGGCGCAGCCGAAGAGCCGGTCCACGTCAGAGTCCCAGCAGGTTTGTGTCCTGACACTTTAGTGTCTCTTCCCCAAACACCACGTGTGTCTCCTAAAAAAAATTAAGTTAGAGGGACTATTGACTAGGATCATCTTTTTTTTCATATCTCTCTGATGATAATTATTTTAAAGCTGTTTATTTAAGTTAAGATTTTCTTCCTCTCAGGAACCGACACAGGATTTGGACAAAGAGAGAAGATAAAGAGGTAACGTGTCAGATTTTCATCAGTGTGGATCCTTTTTTTTTTTGTTTTTTTTTTTAAGAGTACATCTCTGTCTCACAACGTGTTTATCTCTCTGCACAGCTTCACAAAGAGCGGAAACAAAGCATCCGGACAGTTTTAAAATCCAAGTGAGAGCATTAAAATATCAGCAGCGGAGCAGTCCCTTTGTATTCTCACTCCGCAGGGGACAAGGAGGTGCTGCTGCCAAAGACGACGGCGAAACTGTGCCACTATCAGGTTATTTTATAAGCAGAAAGGAGTGACTGATGCCATTCCACCCCGTAATGGGGATTTACAGCAGTGTCTTGCTCAAAAGGGATGAGAGCAGAACAGCTGCTCGACGCCACCAAATATTAAAGCGGGATTTTTTTCAGGCGACTCAATTAGCGACGACATGGTCCAACATGTGTCCGATCGCTCGGACAACTTACAAAAAGCAAAATCACAGAAACTAAAACTTGTAGGTTGGCATTCAGCTTGGAATGGTTAAAGATGCAGGAAGGTCACCTGGTCCAACATCAAACTCGCGTGATAGCAGGTGGGTTCTGCTAAGCGCACACTCCATCAGAAAGAGCTAGCGCACTAACCTCACGTTTCAGACTTTTTCGCAGCTGCCTTCCTGACAATTTCAAGATGTGATTTATCCTTTTTGCCACGTAGTTCCACACTTACTTATCACTTTTTTCCCACCTCCGTTGTTGCAGCTGCTCGGTTACTGGTAGCACACTAGACATGTTAGCGGTTAGCGGCGGACTAGCCAAACTTGAATTTGGTTCAGGAAAATGGAAAAAATGTGATCAGCAAGTTGGGAGTCATTCGGAGGAGTATTAATGATGTATTACTGTAACAGAGCTCTGTTTTTGTGTATCCAGAGAGTGTAAACTGTATTGGTCCAAGTATAAGACTATCCTGATTATAAGACACTAATGACCAAAACACCGCCATTTCATGACCAGTGCGGGATATCCAGCCCTTGTATCGTTTGAATTGATTTGGCAGTTGACCGTGTCTTTGCCTTCAACATTCTACTTCGTCTAAAAATCACAAATATCGCATGCTTTTGTAAGAATCGTCAGTTTCATGTAGCTTTTCAAATGATGTCGGCAAATCATATTGAAATTTAAAATACTGTTTTTCGGCTTTGTGCGCAAGCAAGGCAAGAATGGTGGGTAAAAACATGGAAACGGTGAAAAGCAAAATTAGTGTGACCGTGATGACAAACTCGAACATGGGAGTAAATGTTTGGTCCAGTACTTGATAACTGAGCGCCCGCCCCCTCTCGAATGCAAACAGCCTGTCTTACAGTCAGGCCTTAACCCCATGATGGCGCGAACCTTGATAATGCTATGTCTCACTGATGAATATTTCTTACAATCATTCGTTTTATTTTTTGTTTTTAAAATGTGACTGATGGAAACAAATGTGCAGAAGGCTCCACCATTCAGACCCCTTTTTCTTTTTAGCTTTCTTCTTTGCAGAGTGTATGATTTTTGACACTAACAGCAACACTAAACCTGCTTTTTAAGAGAACTTATTTTCAGCCTGTGATGTTATTGCAGGTTGGCTGGATGCACTTTAAATATATATAAATATAAAAATCTGCCATGTGTCCAATAGATATTGGGGAATCTTGATCTGAATGCAGAATATGTCTAAATCATTTGTTTAAATTGCCAAAGTGTATCAGGAGTAATAATATATAGGTTTAAAGGTGATAAATGGTAATCATTTAAAATATTTTGCTCCTCTAAAGGTGCATCTATATGCTATATAAAGTATTATTATTATTTATATTGGTAGTAATTGTAAATCAGTATGTTTTTAATCCATATTTGCTTTATTCTGCCATCAGCAGTTTATGTGGATGTTTTGCATATATATGTGTGTGTGTGTTATAGGTGACATGATCCTTGATATATTTTATATCAGTTTATCACTGATGGAATAAGCCTACATTTGCTTTTGTGATTAAATGTGGCTTTAGTTTGCAAGCATGTGGATGATTGAATGGCTGTTAAAAAGTGAGACAATGGCTGCTGTCATTCATGAATATGTTTACAGTATCCGGAATCAGTCATAGCAGAGAGCAAATCATGAGTTGTGTGTATTTTATACATTATGTTTTGTTTGCTGTTAAACTGTTTATCTGAATGTCAAATGTTTTTTGGCAACACTTTACAGTAATAGTGTATTAACTCCTATTAGTTAATGCATTAATAAACATTAAGTAACAGTGAATAAAGCGTTAACAGTTGAGTAATAGTTGTTCAATCGTTAACATCAACAGTGAATTAAAATTTAACCGTTTAGTAATTGTTTATTAATGGTTTTCTTGTTAACACAGTAATAAGCATCAACTAACAGTGACTTTGGAGTTATTTATTTAGTAATCATTTATTAATGATATTCTTGTTACTTAACACCATAATAAGCATCAACTATCAGTGACTTTGGAGTCATCTGTTTAGTAATCGTTTATTATTGGTGTTAATGTTAGCTAATGCCATAATAAGCATTAACTAACAGTGACTTGGAAGATATCTATTTAGTAATAGTTTATTAATGGTGTCTATGTTAGTTAATGCCATAATAAGCATTAACTAAGACTGACTTCAGAGTTAACTGTTTATTGTAATAATATAATAATGATAAGTAATCATTTATTAATCTTGTTCATGTTACTTAACGCAGTAGTAAGCATTAATTAACAGTGTTTTCAGAGTTAACCATTTAGTAATCATTTATTGGTGGTGGTCATCCTGCTATAAGCTAACTTTTACAGCTTACAACATATAAATCAATAATCTTTATTACTGCATTAGCTGTTATTTAATGTATCATCATTTTTTTTCTCTCCCTCCTTAAAGGCGGGAAGGTTCATTTCTTTTTGAAGAAGTGATCACGAGCATTTTTTAAAAGTCATATGGAAAAATGACAAATGGGTTCTAATTTTTATGGTCAACAAAACAGTTAAATTTAATCAGTTTGTTATTAATTTTTTATGCCGATCATTCATGAGATATCTTGTATCTATAAGTCCTCACTGAGGGTGAGTCAAGTTAAATCAAAGCAGGGTGCACATGGACTACACATCATGTTTTGTTATAGTTTCATACTCGCAGAAGTGCACCCCCCCACTTGTTTTAGGTTGCACTGAATATCCGCTGCTTGTAGCGTTGGAAACAAGGGCATGGTGGGGGGCGGTGTTTTGTTCTTCTGCTGTTTACTGTAACAAACCTTAAGCACAGAAAGGTGAAGTGTTACACAGTTTGGACAGTGACAGCTTTTGACAGATATTGGATTTGAAAGCGCGTAACGAAAATGAGCTAAGTGCCGACTGATTAAATTTGAGTGTTTCTCACTTGTATTGGATGAGCCCGACCTCCAAAAACATAATCGAATAAACTGTAAATGAATGAAACCGTAAAACAATAAAAAAACATACAAAAATAGTGTAATTCTTTACAATTCACCCAATCCCCTCAAATTAAAAGCAAAACTCTGTGCTTTGATTTTATATTTATCACTTATTTGCCAAGTATTTATGGATGGAACTGTAACTAACCTGCAAGGTGAAGCATAATTGGCCAAATGTTATTTTATCTCCGGTTTATTGATGTCAAGTCGCCCTTGAAATCATCAGTCTTGTCATTTGAGATGGTCACTACTTTGATGTTGTTGTTGCAGCACAGTGATTTGCTGTTCATATCTTAAGATATCATCCTGTTTTATTGATAAATTAATGTAGAATGAAAGAAAATAAAGACTCCTATTGTATTACACTTTCATTCATATATATAAGATTCTAGGTTACGTTTTGTGCACGTTATCGCTTCCTTATTTGAGTGAAACCTCCATCTTCATATTCTTTTCTCACTCATTTCCATTTTATTCTTCTGCCCTTCGTGTTCCTCATTTCCTTTCATACAATAATGAAGAGCTCGTTTGTCTTACTCATCTTGAGTAGGTTGTCCAATGACCTCTGACACACTGTCCTATTACTTCTAGACAATGAAGATGAAATGATTCAAGAGGTATATTTGAGTCGTGTTTCCTCCTGGCCATCTAAGTGTTACTTTCATGTGTTTTTTCATTATATTTGATGTTATCTTCTGTATAAAATTCTCAAATCCCATCACCCTGCCAGTTATTTTTTTTTTTCTAATTTGCTGTACTTCAGTTTTTTGTATTTGTTTTTTAATACTTGGTAATTCTCTGTTGAGAGATGTTCTCCACACAAAAGTACTGAGAAACTCTGTTTCCCCTGTAATAGTACAGGCCTGGCAGCCCACCAGGCCAACAACAACCCCTGCCATGCTGAATGAATATATATATATATATATTTCTTAACAACACCAACTAAAAATAACAGACCAAATAACGAAAAACACCACATATCTATTAATTTGAACATGGAGAATCATTTCAGCGCAGCTACAATTCTCAGATCAGCGCAAAAGCTTTTGACACAGCAGTTTTTTTTTCTGCTGCACTCCACACCTGAGTCAAAACACCTGTTGAGCACTAGAGCCCGACGGATATTATCGGCCAATATAAGCCCTTTTCAAAGTACTCACTATCGGCTGAAATTTTGCCGATATAATGCGGATAATTTCTCATAAACAGAACAGTTACTGAAATGATGTTTGTGTCGGCAATGTAAAATGTCCTTGCACCGTTTGTCCAGTAGATGGAGCTCTGACTCCATTCAACTGAGAGCTGCTTACACCCCTGCTTAAATGTGTTCATTACCGGCCCCGTAGTTCGCCGTCACACTGCACTGATTGGCTGATAAAAGCATAAA